>NC_060130.1:479176836-479808800 GCF_021461395.2 Schistocerca americana
ATTCGTGCCGATATAGGCGCTTGTGTACAGATACTCACAAGGGAACCTCCCCATCGCACCCCCCTCAGATTTAGTTATAAGTTGGCACAGTGGATAGGCCTTGATAAACTGAACACAGATCAGTTGAGAAAACAGGAAGAAGTTGTGTGGAACTGTGAAAAAATAAGCAAAATATACAAACTGGGTAGTCCACGGGTCGGATAAGCAACATCATGGAAAAATTGAGCTCAGGAGCGTCGTGGTCCCATGGTGGTGTGAGCAGCTGCTGAACGAAAGGTCCTTGGTTCAAGGCTTCCCGCGAGTGAATATTTTATTTTCTTTATTTTTGCATAGTTATTATCTGTCCGTTCGTTCATTGACGTCTTTGTTGACTGTAATAAGTTTAGTGTCTGTGTTTTGCGACCGCATCGCAAAACCGCGCGATTAGTAGACGAAAGGACGTGCCTCTCCAATTGGAACCGAAAACATTTGATCGCAAGGTCATAGGTCAACCGATTCCTCCACAGGAAAACACATCTGATATATTCTATACGACACTGGTGACGGCATGTGCGTCACATGACAAGAATATGTTGTCGACCCACCTAACTTGAACACTTGGCGAATGGGTAAAAAGATTCTTCTACCTTGCCCGATTCAAGTTTTCTTGTGGATGTGATAATCACTCCCAAAAAAGTGATGAAAACATAAGAGTTTGTCACATAAACTGAAAATAAAAAATTAAACTTTTCACTCGATGGAAAATTTAAACCATGGACCTTCCGTTCCGCAGCTGCTCACGTTACCACGAGACCACGGCGCTCCTGTGTTCCAAGTGTCCTAGACATTACCCATCTTTCCATGAACTACTCAGTTTGTATATTTTGCTTATTTTTTCACAGTTCCACACAACTTCTTCCTGTTTTCTCAATTGATCTGTTTTCAGTTTTTCAAGTCCTATCCACTGTGCCGACTTATAACTGAATCTGAGGGGAGTGCGATGTGGAGGTTCCCTTGTCAGTTTTATTAAAACAGACTTTCATCGTAAGGTTATCGTGGGTAGTTTCATTTCATTTCTTATAGTAAGGTTTCTTTTAGTGTTGTTAAAACAATAGTAAACATGAGAGAGATATTAATCATCAATGATATATTCGTATTCTCTGATGATCTTTATAACAGTCTGACAATGAACATGCAGTTTATTGATTACATGCATGTAGAAAACTTGTTCTGAGTTAAAGCTGTCAAACAAGGTTTGAAGAAGAATAAAATGCTAATACCACACGACAGCTCATGTAGAAAATACTTTTCTGACGTATTTTGTCACGATGCTCTCTACCCATACATAATACAAAAGTTTCGAAATGCATCTGCTGCCTGGCCGTCTATTAAACCCGAAAAGAACAAATTGTCATGCTCTGGCATGAGAACACCTATCTGCTGGTGGATAATAATTTTGATTTTTAATTTCTTTCCATTCGAAGTCAGCACTAGCGATATCTGACGTTTTTGACTCCCAGTGAGACACACAACTATTCGCGAGTTCACTGTAAGTTCAAGGATGCTGGTGGAGAAAAATTCGGTAGCTGACGTCTCTTTGTGTGTATTCAACAACGATATGTGTGGGGTTCGATCCCAGTCAGCACTGAACTCTTCGTCATATTATTTCTAGTTCAAACCCATATTTAACGTTCGTTTGCTCTAGAATATAACAGCTATAAGTGTCGACTCGGAGTCCTGAGAAGGGGAAAATTATTGTTTCGTCTCGTCATTTCGATTAAAACATCTAGCTACTGCCGAGAAAATCCGATATGCACAGTTGATTGTGCTTCGATAACAATGTGATTAGGTTCTGGGTTCGAATCCCTGTCCAACACAAAGCTTTACCTCACGGCATTTCAAGTAAGTTACTTGTGAAGAAGCAATATTTAATATCTCTCGTAGTTCGTTAACAGGCACAATACATACTGGGTAGGAATTCCCGTCCGTAAAAAATGTTTACCTTATGTACTCGTAATTTAAAGTTGATATTTGCCAACTGAAACTGTCTATAATCGAGGTATATCACTTTCTGTATGCATAGTCAGGAATGATTGTTAGTTTCCGTCAGTCGCGAAATCTTTGCTTAGTCTATATGACCTGGGTTTGGATCCATATGCAGAACGTGACGGTTCGTCGTGTCATTTGAAGTTCATACATATTCTGAACTAGCTGCTCGTGAATAACCTAAAATTTTAATGTCACTTTGTTTTAAATAATAAGTACGGTATGTTACTTTGAAGAGGAAATCATGAATACGACGAACTTACTGCGGGCATTACCTATCTGACGTAATAATGAGAGTGGTAACATTTCAGGTATGTCATTTATTTTCATAAATGTGAGCTTACAAGCCTTAAGAACAGTCTTATCTATGACAAGGTGTTCCCTGATATTTGTAGTATCGTGGTATAACTTTATATCTTGAGTTATTGCGAAACAGAGCAATATTTTCTAGCGGTGACTTGTTGGATCCATTTTCAATAGTCAAACGATTGTACCGAGGAGCGGTTAGAGGACCTGCTAGACAGCTGCGTTATGTGGGTTGCATGCGAATCAGGCTAAATGTATTTCAGTTCGTTCGGATACTTTTGAGCACGACTGTACATTGTAGGAGACAAGAAACAGCAACTTTGAAAAAAACCACTGTTTCTCTCCTTAAATTACTCAACTGCTGTTTTCATCTGCAACTTCCTACCCAGTGTTATATAATTTTATTGATTTCAAACACCACTATAGTTGTCTACATACTGGATAAGCTAAAACCCTGTTTAATATGGACACTAGTGTCAATCAGAATTAACATCCTGTAGTAGAAATATTGTGATAATCTGTAGGATGAGTTATTAATAATTCCCTTCCCCTTCATTACTTTGTTTTTGAATGCCTGGGGATTTTCAATGTCCTGGCTGGTGTCCACTGGCAAAACGTTACAGTGTGCAGTTTACACCAGAATATAAAACATTTATACTGAAGTGTAGATAGAGATCCATATACTACACGGAAGGTATTTTTACTTTTTGTATTGTGGCTGTGATTTGCACCGTTCGTGCTGTTGTTGTTAACATCAAAAAATGGTTCAAATTGCTCTGAGCACTATGGGACTCAACTGCTGTGGTCATAAGTCCCCTAGAACTTAGAACTACTTAAACCTAACTAACCTAAGGACAGCACACAACACCCAGCCATCACGAGGCAGAGAAAATCCCTGACCCCGCCGGGAATCGAACCCGGGAACCCGGGCGTGGGAAGCGAGAACGCTACCGCACGACCACGAGATGCGGGCATTGTTAACATCAGATACCGTTAGGAAGTAAATACGTTGACACGTAAGTGTGATAACTCCTAACTCCCGCAAGAGGCTTTTGCAACGTGGCGCTTTAATCTTAGAATCTACATCTACGTGATTACTCTGCTATTCATAATAAAGTGCCTGGCAGAGGGTTCAATGAATCACCTTCAAGCTGTGTCTCTACCGTTCCACTCTCGAACGGCACGCGGGAAAAACGAGCACTTAAATTTTTCTGTGCGAGCCCTGATTTCTCTTATTTTATCGTGATGATTATTTCTCCCTATGTAGGTGGGTGCCAGCAGAACGTTTTAGCAATCGGAGGAGAAAACTGGTGACTGAAATTTCACGAGAAGTTCCCGTCGCAACGAAAATCGCCTTTGTTTTAATGATTGCCACTCCAATTCACGTATCATGTCTGTGACACTATATCCCCTATTTCGCGATAATACAAAACGAGCTGCCCTTCTTTGTACTTTTTCGATGTCATCCGTCAGTCCCACCCGATGTGGATCCCACACCGCACAGAAATACTCCAGAATAGGGCGGACAAGCGTGGTGTAAGCAGTCTCTTTAGTAGACCTGTTGCACCTTCTAAGTGTTCTGCCAAGGAATCGCAGTCTTTGGTTTGCTCTACCCACAATATTATCTATCTGATATTTCCAATTTAGGTTATTTGTAATTGTAATCCCTAAGTATTTAGTTCAATTTACAGCCTTCCGATTTGTGTCACTTATCGCGTAATCGAAATTTGGCTGATTTCTTTTAGCACTCATGTGAATAACTTCACACTTTTCCTTATTCAGGGTCAACTGCCACTTTACGCACCATACAGATATCTTATCTAAATAATTTTGCAAGTCGTTTTGATCATCTGATGACTTTACAAGACGATAAATGACAGCATCATCTGCAAACAATCTAAGATGGTCTCCTATGTCGTTAATATAGATCAGGAACAGTAGAGGGCCTATAACACTTCCTTGGTTTTTACTCGATGACTTTCCATCTATTACTACGAACTGTGACCTTTCTAACAGGAAATCACGAATACAGTCGCACAACTGAGGCGATACTCCGTAGGCACTGATTTGGATGAAAAGTACCGTAGAAAAAACAACAGAAGAAGCAGGTAAATTGTTTGGGGATAATTGTTTATTGGTAAATGAGAAAGAAATTATGGATGGATTTAAGCTACATACTGAATGATGTAATAACCAATTTAATTGTGAAGTTAGGCCAGCAGCAGATAGTATCAACTCCATATACAACATTTTTGGAAATATGGTTAGATGAGCACCTAAAACGGAATAAACATATAAAAGTGCTCAAAAACAGGTTAAGTAAACGCTACTGCGTATTAATACGTAAAATATGGCAAAGGCAACCATCCAACTACAGCAAATCGATGTGTGAAGTACAGTAGCACATAAGACAAAACAGTCTTCATCCTGGCTTTCGAGCACTAGCTCTTGTTCCAGCAATAGTACACGTGTTCAATCACACAGACTCCAAACGCACACTCCCATGGTATCTGTATGGTAGTGGGTGTGATTATCTATAGAGATACTATTACTGGCAAAAGAACTAGTGCTTGAAATCTAGTGTGAATGCAACTTTCTGTTATGAGTTACTGTGCTTCACGCAATAATCTATTGTATGTGTGTGGTTGCATTCCCCATATTTTATGTATTGCTCCATCCAGGAATTTCCATTGCTCTTACACACTACTATGCATTTAGTATGCTTAAAAACTGCTGCACTGAACAAAGTGTAATGTGTGCCTATTATCAACGTATTTTCCATAACGCGCCTTACAAAAGGGGTCGGGGTACTTTATGCTAACCTTAAACTTTTTTCAAAAAATTCGTTGATTGCTGTTGAGTTAAATTAAAAATGTTCTTTTTAAAGTGGTACTGAGGTGTAAGTAAGGTCCAGAACCTGAAAATATTTTTTTCGCACGCTCTTAAAAACACCAGTTCAATTACAATGTTTACAACCGAGGAGGGTACTTAATGAGCACTGCAAGAAAAATTTAAAAAGTACAGTTATTGACCTTTACCAACAATATACATTTTAAATAGATATTAATGTGTAAGTAGAGTTTTGAACCGGAAAATATTGAATGCGATATTCGTTGTGAGAAGTGACATGCAGTACAATGACTGAAAATTTGGGGTTAAAGTTAACTGAGAAATTTAAAACATGAATGAAATTTACTAGAAGACTTAATTAAAAACAACAAATATTTCTTCACAAGTTTTGAAATATAAAGTAACTGACTAAATTACCATCTTTTCAGAAGGTGGGCAGGAAATACTCCCCCCTCCCCCACCCCCCTTGATTTATGTGCCAGACTGAGACTCGTCCTCGGGACTTCTGCCTTTCGCAAGCAACCGACCTCTTTCCGTGCCTCTATTCTCCCCTTCTAGCCCGTCATTGAGCCCGCCAAAATTGCCCTCATAGGCCTGGCTTCTCCATTCAAAAGTTTCTATTTTGAAGTATGTGGTTTTCATTTTTGCAAGGAACTAATTTTGATTTTTATTTATTTTTATAGTGTTTTGTGCAGGTTATGCTTTCTTCTTGTTAAGATAAAGATAATAAATTGTTCTTCTTGATTATTCTCAAAGAAAATTAATCTTCCTCTTAATAATGGATAAATTAATGATATTAAAAGAAACTGAGTGTGAAGTCTTTTGTCTTTATTAAGGAGAACGTAAAATCTTACCTCTGATTATAAGTTAAAATTTAAAATAGCACGTAAAATTTCTGTTATTATGAAAAAAAATGAAACAAGTCAGATGAAAAAGTAATGTATTTATGTTTTTTAATTCTTCATGTGGAATTCGTCCTGTCCTTATTTCTAGGAATTCCATTTAATCTCTTTTTTGTCTCTTGAATGGATCTAAGTAATTCTCTTGCCTGTTATACGTAACCGTTATAGAATGAAATCTATGAAATCCATATCAATCTTTTTCTATTACAATGTTCTGAAGCATTTTGCGTCATGACTCTACGTAAGAAATATGCATAAATTTTTGTTTAGTTTATGGTGCGTGTGAGGTGATGGTGCTGAGTTGTTTTGTTCCTTCAATATGTAACGCATCGTGTGTCCCTTTAGCTAGTTAACAGTATTTTGTTTCGTTGCAGGATATGGCACGGAATCTGGAATCAGAAGATCAGAAGCGGTTGGGAGTGGTTCTGAAGACGATCGATAATTTCTATTTGACTATATGCCGAATGCCTTTGACTCTTTCACACACAGATCTGTGTTCTTCTTGGTCAAGAAGGTTGCATGACGTGCACGTAAGCGAATTTGCGGGATGTATAGCATGTAGTTTTGAATTAATTGGTATTTTCCTATTTACTACAATGTATCATTTTGCTTTCACCTTGGAGGGTAAGTTCTGGTCGTGGATCTTTCTCGAAACTGCAGGCCAGTGATTGTTACTGTGGTGTCATCATAAATCAAGCGCCGCACTTCACCTCTCAGGGAAGACTACACGACACCAAGGCCCACTCTGGCTTTGGATTAAAGGACGCCGACGGCAGCGTTTGGGGACAACGCAGATCGTGTCCTCAGTTCAACACATCAGTTCCAAGGGACAGCGGCTGCCGACGCACAGTTAGATAGATCTGTGAGAACCAGCGTAGCTAGAAAGATAGTTTACTGCTGAGTTGACAAAAGATTTTACTCAGAGATTGGAAATGCTTGTTATGTTCTACATGACTGCTTCTCAAAATAAAAGTAAATGTTAAAGCGCTGTCTATTGATATTCTGTAAGGCGCCCAGCTATCCCGGTCCGTCTCCTGCTTCCTAGTCTGCGAATTACTGTTGTGTCCACCCGAGATACAACAGTTACGATATTTCTTTCAGTGATATTTCCTTTCTTGGTTTCCATCAGATATGTCACCTGTTGTTTTGAGACCCTCGATGACATGTAACTGTATTGAACCACAAGTGTTTGGATGACAAAGACCACTCGGTACTGCTACACATCTGTTGGTGGCTGCAGACTGAGAGGAACAATTTCGTTCAGCAAGTGGGCCGTTAAGCCACTGTTTTCGCTGCTTGTGCATTCGACACACGTTCAACGCTCGTAACTTGTAACTGATGTAGGTGAGGTTCAACCCACCTTTGGTAATGGGAAGTGTTAGTATATCGAACTTCATTTTGAAAATGTTGCCGGCCGGATTGACCGAGCGGTTCTAGGCGCTACAGTCAGGAACCGCGCAACCGCTACGGTCGCAGGTTCGAATCCTGCCACGGGCATGGATGTGTGTGATGTCCTTAAGTTAATTAGGTTTAAGTAGTTCTAAGTTCTAGGGGACTGATGACCTCAGAAGTTAAGTCCCATAGTGCTCAGAACCATTTTAACCATTTTTGAAAATGTTGCCTTGGCTTACAAAGATTTCTGTCAACGACATAATTCTTTTGGTAAAGCTTGTGCAACGTAAGAAGTTAGAATGTTATATATACATTTACCAGGGTAGTTTTCTGACTCTCGTCCAATTGCCTCAGACTGTTTCCTCGTACAGATACTTGTATACTTGTAAGTAGCTTTTCATAAATAACGGCAGTGGTGTGCCTGATGTTGCTCCTAAATTTAGTACTCAGACATTTCAGTTTGGGTCCGACAGGTATCCCTGATTTTACGTGCGTATTCCTCTGCCTATATTCATTATGCCTGACTTTCTTCTATTTAGCTTGGCAAGTTCGTATGCGTGCACAGGAAAGTGGCCTCCTAATCACGAGTTCCCTGTCCTGTTTGGATTCAGACAACTGCGAGATTTACAGAAGTTTATTCTGTCGTATGTCAATGTTCGCGGTTATCGCGCTCTCGTAATATATGATGGGCAGCCAAGAACCTGCGCGTCGTGTCCACTCGCAATGTATAGAACGCCGAGTGGCCCGGATACCTGTCGGCGAAGCTGTGAGACCACCGGCATGTCAACGCTTATGCACCCACCAGTCAAAACCATTTGTCTCATGCTCCTGAAGTTCTCCAGTATGAGAGTGGTTGTGATAATGAATTAATAAAGGGCGTCAGCCACTCGACAGTGGCAACGCAACCGAAGCGCCAAGAACAAGAACATAGTATTTATCTATTTATTTATTTATTGATTTATTTAACCTGGCAAGATTAGGGCCATCAGGCCCTCTCTTACATCCAACCAGGCATTCTACTTATTTTACATTCATACGTTTTAGTAGGCCTGTTAAACTACATCTAGTACAAAAAGTGAAATAAACAATTAGAAAGGTACACCTGGAAAAATACATACATATAGAGTTTATATTCGTAGATCATAAGTACTGTTATAATTAGACATTATTGAAGAGACAAATTTTAGATAGGAGTGCTGGCAGCAGGGAGTATGAGGGAGACTCATGGTGAAGGGAGGAGAAGAATAGACATGATGAAACATAATTAAGGAAATATAAAGGAAAAGAAAATTGCCTGGCTAATAGAGATAGATGAAGAGGAAGGCATCTCAGGAGCAAGATAGGAGACGCTAGCTTTGCTATTTGACAGATGAGAGGATTGGCCTGGTACATTAATATTGTGGAGAACTTTATGAGGATGATAGTAGGAAATGCTTCAACTTCTTAAAAGCAGCAGGAGATTGAATTTTGCGCAAGGTAAGGGGCAGTTTGGTCCAGAGGTGGACAGCGGCAACTGAGAAGGAGTTTGCAAAAGTTTTTGTTTTGTGAGTGGGCACAGTTAGGATACCAAATAAGAGTGACCTCGTGTTTCGATTATGATGGCATGACAGGTTTTTAATCTCTGAAGCAAGGTACTGGGGTGCTTGCGCGACGAGGAGTCTGTGAAGTAGACATAGAGTGTGGTAGTCACGCAATTTGTCCGGCCGCAGCCACCCTAGCTCGGAGTATGAAGCACTAACATGATCATATCGGCGAATGTTGCAGGTGTAACGCACACAGGCATTCATGGTTAGCTCTAGCCGTCTTTTGTTTTCACTACTCGTGCCTTGTTGAATCACATCACAATAGTGGAGGTTCGGTAGAACGAGTGCTTGCACGAGCTGGCGTTTCAAGTCCTGTGGAAATATGCTCCGAAACTTTTTGAGAGCATAGAGACAAGCAGACGTCTTTGGGCACACTGCGACTGTATTCTCCGCCCAGTTGAGATGCTCATCCAAAGTTACACCCAAGTTCTTCACTGTTTTCTGATATGGTATTGGAGTACCGTCGAGCAGAATAGGAGGTGGCCGTTCGCGGAAATCTGAACTTATTAATTTCTGATGGGCTATTAAGATTACTTGCGTCTTTTTTGCATATAGTTTAAGCCCCAGGCTTTTCGCCCATGTCACTACTGAAGACAGATCATCATTCATCTGAGAGATTGCAGTGTTTACTTCTTCAGGTCCGACGCTTAGGTAGAGCTGGAGGTCGTCGGCATAGAAATGATATTTACAGGAGGACAGAACCGACGAAATATCGTTGACATATAAAGAAAACAAAAGTGGTCCTAAGACTGATCCTTGTGGCACTCCCGAGGAAACATGTTTCCAGGAAGATTTTTCATTTACGCAGACAACACATTGCTGTCTGTCTTTTAAGTAGCTTTCAAACCATCTCATTGCACTATCAGAGAAATTAAGCTGTTGCATTTTTCTGAGCAATATGTCAAAGTTAACAGTGTCAAAAGCTTTTCTGAAGTCCAGTAGCGTCAATATCGTTGCCTTTCGATTGTCGATGGCACATTTCAGGTCATCAGTTACTTTAATTAGAGCAGCGTTTGTGCTGTGATGTTTACGGAAACCGGATTGAAATTTGTCATATAGGCTGAATTCATACAAGTGTTCAGTGATTTGGTCATGAACAATATATTCGAGTGCTTTGGAAACAGCAGGCATATGCTAATTGGTCGGTAATCACTAGGCAGTTGCGGGTTTTCGATCTTAGGGATGGGTCGAATTATGCTTCTTTTCCATGCAGTGGGGTTTATTCTGTTCACGAGGGAAAAATTAAATATGTCAGTTAAGACAGGTACTAAGATATCGGCAACATTCTTAATCATGGTTATACCGATACTGTCGTTGCCTATTGCATCAGAAGAGATTCTCATTATTGCTTTCCTTGCCGTATTTGTTGTTACATGTTTTAGATGGAAGCTATCGTTGTTAGTTATCCTGTTTGGGGATTCTTGTGGACGGTAATTATCAGCCGTGCTGGTATTCAGAGGTGCAGAGAAGAATTCATTTAATTCGTTAGCTGACACATGAAAAGTAGTTTCCGATTTTGCCTTTCCGACCCCCAAGCTACGGAGATTCTTCCATAGAATCGTGGGCGTCAGATCGCTGCATACAAGGGAGCGAGCGTGCCTGATTTTAGCATTGCGAATGCATTGTTTCACTCTGTTCCGTAGCTTTCTGTATTCTTCGAAACGCTCGGGTTTCGGATCTGCCTTGAAACGCCTGTGGGCAGCATCCCTATTAGTCATCATTTGACGTAATTCAGCTGTCAGCCATGGAGCAGAAGATTTTCTTACACGGATTGTGCGCACAGGTGCATGTTTGTCATAGAGGGCAGTGAGTTTATCACCAAGTTCATTAATTTTGCCGTCGATTGTAGGTTCTCTGATTATTTGATGCCATGAGATTTCTGAGCAATCGGCTGTTAGAGCGTCAAGGTCAATACGTTTCATGTTCCTACAAGTTATGTAACGCGATTTGATCCTTGGGGGCTGCACAGAGTAGGCCAGGAATATTACATCATGTGCTGAGAGACCAGGGGCCGATGTTTGACCAACATCTCTTACTTTGTCAGTCTGTTTCGTTGCGATTACGTCTATAAGAGTATGACTGTGCGCCGTATGGTGTGTAGGTTGTAATGGAAGAATGTTCATGCTATTGCAACTAAACAATCTTCTTAGGTTTATTGCGGAGGGAGTGTCTCTTAGCAGGTCTATGCTCAAGTCACCCATTACGATGACATGTTCGTATTGACACTGGAGTGAATGTAATTCCGACTGGAAGGAACTCATTGAGTTTATTTTTGGCGGCTTGTACACGACGCCAGTCAAGAATTTCCGACTTTGTATATTTATTTCAATGAACATGAATTCAGCCTCTTTTTCTTCATCAGGATTTGACGTACATAAGACTTTCGCTTTGAGATCTGTTCGTATATACGCGCCGACCCCGCCACCTCGCTTTTTTGATCTGTCTGCCCTAAGAAATGTGTACCCTGGGAGATGAATAGATGCAGAGGATATGTGTGGTTTCAACCACGTTTCGGATAAGAGGATTACGTGGTAGTTTAGTTGGTTGAAGAGGAGGCTAAGTTCTTCGTAATGTGCAGGTAAAGACTGGATGTTGCAGTGAGCTGCTAAAAGATCTGACGCGTTCCGCTGAGCAGCCTGGAGTAGGGTGGCAGACTGGTTTGTCCCTTTGTTAGGCACTACCTGCCGAGAGGGGCACTGGCCGGTGCTTCCGCCAAGTGACATAACATATGGGTGTCCGAGATTTTGCGCGCCCTGTTTGTGACTCCGCGAGTGCCGAAAGAAAGGCGATTGCAAGAGATTTCCTGAGGTTGCGGGAGTATAGAAAATGGATTAGTGGTATTCGGTGCAAGGAGAATATGACCAAAATAGTGACGGCTGTGTGTCACTATGTATCCTATGTCGTAAGAGGAGAAATGTAATTAGCGTATTTGAAACAGGTTAGGGTGGAAATAAGGGAAAGGGGAGTGATTTAAGAGGCCGATGCTGCCAGCAGAGAGAAGTAAGCTTAATAATTAATAGATCATCGTAGGAAGCTAGAATTAAATTGAAATTTACTAAAGTGATACTGGTAGTGATTATTGTAGGAAGCTACATTTAGATTGAAATTTGCTAAAGTGATACTGATGGTGATTTTTGTTATGAAAAATTTAAACCGAAGAGATGGATGATTAATGAACTAAAGGAGAGACTAATAATTGCAATAGAACTATTACAGAATGGAAGAGAATAAACTGAGAAAATGAAAAAAGTATTAGCAGTAACTAAAATTAAGTAATGGTTAGAGCTACAGACACAAAAAAATAGTGAAAAGTTAATACAGTTACAAAAACAATTAGTTGAAGGTACAAATATGGGTATAATTGAAAAGTTAATACAATTACAAGACTATATCTGAGTATAGGGCTGTTACAATTTGCAAATGGTGTTAAGTTTACACTTTTGGCTCGAGTAGCTTCACTTAATACTATTCAGTTCTGTCATGTTTGTGACTGTCTTCTTTCCAGCTGCTGTCTTAATGATTACTCTGCCATTCTGAGTCCACACATTCGGAAGACCGAAATGGGATATGGCACTGTTTAAAATCTTTAGCTGTTCGTGTGTCAGATCTTCCCTTATTGTAAGCCCTGTCCTTGCTAACTTCTTCTTCTGGGTAAAGATCTCTGCCCTTTTTCGGTACGAGACGAATTTAATTATTATTGGACGAGGTTTGGTAGCACCTGGTAGTTTTCGTCCCACCCGATGGCTCCTGTCAATGTCTGCCTTGGTCACTTCAACACCTAATTTTTCACGCGCAACCTCTATAAGCAGGTTGTCTGTGTCTTCTTCCTTATTTTCTGCTACTCCAAACAGTCGTAGACTATTTCGCCTTTGGTACTGTTCTAGTTCGTCTGTTGCGGCAGATAGTTTCACTTCCAACTCTTGTGTCTTTTTCTCGTATTCGGACACAGATTTTTTAGTGCTGTAATTTCGGCAGTATTGGCCTCAACAGTTTCACGCATTTTGGCCAATACTGCTGCCGTTACAGTATCTGATATAGTGCCTGCTATCAGATCGAGATTGTTTTTATCGCGAAGCGCAGCGTTTACCTCAGAGCGGACCAGCTCCGCTATACCGGGAGCCGCGGCCGCACCTTCCGCCAAGAGCAGACCCGCCGCACCTGCGGCTTCCCCGCTGCTAGACGCGCTGCTGTTGACTCTTCTGTTTACCATTTTCTCGAAGATATTGGCGGAGCACAGAAAAAAAATAGCACTACTGCACAGAACACTGTTGTTTACACGATTTCCACTTGTACTAGACAACACCACCTGCGAGAACACCTTCGAAATCAACTAAATTTCGCGAGCCGAACTTAACACGTGTTACACTGCAGCCGCCATGACACAATATAACAGTTCAGACAAAATAAAAATTGCAGAACGCACTACAGTGCTTCAGACGGAGCACACTCCAGAAATTAACAGAAAAACCGAGTCTCCACTTGCCAATGAAAATCACTGTGCCCAAGAATCAAATGTAGCAACCAAAAACACTGAAATTTACGCTGGACGCAGTTTTTCAAGAAAGCATAAAAAGAAAAGACTGGCTCACAAAGGCGTTAAACAATTAGTACCAACTATGTGATTAAAAAGTCAAAGGAAATCTGCAACAAACTACGCGAGGATCCAGTCGGAAATCCTGTTTTGAGTATGCACGTATCTGAACCAATGTAGACCAAAACAAGTACACCACGCCCCGTATCATTGGATCACTTGTCACACAAATGATTGCAGCTGAGAGCCAATTACAACACAGAAAAAGTTATTCCTGAGACTAGACATGCAGATGACGACACATCGAAAATCAGCCAATACAAAAACAGGGCAGATGTGCTGGACGGAGATGAAGAAATGGGTGAAGCTGCAGGAAGGAGGCAGATCCTTCCCAAACAAGAATGTCATTCGAAAATGATGGAAACAACTTTACCAGAACAGACGTGTGCAAAAGAGTATGTTTCGACAGCACTTCTTATGACGAATATTGACAGCGACAATATTATTATTTATTTTATGGTCTTCATTGGACCACTGTAGTCAAAAATACAAAGTTCTAAACAAGTTGATACACATGGATACAATTTGGTTCGACAATAACTTAATATATTTAGGTAATATAATTATTAGAGGCTATTCTTATATGAAAGGTGTTTTGCTCTTCTGTCTGCCCAATATTTCTTCATTCTTTCAGATATTTTCTTTCTTTCTTCATCTGAGACAACTTTTCTTGTACTCCTTTTATTGATTTTCATTTGTAGTCTGGTTTGCGGGTCTTGCAGTATTCTGGTTTTCTCTGTCTTGTTTTTTAGGTCATCTACTGTAATTTGAAGTTCTTTTATATCTTCCTTAATTTCTGTGATCCATTTAATGTCGCTCTTGCTATTCCACAATTTTTGTATTATTTTTTTACTAATTCTGTTTTCTGGAGTTCTCATCAGATGTCCAAAGAATGAGATGCGTTTCTTCCTGATTGTGCTCATGACTGGTTCTATTTTCTTATATACTGTTTCATTTGATGCTATTCTCCAATGTCCATTTATTTTATACTGTTTATTTATACATGTCCTAATTATTCTTCTTTCTATTTTTAGTATTCTGTCAATTTCTGCTGTATTAGTTGTTTTGAAGATAGTTTCAGCTGCATACGAGGTGCGGCTAGAAAAAAACCGGACTGATGCTGGAAAAAACATTTATTTACAATTATTTACAATTTCATGTTATCTCCTTCAATGTACTCTCCTCCTCGGTCTCTACACCGCTCCATACGAATTTTCCACTGTTCATAGCAATGCTGCAGATCATTTTCGGTAAGTCCATACATTACTTCCGTCGCTTTTCCTTTTACTGCTTCAACAGTCTCAAATCTAGTTCCTTTCAAAGCTGACTTGACTTTAGGGAAAAGAAAAAAGTCACAGGGGGCCAAATCAGGTGAGTAGGGTGGATGATCTAAGATGGGAATGTTGTGTTTTGCCAAAAACGTCTTCACTGACAACGCACTGTGAGCTGGGGCATTGTCTTGGTGAAGGATCCATGACTTTTTTCTCCACAAATCGTTCCGTTTTCTCCGTACTCGCTCACGTAGGGTAGCCAGGACGCTAATGTAGTAATACTGATTCACTGTTTGTCCCTCTGGTACCCAATCAATGTGCACAATCCCTTTGATGTCAAAAAAAAAAAAAACAATCATCATTGCCTTGAATTTCGATTTTGACATTCGTGCTTTTTTTTGTCGTGGAGAACCAGGAGTTTTCCAATGCATCGATTGGCGTTTAGTTTCGGGATCGTAAGTAAAAAACCACGATTCATCGCAAGTAATAACATTTTGTAAGAAGGTGGGATCACTTTCAATGTTTTCCAGGATGTCAGAACAAATCATTCTTCGGCGTTCCTTCTGTTCAATTGTTAGACACTTTGGAACCATTTTTGAACACACTTTGTTCATGTTGAAACTTTCATGAAGAATCTGCCTAACACTTTCCTTGTCAACTCCTGTTAACTCAGACGCTGCTCTGATTGTTAAACGGCGATCTTGTCGAACAAGTTTACCGATTTTTTCAATGTTTGCATCAGTTTTTGCTGACAATGGTCTGCCAGTGCGAGTGTCATCACTGGTGTCTTCGCGGCCATCTTTAAATCGTTTAAACCACTCAAACACTTGTGTTCGCGATAAACAATCATCGCCGTACACTTGTTGTAACATTACAAACGTTTCACTTGCAGATTTTCCTAGTTTGAAACAAAATTTGATGTTAACACGCTGTTCTTTCTGTACACTCAACATTTTCCGACGCACAGACAAAACGTCAACTACTTAAAACAGACGCCACGGGCAGACTGAGTGCAGGAGGCAGATGAAACTCGAGCAGTAGGCGGAGCGAGAGTCACGTGACAGGCCACGCGACTTTCAGCCTTATTGCATTCGTTTTATTGTTTCACCAGTACTAGTCCGGTTTTTTTCTAGCCACACCTCGTATGTTATTTCTGGTTGTGTAACTGTTTTATAGTGTTTTAATTTTACATCTATAGATAGGTTTTTTTTGTTGTATGTAGTTTTGGTAATGTAATTTGCATAGTACAGTTTTTTTATTCTATTTTGCCATGATGGCTTCTCATTTAGATTGTATGTTATTATTTCGCCTAAATATTTAAATTTATCAACAATTTTGATTTCCTGTTCTCCTGTTGTAATTTTGTTTGCAAGTGGTGGATCAGTTAGCATAATCTCCGTTTTTTCTAATGATATTCTAAGGCCTTGACAGCGACAATAAATAAGACAATATGAACACAGCAAAACCTACAAAATAGCTCGGTCGCACATTAATAAGATACGCTCCTCTTCGAACATATGCGAGACATCTTGTACGCAGAGAACGTTGATATACTTCTGTTCCAGGAAGTAAGAGATAGTTAATTAGAGAAGGTACGTGGGTCCAATGACACATCCAACCGTGATATCGGTACAGAGCTGGGAACACCAGTTCTCAGGAAAGAAGGCATCCATATCTTACAAACAGAAAAAACTGGCAACCACTAGAGGAATTGTAGCAACTATTAATACCGCTCGTATAATCAACGTTTACGCACCGTCTGTCAACAATACCGGGCGTGCTTGAACGCAACTTTTTAAATCTGAAATCCTTTCTCAATTCGGTAATCTTCAAGATTACATTACTTAAGCCGGAGACTTTAATTCCATCATCAACCAAAAAGATCACACATCGTATTTCATCAACTCCCTGGAACTGGAGTGAACAGTCCATCAATTGTAGTTAGCCGTCACGTGTGAACACACCCACCGCGCAAAGCCCGGTTTTACATATTTTTCCAGCCACTCAAGAAGGGCCTAGACAGGATCTAAGTCGTCCTACTTAAAGAACTATTTACTTCAGTCTAATGTGTGGCCCACTATCTTCTCTGATCATGCTGCATTCATCACCACAGTAAACTTGAACAAACAAGAGACTTACCGAGCGAGGGACATAGGGAAACTCAAAATCACACACCTACATGATGAGGAAGTCACATGGAGTTTACTAAAATGGAAAGAATGCGAAAGCAGATTCCCGCTACATAACTTTGCCACAGGCTGATGGGTGCGGTGTGCTAAGCCTAAAATAAGAAGAATGTTGATCGGACACTCACGACGGAAAAGCTTCTGCATCAAAAGAACGACTGAGTTTTGTTTTAGTTACTTTAGATATCAAATGGTTAAAATGGCTCTAAGCACTATGGGACTTAACACCTGAGGTTATCAGTCCCCCTAGACTTAGAACTACTGAAACCTAACTAACCTGAGGACATCACACACATCCATGCCCGAGGCAGGATTCGAACCTGCGGCCGTAGCAGCAGCGCGGATCCTGACTGAAGCGCCTAGAACCGCTCGGTCACAGCGGCCGGCCCTTAGACATCTATATATCCTGGACACATGAGTAATTGAGGACCATACACGGATTCAAAAAATCAACTCTTAGCAATAGCAATAGAATCTCTTCTCTCGATACTCACGCAACTACAGGGAGTGCATATGAATGACAAGAAAATAATATGCAACAATTATGCAGACGATGTGGAGTTGTGGATTTCTTAGTCACGAATGCTCTGGATTCTAGATTTTCTCGCATAATTACATGCTTTTAAGCTTCACATAAACACATTTGGAAGGTGGATACCTATAATATCTTCAAAAGAAATTTTCACAACTTCCTCTAGCCATGTATCACTTCCAAAAGAATTCGGTCCCTGAACGATGTGGTCAAACACAAATTTCAATGTATGTCTCCTTTAAGCCAGACTCATCTCT
This sequence comes from Schistocerca americana, assembly GCF_021461395.2. NCBI lineage: Eukaryota > Metazoa > Arthropoda > Insecta > Orthoptera > Acrididae > Schistocerca > Schistocerca americana. Next base: position 479,194,732 of record NC_060130.1, read on the forward strand.
GCTTCTAATGTGAATCCATTAAAATTCTCAAAATAGCGCAGCTGACTACTGCAGCAGGCGCTTTAACGCACCGATCGGAGCAGCAGCAGCAGACCGCAGCGCACAGCACACGCTGGAGGTCCGCTCACCACGGCCACCAAAGGCTGACGGAGACCGACTGAGCTACCAAAGCACGACTCACGATTCGTCCTCACTGCTTAAGTTCCGCCTGCTACCTCGTCGCCTACCTTCCAAATTTCACAGACGTTCTCCTGTGAAACTTGCGTGCCTAACACTCTTGGACGAAAGGATATTGCGGAGAAACGGCTTAGCCACAGCCTGAGGGAAGGTAGGACATGAGATACCGGCTGAAGTACAGTTGTAGGGACGCGTCGTGAGTCGTAGTTCGCTAGCTTACGCGTTAAAGCACTTCCCCATGAAAGGTAAAGGTCCAGAGATCGAGTCTCGGTTCGACACACGATTTTAATCACATCAGCGCACACTCCGCTGCAGAGTGAAAACTCATTCTGGAAACATCCACCAGGCTGTGGCTAAGCCATGTCTCCGTAACGTCCTTTCTTCCAGGAGTGCTAGTCCTGTAAGTTTCGCAGGAGAATTTCTGTATAGTTTGAAAGGTGGGAGATAGGGTACTGGCGGAGCACTTGCCCCAGAATGGCAAAGATTTCGAGTTCGGGTCTCGTTCCGGCTCTCAGTTTTAATCCGGGAGGAAGTTTCGAACGAATTATTACAAGACAGTCGTAGGTAGTTTGCTCTGGCACTATGGGACTTAACATGTGAGGTCATCAGTCCTCTAGACTTAGAACTACTTAAACCTATCTAACCTAAGGACAGCACACACATCCATGCCTGAGGAAGGATTCAAACCTGCGACCGTAGAAGCAGCGCGGTTCCGGACTGAAGCGCCTAGAACCGCTCGGCCACAACGGCCGGCTCCAACTTCTTCCTTCTCTGCCAGCCCGCCCCCATTGTGGGGAACTGAAACAACAATAAAGAATAAAACTGCGTTATCAGGAAACATGCGGCAGAAGGAGAATGGGGGGGGGGGGGGGGGGGGGACGTTCAGGAAAGCTGTGACTTCAAACGTGTGTGACTTCAAACGTAGATTAGTCATTGGATGTCACCTGAATATCAAATCCATAAAGGACATTGCTACCCTTCTGAAGTGGCCCATGTGGACTGGTAGGTAACGTACATGTTAAGTGCACACGGGAATGAACGATCACGGCTAAACCAAGACCAGATAGAGCTAATGAACTGACGGACAGACTCCGTCGAGCAATGGTGAGGGGAGAGGGAGGGGGGTTGTAAAAAATAAAATGAAATCAGCAGAAGGAACTACTAATGAGTCCAAAAGCTCTACCAGCATTAGGATTAGCGCAATGACTGTCGGTAGGGAATTAAAACGAATAAGGGACAATGGTCGAGTAGCTCCTCGTAAGCCACACATTTACATTTCTGTAGTCAATGCTAAACGAGGCTTGAGGTGTTGTAAATAAAGACACTACTGGAGAGTTGAGGACTGGAAACGAGTGATCTGTAGTGATGCATGATGATTCATGCTATACCCTGTGACATTCCGATGGAACTATTTCCGTTTGGCGAATACCTGACATCATGTATAGTACCAACAGCAAAGTACAGAGGCGGTGCTGTTATTGTATGGAGGTGTTTTACGTGGGTAAGGTGGTGTGGTCCCATATTGCCAGGAATGAAATGAACACAATTTACAGCACTTTTTACTGTGTACAGCAGAGGAACAATTTGAAGAGATCTCTATATCAGCATAAGAATGGACCTTGTTATAAAGCAGCGTCTTTGAGGCAATGATTCGTGAACAGTAACATTCTTCCTCCCCCCCTTCCTCCCCCTTCCCCACCCCCGCCGCCCTCGACATTAAGAGACGCCTTATTCGAAGTGTCCCCAACAAAGTCAAAGCCTTCGGGAAAAGGGTGGTCACATCCCTAATTGATGTCCTCTAATAGATGTCCACAACCTATATCACAGTTGAAAATATGTATGATTAGGAATTATAGTTCGGTCGCCTAGTGTGTAGACTGCTTGCCGTTCTGTCGTCACGGACTGTTGCCCGGGGTACACCGTCTAGGAGGTCGTCTACTCTTCGTACAATTGTTGATGCCATACGCTAAATAAAATAAATATATGATTAGGAATTACAGAACATACTCTGGAAGTGGATAAATGTTTCGAGAAGTGGCTCTGTCTCTTGGAGAATACGGTCCAAATTGATATAGGCTAGAAAAATTTGGTAGATGTGCGAGGTGGCATGAGCCCCCGCTCATATTTCTATCTTACGATTTTCCTCTCTAATTGCATGCAGTGAAAAGTCGCTATTCCTTCACACGCGGACTTCCCACGCAGCGTCTCTCGTCACCCGGGTGGTCCGGTGACAGGCGGGCTCTGCTGATCTGGAAAGGGTTAAGCCGACGGGTGTGAGGAAGTCGAGTGAATGCTTTGCAGACGCCGACATTGTCAAAAGACACACCCGGAGGGGTCTGAAGTAGCGGCTGGGCTAGAGGTTCCGTTACTTCGCAGACACTTAGCGAAAACACTTTCTGGCGGGCTACCAGCGAGGCGTGGGAATGACTTGTGTACCCAGGCAGTTGTGGCGGGAAAATTCCTGCGCTTTCTGCAAAATAGTAACTGTGATTGGCTTGCTCAGGGCATAGCTCCGTGACGTAGCAAAATTAGCGCAGAAATTGGCGCCAAGAATCTCCATTGGTGGAATGGTAGTGCTCCGGCAATAGAGTGGAATTTTCCGCCGGTTTTCGAGTTGCTGATTGGAACGTTTAACCACGGCCACTGTCGTGGGGGCGGGAATGTTGTGTGTTCGGCCTGTACGGGTGCTCTATGTAGTCGGCTCTCGCCTTTCGGTCGAGGACGTCGAAGCAACCAGCCTTCGCCTCCAGTACGCCAAATCGTGTTCTTGCAGTTAAGAAGACAGATTGGTAATGTCTGTCCGCAGCACCGGCAGACAGGGATTTTCCTAGGTGATAATCAGAGCTCAGCAGAGCGCGCCTGTTCGTCTTTTTCTAACTTTGTTCTGTCTTGGGTAGCAGCAATTAATGTTGGGTTGGCTATGTGTTTTCTCTTAAGATTTGAGTTGCAAGGAATTGGCTCCACATACCACTTCGTCATAATCCTCACAATCTAGTTTAGGGACAACTTCACATTCACAGCGTTTGTTTGAGTAGCCAATTTGAGCCAATTTGATGTATTGTAAATGTTTCATGTGTTTTTGTTTATTATTTTGTGTTTAGTCTCAATAAATCATATTGTTATTTTGGACAGAACTTTCATTCTGTTAATCGGTAGAGCAACCCTATCATTTCTCACTATGTTAATGAAACCTTCGTTTATTTAACTTATTTATCAAATTAAATTATTGCAGGTGCCAAACTCTCTTCTACTCCACTGGCAGGGTTGATTAGAGTCAGTTCGCGTTTTTTTTTTAATCCTTGTGCAACAGCAAAAGTCGGAGTTAGAATAGGGGGGGCTTAGAGCATCATTTACATGTGTAGATTCTAGAAGAATTTAGTGTTAAATACACTGCTAGCCCCAGCACCTCGCAGATGCAAAGCACTCTACAGAAACGAGGCATGTTGCTTCTTACTGCCCTGCCCATAAGACCAGCTGTGCTAAGAAGAGTGGTAACATACCCCAATAGGACTGATAGACAGTCATTGACAGTAGCAGACAGTTGTATAAGGACTGCTTGGGTAATCATACACTTCCCTTTTGTGCTTTTAAAAATGCTCCAATTTCGAATATACACTATTCTTTCTTAAAAGATCTTGTTCTAAACTTTCCCTAAGTTTAACTGCGTTTGACTCATAATTTTCAGAGTTATCGTATGTTTGTGATCGCCGTTTGTGTCAGCTAGCGTATTACGAAAATCTCACAAAATAAAATCGTTGAAGTACAACTATGTGTGCATGGCGTTCACTTTAAGTTTATTCAGCTAAATCTCATTTTTCAGACAGAGCTGCAATCAAGTCAGTTAGACTAGAATTTCTGTAATGGAAATTTGTCCCTGGACTCTTTTTTTTCTTCACTTCTACTTGCGAACGATTGTCCCGGGCTATGGTGTTCTCTTATAGTGGGCTCAACTAATACGTGATGCACCAAATAATGATACTATTTGGACACTGTACGGACGCCTTCCTTTTCATCACAGTCGAGAGGGGTCGTGTACGCCATCTGTCTATGACTGCTGAAGACATGGTTCAAAATGGCTCTGAGCACTATGGGACTTAACTTCTGAGGCCATCAGTCCCCTAGAACTTAGAAATACTTAAACCTAACTAACCTAAGGACATCATACACATCCATGCCCGAAGCAGGATTCGAACCTGCGACCGTAGCGGTCGCGCGGTTCCAGACTGAAGCGCCTAGAACCGCTCGGCCACACCAGCCGGCCCTGAAGACATGATTTTGTGTCTTATGGTAATTTAATTGTTTGTTTTTCATGTATTTGAGATGGAGATTGGGAACTAGCCTTGCAGTTGGCATTTACCCAGATGATCGTGGAAAACCGCCTAAAAGCTACGCTCAGACTGGCGGGGCCATCAGATCAACGAACGTCAGCACAGTGCGTGGATTCGTTCGGACTGGCTCAGGTCCCTGTCTTCTAAGTTATCGCCCAGCGCTTTAAATTGTAACAGCAACGTCCGCTTTGAAGATACTTAACGTAGGTATGTTTTTAACATATTCCAATTTCTAATTTAATGCGTTCGTCGCGAACGGTGTTTTCATGTTTTATTTATTCTGCGTCATGTCCTATACACTCTGGCTAAATATGGTTGTATTCAGCATATAGTTTTCGCACTTATCACATATCTGTTATTCTTTCCTTCATTTATGGCAAGTATTTTATCAGGATAACCTTCTCAAAATGCAAAATTGTTGAAGAACAAAAATCGAATTTGGTGCTCATTTCGAGTTGGTCGATTAAATACCATTTTCAAACAATGCTGTAGTCCACTGACTAAAACTAGAATTTCTGCAATAGTAATTTGTCTGTGGACTCTTCATTTTCACAATTTCTTTATTGTTCGAGCGATTGCCTCAGGATATTGTGTTCTGTTGTAGTGGGATCAGATGTTTCATGACTTGACGATTTATTTTATTCTTCACATTTGAGGTCGGAGTCCCTTGCTGCCACCATGAACGTCAGCCACCTTAAACGGAAGACTTGCATGCAACATTTGTTTTTTAATCACGCAGACTTCCTTCTGCGGCTTATTGTATTGTCAATTGTTTGAGTTTCGTGTTTTCTTTAGCTGGAGATTGGGTACCAGACTGGCATTTAACTAGATGAGAGAGGAAAACAACCTAAACACCAACATCAGACTGGGCAGCATAGACTATGAGATCAACGTTCGTGTGCATTGCATCAGGCACTAAATTATAAGCGCAGCGCTTTTTTATGTCACATTCGGAATTGTGTTTTCATGTCTTTTTTTTTTTTTTTTTAACCGTGTGTAGAAAATTTTAGTTGCATTCAGTGTATATATTCCGAGTCCTCATATTTTTGTCGTTTTACTCCTTCAGTTATGGCAACTAGTGCATTACAATAGCGTACTAACAATTTAAATTGTTTAAGTACAATACTCATACTATGTAGTTTGTGTAAAATTGTTGTTTGTGTAAAATCGTAGATTTCAAACGTTCCTACAGTCACTCAAGTAGACAAGAATTACCGCAAAAGTAATTTGTCTATGAATGTGTTGATGAATTTTCTGTATTATCTGTTTATATGAATAGAAACGTATGATCATAAAATTTCGGAGTGAAAGGTCTAAACGTGGGTTCTTCTGCAAACGACGATGTCTGACAACGCAAATGAGTTGGTTGGTGGTGTTCTATCCCGCGCTCGGTTCATGTTTCTGAGAACTGCCGGAAGTCTCCCACTCCCACCTATGACGGAGGCCGCTCTACCAATCGCGGCTGCCTCACGCAACTCGCAGCCAATAGGAGACCATTCCTCACATGACGACGTAGTGACGTCGATTGTACCTCTGGGCTTGGAGGAGCTCACCATGAGACTTTTCATTCAAGAGTCCTGCATCATTTTCTTGGGGTGAACTACGGCAATCACAATAAGAGGAACTGGTTTCGTTTTGACTTCACTATCGCAATAGAAGCCAGAGAATTTATTTTATCTGCGTGTTAAGCATATAGCCAGTAACATTGTCAGTGATTACTCGTCAGAAAAATCGCTAAGAGTAAAGGTGCACGCAACAGGTCTTGAAGGCAAGGCTGTCACTGCGGGTGAGTATGTTGAATTTCTCCGTTTCCTTTCCTCCTGTTATATTATGAAAATTTTATTACACAGTATGTAAATTGTTGGTATTCTATACATTTTACTGAAAACTATATAATAATACTAAGTATTCTGATCCCTTGACTAACTGATTACATATTGTCAACCTATACTTCACAACTTTAAATAACGATGTGGATCTAGCCAATTTGTATGCTAAACATGATATGCACTATCATTTTAGGAGGGTATACGCAACAATGAATATTCTTTACTTAAATGACAGTGAATATGTGTGCCATACTGTAACATCAATGATGCTATAAGTTTCTTATTAAGTATTCGTCTACAGAATATAAATATTTGTCCAGAATAATCATACTCCGCATTACCGGTATATTTTTATTGTTAATTTAACAGCTTTTCAAAGACGTTTAATGCCGCGTTATAATTAGATTCACTTTGAACCAAAATCGTCTTTAAACAAAGATAGTGAAAGGCTACACGCTTTATATTGTGTGCAACCACAGCTGTAAGAATGGATTCTTGTTAAACATAACAGCAGCAGCTGTTGAATAAAATGTAAATGCCGTGTGGCTAGAGCCTCCCGTCAGGTAGACCGTTCGCCTGGTGCAAGTCTTTGGAGTTGACGCCACTTCGGCGACTTGCGTGTCGATGGGGATGAAATGATGATGATAGGGACAACAGCCCCTAAGTGGAGCAAATCTCCAACGCAGCCGGGAATCGAACCAGGGCCGTTAGGTATGACATTCCGTCGTGCCGACCACTCAGCTACCAGGGGCGGACAGCTGTTGAATAATCCTTTATTAGTACAACTGCATCTGTAAACGAAATATTCTGTACACTATATCGATGAATAGAACTGCTCAGTATATTTGTCAGCTAATCAGTCCCAAGTGTAGCAAGTGATATTTCTTCGCGTGGACCCCAGACTTTGATGGAATATATCGGCATGTTGAATTCATGTGAATACCTTAACGCCGATATTCGATTTGTTTGCTTTACTTATTTATTTAATCTGATCTGATTAGGGCCATCGGGTCCTCTCTTACGTTGGACCAATGTTTCACGCGTACACTACCAGTTTTACATCGTAGTTACCTAAGATTTTAATTTGACAAACAGTTTTAAAATTATTCGAATGTCTCTGCGATATTTCCGAATCGGGGCAATGGCAAAAACTTGGTAGTGGCGCCCCCCCCCCCCCCCCCCCGCCGAACGTTTGAGATAAGACATCAAAAATTTATTGCAAAAATGTGTTCATTTTGTAGCGCACATCTTTCTGAAGAGTTTGATGTATAACACATATGTTTTCTCTAGGAAATGTAAGACATGTTATTTGGTCTTAAGTGTGCCAAAGTGCTGAGCCACGCCTTTTCACACAGCATTCTTTTATCGTACCTCACTGTACTTCGCTCCGTAGAATTCAAACGTGTATATTTTGTAATGGAAGCCATCAAACCTGCCATCACCACAGTAGAAATTAAAGTGTTCTATGGTGTCCCTCCTGCTCCCAGTTGGCCGGTTTGACATCCTACCCCCCTTGAAAAAACTCACAATGAATACTGGGTGGGATTATTTCTGACCAGAAGAATAAGAACTCTTCAGAAAATTTGCACTCTTTATTGCCTGTTAGCTAATAACTTTTTCTTTTGTGTGTTATAAAATTAGATATGAGAAGCATAAAACCAGTAAAGACAAGAGAGAAGCAAGACAGTACACATTTCTTCAATCCCCAGGTCTCCGGTTACTTACTGCAAAGTACAATACAGTAAAAACTTACCGTATTGCGTCACGAGTAAATGACCTTCAGCTTCCGAATTACGTCGTTACCAGTGACTCACCTACGTTTTAAATAATGTCTATAAACAAACAAAAAGCGACAAAATAAAAGAAACACAAAATAAGGACAACTTTTACTTGTTTACTGTAAGGACAATACTTTTGTAACATCTACGAATACAACAGATCACATTTACAAAAGTGTTCGAAATTTGCACAGTTTGCTCGAATGCAAGTATTGTATCGCTCAATCATCCCTTCATGCCCAAGCCCAAATGCACGTGCAGCGAGGTATGTCATCCGGTGACGTCACATGTTCGTCATTTCTCATCCATTTTTGAGGCATTTCCCGATATTTACGAATCCTTGTGTCTTGTATTACATTACTTGTCTCAGCGTCATCTACGTCACTTCCGGGATTTTTAAATGTTAGTGAGAAATCCTCTGTATTTGAAACCAATGGTGCTTTCCACTGGTAGGAAGAATAATGCATCAGAGAATATGGCATTGTTTGTACTTATTAACTCACAGCCATTTTCAGGATAGCTTTATTAAGACGTAATTCCATGTGCGCCGTGTGGTTCTTCTTATTGCTTAGTGATGTGATGGTTTTCGTTCACGATGGCTACTTTTTGGTTCCTATGACAAATATGCATGTTTGGTCGTCGATGTATTGGGCGTGTCCACGTCTAAACGCCACAAGACACTTATAGGTGTGTGGTGGAGGGTACTTCTTATACCATTGTGATTATCCGCTTCTGGTCTTCTAATTTCGAAGGGCGTGTGGGAAGATCGACTGCAGCTTAACCCCCGAATGAGCTTTCACTTATCTGTTTTTGCTGTCGTGGCTGTTTCGCGAGATTTACGTGTTAGGAAGTGATAGTACCACTTCTTGGAGCGTACGTTGCCAGAATTTTAATAGTAAACCTCTCCGTGACGCACAACGCGTTTCTTCTTGTGTCGCCCGGTGAATTTGATGTTCTGTTAGAACACAACGCTTACTTCGAATATCCTCCATTTCTCCTATTGATGTTACCTGGTAAGAGTCCCACACTAACGGGAAATACTCAAAGAATTGTCATACAATGGTACTGTAACATACCTTTTTCGTCGGTGTGTAACACTTCCTTAGGAATGTTCCACTGATTTTCAGCCTGGCGTTTGCTTTTCCAGCAACAAATTTTTAGGGGTCGTTCCATTTTAGGTAGCTCCGAATGGGTGCTCCCACATATTTTGTGATAGTTACGATTTACGTTTATTTATTGTCAATACTATAATTTCTGTTAATAATTGATCTTTCCGCCTATGTGTACGAAATAAGTTTCATTTATTTATGTTGTGGGTTGACCGCCAATCCCTGCACCAACTGTTGATTTTGCTGCAATTCGTGCTGCGTTTCGCTACAATTTTCTGGTATTGCAAAATTTTGTATACAACCAGCGTCATCCAGGACCAGCATAACTGGATATCCGATCTTGTACATTAGATCATTTACACACATAGTGAACAATAAAGCCTCTATAAAATCTGAAGATTTTGCACGCGTATTGAGTTCTGTGTGATTGGGACTCGTGATTCGAGTCACAAATATGGTCCGATATTTCGTAAGTACGTGATTTATTCACCAAGTAACAATGCTATACGATTCCGAATGCCATCTGGAAATCAAGGAACACAATATCAACTTGGGCACCATTACCTACTGCCCACTGGAGTGGACAAATGGACAGAGACTGTTGAGTTTCGGAAGACTTCTATTTTCGGCATCCCCATTGATTTCTAATGAGGATTTTTCTCCAAAAATGTCACAATGCATTAGCATAAAACATGTTACATTGTTATACATCTGGTTTACATACTGGGAACTCTTCGTTGAATAGCTGGATCAGAATTGTGAAGGACATTCTGTCTAACCCAATAACGTAAGTAGCTATCGTTCTTTGTTGGCGGTTCAACAGAGCATTAGAGTAATACGTGAGATACTACATTACAGATGTATATATGAAAAACTTGTTAATGGTTTCTATTCTCTCGTGTTCTTCTTTTTATTATTATACATTCTCTGCGTGGCTTATGAGAGTGATGAAGAACGGACGGGGAGGGCGGGGGGGGGGGGGGGGGGGGTTGGGGAGGGGGGGGGGGGACGACGACTGAAGTTAATTCCGTCGTAAGACCTCCCACGAGCCACGACAGTTTTGGTCTGGATTACAACACAGTGACGAAGACGCATTTTAACCTTATCTAAGGCCGTCGGATTGCAGCGCTTCGGCACGCACGGGGGCAGCAATCATGCTACTTCCCGGTTTGGTTGGTTGGTTGGTTTGGGGAAGGAGACCAGACAGCGTGGTCATCGGTCTCATCGGATTAGGGAAGGATGGGGAAGGAAGTCGGCCGTGCCCTTTCAGAGGAACCATCCCGGCATTTGCCTGGAGTGATTTAGGGAAATCACGGAAAACCTAAATCAGGATGGCCGGACGCGGGATTGAACCGTCGTCCTTCCGAATGCGAGTCCAGTGTCTAACCACTGCGCCACCTCGCTCGGTTTTCCCGGTTTGATTCATAGATAGTCAGACGGGCGATCGTGACTCAGCCGCTACGTCCTTGTAACTGCCACAAAGGCTTCGTGTTTGCCACGTCAGCACAACAAATCCAGGGCATTTTAGTCACGTGACAGATAGATTTATTCGACTTCTGATCCTTTTAATCGCTTGACGTTCTCCGCCGTAGATTCAAGGGAGTATTCCATAGTTCATCTGAATGTTCTGGATCTTATATAAGTAACATAGCTGCTAATCATTCTTATCATTATCATGACCTCATAACTAAAGCGGCTTCCTGTACTACGCTGTACTGTGCAGTATGGAATCGTTACCACATAGGAATCACGAAGGACAATGAAAAATTTCAGATAAGAGCAGCTCCTTTTATGTTATCATGAAACGGGAGAAATTGTCACGGATATGATAAACGAGTTGGGATGGCAATAATTAGAGCGAAGGCGAATTTCGTTGCTTCGAGATGTTTTCCTGAAATTTCAATCACCACCTATCTCCTCCGATTGCTAAAATATTTTGTTGCCACACATCTACATATGAAGAAACGGCCATCGTAATAAAATCGGAGAAATCAGTGTTCCCAAGGAAAGATTCAAGCTTACGTATTTCCCGTGTGATGTTAGAAGGTCGAACGACCGATAAATAGTGTGAAAGTGGTTTTCTGAACCCTCTGCCAAATACTTAAATGGGCGTTTCAGAGCAGTGATTATGATGTACATGTAGATCTATGACGCATATTGATTTACCCTGGAGTTCATTAATATCGGGACACGTGAAAGTAACAGTAACTCAAAAAGACTTTGAACTTAGTCGAAGTGTGAAATAAAGGCATAACACATATGAAAGTTGAAATCAGAGTTCTAGCCAAGAAATTTATGTCTGAATTTAGAACATGTTTGAAATCTGCAAAATCTGTGCCACTTCAGCAAAAGACAAGTCTCATTAACTATAAGTGTGGTTATTACTGTGAGCAGGTGAAACTACACTACTGGCCATTAAAATTGCTACACCAAGAAGAAATCCAGATGATAAACGGGTATTCATTGGGCAAACATATTATACTAGAACTGACATGTGATTACATTTTCACGCAATTTGGGTACATAGATCCTGAGAAATCAGTACCCAGAACAACCGCCTCTGGCCGTAATAACGGCCTTCATACGCCTGGGCATTGAGTCAAACAGAGCTTGGATGTCGTGTACAGATACAGCTGCCCATGCAGCTTCAACACGATACCACAGTTCATCAAGAGTAGTGACTGGCGTATTGTAACGAGCCAGTTGCTCGGCCACATTTGACCAGACGTTTTCAATTGGTGAGAGATCTGGAGAATGTGCTGGACGGGGCAGCAGTCGAACATTTTCTGCACCGAGCGAGGTGGCGCAGTGGTAGCACACTGGACTCGCATTCGGGAGAACGACGGTTCAATCCCGTCTCCAGCCATCCTGATTTAGGTTTTCCGTGATTTCCCTAAATCGTTTCAAGCAAATGCCGGGATGGTTCCTTTGAAAGGGCACGGCCGATTTCCTTTACAATCCTTCCCTAACCCGAGATTGCGCTCCGTCTCTAATGACCTCGTTGTCGACGGGACGTTATACACTAACCACCACCACCACCGTTTTCTGTATCTAGAAAGGCCCGTACAGGACCTGCAACATGCGGTCGTGCATTATCCTACTGAAATGTAGGGTTTTGCAGGGATCGAATGAAGGTTAGAGCCACGGGTCGTAACACATCTGAAATGTAACGTCCACTGTTCAAAGTGCCGTCAATGCGAACAAGAGGTGACCGAGACGTGTAACCAATGGCACCCCATACCATCACGCCTGGTGGTACGCCAGTATGGCGATGACGAAAACACGTTTCCAATGTGCGTTCACCGCGATGTCGCCACACACGGATGCGACCATCCTGATGCTGTAAACAGAACCTGGATTCATCCGAGAAAATGACGTTTTGCCATTCGTGCACCCAGGTTCGTCGTTGAGTACACCATCGCACGCGCTCCTGTCTGTGATGCAGCATCAAGGGTAACCGCAGCGATGGTCTCCGAGCTGATAGTCCATGCTGCTGCAAACGTCGTCGAACTGTTCGTGCAGATGGTTGTTGTCTTGCAAACGTCCCCATCTGTTGACTCAGGGATCGAAACGTGGCTGCACGATCCGTTACAGCCATACAGCCATGCGGATAAGATGCCTGTCATCTCGACTGCTATTGATACAAGGCCATTGGGATCCAGCACGGCGTTCCATATTACCCTCCTGAACCCATCGATTCCATATTCTGCTAACAGTCATTGAATCTCGACCAGCGCGAGCAGCAATGTCGCTATACGATAAACCGCAATCGCGATAGGCTACAATCCGACCTTTATCAAAGTCGGAAACGTGATGGTTCGCATTTCTCCTCCTTACACGAGGCATCACAACAACATTTCACCAGGCAGCGCCGGTTAACTGCTGTTTGTGTATGAGAAATCGGTTGGATACTTTCCTCATGTCAGCACATTGTAGATGTCGCCACCGGCGCCAACCTTGTGTGAATGCTCTGAAAAGCTAATTATTTGCATATCACAGCATCTTCTTTCTGTCAGTTAAATTTCCCGTCTGTAGCACGTCATCTTCGTGGTGTAGCAATTTTAATGGCCAGTAGTGCACTTTCGTCTGGCCGCAACTAAGGGTCCCTCCATTGTTCTGGGGAAGGTTCATCTTACTAGAACACATGAAATATTAGTTCACTTTATTACATTGAATAAGTGTCTTAATTAACTTTGAAATAGATCTTTGCCACCGTATTTCTTGATTTGTTACAACTGTGGTGACTATTGAAGCTTACTTGATGTATAGATTAACAAACTGTTCTCTTGCAGCACTACAGTGTTCCATATTTAAATGCACAAGTCCCTCAGAAACTTTAACTGTAGGGTTTATCCTTAATGTTGACTGCTACAAAAAATGTTCAAACGTGTGTGAATTCCTAAGGGACCAAACTGATGAGGTCATCGTTCCCTAGACTTACACACTACTTAAACTAACTTTAACTGATGCTAAGAACAACACGCACACCCATGCCCGAGGGAGGAATCAAACCTCCGGCGGGAAGGGCCGCGCAATCCGTGACATAGCGCCTCAAACTACGCAGCCACTCCGCGCTGCTGACTGCTGCAGATGAGGTTACAAACTGGGCAGAGTGCTTGCTACAGTAGCTCGACACTATATTGACCTCAGTGTGAGGGCGCTGCTATGCTGAGACGGAAGATGTGGTTTTCAGGATCGCCTCTGATACATCGTTGCTGATTGCAGCGAGCCCACGCTTAAGTCTGTCACATCGATTCCTGTTGCAAACTATGATTTGGCAACGTGATCTATGTACGATGCCACAGTTTTACCGAACAGTACTGCAGTACACACAGCAAAATTTCTTCAGTGTCAATAACCATGCCTTTGGTCTTGATAAGTAATTCTGGCACAGTAGACGGCTGCTGGGGCGTGATACAACCCTGAAATATTTTGACACTAGTACGCAGATGGAAAAACAAAACAAGGAAAAAAGTATAATCATGAAGAAATGTTCTAAGAAACGAATGAAAGATATACCACGACTCATGGGTAAACTGCTTTGGGTTATGATAAAATTGTGATTTAATTCGAACTTCTTAAAGTTCAGAGAGCTGAAAAAAGATCTACACACAACTAAATCAATTAAAACAGGTATCTGGTCTGTTTATGGTGTTTAATTTTGCCAGGATGTTTCGATTTCAGTTCACAGTTCCCTGGTACTAACTTTTTGAGGGCAAGTAGTAGCTAACAGGCCAATAATCTTGAGCAATTTGTATGACGCATCTGTCAAACGAGCAAGCTAGCATAAAAATTTTTCTACTGTGTGATTTGAGTACTGGTAACCCAAAACTCCCTACAGTGTAGTGCCAGCTTCTCGTCTAATCTAAACCTGAAAACGTATGTCTTAAATCAATTTTTCCGTTGCAACATACTGTTTTCAAATATCATTGCGGACCATATCCACTCTTCTTTTCATCTACTATCTACCGTCCCAAGTCAGGTCCATTTCCAATTTTAGTGAAAGCGCTCGATGCTCCGTTTTTACTGTTCAGTGTATCTTCTGTCGTGTTAAGTGTTTTTCAAGTTTTTAGCATTTTTCAAGTGTTTCTCAGATGTTTTTAATTGTGCTGCCTGTCCACATTTTTATCACTGTTTTTAAACAGTTCATGAAGACAACATTATATTATTTATATTTCTTCCATTCATGTCACCTTTTCAAGTAATACTAAGTACATGTTGTATTAGCATCTAAGTTAACCTTAAGTTCTACTGGCTGAAGAGTGAGTTGTTTTTACCGCTGCAGCCAACAAGGCGCCCACAATCGGCGAGGGGGGATGAAATAACAACAAAGAAAAAAAAAGATTGCAGCAGAGCTTTGTCAACAAAAACAGAGTGGGTATTGGTTATAAAATCTCTCTGCCCATTGAGCACGTTTGCTGGCTCCTGTTTTTTAGCTCTTCTAATAAGTCGACAGCACTGCCTCTTTGTACCCTGTGGAGAATACGCATATTATCCTCAGTGCTCCCTATAGTATGACCAGTTTACGATACATTTAATTCCAAACCTGTTTTATTACTTGAGTAAAACAAACAGTATTGATTGTAACAACTGTGATAAACATTATATCGGTCAAACCGGCCGCTCTTTTAATGTAAGATTTAACGGAGCATTCACAGCTACGAAAGAAAACATCTTTCGGATTGCATTTATGAGAATCTGGTCACACTGTAGGCAGCAATGACAGCAATATAAATATTCACTACATGGTACGAAAAGGCAGTGCGCTCCACTTTTTAGAACTTGAAATTCGTTAAGCGATTGACAATGCCGAACGCCTTTCTCGTATACACCTTGCCATTGTCTTTGCACTACGTGATCAAAAGTATCAGGACACCCCCAAAAACGCGACTGCTACGGTCGCAGGTTCGAATCCTGCCTCGGGCATGGATGTGTGTAATGTCCTCAGGTTAGTTAGGTTTAAGTAGTTCTAAGTTCTAGGGGACTGATGGCCACAGATGTTAAGCCCCATAGTGCTCAGAGGCATTTGAACCATTTTTGAACCCCCAAAAACATATGTTTTTCATATTAGATGGAATGTGCTGCCATCTACTGCCAAGTACTCCATATCAGCGATATCAGTAGTCATTAGACATCGTGAGAGAGCAGAATGGGGCTCTCCGCGGACTTCGAACGTGGTCAGGTGACTGGGTGTCACTTGTGATATACGTCTGTACGCGAGATTTCCACACTCCTAAACATTCCTAGGTCCACTGTTTCCGATGTGATAGTGAAGTGGAAACGTGAAGGGACACGTACAACACAAAAGCGTACAGGCAGACCTCGCCTCTTGACTGACAGAGACCGCCGACGGTTGAAGAGTGTCGTAATGTGTAATTTTGAATAAGCTGAAGAAACCTTCAGCAGACGGACGTTTGCGTTATTGGTCTATAATTATGTGAATCTGGTATATTTCCCTTTTTGTAAACAAAAGTTCTCTTTATTTTCCAGTTACACCGTCGTGTGTAAGCGATTGTCGATATATATATGAGCTAGGATAGAGCAGTCTACGTGGCTCTGGCTGTGAGAACGAAACGCGTGAACGTTGGCATTGCGCTGTTCTTCTTCTGGCTCGCTCCAGTGCGTGCCGTAGATAGCAAGGTTCGGACGATTTTCCAAGAGCTTGGGCCGCTTCGCTATCGCTGCTGACACAGCGTATGCGCGTTCCACCGTTGTTCCTGCGGGAGCGGAGCGTGCTGCTTCCGAGAAACGGCAGCAGCTGCGACGCAACAACGTCCGTTGTGAATCGCTGGCTTCGCCTTAGGAGCCTTGACGAGATATTTTTAACTTGCTGTCACCTTTAGTGGGTCAGAACTCGTGACTTATTGGTCAGGACACGGGATTCGTATTTCATGGTTCGGGATTTATGTTTTCCTCGTTTTACGTGAATACAAAATGGTTCCATTAACAATGCAGTGAGGGAAGCAATTTCTGCCGGCCAGAGTGGCCGAGCGGTTCTGGGCGCTACAGACTGGAACCGCGCGACCGCTACAGTCGCAGGTTCGAATCCTGCCTCGGGCATGGATGTGTGTGGTGTCCTTAGGTTAGTTAGTTTTAATTAGTTCTAAGTTCTAGGGGACTGATGACCTCAGAAGTTAAGTCCCATAGAGCCATTTGAACCATTTGAAGCAATTTCTTCCATTATACGTTTCCAATCGTGTCTTCTGCTGCACGACTAATTACATCAAACCAATGAAACGGTAAAACTACCATCTTGCAGAAGTTCCTCCTCTCTTGATTGAAGGTGTAAAATCAACTAACATGTCTGGGGATTTTGCTAATCGCAGAATTACCTACTTAAAAAACAAAAGAAAGTAACGTCTTTCGACATTACTGCCGAGAACGTGACTGGGTGTAGTAGGGAGTAACAGCTTGGCAGTTTACGTGGGACGTCAGGCGCACGTTGCTGTAGTTCAAATCAGCTTGCTTTCATTCTTGTGAGGATGGGCTATCATGCAGTAGGTACCACATGGTCGCAGGTGCGTTCAAGCCTCACCTCTCATTCAAGCTGGATTGCTCCCGGAAAACTATAAGTACTTGCCGACTTGCTCAAGGGCACTTAGCAATGACTCCAAAGAACAACTTAAGGTGAAATTTTTTTATTGGGCATGTGAGTAGTCCCATGAAAGAACATATGGACAAAATTTTTAAGTTAATGCTCAAGTAAACCACCATGGGTGGTGCTTTATCTGCTTAATTACCAGTTTCCCTCTACAGACGAGGGCATATTAAGGTATTCATGGCCGTGATAGTGTTATTATCGGCAGTGGTATGACGTACTCTCTCGTACCGTTTACGCATTGCTGTTTCTCTGGAATATTCGTAGCTGTGTGCACCTTTTCCAGTAGTGTAGTGCGCTGTCAGGGTAGCCGTTCCTTCTTCTGAAGGAGAAAAATCTACTCTGACGAAAAGATAACTAAGACACTACACTGACGAAGAAACGGCTGCTCTGACAAAGAGATTAATAGTGCACTACACTCTACAAGATCTGGGGATTCTAATGAAAAAGAGCTATTTAAATGGATAACTCTCGCCCCATTCGGAAAATCGGGCACGGGTTGCGTCAGAAGAGTACTCACAAGAGACGGCATTGACATAGTGTTTAAACCAATTAGGAAAGTGCGCGAATATTTCAACACTGCCCAGTACCTACGGCCGCCGCTTACCACATCCGGAGTATATAAAATTCCTTGTACATGCGGTCAAATGTGCATAAGCACTACAAATGAGAGAAAGAATCAACATCCGCGTTAAGCAGTAGAAGAGCAATTGTCGCCTTGGCAACATTGATGAATCAATAGCAGCAGAACATGCACTGGGGCCACGGAACCATAAAATTCGTTTTCCTGATACAATGGTTCTATCAAGAACAGAATAATTACTGTGTTAGGATGTATAGAGAAGCCATAAAATTAAAAAAAAAAGGCTTTAACTGGACTACATCAGACGACGTGTAGATCTTAATACGAAATGAAACTTCATAACAAATGTCGGCGAAACTCTGCGATCTTGGAAGTGGTCTGTAGCGGGCACAAAACGACATTTCCTGCATACGAGTAAAGAGTTCGAGTTGTCTCCAGCATTGTCTGACGAAACCTAAGGCTCAGAGGTATGCCTTGGTGCATAGTGTTATGGCCATAAAACACATATTAACAAAAACGAAAATACCAGTCTCGCAAGCCTACATAGTATGATTTCATTAATTTATTTAACAAGCATTTTTTACGTACTCACTACTTCAAGCAACAGCGTATTTCAGTCAATGTATAAGCGTCTCCCAGCCTACAGCTAAGAAATTAATATCTCTCCCTTTTACTACAGAATAGTTGGGGAATCATAAAATGTTATTTTTCAAGTTTTCTTCTGAGCGCTCCTTCTCTTGAAGAGCTTATGTGGTTTGCCGGTAGACATACTCCAGTACTATTTTTGGCTTAACTTTATCGCTCAGATTATCTCATATTCTATCCGTTTACATACACCTCCCTTGATCTAGGGGTGCTGGCACGGTAGCTCAAAGTGTACGGTCAGACATCTGGCTGCTCTCTGTAATAAAAGAAAGTGAGTGAAGGAACCAACAATGAACTTCAACGGGTGTCATGTGATGTCCGCCACGACCATATACAAAAGAAAAGTCATCAGCAATCGCGGCCGAAGACGTCTGGCATAAGAAGTCACCCTCATTCAGTTAACGGCCTTGCCAAAGAGGGCGGAGAACCGGACAGCGGTTCAGGGCACATTCTTGCCCTGGAGACGGGAAACTGCACCTAAAGCGGAAGAATCAGCAATGATCAACGGCATGAGGATGCAAAAGGCAGTGTAAATCACTTATTAAATGTCCATAATATGCATCCACAGGACATATGGCCTGTAATTGTAAATCATAATGATCTCTCCGTTGGCAAAAGATTCCGAACTAGTCCCCCATTCGTATCTTCGGGAGGGGACTGCCAAGGTGGAGGTGACCATGAGAAAAAGATTGACTAATCTAGGAAAAGGTACCGTTCTACGAGTTAGAACGTGGAATGTCAGAAGTTTGAACGTGGTAGGGAAGCCAGAAAAATTGAAAAGGGAAATGCTAAGGCTTAGTCTAGATATAGTGATGGTCAGTGAATTGAAATGGGAAGATGACAAGGATTTCTGGGCAGTGGGTTTAGGGTAATAACAACAGAAGCAGAAAATGGTATAACGGGAGTAGGATTTGTTATGAATAGGAAGGTAGGGCAGAGAGTGAGTTACAATAAACAGTTCAACGATAAAGTTGTGCTCATCAGAATCGACAGCAAACCAACACCGACAACGATAGTTCAGATATACATGCCGACGCTGCAAGCCGAAGATGAAGAGATAGAAGAAGTATATGAGGATACTGAACTGGTAATTCAGTACATAAGAGGAGATGAGAATCTAATATCCATAGGAGATTGTAATGGAGTTGTAGGGGAAGAAGTAGAAGAAAGGGTTACTGGAGAATATGGGCTTGGTAGTAGGAATGAAAGAAGAGTAAGATTAGTTGAGAACTGTAATAAATTTTAGCTAGTAATAGCGAATACTCTGATCAAGAATCACAAGAAAAAGAGGTATACCTGGAAAAGGCCAGGAGATACGGGAATATTTCAGTTAGATTACATCCTGGTTAGTCAGAGATTCCAAAATCAGATAAGGGGGCTTGGGTTGGGTTGTTTGGGGAAGGAGACCAGACAGCAAGCTCATCGATCTCATCGGATTAGGTAAGGAAGTCGGCCGTGCCCTTTCAAAGGAACTATTCCGGCATTTGCCTGAAGCGATTTAGGGAAATCACTGAAAACCTAAATCAGGATGGCCAGACGCAGGATTGAACCGTCGTCCTCGCGAACGCGAGTCCAGTGTGCCTGCCACTGTGCCACCTCGCTCGGTCAAATAAGGGATTGTAAGGCTTAGCCAGGAGCAGATATAGACTAAGATCACAATTTAATAGTGATGGAGAGTAGGCTACAGTTAAGAGACTATTCAGGAAGAATGAATGCGCAAAGAGGTGGGAAGTACTAACAAGGGAACCTCCCCATCGCACCCCCCTCAGATTTAGTTATAAGTTGGCACAGTGGATAGGCCTTGAAAAACTGAACACAGATCAATCGAGAAAACAGGATGAAGTTGTGTGGAACTATAAAAAAATAAGCAAAATATACAAACTGAGTAGTCCATGCAGAACATAGGCAACATCAAGGACTATGAGTAATAAGCAGCGCCGTGGTCCCGTGGTTAGCGTGCGCAGTTGTTAAATGAGAGGTCCTTGGTTCAAGTCTTACCTCGAGTAAAAGTTTTACTTTCTTTATTTTCGCAAAGTTTTGATCTGTCCGTTCGTTCATTGACGTCTCTGTTCACTGTAATAAATTCAGTGTCTGTGTTTTGCGACCGCACCGCAAAACCGTGCGCTTAGTAGACAAAAGGATGTGCCTCTCCAATGGGAACCGAAAACATTTGATCGCAAGGTCATAGGTCAACCGATTCCTCCACAGGAAAACACGTCTGATATACTCTATACGACACTGGTCACGGCATGTGCGCCACATGACAGGAATATGTTGTCGACACACAATACTTGTACACTTGGCGAATGGGTAAAAAGATTCTTCTACCTTGCCCGATTTAGGTTTTCTTGTGGATGTGATAATCACTCCCAAAAAAGTGATGAAAACATAAGAGTTTGTCACATAAACTGAAATTAAAAAATTAAACTTCTCACTCGAGGGAAGAATGGAACCGAGGACCTCTCGTTCCAGAGTTGCTCACGCTAGCCACGGGACCACGGCGCTCCTGCGCTCATATTCTACTTGATATTGCATATCTTGCACATGGACTACTCAGTTTGTATATTTTGCTTATTTTTTCATAGTTCCACCCAATTGCTTCCTGTTTTCTCTATAGATCTGTGTTCAGTTTTTCAAGGCCTATCCACTGTGCCAACTTATAACTAAATCTGAAGGGGGTGCGATGGGGAGGTTCCCTTGTAAGGAATGAAGGTATTCGCTTGAAGTTCTCTGAGGCTACAGATACTGCAATAAGGAATGGCTCAGTAGGCAGTTCAGTTGAAGAGAAATGGACATCTCTTAAAAGGGCAGTCACAGAATTTGGGAAAAAAACATTGGTACAAAGAAGGTAACTACGAGGAAACCATGGGTAATAGAAGAAATACTTCAGTTGACCGATGGAAGAAGGAAATACATAAATTTTCAGGGAAATTCACGAATACAGAAATACACGTCACATAGGAATCAAAAAAATAGGAAGTGCAGGGAAGCTAAGGCAAAATGGCTGCATGTAAAATGCGAAGAAATCGAAAAAAAAAAGATTGTCGGAAGGACTGACTCAGCATATATAGAAAAGTTGAAACAACCTTTGGTGAAATTAAAAGCAAGGCTGGTAACATTAAGAGTGCAGTTGGGATTCCACTGTTAAATGCAAAGGAGCGAGCGGATAGGTGGAAAGAGTACATGGAAGGCCTCTATAGCCGGCTGCTGTGGCCGAACGGTTCTAGGCGCTTCAGTCTGGAACCGCGAGACTGCTACGGTCGCAGGTTCGAATCCTGCCTCTGGCATGGATGTGTGTGATGTCCTTAGGTTAGTTAGGTTTAAGTAGTTCTAAGTTCTAGGGGACTGATGACCACAGATGTTAAGTCCCACAGTGCTCACAAGGGAACCTCCCCATCGCACCCCCCTCAGATTTAGTTATAAGTTGGCACAGTGGATAGGCCTTGAAAAACGAAACACAGATCAATCAAGAAGACAGGAAGAAGTTGTGTGGAACTATGAAAAAAAATAAGCAAAATATACAAACTGAGTAGTCCATGTGTAAGATAGGAAACATCAAGGATCGTTTCAGCTCAAGAGCCACGTGGTCCCGTGGTTAGCGTCAGCAGCTGCGGAACGCGAGGTTCTTGGTTCAAGTCTTCCCTCGAGTGAGAAGTTTAATTTTTTATTTTCAGACGATTATTATCTGTCCGTGCGTTATGTTTTCATCACTTTTTTGGGAGTGATTATCACATTCACAAGAAAACCTAAATCGGGCAAGGTAGAAGAATCTTTTTACCCATTAGCCAAATGTATAAGTTAGGTGGGTCGACAACATATTCCTGTCATGTGACGCACATGCCATCACCAGTGTCGTATAGAATATATCAGACATGTTTTCCTGTGGAGGAATCGGTTGACCTATGACCTTGCGATCAAATGTTTTCAGTTCCCATTGGAGAGGCACGTCCTTTCGTCTGCTAATCGCACGGTTTTGCGGTGCGGTCGCAAAACACAGACACTAAACTTATTACAGTGAACAGACGTCAATGAACGAACGGACAGATCATAACTTTGCGAAAATAAAGAAACGAAACTTTTCACTCGAGGAAGGCTTGAACCAAGGACTTCTTGTTCCGCAGCTGCTCACGCTAACCACGGGACCACGGCACCCCTGAGCTTACATCCTCCATGATGTGCCTGATGTTGCACATGGAGTACTCAGTTTGTATATTTTGCTTATTTTTTTTCATAATTCCACACAACTTCTTCCTGTTTCCTCGATTGATCTGTGTTCCGTTTTTCAAGCCCTATCCACTGTGCCAACTTATAACCAAATCTGAGTGGGGTGCGATGGGGAGGTTCCCTTTTCAGAGCCATTTTTGAACGAAATGGATGAAGTTATGGAACTCTGCTGTCTAGGCAGCAAAATAACCCATGAGGGAGGGAGCAAGGAGGACATAAAAAGCATACTAACACAGGCCAAGATGGCATTCACGGCCAAGAGAAGTCTGCTAGTGTCAAACATGGGTTTTAATGTGAGGAAAAAATGTTTGAGAATGTATGTTTGGAACGCAGCATTGTATGGAAGTGAGACATGGACTGTGTGGAAACCGGAACAGAGGGCAATCGAAGCATTTGATATGTGGTGCTACAGAAGAATGTTGAGAATTAGGTGAACTGATAAGGTAAGGAATGAACAGGTTCTTCGCAGAATCGGCCAGGAAAGGAATATATGGAAAAAACTGACAAGATGAACGGACAGGATGACAGTAATGTTATAAGACATCAGGGAATAACTTCCTTGGGGAACTATAGAGGAATTCGTTGTGGCGCACGTCAAATCAGTCAGAAGACTGATGACTGAAAAAAGCTCTCCACTTCTGTTCAAAAGGATCGACACTCACTCTGACAATGTGTCAAAAAAAAAATAAAAGTATACTATGAAAAAGAAATTAGTGATGGCATATGAATTTGTTACCTCATAAGTTGCTGCATTTGAAATTTAGCTAAATGCAGATGCAAACATTTTGGAGTTTTGCTAATTATTTTATTGTTTCTCAAAGAAGTTTTAGAGATGACTGATCCCTTGTGGAAGAACTAGCTTCTGGTAGCTTGCGAAACGTTCGAAGCAGTACAAGATCTCCTAGTAAATAGAAAAAATTATACCTCGCCCGCAAAATTAAGAGTATTTTGAATTTTTACATAAAGTAATCACTACTCTAAGACTCCTCTTGCATGAGGTTTCCCACAATTCTCGCCCAAAATATGTGAATTTCATTCTTCATGAAGAATCATTCGGCAGCAGTGGCCTACATGTAACAGATAACCTTTGATGTCATATTTAAACGCTTCACTGAGGGAAAAGGCTGGTATTTGGAGGCTTGCCTTTCAGATGCGATGCATTTTTTCATAGAACAGGACTGGTAGTGCAGCAAGACCACATGCCCCTCCATTTCCGCATCCAGTGACGTTTATAGGCCAAGGATGACACGGCGGTCGGTCAGTACCGTTAGGGTCTCCCGAGACCTGTTCAGTCCATGCAAAATACCGTATCCAGGGGGCACGTGGGGTGAGTGGTAGTGGTGGGGGCTGTGGGCAGGCGCTCAAGGGGAAATGCCTAGCAATGGAGGGCAACTGCTATTCTAAACTGAAGCCTACACACACATTTTTTGTAAATATTAAGTGAGGGCCCTCCATGCCCACACTTGGATAGTGACCATTCAAAAAGATCTCTCACCTCTGCTTTGGTCAATGTGTAAAGAGAATACCGCCGAAAATGCAGATTTTTTTTTCGTCTGCCTTGTTAACCATTTGTAACTTTCAGAGAAGTGTCAAAGTGGCGAATTTCGAGTGAAACCTACACATTCATCTTATTTCCATGTTAAAATTTGCTTCTTATTCCAAAACGAAGCGAAGTTTACACCGTCTCACCTCGCTAACATGTTGCGCAGACGCAATTGCGACAGAATCCTGAAAGAGTGCGTGATGAAGTGAGGAACCTGAAGAAAAGTAAGGTCAGTAGCTTATGGAAAAGTACATCCTCAGTACAAAATAAATGTTAATGTCTTCACTAATGTTGTTCCAAAACCCATAGCATTTATCATTTCATCAGCTATCAATGACCCTTAAAAATAAAATTCTTTCATCGAAAAAGTCAGTAGTTGGTGGAATAACACAGTAGATAAGGAAGTTTTGCATAATGACCGTGTAGCAAAATGTGTGCTACCATTTGGCAAAATCTCATTTCGATATCTCAAGTTGTTTACAAATATTTCACTCAGGCCTTATCACTGGCGCGGCGCGATCGCAAATGAGTGTGCTACGTCAGATCAATTTCCTCAAGATTGGTGACAGATAGAGACCTCCAAGCAAGTCTAAAGAAAAATTCAATATGTTAGCTAAATTTCAAATGCAGCAACATATTACGTAATATACACCAGACACAAAACCATAGCGACTTCTATTTTGCATTGCCTTTTTCGAATTTCGCATAGTGTCTTACTACAGAGCAAATACCACAATATCTACAACCATTAACGACATGATGGGCACGTCATTATGAATTTGACATATAAAGCTATAACTGACGCAAAAATGATTTTTTTTTACCGAATGGTTTCTGTAAAATCGTTTGAGAAAGATTGCAGGGAGTGCGCCTCGATTCTGTCATCACTGCGTATCGCCGACCGGCCGAAAACGGATGTTGGCCTCCACTTCCGAACTAACGAATGAACTCATCCAGAGGTTTGGACGAAAATTGATCACCGTGCATTGGCCACCGTATCCTGCGTGGACTTATACACGGCGGAGTTTCGTTGGAAACTGGAAAATGAAAGTGAGGAACCACCAGATCGAATCTGTGATGCAAGCGTTCTACATCTACATCTACATTGATACTCCGCAAGCCACCCAACGGTGTGTGGCGGAGGGCACTTTACGTGCCACTGTCATTACCTCCCTTCCTGTTCCAGTCGCGTATGGTTCGCGGGAAGAACGACTGTCTGAAAGCCTCCGTGCGCGCTCTAATCTCTCTAATTTTACATTCGTGATCTCCTCGGGAGGTATAAGTAGGGGGAAGCAATATATTCGATACCTCATCCAGAAACGCACCCTCTCGAAACCTGGACAGCAAGCTACACCGCGATGCAGAGTGCCTCTCTTGCAGAGTCTGCCACTTGAGTTTATTAAACATCTCCGTAACGCTATCACGGTTACCAAATAACCCTGTGACGAAACGCGCCGCTCTTCTTTGGATCTTCTCTATCTCCTCCGTCAGACCGATCTGGTACGGATCCCACACTGATGAGCAATACTCAAGTATAGGTCGAACGAGTGTTTTGTAAGCCACCTCCTTTGTTGATGGACTACATTTTCTAAGCACTCTCCCAATGAATCTCAACCTGGTACCCGCCTTACCAACAATTACTTTTATATGATCATTCCACTTCAAATCGTTCCGCACGCACACTCCCAGATATTTTACAGAAGTAACTGCTACCAGTGTTTGTTCCGCTATCATATAATCATACAATAAAGGATCCTTCTTTCTATGTATTCGCAATACATTACATTTGTCTATGTTAAGGGTCAGTTGCCACTCCCTGCACCAAGTGCCTATCCGCTGCAGATCTTCCTGCATTTCGCTACAATTTTCTAATGCTGCAACTTCTCTGTATACTACAGCATCATCCGCGAAAAGCCGCATGGAACTTCCGACACTATCTACTAAGTCATTTATATATATTGTGAAAAGCAATGGTCCCATAACACTCCCCTGTGGCACGCCAGAGGTTACTTTAACGTCTGTAGACGTCTCTCCATTGATAACAACATGCTGTGTTCTGTTTGCTAAAAACTCTTCAATCCAGCCACACAGCTGGTCTGATATTCCGTAGGCTCTTACTTTGTTTATCAGGCGACAGTGCGGAACTGTATCGAACGCCTTCCGGAAGTCAAGAAAAATAGCATCTACCTGGGAGCCTGTATCTAATATTTTCTGGGTCTCATGAACAAATAAGGCGAGTTGGGTCTCACACGATCGCTGTTTCCAGAATCCATGTTGATTCCTACATAGTAGATTCTGGGTTTCCAGAAATGACATGATACGCGAACAAAAAACATGTTCTAAAATTCTACAAGAGATCGACGTAAGAGATATAGGTCTATAGTTTTGCGCATTTGCTCGACGACCCTTCTTGAAGACTGGGACTATCTGTGCTCTTTTCCAATCATTTGGAACCCTCCGTTCCTCTAGAGACTTGCGGTACACGGCTGTTAGAAGGGGGGCAAGTTCTTTCGCGTACTCTGTGTAGAATCGAATTGATATCCCGTCAGGTCCAGTGGACTTTCCTCTATTGAGTGATTCCAGTTGCTTTTCTATTCCTTGGACACTTATTTCGATGTCAGCCATTTTTTCGTTTGTGCGAGGATTTAGAGAAGGAACTGCAGTGCGGTCTTCCTCTGTGAAACAGCTTTGGAAAAAGGTGTTTAGTATTTCAGCTTTACGCGTGTCATCCTCTGTTTCAATGCCATCATCATCCCGTAGTGTCTGGATATGCTGTTTCGAGCCACTTACTGATTTAACGTAAGACCAGAACTTCCTAGGATTTTCTGTCAAGTCGGTACATAGAATTTCACTTTCGAATTCACTGAATGCTTCATGCATAGCCCTCCTTACGCTAACTTTGACATCGTTTAGCTTCTGTTTGTCTGAGAGGTTTTGGCTGCGTTTAAACTTGGAGTGGAGCTCTCTTTGCTTTCGCAGTAGTTTCCTAACTTTGTTGTTGTACCACGGTGGGTTTTTCCCGTCCCTCACAGTTTTACTCGGCACGTACCTGTCTAAAACGCATTTTATGATTGCCTTGAACTTTTTCCATAAACACTCAACATTGTCAGTGTCGGAACAGAAATTTTCGTTTTGATCTGTTAGGTAGTCTGAAATCTGCCTTCTATTACTCTTGCTAAACAGATAAACCTTCCTCCCTTTTTTTATATTCCTATTAACTTCCATATTCAGGGATGCTGCAACGGCCTTATGATCACTGATTCCCTGTTCTGTACATACAGAGTCGAAAAGTTCGGGTCTGTTTGTTATCAGTAGGTCCAAGATGTTATCTCCACGAGTCGGTTCTCTGTTTAATTGCTCGAGGTAATTTTCGGATAGTGCACAGTGGTATAATGTCACTCGATGCTCTGTCCCTACCACCCGTCCTAAACATCTGAGTGTCCCAGTTTATATCTGGTAAATTGAAATCTCCACCTAAGACTATAACATGCTGAGAAAATGTATGTGAAATGTATTCCAAATTTTCTCTCAGTTGTTCTGCCACTAATGCTGCTGAGTCGGGAGGTCGGTAAAAGGAGCCAATTATTAACCTAGTTCGGTTGTTTAGTGTAACCTCCACCCATAATACACTCCTGGAAATTGAAATAAGAACACCGTGAATTCATTGTCCCAGGAAGGGGAAACTTTATTGACACATTCCTGGGGTCAGATACATCACATGATCACACTGACAGAACCACAGGCACATAGACACAGGCAACAGAGCATGCACAATGTCGGCACTAGTACAGTGTATATCCACCTTTCGCAGCAATGCAGGCTGCTATTCTCCCATGGAGACGATCGTAGAGATGCTGGATGTAGTCCTGTGGAACGGCTTGCCATGCCATTTCCACCTGGCGCGTCAGTTGGACCAGCGTTCGTGCTGGACGTGCAGACCGCGTGAGACGACGCTTCATCCAGTCCCAAACATGCTCAATGGGGGACAGATTCGGAGATCTTGCTGGCCAGGTTAGTTGACTTACACCTTCTAGAGCACGTTGGGTGACACGGGATACATGCGGACATGCATTGTCCTGTTGGAACAGCAAGTTCCCTTGCCGGTCTAGGAATGGTAGAACGATGGGTTCGATGACGGTTTGGATGTACCGTGCACTATTCAGTGTCCCCTCGACGATCACCAGTGGTGTACGGCCAGTGTAGGAGATCGCTCCCCACACCATGATGCCGGGTGTTGGCCCTGTGTGCCTCGGTCGTATGCAGTCCTGATTGTGGCGCTCACCTGCACGGCGCCAAACATGCATACGACCATCATTGGCACCAAGGCAGAAGCGACTGTCATCGCTGAAGACGACACGTCTCCATTCGTCCCTCCATTCACGCCTGTCGCGACACCACTGGAGGCGGGCTGCACGATGTTGGGGCGTGAGCGGAAGACGGCCTAACGGTGTGCGGGACCGTAGCCCAGCTTCATGGAGACGGTTGCGAATGGTCCTCGCCGATACCCCAGGAGCAACAGTGTCCCTAATTTGCTGGGAAGTGGCGGTGCGGTCCCCTACGGCACTGCGTAGGATCCTACGGTCTTGGCGTGCATCCGTGCGTCGCTGCGGTCCGGTCCCAGGTCGACGGGCACGTGCACCTTCCGCCGACCACTGGCGACAACATCGATGTACTGTGGAGACCTCACGCCCCACGTGTTGAGCAATTCGGCGGTACGTCCACCCGGCCTCCCGCATGCCCACTATACGCCCTCGCTCAAAGTCCGTCAACTGCACATACGGTTCACGTCCACGCTGTCGCGGCATGCTACCAGTGTTAAAGACTGCGATGGAGCTCCGTATGCCACGGCAAACTGGCTGACACTGACGGCGGCGGTGCACAAATGCTGCGCAGCTAGCGCCATTCGACGGCCAACATCGCGGTTCCTGGTGTGTCCGCTGTGCCGTGCGTGTAATCATTGCTTGTACAGCCCTCTCGTAGTGTCCGGAGCAAGTATGGTGGGTCTGACACACCGGTGTCAATGTGTTCTTTTTTCCATTTCCAGGAGTGTAATTCACAGGAACTATCTACTTCTACTTCACTACAGGATAAACTACTACTAACAGCGACGAACACTCCACCACCGGTTGCATGCAATCTATCCTTTCTAAACACCGTCTGTACCTTTGTAAAAATTTCGGCAGAATTTATCTCTGGCTTAAGCCAGCTTTCTGTACCTATAACGATTTCAGCTTCGGTGCTTTCTATCAGCGCTTGAAGTTCCGGTACTTTACCAACGCAGCTTCGACAGTTGACAATTACAATACCGATTGCTGCTTGGTCCCCGCATGTCCTGACTTTGCCCCGCACCCGTTGAGGCTGTTGCCCTTTCTGTACTTGCCCAAGGCCATCTAACCTAAAAAACCGCCCAGCCCACGCCACACAACCCCTGCTACCCGTGTAGCCGCATGTTGCGTGTAGTGGACTCCTGACCTATCCAGCGGAACCCGAAACCCCACCACTCTATGGCGCAAGTCGAGGAATCTGCAGCCCACACGGTCGCAGAACCGTCTCAGCCTCTGATTCAGACCCTCCACTCGGCTCTGTACCAAAGGTCCGCAGTCAGTCCTGTCGACGATGCTGCAGATGGTGAGCTCTGCTTTCATCCCGCTAGCGAGACTGGCAGTCTTCACCAAATCAGATAGCCGCCGGAAGCCAGAGAGGATTTCCTCCGATCCATAGCGACACACATCATTGGTGCCGACATGAGCGACCACCTGCAGATGGGTGCACCCTGTACCCTTCATGGCATCCGGAAGGACCCTTTCCACATCTGGAATGACTCCCCCCGGTATGCACACGGAGTGCACATTGGTTTTCTTCCACTCTCTTGCTGCCATTTCCCTAAGGGGCCCCATTACGCGCCTGACGTTGGAGCTCCCAACTACCAGTAAGCCCACCCTCTGCAACTGCCCGGATCTTGCAGACTGAGGGGCAACCTCTGGAACAGAGCCTGGGCCTGTATAACTCGAGTAAGAACACTATCTGTGATAGGTCAGGTTCTGCTTCGGATTCCGTGTACGGAACACGTATTTGGCTTCTCAGGAAGTTTACCGCAGCCCTATTAACGGATGAAGTATATGGAATCCGCCAGACTGTAGATATATACCTCACATGTCACCTTATCATTGCCGCAGGAAGAACATTCTCTGGTGCTGTTAACACAAGTACCTTCTCATTTTCTGTTGAACGAAATGCTTACCTAATAGCTATACTTAACAAGGAAGAAAACTTGTGAAACCATGGAGCAGAAGCGTCAGAAATGGGTTGTAACAATGGAAAATTGTACTGAAATGCAGGAGGATCTGCAACGGATTGACGCATGGTGCAGGGAATGGCAATTGAATCTCAATGTAGACAAGTGTAATGTGCTGCGAATACATAGAAAGAAAGATCCTTTATCATTTAGTTACAATATAGCAGGTCAGCAACTGTAAGCAGTTAATTCCATAAATTATCTGGGAGTAGGCATTAGGAGTGATTTAAAATGGAATGACCACATAAAATTGATCGTCGGTAACGCAGATGCCAGACTGAGATTCATTGGAAGAATCCTAAGGAAATGCAGTCCGAAAACAAGGAAGTAGGATGCAGTACACTTGTTCGCCCACTGCTTGAATACTGTTCGCCGGTGTGGGATCCGTACCAGATAGGGTTGATAGGAGAGACAGAGAAGACCCAAGGGAGAGCCGCGCGCTTCGTTACAGGATCATTTAGTAATCGTGAAAGCGTTACGGAGATGATAGATAAACTCCAGTGGAAGACTCTGCAGGAGAGACGCTCAGTAGCTCGGTAGGGGCTTTTGTTAAGGTTTCGAGAACATACCTTCACCGAGGAGTCAAGCAGTATACTGCTCCCTCCTACGTATACCTCGTAAATCAGAGAGATTAGAGCCCACACAGAGGCATACCGACAATCTTTCTTTCCACGAACAATAAGAGACTGGAATAGAAGGGAGAACCGATAGAGGCACTCAGAGTACCCTCCGCCACACACCGTTAGGTGGCGTGCGGAGTATGGATGTAGATGTACATGTAGAACTGTGACACAGAAGATTAATAATATAATGAAGATGGCAATTTGTCGACCATTAGGAGATCTTATGGAAATGAATGCTTAGAGCTATAGAAGGTGCCTTCAAGTATTGGTATTTATTGATCGACATGCTTCTCAGTGTATTAGGCGACTGATTAATGAAGAAGCATAACCCATTTTTGTTTTTTCCTCGTGTCATGGTTTGGTGTCCCACATTGAGATTAATTAGTGTATTTGACAAAATGGCGATAAATCAATTAGAGCTGAGACTTAATTATTTAACAACTCTGAAATCATAAATACACAACAACTTTTTGAGCCTCACTGTTTGTTCCACACACTGCAAGACCGTTCTTCGTTATTTATGTTTTCAATCAATAGCACCGAAAAAGGCATCTCAGTCAGATTAAGAATAATGTAGCACCGACGTTAAGAGAGGTTTTAGAGATAGCTCATCACGTTCATTTTACTTTAGCTGTCTAAAATGTCACAATGAAAAAACATATTGGAAAAATAAGAAGTACAAGAAATGCGTTGAATGTAGACCCAGTTAGTAACGAAACACATAAAAAATAGTTAATAGTCACCCAGTAGGTGGTGTCCTTAGCTAATCATTTGTAACATAACTTATAAGATGAGAGAGAAGCACCGATTTTCATTTAAAAATGAGGTGATGGACATTCTCAAGTACGAATTCTTAAAGACGTGATGTTGTTATCCAGAATACGTACATGGGTAGAGAAAATAAATATTTTTGCAAATGGATTGAGCAAACACAATTTGCTCCTTTTTGTTTTTTTAAAAAAATTAGAAATCATGCACCACGAACGAGTTATGGAAATTGGTCACACACTGATATTCACACAGATATCAACGGAAAATTCAAAATTGTAAACTTTGGCGACCGGTGGATGAATGTGTGACACTGCAGCGCAGTTTCACCACATAACTGGCAAGCACAGTAAACAGGGGATATGCCGATACCAGGGCATAAAAAGTTGTGAATTTCATTCCATGTGCTCAGTTGGACAGTAACTACGCCTTGCAGACAGGCGCGTGAATAGTATACGCGGATGTCAGTATTTGTGAGAGGACGCGTACTTGGGATCAAAGAAGCTGGTTGGAGTAATCGGCGAATCACTCGACATTTGATTAAGAGCGATGTCACTGATCAGTGATGTTGTCGTGTCCGAACACAGCATCAAGAAGGAAGAGGTCGACCTAGAGATGCGACAGAACGTGAGGACCGAGCAGTTGTCAGATAGGCACTCAGAGCTCCGGATTGATCATTACCATCGATCCGACGTGCAACTCGTGCCTCAGTGACCAGAAGGACCATAAATAAGCGGCTGACAGAAAGGGGGCAGAGGTCACGGTGTCCCTTGCGCCGACTGTGATTGATCTCTATATGCCAACAAGCCCGTGTACTCTAGTGTCGGGCACATTCGGCCTGGAACCTCATTGACCGGAGTAGAATTGTCTTTAGCGATGACTCCTGCTTCGAACTGAGCCCCAATGACCCGCGACGACATGTCTGGAGACGCTCCAGACAGCACTGGGATATCAACATGACTGTCGCACGCCGTAAGACCAAACAAACAGCCAGGAGTGATTGTCTGGGGTACCTTTCCATTCCATAACAGGACCCATTTTGTTGCCATCCGCGGCACCCTTACAGCACACCGCTATGTCGACGATATTCTATGACCTATTTTGTTTTCTTCATAGCAAGCCATCCCAGGCAATATAATGCCCACCTGCACAAGACGAGATTTTCTGCTGTCTATCTTAGTTCTTGCCAAACCATACCATGGCCAGCAAGGTCGCCGTATTTCTCCACAATTGAGAACATATCGAGCATTATAGGCTGGGCCCTACAAGCAGCTCAGGATTTTGATGAGATAACTCACCAATTGAACAGAATCTGGCACGATCACCCACAAGACGACATCCAATAACTCTGTCA
Organism: Schistocerca americana; assembly: GCF_021461395.2. Taxonomy (NCBI): domain Eukaryota; kingdom Metazoa; phylum Arthropoda; class Insecta; order Orthoptera; family Acrididae; genus Schistocerca; species Schistocerca americana. The sequence goes on from NC_060130.1 coordinate 479,228,086, forward strand.
ATCGACGCCAAGCCGAATAACTGCTTGCATAAGGGCCAGAGGTGAACCATTGTGTTATTGACTTGCTAAATTTGTGAGGATCTTTGTCTTTAATAAATCATCCAATTGTTTCTAAAATTGCATTTGTTTTTCTGCACATGTACGTCCCATCAACCGACTTCCGTTCCATTCGGATTATTCCTTCGTGGTGTGTCGCTTTTTCTTTGTCTTACAGTATATAAGGCCAGAGCTCAGAAGTGTATATGAGCTGTAAGGTGGGTAAATGATATCACATTGACACTGGATTTCACCAAAGTTCAGCAGAAAGCCATTATAGACATGTCATATGATGGGAAGGTCATTACATCCCCTCTTGTCCACATTTCAGCCATTCGTTTTAGGCCTTTGCCATGGAGGTCAGAACCTCGACGACGCTTTAAACCACGCTGGTTTCTAGTGGGTGGCAAAGGAAACATTTCGAACACACCACCGTTCAGAATCGACACCAAAAGGCCTCAGGAAGTGGCATAAAGTGAGTCAATAAAACAACACCTTCCCTACGCGCCTTGGTTTCCATACATTTCGCGCTCGAGAACAATAGTTGCGGTACAATGTACAACGGGAAGACGTTCTCCACCAATTTTGCCACCGCTGCCTCCCAGATGATTCGACCCTTTTCTAAGGACATCGCGGAGCTGCAGCCACATTGAACATGATCTCACCCCTTTGTTCTTTTACAGAGATACTTGTTCATCTATCCCCACCCACAGGCGGGACAAGTCACCTGCTCCACATTAGCACCTGCAGGCTGCAGAAAAAATTCAAAGGGGTGTCGAAATGGTTGCCTATCTGGCAGGCGGAGTGATTGATGTGTCTGTACGGGAAAATTCGTAGAGTACCTAACAAAACTGCGCAGGTGGCACCAATGGGATTGCCAACTGGGACATCTTAGTTGCCGTTTTACCCACAGGTGTTTCAATTTGCCATCACTCTGTATACACGCCACAGGAGGGAGCGAGAAATGAGGGCTGTAAAAGCATAAAAACTCTTTTACGCTGCGGATAACATTCATATTTCGTCGAATGGGTTACAACAGTCCCTATTGATTGCTCCCTGCATACCAAAGCCAAACATTAGAGTCACACTACGCTCCAATTGGGTGAGATCACGCTCAGTGGGTATGCAGCCCCACAGTGTTCTTAGAAAAGGGTTGAATCTTCCAGAAGGTGTCAGCAGTGGAAAATTTTGTCAAGAGCGTCTTCCCGTCGTACATTGCACTAAAAACTACACTACTGGCCATTAAAATTGCTACACCAAGAAGAAATCCAGATGATAAACGGGTATTCGTTGGACAAATATATTATACTAGAACTGACGTGTGATTACGTTTTCACGCAATTTGGGTGCATAGATCCTGAGAAATCAGTACCCAGAAAAACCACCTCTAGCCGTAATAACGGCCTTGGTACGTCTGGGCATTGAGTCAAACAGAGCTTGGATGCTGTGTACAGCTACAGCAGCCCATGCAGCTTAAACACGATACCACAGTTCATCAAGAGTAGTGACTGGCGTATTGTGACGAGACAGTTTCTCGGCCACCATTGACCAGATGTTTTCAATTGGTGAGAGATCTGGAGAATGTGCTGGCCAGGGCAGCAGTCGAACATTTTCTGTGTCCAGAAAGGCCCGTACACGACTTGCAACATGCGGTCGTGCATTATCTTGCTGAAATGTAGGGTTTCGCAGGGATCGAATGAAGAGTAGAGCCACGGGTCGTAACACATCTGAAATGTAGCGTCCACTGTTCAAAGTGCCGTCAATGCGAACAAGACGTGACTGAGAAGTGTAACCAATGGCATCCCATACCATCACGCCGGGTGATACGCCAGTATGGCGATGACGAATACACGCTTCCAATGTGCGTTCACCGCGATGTCGCCAAACACGGATGCGACCATCATGATGCTGCAAACAGAGCCTGAACTCATCCGAAAAAGGTTTGCCACTCGTGCACCCAGGTTCATCTTTGAGTACACCATCGCAGGCGCTGCTGTCTGTGATGCAGCATCAAGGGTAACCGCAGCCATGGTCTCCGAGCTGATAGTCCATGCTGCTGCAAACGTCGTCGAACTGTTCGTGCAGATGGTTGTTGTCTTCCAAACCTTCCCATCTGTTGACTCAGGGATCGAGACGTGGCTGCACGATCCGTTACAGCCATGCGGACAAGATGCCTGTCATCTCGACTGCTAGTGACATGAGGCCGTTGGGATCCAGGACGGCGTTCCGTATTACCCTTCTGAACCTACCCATTCCATATTCTGCTAAGAGACATTGGATCTCGACCAACGCGAGCAGCAATGTCGCGATACGATAATCCGCAATCCTGATAGGCTACAATCCGACCTTTATCAAAGTCGGAAACGTGATGGTACGCATTTCTCCTCCTTACACGAGGCATCACAACAACGTTTCACCAAGAAACGCCGGTCAACTGCTGTTTGTGTATGATAAATCGGTTGGAAACTTTCCTCATTTCAGCACGTTGTAGGTGTCACCACCGGCGCCAACCTTGTGTGAATGCTCTGAAAAGCTAATATTTGCATATCACAGCATCTTCTTCCTGTCGGTTAAATTTCGCGTCTGTAGCACGTCATCTTCGTGGTGTAGCAATTTTAATGGCCAGTAGTGTATCATTTTCGAGAGCAACATCTATGAAAATGAACGCCTCTATGAATGGGGTTGCCACTTCCTGAGGTCTTTTTGTGTAGATTGTGAGCAGCGCTGTGTTTTAAATGTTTTCATCGGTAACGTATAAGAAACCTGCGTGATTTCAACTCTTGGCATCACAATTCAGACCTTCATCGCATACGCGTCGAACGAGGATGTGAAACGTGAGTAAGAGAGAATGTGACGACCTTCCCGTCCTGTGACGCGTCCACGGTGCCCTTTGGCAGAATTATGGTGGAATTTGGTGCCAATGTGACATCATTAACCGACCTCATAGCTCACATGAACTTCTGGGCTCTGGCTATTTTTCGCGTGTGTTGCACCTTACTGTTTGAAACATCACAGAGCCTGAGGATGATGGCGCCTCGAAGACTACCACACGTAGGCTCGATAACCCATCACCAAATGTTGTGTACGACTTCATACACAATGGTAAGGAGAGGTGGGCTACAGGCTGGAGCATAGGAAAGTTGGACAGTAGCAGAAATGATTGACGAACAAGTAGCACACCAAACAGAAGATTTACTTTAGTTGTATTTCTCCAAACGTACAAAGACTCATTAAAATGATGCAACAACAAATAGCAAAGACTCATTACAAATGGTGCAACAAGAAATAGAGTTCAGCTGTCGATGTCACAAGAAAGAAGTACGGATGAAGGCGTTATAGTGTAGCGGCTCCAAGTGAGGTGTGGCTTAATGACACACACCATTGGGTCCGCTCTATCCCACATGACCGCTGTTAGTGTCGAACAGAAACTTGCAACTCTGGTACCAACGTAACGACGTCTATAGGATGGTATCTATACATGGTACCATTCCTTCTACTTATTTTCTTTCGATCAATATGCAAAAAATTGCATGATAATATATACTTAAGTAACAACTGATTCCAAGCGGAATGAAAGTAAAACAGAGAAGTGAAGTAACGATAGTAATAACAAGTTTGTTCGCGTGGCCCTCCGCAGCAAGCATAGAAATACTTGTTTTGAGAATAAAACCAGCTTTTCCCGCTGCCACTTACTTTATTTATTCCAGACGCATTTCGGCCTTTTCTTGTTCTAAAGCATCATCAGTCGGATCTATAACGATACAGTTTTCTTATTTTTAGATTATTAAACAGTTCACGCTGCGATATTTTTATGTAAAAAAGAAATTACTTACGATTTTCTGATCTGCGTTTCCTCTCATCTGGTCTGGAGGTCGCACTACCACTTCATTACTGACATGTAAGCACAACTTTGCGTTCTGACCTTTTCGCATTGTTCACCATGTTCCTCCTTCTTTTTTGTGGCGTGCTATTGTTCTTTTACCACTCAATATAACTATTTCGTTGGACACTGCTTTTAACAACGTAAATATTGCAACTCCATTGCGTGTTTCCCCCTCTTTGGCGTGTTCACCTACTTGTTGCCAACCAAACGAAGTATATGTTCAAAATTAACTTCTGTTCATGATGTTTATACAGTGTGTGTGTATGAGAGAGAAAGAGAGAGAAAGAGAAACTAAAGAGTCTTTTTTTGTTGGGGGAGGTTGCTGGTTTGAATTGTATGGTGTTGAATATGAATGTATTAGCTGTTAGCGAGTGGTTGACAGCTTTGGTGACAGCTGATTTGACTTTTCGTTTCAATATTCTGTGGAGGGGTGGACAAGTGGGTGTAAAGATGCTGGGTGATATTATTATTATATTGGACAGTATTATTATATTAATTCTCTTTGGGAGCGTTATTCTATTATTTTATCTCTTAGTGTAAATAATGAATTGCTTGGCATGAGTACTTGATCATTCAACAGTGTTTTCCTTTCTGCTTTGGTTTTCTGTATGTGGTAATTTTCTTGCAAGGTTAGGAGGTGTTTTTTATTGTTGATTCTAATTATTTTCATGTCATCTTTTCTAGTTGTTGCTTTGTGTTCATGTTCTCTTAGGTGTTCTGCAAATGTGGAGTGGTTTGTTCGATATTTGCAGGCTCTCATGTGTTCTTTGTATCTGACAGCAAACGTCCTGATTGTTTGTCCTATGTATCTGCCTTCACAAGTGTTGCACTGTAGCTTATATGTATCTGCTTTCTGGCATATATCTCTGTTTTTTGTCAGTTTTGGAGTGTGTTTTTGTATAGAATGGTCTATTGTGTATGCTATGTTTATTCCTTGTCTTTTGAAAATGTTGGTGATTTTACGGGTGAGATTGTGTTTGTATGTCATTGTGTACCATTTTGTGTTTTCTTTCATATTTTTCTGATTATCCTGTGTAGTTGTTATGAGACTCCATGTTTGTGTATGGTTCTGTTGTGTGATTCTCTGTGATTTGGTGCTTTCTGTTTTATCTTACTTTTCATTTTGTTGTTTAGTGCCAAACAAAAGAAAGCTGCCAAAAAGAACTTTACATAATAATGCAGGTGGCACAAAATAATGGTTACAATAATAGCATAGTCACAAAGCTAAACAACAAAATTAAAACTGAGTAATTACTTTCTTACATAAAAAATCGCGACATGAACTGTTTAATAATCTAAAAATAACAAAACTGTATTGGTACAGATCCCACTGATGAGGCCTTAGAACAAGAAAAAGGCGAAACGCCTCTGGGATAAATAAATTAAGTGGCAGCGGGAAAAGGCGATTTTATTTACAAAATAAGTATAACCATAGTAATGTTTATTCATTAACACAGTGACGTAAAAGTCATAATTACAAAGTTCTCAGTGCCGATTCGACTATGTGCAGACACATCTCAGTGGTTAGGCCAATATGGAAAGTCAGATCAATCATTTGCTCTCACCAGATTAATGGACTCGACCACAGCAGGACATGACATGTTGAAGTTGAGGTGGGCTGACTATGGTCCCACGGCTGATGATTGACAGCCAGTCACTTTTATTGTCGCATCTCGATGTTCCTGTGACTTATAACGTCACTCAGAGTAGTTTAAGTACACTTTGCATTCTGTTTCCTCTTTCACACCCTGGCATGCAGTCGACTCTGCTTCAGCGGTCAGCACGGCTATATTGTTTCAGGTGCGCTGACCATTTGATGTCCGTCGATGTTCATATGTCATGTTCTGCTAACAGTAATTAGACTGTAGATACAGAGTCCAAGCTATGTTTATAGATCAAGATCAAATAGCGGAAACCCAGTCGAACGCCCGTGGAATTCAGTACTGAACTGAAAAGAAAACCATCTAAAATTTAATGGAAACTGGCAATATCATAAAACCATGATAAGTAAAATCAGTGTATACCGTTTGCATTGGAGAACACACCAGTTATATTTCAGTAGATGGAGTTTTGTTGGGGTTGAAACTTAGGCAACGTTTGGTGTATTTAGATGACAGAGTTGTCTGGCCAAAGGACATGAAAGAGCGTGTGTTACGTCTAAGGGAAGTGTTATGCACAGTGCCGTAACACTCAGTATAGGGAAATGCCACTTCACGCTACAACAAGAACAATATTAAGGGCCTGTCAGTGGCCTGAGGGAGTCTGGACAGAACCTAGGTTAACAGAAGCTGTACAGGAATGTCCAACACTATGTACAGAGAAGGAGTTGCAATATCTTCAACAGCTAGCAAATTATTCCCGACAGTTGCTATGTCCTAGAGACATTCTTAATTGTTCACACTTAACCAATCGCTGTTTTGCAGGACACAGTCCTTAACTATAATATACATATATGATCATATAAAGGAGGCAATCCCGCTTCGATTGTGGATAACAGGTACAGATAAGCACATGCTGCTGGAACCTCCGATTTATGAAACTTTGTTGGTAGACTGTAGTCAGTAGGTACAAGACAATCCTGTCCACGAGGCGTTGCATGATTAAAGTTTTTAAATGCAAACAGCCGTAAAATTTTGAGAGTTAGCCAAAAGAAAGTGATCTGAGCAGCTAAGGCGTAGTCAGGGGAAAGGGGAGGACGTTCTGAGAAAGAAGGAAATGGCTCGACGCCAGGATAGGAGTTAATTAACCGAATGCAGAGAAACAGATTCAATACATAGTCAGTTGTCTTTGGGTAAGAAAATGAATCTGAAAGAGAAACTAGATCTCGAATACCTAACGTATCACACAGGTGGTGAAAAGGAAATACTTCACTACGGCGTTGAACACCTCATCTTTATCCTCTTATAATGGTAATTATTCCCCCTGCCACCATATTTATTAGACGCCATCACTTCACCCCCTATGACTTCTTCACCCACTTACACCGTACCTTCTCTACCCATGTCTTGGGAACTCTTCTTGGGCATTCGTAACAAATCCCCTGCAAAACTCCAGCGGTGGTGTCAGCTTACTGCCTCGTCCAAGAAAACGTAGTCCCCATTCCACATAACACACGCCCCATAAGTAACAAACTCCAGATACCCTCTTTAAAAAAAATTAAAAAATTAAAAATTAAAAATAAAAAAAATTAAAAGTTAAAAATAAAAATTAATTGTTTGTAAGGCGGGTGCCAAGTTGAGATTCATTGGGACAGTCCTTAGAAAATGTAGTCCATCAACAAAGGAGGTGGCTTACAAAACACTCATTCGACCTATACTTGAGTATTGCTCATCAGTGTGGGATCCGTACCAGGTCGGGTTGACGGAGGAGATAGAGAAGATCCAAAGAAGAGCGGCGCGTTTCGTCACAGGGTTATTTGGTAAGGGTGATAGCGTTACGGAGATGTTTAGCAAACTCAAGTGGCAGACCATGCAAGAGAGGCGGTCTGCATCGCGGTGTAGCTTGCTGTCCAGGTTTCGAGAGGATGCGTTTCTGGATGCTTTCCAGCAGTCGTTCTTCCCGCGAACCATACGCGACTGGACCAGGAAAGGGAGGTAATGACAGTGGCACGTAAAGTGCCGTCCGCCACACACCGTTGGTGGCTTGCGGAGTGTAAATGTAGATGTAGATGTAGCGTCTCTCAATCATTTGAGACCTTCACTATATAAATCCTTGGTCTAAATAGAAGTCATCTCACATTTGTTCCACTTACAATCCTCTTCACACTACCTCATCATTATGCATTCCATTCCAATATCCATCCAAAAATTACCCAAGACCACTCCCACAACTACTGAAATGCCTACTGAGGGTTCATAGATACCAATTTCTGAAGCCACTCTCTAACTTCCCACCCACTAACTTACCTTTTTCCATCTTCTTCCTGCAGAAGACCTTGTCAGACTCCATATTTAACCACATCTCTACTAAGATCATCTACCATAAATTTCCCACCCTTATTCCACGAGCTTTTTTTCCTCCTCCCTAAATCTGGTCGAATATACCATTTCCTCCAGCAGACTCGTCGTTACCGGGATATACTCTCACGTGATCGGCAAATACAGGCACCCATCAGAAAGTAAATGATAAAAGTCGCGCTATAAATACACCAGGCTTAACGCTACAATTCCCTAAGTGTTGCAGAGCATCTCATCGACTCACCAGTAGTATTCGCTCCTCCACAAGAACCATACCCCACTTGACAAATTGAGTAAAGCTGGATTCCACCTCTACGACATCTTCTAAGTTCACGGTGATCTCCATTTCGGTTACTCCCTGTTCGCTACAATTAGTGAAAGTACAGATACCACTATCGTACCCCTGATTCCGACTCCTGGGTCAAAATAGCACAAACAGAATTAAATATGGTAACCACAGCACACGGCATAAGAGAAGTCCTATACAAAAAACATATCACTGCCCCTAGTCGCAACTGCATTTACCTACAGACAGCTTAAGTTATACCTCCTTCCCGGTAACCCAAGCAACGCCTCTACAACATGATCTTGATCTGTGAAAATCTCCTAAATCATATCTTTCTTCAGACTAAGCAGCCACCCATATCAGCTTCAGTTCGGCGTTCAGCAATATATTTGAATCAATCTCCTCCTAAACCTTCTATAAACACGTGAAACAGCACCTTGTGCCGTAGCGTGCTTCTTCCGGTAAGAGTAGCCGAGTAAGTATGACACCTATCCACACTTTTTTGCTGATGTCCAGACTGCACGTAAGTGAATCTCCTGTTAAACACACTGATGTTGGTATTGCATATTGCTCCACTGATTGGAGGACCGGAGTTCTGCAGTAGAAGCAGAAAGCTGTCACTGAGTTTCCTTTGGCAGAAAACCAAAGCATCACCGTTATTCATATGCCCTTGCAGAATGTCTACGGAAATCTGGCAGTGAACAAACCCACAGTGACTCGTTGATCGTGGTGTTTGTCAGTATCGCATCAAGGTAACGCAGACACGTCATTCTTCAGTGTGGCGGCTGGCCGCACACAACTGCGACTCCTGCAATATTCGACCGACGGATTACAATCAAATACATAGCTCCTCAGCAGGACGTCTCTGCTGGTAGTGCTGACCTGTCTACCAGTTGGGGTACTCAAAGGCGTTTGTCCTCTGGGTTCCTAATAGAAGACCATAAAGAGCAACGAATGATCATCTGTGTGGAATTCCTTGCGCTTTACGATTCTGATGATTACAATTTTTTCAAACATTGTGAGAGGCGATGAAAGATGAATTCATCATATGGAACCGGAAACAAAATGGCAATCCATGGAGTGGCGCTCCAACACCTATTCTCCGAAGACGAAGTTGAAAGCTGCACCCCAGCTGGTAAAGTCAGGGTGACTGCCTTCTGGGACTCTTGAACGGATTTGATGTCCTCCCTCATGGTGCAACGATAACCTTTGAAGTGTATTGTGCTACCCTTAGAAAATCGTGCAAACGGACTTCTCCTTTCCATTGCAACGTAAGGCCTCACGCAAGTTTGTGCACACGAGAGGAGCTCACAAAACTTCATTGGATGTTCTGTCTCATCCACCCTGCAGTCCAGACTTCCGTCTGTTTGGCCCAATGAAGGATGAACTCCGTGGGAAGCTGTACGTGAATCAACGAGAGGCTACTGATGCAGCAAGACGTTGGCTCCGACGTCGATCAGTAGAATGGTTCCATGCAGGCAGATAGACCCTTTCAGTAAGGTATTGTAAGGCACTGAACAGATCAACAGATATTATGTTGCAAAATAAGATTTTGTAGCCAAAAGAGTGGGGAATAATATGGTGTATTGGAATCGTGAATAAAACCAAACTGCTTTCAGAAAAAAATATGTTGCATTACCTATCGAACTTCCCTTGTATTTTTTATTAACGTACACGTATATAGTATTCCACGTATTTTTTCATTACAAAATGTCCCAAACCGTCTCTTTGCGTCATAAAGATGACATCAGAAAGATGCACTCCCTTTTGGCGTCCACATTCTAGTAGCCTGTTACGGAGATTCCGGAATGGTCGGTGTAGTATGTCTCGGGGAACGACAGTGATTTCGTCTTCAATCTTCAGTTATAGGTCATGGATAGTTGCTGGACGAGCGTGGAACACATTTAAGATGTCCTCACCCGAAAGTATCGTATACAATGAGATCAGGGAATCTCATAGGCAATGAAATGTCACTGTTACGTGGAATGACGTGCCTTCCAAACAGTTGACGAAAGGCTCCCATCGATTCTCGAGCAGAATGTGGCGTGCTTCCGTCCTACTGGAACCACATGTTTTTAATGTTACGATTGTGCAGTGTCGGTATAAAGAATGCTTTAAAAACATTAAAAGACTCCCACTGTTTATTGACTACCCAAAACGTCAAAATTTTGGTATTCGATTCTTTGGTGGGACGATCTTTTGCCCTATAACAGGGACTTCTCGTGGCCGCGAGCTTCCTATTGAACAAAACCGTGCTTGACATTCTCAACATACCCCTACGTGCCAAGTCGTGTAAAGTCTGAGAAATATTAATTGAATTTAGCCCTAGTTTCTATCACAACGGAAACGCGTACCGAAAATCTGACTACCGAAGTTGAGATCAACCGATCAGAAATTGAACTGTACCAAATGTTTCCTAGACATATCACGTCACTGCTCACAGGAAGAAGGATGGCGTGCTTCTATCCACGTCAGGAAAAATTTTAACTAACTAAATTGAAACTGAGAGGACATTTATTTACAAAGTGGAACGTACTCCAGAACAGCTTTCAACAAGGGACCCTCATAAAATCCTAACACTATGGTTCTGTAAGAGCAAACTATATTTATCATTATTATCAAGCGACGATTAGGCTTGGCCACTGGCACAACATGGTCGCATATACACTCACACGCGAAGTCTCAGAGGGTCATAGAATTACCGAAGAAAATATTCACCATTTTCTAGCCAAAGTTGAGTCATTAAAACTGGCTTGGGCCTTGCAGTGGAAAGAAAACACCAAACGTAATGAGAATCACGATGTATGAAGTGAATCGTGACTGGGTAAAGAACAAGTTCTGTTCCACCTGAATTTGGTTTAATGATAGCAAAATTATCACTCACGAGAGCTCCATAACTAAAGTTACAGAAAGTTCCCAACTCGAAAAATTTGAGCTAATTCCCGTCCAAACTCGCCGACTAAATGGGCACAGGAGCGATACATTATACTCACCACACACCAGCACAGCGAGTCATCTATTACTCGACTCTTCCGCGACACGCTAACTTCCGAACTAAAACCAATCTACCTCGCCTCCGAGCACAGAGACCGAAAAACCTGGACGGGGTGAACTAACCAGTCAACAAAACATACTCTTTAACAGTACCAGGCACATCCTACAGTCTAATGCAGGAGAGGCAACGCCTCTTCATTCGTTCTCAAAACGTTCCATCGGTTCAACGTCTAAGTTATGAACGAACGCGACCCTCACGCATGGTTCTGGAGGAGCCAATGGCGAACGCACCCTTTACAAAAACCAGCACCGATGACGCTCCGCCTGAGTCACGCCTCAAGTCACCTTTGAAAGTTCAACTAAAGTGCCGTTCCCAGGCCTCTCCCGCTGAGCTAAACCGAGAAAGTCCACCTGAATGCAACATTCATTAAATCCAGCTATCATCCATGTTTAGGAGAGGTGGTCGCAGGTACTTGGTGTGCTGAATATAAAGCGTAATAAGGATGAAAATAAAACAAACTCAAAATCGGTTCCCAACGAGATATTCCTTCTTGGCATGGAAATAACTGTGAGAAAACACTGGCAGAGAAAAGACAATCAGCGGAACTTGATAAAACCACCAAACTATATGAAAGAAGGTTCGACTGCCGCCTTGCATTGCTTCACACCCAGGTTACAAATATCATTCCGGACCTGTTATTACAATGTTATGAAAGGGCCAAGTAATTCTTTCCACATTTACTGTCTTCCTAGCCCCAGCTAATTCTTAGTGCTGAGACCACAGGAGGCAACCCTAAACTCTTGTGTTCAGCACGAAAATTTTCTTAATTACCCTCTACATTACGCAAATGCTATGTACAATGTAAATTTCCTCACGTAATAATATGATTTTTCAACATTATTTAGAACAACATGGGAATATCTCAAAAAATCATGACCTGCCCTCCCCTGGACCACACACACAATTCATAATATTCCAAAATATAGGAATATAGGAATTATCAGAAACATAGGTTCACAAACTGATGTCACTCATCAACGATATAAAGACACATAAACACTAATAACTAGGAACATCAAATATCCACAAAAATAATTAATACCTCATAGTGTAGGAATGTATTTGTGTTGCAAGAATGGCAGGGGTCAAAAAATTGTGTCACACCATTAATACAAGTTTACTAATAACTAGGTACATAAAAATTTAGTCCTAATTCTGATGAAATGTGATATAAATAAACGTCGTTTTTTCTGAAAATAAGAATCATAATACAAGTTATGGTCCTTATTGGACGAATTTAACAAAATTATGTAGAAATGTAATCGCCAGGTCGTGCAAAAAAAAGGGAAAAACTTCACGAAGAAAAAATTTATATGTTTACACATGGGGTACCATACAGTGTATGGCCTAAACCCTTCGCTTCATTGTTTCTACAAACGCAAACACAGTTTGTCGTTGGGGTGGGGCGGTGGGAAGTTTTGGTCAAGTCTGAGTATTTCATCTCATGGCGCAGTACTTCGGACAACGACAGCATGTGGGGCGAAACGAGAAGAGTGCATCTACACAGTCCATCTCTTCACTGTCACCAAAAATGTCGTGCCAAGTCCACCCGAGTTTATAGACGTGCACTGTCAATTTACAAAGCAATTGTTCTAGTGTTTAATCTAATTTTAATTTATTAATTGTTGATCAAAATTCCTTTGAATTTTCAATCTGTAGAGGGCCATTCCCTACCTATTCCTGCCACGTGGGACAGCCGCTCGGTCTTAGGCGTCATGACGCGGTTCGTGCGGCTCCCCCTGTCGGAGGTTCGAGTCCTCCCTCTGGCATGGGCGTGTGAGTTGTCCTTAGCGTAAGTTAGTCTAAGTTAGGTTAAGTAGTGTATAAGCCCAGCGACCGAATACCGCATCATTTTGTTCCCATAGGAACTTACCACACATTTCCAAAATTTCCTACCTATTCCCCTATTCCAAAAAACTGCATTTGGGTGGCGCGGGGTGGGGGGTGGGGATGGAGACTTCACTCAGCACTCAGCTACTACCTTTTACAAAAATGTCCATGATTTTTGCTGGTAATATCATGTGTTAATTAGACTGCCAATCATTAGCATTGTCCATACTCTGAAAGCCATTAATGTCCAAGCTCTGCTTTATCGTTTCTCTTGATCTATTCTGAATGGAAAATACAGTGCGAAAATGTCGACAGTAAATTAGTTCCAGCGTCGCATTTCAGCCTTTCATTTACTCAGCAGACACAACTGCATCTCATTACAAACAGCCTCTAGTCTCTGGCCGACTTACCGTACGTCAGTGCCAGCCCACAGGATGATGAGAAAGGAGAGGTTACCGCAGCCTGCAATTCTCGTTCGTTCAGTCTTCATTCTGGACATGGATGACTGTTATTGAGCTCGCCTTGCCTGAGACAAATGCCCTGGCTTAAGTGACCCTTGGTGAGCAGCAGGTGCGGATGTCCAAACAAGTATCGATTAGCAAAGCCAGAAACTGTCTTGAGCAACAACACATACAATCAGAGTTCCAAAACAAAGTCCCACTCCGGATAGCGAGGTAACAGTTGCAGTTGCGAAGTGGGGGCTTCAGTATCAACACGCGAACTGCCACACCAATTTTTTTTTTCCTTTATTGATTTTCGATTCTCCCCCACCTGGGGAAGGGCGGGCTGACAGCAGCTCAATACGCTGCTCTACAGCCGAGAGAAAAGTTAAACAAACAATGGTGAGAGAACAAACAATATAAAAAGGCGAGAAAATGGTGACGTTGTTACTAATAGCGGAAGGTTGCGGAACTTAAAATACAAAAACACGGCGTTGACGATGCGGATGAAAACACACAGGAAGGAGACATGCACAATTAAAAAACACGGCGACAGTCTGGTTTCTGTTCGCACGAGATAAAAACACAACTAGCGACACTATGTGGCATTTCGCAACACTGACGGGACGCACAACACTGAACACTCACTTAAAACAGGACAGTAGAGGCGACACAGCGGCAGGTGGGGGAGCCACTCCCAACTGCGAGCCCGAGTACTTATTTCCTTTAGCAGCCCAACGGCCATCACCACGTGACCTGCTTGCTCTGACCCCTGGAGACAAAGCAGCGCACAACGAAAATGTCTGCTGCACAAATAATATTACTACCACTCTGCGAGTATGTCTTCGTATCGATGGAGTGGCGGGATATTAGACCAGTCTTAAACTCTACTATGTGCATTAACCACCTGAAGTTTAACTAGACGTAATTAAGTCTGTATACAGTAACAGACTGATCGAGCAGAACTCGGTTGTCGTAATAGTTCATACTGCGGAGAACTCCAGCTCATTTATGATCCTGATTTACATTAATAAGACAAATCATAATCACGACCTGCTTAATAGCTTGTTGTTACGCCTTTGGGACACACTTCTGTTGCGATTTATTGAAGCATGGTTTCGAGAAGACCTTGGTAAGTCTTCGGAGGTATATGGCACCAGGTGTCTACGAACCGATTCGCGTAAAATACGTGCCGGTGGTTTTTGGGCTTTGAGTTGGCACCCAATTGCGTTCCAGTTACGTTCCATCAGACTCAGATTAGGTGAATTTGGCGGCCAAGACATCAGCGTGAGTTCACCATCATGTTGTTCAAAGCACTTCAGCAGTATTCTAGCCTTGTAAGAAGGACATTTATCCAGCTGAAAGATACCAGCGCCGCCGGGAAAGACACCAGCATGAATGGAAGCAGGTGGTTCTCAATACCGTTCACGAAGCCCACAGCTCTCGTAACATCTGATCAGATCACATGAACATCCAACTGAATATCTATCATAGCATTATGCTACCCCTACCAATCTGCGTCCATAGTGTGGGCCATATTTCCAGCGACCGTTTGTCTGGATGATGGCGTTTCCGTACACGACCATCGACCTAGTGTAACAAGAAACTCGGTCGCATGTTTCTGTTGACCCACACTCCAATCTCTATTGAGAGGCACCCACATGCCTTGCTCATACTGTGGCATCAAGCAGTCAGGCCTGCAAGATGAGTGGTCTGCCAAACGAGTGGATTCATTCTTATTTATCGAGTAACATGAACTCTAGTACTCACACTTAAGTTACAAGTTATCCTCCTATATGATTAATACGCAACGGAAACACGCATCTGACTATCAGTAATTTACAGAACTCTGACTGTACACTACGCACTGGCAATACCACATTTTCTTTCTTTTTTATTTAACGGCTTTCGTCAACATGTGGCCACCGCACTGAATATGAATGGCGCACACATAATAAATTTGGGACGTCATGACAACATACAATTCGAAGGAAAAGTCCACCAATCTTTTTCTTTTCACTATCTTATTTATTCCGATAAATTCTCTAACCTAAACACACAAATTCTATAACCTACAACAATAACACATGAGAAATTCCGCCCAGTGGGCATGGCCTTACAATGGTGAATCTCTATATTATGGTCTCATAATTATTTTAACGCTACAGTGCACTTTCTGGATAGGATGGTGGATCTTTTATTATACCTCACACTTCGACTCTCACAATCATCATCACTAAACTTCCCTCCAGACCGAGCGGTACCGAAGGAACAAGCATAACCCACTAATCTTTTGAAACTACCTTGCTACTCTCCCATGCAAACCACACATACCCAAATTACATGACATACACCACACCACGACATGGAATACAAAACACAAAATAGTCACAACACTATCACTTTCAGCTTTCCCACTTCAATTAGTATTTATCCCAGTTTCACACGACACTGCCCCACTTTGTAATTCTACTTTCCTACTATGAACTCTGGAGATATATGCACGTCTTCCTGTGCAATGCAAGTCAAGTGGCGTTGCTGGATAGACGGCCGACTCACCTTGATTCTCTCTCAGAGTTTAAATCTAGCGTCACACGGAATCATATCACGCAAAGTAACATTAAGAACATATTCATCACACACGCGAGTCCTCAACTGATACCATGGACGAGTACTTCTCTTTATCTTTTGTCTCATACACAGTTTGAGACTTACACAGTACTCACCACGTGGAAGTACTCGTCTCTAATTTCAAGTCCTGCACACGCCATTTCTTAAGTATTTCGACTCATGGTACACACGCTATTTCTTAAATATTTCAACTTATTGTACACACGCTAGTAATTCAGCTTAACTTAAGCACACGGAAGTATTTCAACTTATTGCTACACGTGGTTTCATTGTGACCGTTGGTCACTTCTGAAGATTACTACAATCCCTTTAATATTACCTGCCTGACATTTAATTCTCCCCACAAAAGTTCCTGAAATAGAGAAATTATTATTTCAAACTACTCTTAAATATTCCACATGCATACCATGTCTCCACTCTTTCATCATTACGAAGCACAACTAAAACAGGTCTTAACAGCACAAGATCCAGCGGCAGAGTGCTGAAACATGGCCGTTCTCTAGGTCCTCTCCCATCTCTATCGAGGTGGGGGAAGCACCTTGCTATCGTATTGGTCAGCCACATTTCAGGCGCTCAAAGCTCAGGCAAATTTCATCTCTTTGGTCCCACCAAAGGTGGCCAAGGTATCGACTCAAAGATGATCATATATTCACATTCACTATCTGCGGTTAGCAGACGACCATACATTCATTCATTTCACAGATCTCACCAAACTGGATGTAGGGATTTACTTTGTGGGAGTGCACATGTGATCAATAAAATAAATAAATTGTCATTCTTTCCCACACTGGTATCCGGCTTCGCTGTATTAATTGAAATTGAGTTATTTTACCAAAAAAATGTGTTGTTCTGACAAAAATAATGAAGTATGTTGTACTTATTTTCAATGTCGGGCGGTACTGTACCCTTTCACTGTACGAGGTGTGGCTAGAAAAAAACCGGACTAGTACTGGTGAAACAATAAGACGTATGCAATAAGGCTGAAAGTCGCGTGGCCTGTCACGTGACTCTCGCTCCGCCTACTGCTCGAGTTTCATCTGCCTCCTGCACTCAGTCTGCCCGTGGCGTCTGTTTTAAGTAGTTGACGTTTTGTCTGTGCGTCGGAAAATGTTGAGTGTACAGAAAGAACAGCGTGTTAACATCAAATTTTGTTTCAAACTAGGAAAATCTGCAAGTGAAACGTTTGTAATGTTACAACAAGTGTACGGCGATGATTGTTTATCGCGAACACAAGTGTTTGAGTGGTTTCAACGA
Source organism: Schistocerca americana (assembly GCF_021461395.2). Lineage (NCBI taxonomy): Eukaryota > Metazoa > Arthropoda > Insecta > Orthoptera > Acrididae > Schistocerca > Schistocerca americana. The sequence goes on from NC_060130.1 coordinate 479,245,457, forward strand.
TTTAAAGATGGCCGCGAAGACACCAGTGATGACACTCGCACTGGCAGACCATTGTCAGCAAAAACTGATGCAAACATTGAAAAAATCGGTAAACTTGTTCGACAAGATCGCCGTTTAACAATCAGAGCAGCGTCTGAGTTAACAGGAGTTGACAAGGAAAGTGTTAGGCAGATTATTCATGAAAGTTTCAACATGAACAAAGTGTGTTCAAAAATGGTTCCAAAGTGTCTAACAATTGAACAGAAGGAACGCCGAAGAATGATTTGTTCTGACATCCTGGAAAACATTGAAAGTGATCCCACCTTCTTACAAAATGTTATTACTTGCGATGAATCGTGGTTTTTTACTTACGATCCCGAAACTAAACGCCAATCGATGCATTGGAAAACTCCTGGTTCTCCACGACAAAAAAAAGCACGAATGTCAAAATCGAAATTCAAGGCAATGATGATTGTTTTTTTTTTTTTTGACATCAAAGGGATTGTGCACATTGATTGGGTACCAGAGGGACAAACAGTGAATCAGTATTACTACATTAGCGTCCTGGCTACCCTACGTGAGCGAGTACGGAGAAAACGGAACGATTTGTGGAGAAAAAAGTCATGGATCCTTCACCAAGACAATGCCCCAGCTCACAGTGCGTTGTCAGTGAAGACGTTTTTGGCAAAACACAACATTCCCATCTTAGATCATCCACCCTACTCACCTGATTTGGCCCCCTGTGACTTTTTTCTTTTCCCTAAAGTCAAGTCAGCTTTGAAAGGAACTAGATTTGAGACTGTTGAAGCAGTAAAAGAAAAAGCGACGGAAGTAATGTATGGACTTACCGAAAATGATCTGCAGCATTGCTATGAACAGTGGAAAATTCGTATGGAGCGGTGTAGAGACCGAGGAGGAGAGTACATTGAAGGAGATAACATGAAATTGTAAATAATTGTAAATAAATGTTTTTTCCAGCATCAGTCCGGTTTTTTTCTAGCCGCACCTCGTAATCCCGTTCCCACTGAAAAAGTAACTGTTGGAGCTGTTGAGTCAACAGATTTGCGTATGGGAGTGCTTGCAACAACTTCACTCGAGATTTCTGCTAAAATTGTGATGGGGTGGACTGGTTGTAACAGCCAGACATTTCACAAGGTCGCTGCAGGTAGTTGAGGCTCATGCTGCGAACGTTTATTCCACTCAGCTTCAACCTTCTATTACTGAAGATATCACTAGGTTTTACGTCCGTTGGAAGCACACAGATCGTTACACATGGCTAGTAGACTGCTTTTCTGTTGGTAACAAGTAATGAAACATTTTAAGGGCTGTCAAGGTAGTTATTATTAATCACTTGAGCTACCCGTATGGAATATATAGTACTCGTATTCACAATTACTTTGAAAAACAGTCACACGCAATTGAAGTAAAACAAAAATAAAATCTGCGGACGCACACTAGCTCTATTTATGTCTATCTTTCAGACTCTCACCACCTCTTCAGGTCAAGCAATCTCTGTTGTTGAATGCTAGCCAATAAGAGCCCAGAAAAGGCAACGTTTTCTTGTAACGGAGTGCACTGTATAGTCAACTGAAGGTGAGAAACGTATTTCTCAGTCGCTTCACGTGTTCAGCTATGCACGCAATGCATATCACTCAGTTGAGTTTATTTCAAAATGCCCAACATTACAGTTTTTTTTATATCGCTTTATTTGGCTGGACTGGCTGAAAAGTCATATGCTGATAATTATTAGTAAAAAGAGACTAAAAACTCAACATGATTTCATAGATTGTCATCAAGTTACATTATTTCAGACTGTCGTCTAAATACAATTTAATTTCTCGATATCTTTGAAAAAATCTTTGTAGCCTTTTTTATCCATTGTTTGCAACATTTTGAGATTCAGACAGATCGCTCCCGATGCAGTTTTGCATTCCACTCGACCAATACTGGCTCATGAAAGTGCGCTAAAGTGGTCACCAGTACTACACCGTGCTCCTGTTCTCAACCCTCAAAAAATGTTTTCCGCTTATAATCTGCTAATTAGACACCCAGTCCCCTTCTTATCGTCTCACTGAGAAGACAACAGTCCCTCAAACTGTTTCATAAACGCAACAGGATGTATGTTTCATTTTGTAGAAACACTATGAAATTAACTTAAACATTGACAACCAGAGATCTCAAAGATAATAATAGTTTGTTTTTCTTGCTTTTACCACTCGTCCAATCGCTTCTTAACTTCAGTTTCAACTTGATTGGGATAATTAGTAATTCATTCTAAATCTGCACACTATGTGTGTTTATTTCAGCAGCAAATTTACTTCAGTTCAAGATTAATTTCTCAGAATTTTAATAACATGTACGTTTAACCTGCTATACGTCGTTACTGAAGTCAATTTGAGCTCTGGAAAACTTATCTAATTTTGATTCGTGGTGCTCAAGATTTAAATTACAGTTATTGCTAATTACCTTTTGCTCCTTAATTACCTGAGTGGTTGATTTAGAGAAGGGGACCAAACTGCGAGGTCATTGGTCCCATTGGATTGGGGAAGGATGAGGAAGGAAGTCGGCCGTTCCCTTTCAAAGGAATCATCCCGGCATTTCCCTGAAACGATTTAGGGAAATCATGGAAAACCTAAATGAGGATGGTCGGACGCGAGTTTGAACAGTCGTCCTCCCGAAAGCGAGTCCACTGTGCTGTCCACTGCGCCACCTCACTCGGTAACTAACTGACAAACAACAGAGTCCAACCAGGTAATTTTAAGCTCATGAACTTCTCTTGTTAGGTTATTACTAGACAATGTTTCTGAAAAAGAATTATTCAATAATCTCTGCTGTTCCTCGTACTCCCCAAGGTAAACCAATGATTCTTAGCAATTACTTATTATAGATTATCGTTGTTTTGATTCGTTTCGTCAATAACTCCACCAAGATTTTGATGACATTTGACACGAAATTCCATGAGAAACATCATCAACAGAGGAAAGCATCATCAACCATCATCACCATCACTGATATTTACCACAGTGCTTCCACTTGGCTTTCACTTCCACTGTCAACAGCTACGGTTTCTGCTGACACAGTGCTATGACTAATTTTAGTTACGATTTGGGATTTCATTTGGTTCATCATTTCAGGGGAGCGTTCTGCCGTTTTATTTTCTCCATTTACCGCAACAGAGGCTAATCATCCACGAAAAATTTCTGCGAATGAGCATCTTCCCTCCCCTGAGAATAGCGTAACGCTCTATTTCTGAGACATACAATCTTTTCTTGCTCAGCACTCATTTTAGTGAATGTTACTGACGATTGAACAAATAATGAAATATGATACAGAAAGACTTATTAGCCTACGGTTACAAATGTGTTTCATTGCGCTAAGATTGCTACACACTTCTGTTGCAAAAAAGGTAAATGACCAGCTTACGGTGAAATTTGTGGTGTTCTTGTTTAGAGAGCGACTGGTGAGGGAAGGTCGTCTGGGCATGGTACCCAGCTGGTGGTCGCGCTAGCGGCAATTTGGCTGGATTGTTCGTTAAGCAGATAACTTACGACAATATGCCATGTCGCTGACAGCTTCTCTATTGCCGTCAGCACGTCCGAAGGTTGCACGCTGCGCAAATAGCCGCCCAAGAGAATGTCAAATCGATGAAGTCCTTTCTCTTTCCTACTCTGTATTATACTGCACAATGTTACTAACTCATCAACACTCTAATGTGGAAATTACAGCTATAACTGTACCTTCACTAAACTGTCTATCAGCGGATTCGTTGTTCTAGCGATAAATGTTCTGTTAGTCACTGTAGCGATCACTCTTGCATCTACCTCTACTATTGATCATAGCTACTGTTCGTTTAATCACAAATTGTACATCTGTCACACAGTTTTGTTAGTCAGTGTTTGTTCAAACTGCTCAATTGACAACTCTTACAAACAATCCACATCACAGCCACAGAGACTCAAAATCATTCCCACAAGGGATGACACATATAACAACTTCATAGACATCACTGCGGAACACGCGATGGCGCTGGCTGATTGTAACAGCAAGACATCTCACCCAGGCTCTCCAGGTAGACGTGTACACCTCAGGCACATGACGCAAATGTTTTTCACGTTCAGTCTTATGTACCTGTGTCTTTTACACAAAGGTTATCATACGGTTGTAGGCCCGCTGATAGCAATGACGTTCACTACAGAGAGGGTCGCTACGTCTGATTAACAGGTTGCTTGTCTATTGGCACTAGCTTTCAAAAATTTTTTAGTAATGCCAAAATACTGTTTTATTTCTCACGAACATTATCATTGTGGAATGAGTATCAATCGTATTCACTATCACTTCCTCACAGGGTCGTGCTCTGGACACCCAATGAAAGATGGGAAACGTAGTTTTCAGTCTTTTCAAGTGTTTCACCACGTATCCAGTGCGTCATCATAACGCAATAGGCGTCATCCAGCTGAGTTTATCCCATAGGCAGGATTCCACATCTACATCTACATCTACATTTATACTCCGCAAGCCACCCAACGGCGTGTGGCGGAGGGCAGTTTACGTGCCACTGTCATTACCTCCCTTTCCTTTTCCAGTCGCGTATGGTTCGCGGGAAGAACGACTGCCGGTAAGCCTCCGTGCGCGCTCGAATCCCTCTAATTTTACATTCGTGATCTCCTCGGGAGGTATAAGTAGGGGGAAGCAATATATTCGATACCTCATCCAGAAACGCACCCTCTTGAAACCTGGACAGCAAGCTACACCGCGATGCAGAGCGCCTCTCTTGCAGAGTCTGCCACTTGAGTTTGCTAAACATCTCCGTAACGCTATCACGCTTACCAAATAACCCTGCGACGAAACGCGCCGCTCTTCTTTGGATCTTCTCTATCTCCTCCGTCAACCCGACCTGGTACGGATCCCACACTGATGAGCAATACTCAAGTATAGGTAGAACGAATGTTTTGTAAGCCACCTCCTTTGTTGATTGACTACATTTTCTAAGGACTCTCTCAATGAATCTCAGCTTGGCGCCCGCCTTACCAACAATTAATTGTAAATGATCATTCCACTTCAAATCGTTCCGTACGCATACTCCCAGATATTTTACAGAAATAACTGCTACCAGTGTTTGTTCTGCTATCATATAATCATACAATAAAGGATCCTTCTTTCTATGTATTCACAATACATTACATTTGTCTATGTTAAGGGTCAGTTGCCACTCCCTGCGCCAAGTGCATTTCTGCTGCAGATCTTCCTGCATTTCGCTGCAATTTTCTAATGCTGCAACTTCTCTGTATACTACAGCATCATCCACGAAAAGCCGCATGGAACTTCCGACACTATCTACTAGGTCATTTATATAGATTGTGAAAAGCAATGGTCCCATAACACTCCCCTGTGGCACGCCAGAGGTTACTTTAACGTCTGTAAACGTCTCTCCATTGAGAACAACATGCTGTGTTCTGTTTGCTAAAAACTCTTCAATCCAGCCACACAGCTGATCTGATATTCCGTAGGCTCTAACTCTGTTTATCGGGCGACAGTGCGGAACTGTATCGAACGCCTTCCGGAAGTCACGGAAAATGGCATCTACCTGGGAGCCTGAATCTAATATTTTCTGGGTCTCATGAACAAATAAAGCGAGTTGGGTCTCACACGATCGCTGTTTCCGGAATCCATGTTGATTCCTACATAGTAGATTCCGGCTTTCCAGAAATGACATGATACGCGAGCAAAAAACATGTTCTAAAATTCTACAACAGATCGATGTCAGAGATATAGGCCTATAGTTTTGCGCATCTGCTCGACGACCTTTCTTGAAAACTTGAACTACCTGTACTCTTTTCCAATCGTTTGGAACCTTCCGTTCCTCTATAGACTTGCGGTACACGGCTGTTAGAAGGGGGGCAAGTTCTTTCGCGTACTCTGTGTAGAATCGAATTGGTATCCCGTCAGGTCCAGTGGACTTTCCTCTGTTGAGTGATTTCAGTTGCTTTTATATTCCTTGGACACTTATTTCAATATCAGCCATTTTTTCGTTCGAGCGAGGATTTAGGGAAGGAACTGCAGTGCGGTCTTCCTCTGTGAAACAGCTTTGGAAATAGGTGTTTAGTATTTCAGCTTTATGAGTGTCATCCTCTGTTTCAATGCCATCATCATCCCGTAGTGTCTGGATATGCTGTTTCGAGCCACTTACTGATTTAACGTAAGACCTGAACTTCCTAGGATTTTCTGTCAAGTCGGTACATAGAATTTTACTTTCGAATTCGCTGAGCGCTTTGCGCATAGCCCTCCTTACGCTAACTTTGACATCGTTTAGCTTCTGTTTGTCTGAGAGGTTTTGGCTGCGTTTAAATTTGCGGTGAAGCTCTCTTTGCTTTCGAAGTAGTTTCCTAACTATGTTGTTGAACCGCGGTGGGTTTTTCCCATCCCTCACCTCACAGTTTTACTCGGCACGTACCCGTCTAAAACGCATTCTACGATTGCCTTGAAGTTTTTCCATAAACACTTAACATTGTCAGTGTCGAAACAGAAATTGTCGTTTTGACCTGTTACGTAGTCTGAAATCTGCCTCCTATTACTCTTGCTGAACAGATAAACCTTCCCCCCTTTTTTTATATTCCTGCTTACTTCCATATTCAGGGATGCTGCAACGGCCTTATGATCACTGATTCCCTGTTCTGCGCTTACAGAGTCGAAATTTAGGTTCTGCTTGTTATCAGTAGGTCCAAGATGTTATCTCCACGAGTCAGTTGTCTGTTTAATTGCTCGAGGTAATTTTCGAATAGTGCACTCAGTATAATGTCACTCGATGCTCTGTCCCTACCACTCGTCCCAAACATCTGAGTGTCCCAGTCTATATCTGGTAAATTGAAATCTCCTGATAAGACTATAACATGCTGGGGAAATTTATGTGAAATGTATTCCAGATTTTCTCTCAGTTGTTCTGCCACTAATGCTGCTGAGTCGGGAGGTCGGTAAAAGGAGCCAATTATTAACCTAGCTCGGTTGCTGAGTATAACCTCCACCCATAATAATTCACAGGAACTATCCACTTCTATTTCACTACAGGATAAGCTACTACAAACAGCGACAAACACGCCACCGCCGGTTGCATGCAATCTATCCTTTCTAAACACCGTCTGTGCCTTTGTAAACATTTCGGCAGAATTTATCTCTGGCTTCAGCCAGCTTTCCGCACCTATAACGATTTCAGCTTCGGTGCTTTCTATCAGCGCTTGAAGTTCTGGTACTTTACCAACGCAGTTTCGACAGTTTACAATTACAATACCGATTGCTGCTTGGTCCCCGCATGTCCTGACTTTGCTCCGCACCTTTTGAGGCTGTTGCCCTTTATGTACTCGCCCGAGGCCATCTAACCCAAAAAAAAAAAAAAAACCCGCCCAGTCCACGCCACACAACCCCTGCTACCCGTATAGCCGCCTGCTGAGTGTAGTGCACTCCTGACCTATCCAGCGGAACCCGAAACCCCACCACTCTATGGCGCAAGTCGAGGAATGTGCAGCCCACACGGTCGCAGAACCGTCTCAGCCTCTGATTCAGACCCTCCACTCTGCTCTATACCATAGGTCCGTAGTCAGTCCTGTCGGCGATGCTGCAGATGGTGAGCTCTGCTTTCATCCCGCTAGCGAGACTGGCAGTCTTCACCAAATCAGATAGCCGCCGGAAACCATAGAGGATATCATCCGATCCATAGCGACACACATCATTTGTGCCAACATGAGCGACCACCTGCAGATGGGTGCACCCTGTATCCTTCATGGCATCCGGAAGGACCCTTTCCACATCTGGAATGACTCCCCCCGGTATGCACACTGAGCGCACATTGGCATTCAGCATAGGGCCAATTAGCCACAGACGAACGGGTTAACGTTCTAGGAATAATATGGGCCGCAGATATGGAAATTCGCAGATAAAAAAGACTTTGACCAAGAGTACACTGCTATCGATGCGTAGCTCTGTGTTCAGAAATTTGCGATATTTGCAGAAGCATTATGGACTGTTGTCAGATCTGTCACGGATCGCCAACTGTCCTGCTTTAGAGAGGTTGCAAGCAACCGGCCTCCACATTCCATGACGAGGCGGGTGCTAATCAGAACTTGTCACTTATGCGTGGTCCTCCCGTCCATCAGCCACTTTTAACGCACGCTCGTGACAACTGCATGCAAACAGCCCACCAGCTTCGTCGGTTCTGAGATACCAGTTCTCAGTAGCTGGACCATAGCAGTGTACTCTTGGTCAAAGTCTTTATTATCTGCGAATTTCCATATCTGCGGCCCATATTGTGCCTAGAACGTTAACCCGTTCGTCTCTGCCCCACTTATACGGGGTGCCCCGGGAGGAATGATCAGTATTCAGGGATATCACAGGAACGATCACTCTAAGCAAAAATGTTAACTAAACATGGGCTCTAAAACACATCCATTAAGAGCTATGAGCTCTTGTTTATCTTCGCTACAGCAAACACATTTCTTCCAATGAACAACTGCTGATGCCTCTTAAAGAATGCATTTTAAAGCCCATGTTTACCACACAATTTTTTCTTATTTTGGTCCCTACTACCTCCTCCCAAAATATGGAAGATAAAGAGCTTGCAGTAGAAGAGATTCGTTTCCCCGTATCTTGGATGATGAAGTGCTCATAGCTCTTAAGATATGCGTTGTACAGAACATGTTTACTGCACTTTTCTGCTTCGAATGATCGTTTCTGTCAGATTTCTGTTTGTAGTCCATTCCTCCTTGGATACTCTTTATACTTGCCTTACCACGTCACGCCAACAGGCGGCGGCAAATTTCACGTTGGGCAGTACTCATAGTGGTTTAGCTCGGCAGTGTATATATTTTATCTTTTTATATCTGCGACCTTCGCTGTTAACAAAATATAATCATTTCCTCTCTGTTTGTATTAAGAAGACAGTATTGGCTGATCACATTTCATAAACACGTAGGTCGTCAATTTGTAAAACATCTAAATACGGGACACAAAGTCACAATTCCAGATGTTTACTCCGATTGTCAGTTATTTTATCAAGGAAGGACTTGCACAATGCAGAGACCAGAATTTTTTTTTTATTCAGTATGGTGTGAGATACCGTTTTAACAGAAAGTGATTGTCTTAATTACTTTTTCATGTTATTGGATGTTTCATAGTTTTAAACTTCAGTTTCAACTGCGTTAATAACTACGAACGTAAATACTATCGAGCTTATTTAAACACTTACAAAACATTCAAAACGTTAAACATTGATAATTAAACTGTGTCATTCCATCATTAGGCTAATCTCTGATACAAATCGTATTTACGTTTCCTTTTGCTTCAATTTCAGCAGCTCTTGGTCTTTTGGTTAACTTTGGTGGCTCTCGATTTCGGGGCACCGGTTCCGATTACCGGTTGTGTCGATGATTGTTTCTGCTCGGAACTCTTTGTGTGTGTGTGTGTGTGTGTGTGTGTGTGTGTGTGTGTGTTGTTCTCATCATTATATCATCATCAACATCGACGCGCAAGTCACCGAAATGGCGTCAAATGAAACAGATTTGCACCAGATATCCGAATTCCCCAGAAGGGGACTCCCGACCAAAACAGCCTTAAACACAGTTTTTATGCGCACAGTTTCTAGCCATTCTCAAAAATCTGAAAAAGTTCCAAACAACTGTAACTATAAGTTATAATTTGCCCATTTCGTCTTGAACGAACTGTTATCAACACATACTAGCAATGGATATATCGTTTCTCATCTTTATAAACTAGCACACACCCGTTTAATCGGCATAGGGGGTGAATAGACATTGTTACTTCGATGCTAATGATATTCCTACAACAAACAAACGCTGTCGAGTGGCCACAGTTGGCGACTCACGTCTATTGTCTCCGCCTAATGGCAGTTAGCATTGGTTCGTTTAAATAAAACATGATTCGTTGTCATAAATTGTCAGATTTCAAAGTATTTTTCAGTAAACAAAGACTGTATTACTTTAGTTACTTTGACATATGACTTAGACTACAGTTTCAATAAGGTAAGTTCGAAGTTAAATGCACTGTCTTATAACGAACGAGTAATGAGATTTACTGTACCTTAATACCAACGAACGTGTTAGAAGATGAATTCAGACGTTAATAAATTTATCAGTTACATGTAAAGCTAACATTGACGTAATTTCGACAAATGAGCTACACGAGTCAGATAAATTAGCTTAAAAGTAATAAATACGGGATTTTTGCGTCCCGTACGAGGTCTGTAAGGTATTATTTTTTCACCCTTCAAATACAGGTAGTCCCTTACAGTACGGGACGGTGGTCAACGCTGTCAACACCGCAGAAAGTAAACGATTGGGCCTATCTTGATATAAGACTATAAAGATGCAGGATTTCATTAATTTATTTGTTTCCTTTGGTTATGAATGTATTTTACCTGGCTGGAGTACGGCCTCCTAACTTCTCTTATCAGACGAGCGATGCTTCGACAGTATCTGAATTTATGATACTACACAACGTAAGTATTACACATGAACATAATAATAGTAATAATAATAATAATAAATCAAACCAGAACTGAAACTAGCAGTAATTACACCAGACGACATCCAAAACAGGGAAACTTCAGATCCAAAACTCACAACTGGCAAGTTGACCAAGAGGAGAAACCATAGAAGAAGACTGGAACAACGTGGTCTCAAGAAAGAAAAGAAGCCCACAGCAAACGAATGACAGAAGTATGAGCACAAAGAAAGGCAAATGCACACCACTAAGTACTTTGCGTATTTCTAATGGGCTCATTCGCATTATTAAAATTTCCAGTTAAACGGAAGTGCTGATATACGTGGGGCATCAAGTAAGTAATGCAACACATCTCTTCCTGAAAACACGTTGGTTTTATTCAGGATTCCAATACAGCATATTATTCCCCATTCTTTTGGCTACAAAACCCTATTTTTCAACATAATATCCATTCAATGCGACGTTCTTACGCCACCTTGCTGGGAGAGTTTGTATGCCCGCTTGTCTCTCTAGACATTCTAGAAGCGCCTATGAGTATCTGTGATAGTCTGATTTTCCGCCTAAAGAAACTCAGTGACAGCTCTTTGTTTAGAACGCACCATTTGGAAGGCCACATACAGCGCTGCCAGCTATCGGAACATCATGAAACTATGTGGGTTGAAGCGGGACTATTCCACGATGTCCCACAACAAAGTCCGCATTTTTTCAATCGAAACTGGCCGAGAAAACAGTGTGCTGCATTACTTACTGAACGCCACTCGTAAGACGGCTATAAAACTAAACGAAACTAAACTCCTCCCGAACAGGCCATGAAGGCCCAACGGTACCGACCGGCCGCCGTGTGATCCTCAACCCACAGGCGTCACTGGATGGGGACATGGAGGGGCATGTGGTCAGCACACTGCTCTCCCGGAGACGGCTATAACAGGAATCAAACTTTGATAAGGCATTAAAGTTAATGAAAGACAAATCAAGAAAGAAAAAATAAATAAGGCATTTGGAATACTGGGAGGCTGTTGACAATGAGACACGGGTGCTGGTACGCTGTAAGGAAGGAAGAAATCACGTTAGACATTCCGAGCAACAACAGGATAAGCTTTGACTTCCATTTGCGTGCAGTGTGGTTTTGAATCAGGCTCAGATTACTCTGGCACAGACATAATGCTGAAATGAAAATGGTAAGGGCCAAAGATTTACAGTTGCGCGTAGGTGCATCAAAGATACTGTTGTACTGGAGCTGCGAGCAGAGTTACTAAGCGACTGAGAAACCGACAAAGAACACGGAATATATGAAAATCATCTCATTTATTTGGTCACAGCCATAATATTACATAGATATCATTTTTATTTTATTTACACTTCTTGTTCCATAGGACCAAATTGAGGAGCAAATCTCCAAGCTCATGGAACGTGTCAGTACATGAAATTACAACATAAAAGTAATACCAGATAAAAATAAAATATTTATGGACCCCGAAAAAGTCATTCTATTAGTTTAAGTAAAAGCAGTCAACAATACAACAAGAATCAGCTGTCTTTTTCAAGGAACTCCTTGACAGAATAGAAGGACTGACCCATGAGGAAACTCTTCAGTTTAGATTTGAAAGTGCGTGGATTACTGCCAAGATTTTAGAGTTCGAGTGGTAACTTATTGAAAATGGATGCAGCAGTATACTGCACACCTTTCTGCACAAGAGTTAAGGAAGTGCGATCCAAACACAGGTTTGATTTCTGTCAAGCATTAACTGAGTGAAAGCTGCTTATTCTTGGGAATAAGATAATATTGTTAATAACAAACGACAGTAAGGAATATATATATATATATATATATATATATATATATATATATATATATATATGTTGAGAGGCTAATGTCAAAATACCCAGACACGTGAACAGGTGTCGACAGGAGGTTCGCGGACTTACAAAACTTATTGCCCGAACCGCCCGTTTCCGAGCCAAATACATCGTTTTAGAATGAGAAGAGTTACCCCAGAATATAATACAATACGACATCAGCAAATAAAAATAAGCAAAGTAGACTAATTTTCATGTTGAACGATCACTTACTTCAGATACCGTTCGAATAGTAAAAATGGCAGCATTAAGTCTTTGAGCAAGATGCTGAACGTGGGCTTTCCACGACAATTTACTATCTATCTGAACACCTAGAAATTTGAACGGTTCAGTTTCACTAATCATATGCCCATTCTGTGAAATTAAAACGTCAGGTTTTGTTGAATTGTGTGTTAGAAACTGTAAAAACTGTGTCTTATTGTGATTTAGCGTTAGTTTATTTTCTACAAGCCATGAACTTAGGCCATTAACTGCACTATTTGAAACCGAGCCAGTGTTGCACACAACATCCTTTACTACCAAGCTAATGTCGTCAGCAAACAGAAGTATTTTACAGTTACCCTTAATACTAGAGGGCATATCATTTATATAAATAAGGAACAGGAGTGGCCCCAACACTGATCCCTGGGGCACCACCCACTTGACTGTACCCCACTCAGACACCACATCACAGCCATTCTCAAAATTGTGAATAATGACCTCTTGCTCCCTTTTGCTAAAATAGGAGATAAACCAATTGTGAGCCACTCATGGTATTCTGCAATGGTCCAACTTCTGGAGCAATATTTTGTGATCAACACAATCAAACGCCTTAGTTAAATCAAAAAATATGCCTAGCTTTCGAAACCTTTTGTTAAACCCATCCAGTATCTCACAGACAAGATAATATAGCATTTTCAGTTGTTAAGCGACTTCTAAAGCCGAACTGTACATTTGACAGCAAATCGTGTGATATAAAATGATCAATTTTCCTTACATACACACCCTTTTCAATAACTTTAGCAAACACCGATGGCATATAAATAGGTCTAAAATTGTCTACATTCTCCTCTTCTCCCTTTTTATTCCTACAGGAAAAATTACAAATATGGCTAAATACAGGGCTAACATGTGCAGCACAGTACTTTAATATACTGCTAGGCACTCCATCATAACCATGAGAGTCCTTAGTCTTCACTGATTTAATTATTGACTCAATCTCCCCCTTGTCCGTATCACAGGGGAGTATTCCAGACATCAATCTCGGGAAGTTATATGATTCCCTGTGGAATGCTCAGAAAATGAGTGTTAACTACTGTACATAAATCTGATTTATCAATAACAGAAATATTTTTACTGCGAACTGACTTTATATCGTCGACTTTGTGCTGCTGACCAGACACTTGCTTCACAACTAACAATATGGTTTTAATTTTATCCTGTGAATTAGCTGTTTTTATTTGCGTACCACATACCCTTTGCCTTCCTAATAACATTTTCAAGCACCTTACAATACTGTTTGCAATGGGCCACTGCAGCTTGATTGTGACTACTTCTAACATTTTGATATAATTCCCACTTTGGTCTACATGGTACCCTTATCCCACTAGTCAGCCACCTGGGCTGCCTATTACTGCTAGTATCCTGTTTAGAACGTTCTAAGGGAAAGCAACTCCCAAAGGGCATGAGAAATGTGTTAAGGAAAGCATTATATTTATCATCTATGTTATCGGCACTATAAATATTCTGCCACTCATGTTCCTTGACAAGGTTTAAAAAAACTCTCTATTGCTGTTGGATTAGCTTTCCTACATAGTTTGTAATTACATGTGACATTTGTTTGTGTACAAAAGCATTTTAGTGTTAAAATGTGTGCACCATGGTCTGAAAGGCCATTCACGCTTTTAGTAACAGAATGCTCGTCTAGTAATGAAGAACGGAAAAAATTATTGTCTATGGCTGTGCTACTGTTCCCGTTCCCCTGCACCCTAGTTGGAAAAACAATCTGCATCAGATCATATGAATTTGGGAGAACTAACAACATAATTTTTCTTGCACCATCATACACCAAATTTATATTGAAGTCACCACATATAACTAATTTTTGGTACTTCCTACAAAGCGAATCAAGAGCCCTCTCTAGCTTGAGCAGAAATGCTCTGAACTCAGAGTTATGGGACCTATAAACAACAACAATTAGAAGTTTATTTTCACTAAATTCAACTGCCTCTGCACAATATTCGGACTCAAATGGAATACTGTTTTTTACGTACATTGCTACTCCCCTACCCCACAAGGAACTCCTTGAAAAACAGCCAGCTAGTCTGTATCCATAATATGCAACCATACACTCATAGTTCGAGTTGACTGGAAGCTTCATCACTTTTGCCATAGTGGATGACATAACAGTAATAGAGACTCGGAAGAAGTTATCGCTAGAGAAATAAATTTTATTTTGGTTGGAAATATTATCTGAAACAGTGATTTTTTTAGAGTATTAGATATTTTTTGAATGCTGTGACTATCTGCTGTGGTAAATCTAGAATTGTGCTGACATCGTTTGTCATCGTTTACTATTTATGATAAGACATCGGACTGCTTACAAAGAGTGTAGTACAAATTCGTTGAAGTAAACTTTCACTGTTGAACTTTTCGCTGTGATATGAGATGATATGAGAATCACACGTGACTTACTATGTTCTTTTTTATCATTGTTTAGCGCACATCTTCATAATGAGAAAAGACGTAATATAACCTTTCAACGTAACTGATTTTTAATATGTTCGAGTTTTATTTAATTTTACCTCTAATATCACAGTCTATCCTACTTGACTCTTTATATCTTCTATACTTATATTTTTAAAGTAACATCCATTCGAAGTATTGGAGAACGTTTAATTTATGTCTGGTAATAAAAACTATTGTTGCCGAAAATTATCTAAAAGAAGCTGAAATCCTGGTCACTTAATAAATAGCGCAATATTGATTTCTTAGCCAGCGTCGCAATTTATAAGACCTGTTAACGGAAGATAAGTAGCATTTTATGTCGTTTGGGAACCAACAGAGAAGTTCAGAGAAACTATCCGTATTTCTTCACAGATATATACACTTGCTAATAACGTTCTGTAAGCATTCTTTTTCAAAGTTGTAAAATTGATGAGGGCATTCTTTTCTGTACAGATTTACGACGACTTTGTTTCTTTTCAGGTGTGATGGCAGCCAACTGTTTACAAACTCAGTGAGATTCGTCATATGGACAGTCTTAATAATACTTGGTAAAAAAAAAATGTTCATGAAAAGAAAAAGTGAACTACATAAATTAAAATTAAGCAGCCGACACTACTTCCGAAATTTCTTTCAGAGCAAGCTACGAAGTTATTACTAAGAAATCAGTATTTGTGAAAGGTCAGAGGAATGATGGCAGACGAGTCACCTGTCCTACTTTCTGCTAATGAAAATTCTCGTCAAGATTTTAGTAAGCCCTTAGCTAGAAATGAGTGTAGGGTAAAGCAACATGATTCCGTCATTCCCAATCAAGAGCTAATTTCAACCACCATACTCGAGATTGACCTGACACAACAACACCCTAACAAATCTGCGAATGTCAACTTGCCTGAACGTACAACAATAAGAACACTAAGTGAAAGTGAGAAAATTGAATTTCTGAGACAAAGACGTGGCAAAAAGCCCATTCTGGCACCAGGAACGATTGAAAAGATAGCTGTACCTGTCAAACGTATTAAAATTCAGCATGTATCGCAAGACACGACCAAGACACGACCGATGGCGACTATCATTTCAACATGTGAAAACAAGACATTGGCAAAACTGTCGCCGGGTTATATTGAAAAACTGGCGACACCAGTACTACAAATAGATGTATCAAAAGCAAGTGCTCCAGCTAAACCTCCGACAACAAGTTCCTCTCAGTCACCACTAATTGCCTCTCTACAATCACAGGCAGTTGCAAATGGTCTTCCTGAAACTATTCATGAAGTAACAAGAGGCAAAGGTGGGCTTCGAAAGATTTTGCCAATGGTAGACCCACAGTCTAGTGGTGTTTCAAAACCTGGACAAGATGGTCGGGAAGCTCGGGAAGGAAAACGTTTCCGAAAGACTTTACCGAAAATGGTACCACCTTCTAGTGATGCAAATAGTCTCCCTGAAACTATCCATGAAGTAACAAGAGGCAAAGGTGGGCTTCGAAGGATTTTGACAAAAGTGGACCAACAGTATAGTGGTGTTTCATCACCTGGACAAGACGGTCGGGAAGTTCAGGAAGTAAAACGTATCGTGCTACCAACTTCTAGTGATGTAAATAGTCCTCCTGAAACTATTCATGAAGTAACAAGAGGCAAAGGCGGGCTTCGAATGATTTTGCCAAAGGTAGACCCACAGTCTAGTGGTGTTTCAACACCTGGACAAGACGGTCGGGAAGATCAGGAAGGAAAACGTATCGTGCTACCAACTTCTAGTGATGCAAATAGTCCTCTTGAAACTATTCATGAAGTAACAAGAGGCAAAGGCGGGCTTCGAATGATTTTGCCAAAGGTAGACCCACAGTCTAGTGGTGTTTCAACATCTGGACAAGACGGTCGGGAAGTTCAGGAAGTAAAACGTATCGTGCTACCAACTTCTAGTGATGCAAATAGTCCTCCTGAAACTATTCATGAAGTAACAAGCGGCAAAGGCGGGCTTCGAATGATTTTGCCAAAGGGAGACCCACAGTCTAGTGGTGTTTCAACACCTGAACAAGATGGTTGGGAAGCTCGGGAAGGAAAACGTTCTCGAAAGATTTTACCGAAAATGGTACCAACTTCTAGTGATGCAAATAGTCTCCCTGAAACTACCCATGAAGTAACAAGAGGCAATGGTGGGTTTCGAAGGATTTTGCCAAAAGTAGACCAACAGTATAGTGGTGTTTCAACACCTGGACAAGACGGTCGGGAAGTTCAGGAAGTAAAACGTATCGTGCTACCAGCTTATAGTGATGCAAATAGTCCTCCTGAAACTATTCATGAAGTAACAAGAGGCAAAGGCGGGCTTCGAATGATTTTGCCAAAGGTAGACCCACAGTCTAGTGGTGTTTCAACATCTGGACAAGACGGTCGGGAAGTTCAGGAAGTAAAACGTATCGTGCTACCAACTTCTAGTGATGCAAATAGTCCTCCTGAAACTATTCATGAAGTAACAAGCGGCAAAGGCGGGCTTCGAATGATTTTGCCAAAGGGAGACCCACAGTCTAGTGGTGTTTCAACACCTGAACAAGATGGTTGGGAAGCTCGGGAAGGAAAACGTTCTCGAAAGATTTTACCGAAAATGGTACCAACTTCTAGTGATGCAAATAGTCTCCCTGAAACTACCCATGAAGTAACAAGAGGCAATGGTGGGCTTCGAAGGATTTTGCCAAAAGTAGACCAACAGTATAGTGGTGTTTCAACACCTGGACAAGACGGTTGGGAAGTTCAGGAAGTAAAACGTATCGTGCTACCAGCTTCTAGTGATGCAAATAGTCCTCCTGAAACTATTCATGAAGTAATAAGAGGCAAAGGCGGGCTTCGAATGATTTTGCCAAAGGTAGACCCACAGTCTAGTGGTGTTCCAACACCTGGACAAGATGGTCGGGAAGCTCGGGAAGGAAAACGTTTTCGAATGATTTTGCCGAAAATGGTACCAACCTCTAGTGATGCAAATAGTCTCCCTGAAACTATCCATGAAGTAACAAGAGGCAAAGGTGGGCTTCGAAGGATTTTGCCAAAGGTAGACCCACAGTCTAGTGGTGTTTCAATACCTGGACAGGATAGTCAGGAAGCTCGGGAAGGAAAACGTTTTCGAAAGATTTTACCGAAAATGGTACCAACTTCTAGTGATGCAAATAGTCTTCCTGAAACTATCCATGAAGTAACAAGAGGCAAAGGTGGGCTTCGAAAGATTTTGCCAAAAGCAAACCCACAGTATAGTGGTGTTTCAACACCTGGACAAGATGGTCGGGAAAGTCGGGAAGTAAAACGTTTCCGAAAGATTTTACCGAAAATAGTACCGACTTCTAGTGATTTGAGGCCTAGTAACGTATTAGGAGTTCCACGAAAAGGAAAAGAGACTTCTGAAGGAAAACAAACTGGATGTATTCAAAAGCCGTTGCGGAAGATTGGATCAATGACTGGTGATGTGATCCCTACACACACAACTGGAGTTCCATCATCAGGGGAAGTGAGTCCTGGGATAACATTAGAGCGACACCTTCCAATAATTTTGTCAAAGTCAAGAAAAAGGTCTAATAACGTAATGCCTACGAGCATAAGAGGAGTTCCAACACCTGGAAGAGATAATTCTGGAGTAAAATCGGAAAGACCGATTCAGACTCTTCTGCCCAAGGTGGGACGAGCTTCCAGTGATGTAAATACTGCGGACGTGAGTAAATTGTCATCAACAGACTAAGAAACGTTTGAGATGAAAGAAACTGAACGCACACCAAAGATTTTGCCGAGAATGGGACAAACATCTAGTAATGCGAAGACTCTGAATGTAGCTGGAGTTCCACAACCGGGAAAAGATAGTCAAGGAGTAAGAGAAGAACGACTTTGTCCCAAAATTTTTTGCCAAAGATGGGAAAAATAGCTAATGATGTACGGCATGTGATTACAGCTACAAAGACTCGAACACATGTTTCCGGATTAAGAAAAGAAACATGTTTTCGACAAATTTTGAAAAAATAGAACAAAATGCCAGTGATGTGATGTCTGTGTTCGCAGCTGAAGTTCCACCAACAGGAATACCAAATTTATATTTATAAGAAATTGGAAATGTGCAAAATATGTTGTTGAGAAAGGGATCGATGGCTTACATTGTGAGACCAACAAGACAAACTGGACCTACGTCACCAAGAACAAATGTTTCTGTGCTAGAAATAATAGATGATGTGGAAAAATGTAGCCAAAAATGTGACCAATATCACTCCGTCAACAGCAAAATATAATCAAGGAGTAACTGAAGAATGAGGTATAAGGAAGATGGAACCAACTTCGAGTCAGGGAATACGGAATACCTGTGAACAAAACTAAAGACGTTTTCGTAAACTTTTCCGGAAAACTGTCCTGCCGATTCCTACGGAAAATAATGTTAGTAAATACGCATCATTCCGAAGGCTCTATGGCCTGTAACTTATTTTTGAGATATTTTACGAATTCTAACGAAATTTGTGCAAATGAAACAATGGATCTAATGTGAGTAATACCTAGATGTGTATACTTAAAACTGAAGCATTATGTTGCAAGTGGTTGAATCTAGCTGATTTTTTCATGCAAGACTTCCTTAGAAAATCTTTTTTTTTTTTTTTGCAGTGTATAGAGGTGTGAGTCAGATACAAATTTTGTTAGCAATTAGAAAAACAAAAAGCGTATTTGCTAGAATCCTGGGACTTAAAGAAAACTGAGTATGTTTTATTATTAATTCGTCCATTTCATCAAAGTTTGCATTGTGAAATTGGAAAATGTACGTTTAATTGTTTTAATTACAACTATTGCTATATTTAATTTATAGCCTGTGAAAGTTTTTGTCCAGTGCAAGTACAAGAACAAAAAAATAAATTTTGGTTGTATTTCTCATGTTACTAATTTTTTTAATGTTCCAGAATTCTTACTGAAGAAGGTACGAAAGCTTGTTAGTTATTATACTGCCAAATAATTCCTGGTATTTCGTTTATAATATTGGCATCGTGTATCAGTCAAAGAGTGTCATCGTGTCAACAAACAACTATTTCGCACGCAGAAAAACAATCTCTGATTTGTACGATGTGTTTCTTCACCAGTTACAGCGAATTGATCTAGTGCGGTTTAGCAAATACGAGTACATACTACAACTGACACCTAAGGTTTTTTTTTTTTTTTTTTTTTTTTTTGCTGATTGAGGCTCGTAGTATAAGTGAAACGTTTACGGAGAACCATTATCAAAGAGAATTGTAAAACTACAAGTATATTATGTGTGGTTTTACTGTAGTAAGTCACCACACGTTGTGAACAAGACACTCACCACTACGGCAGATCGCTGTCCGTTGGCACTAACAGTAAATTAAGAGAACTTTATGAAACGCCTGAGGTGCTGAACATCGGATGTCAGAAAAAACTGTTATTACACGCGAGCTTATATTTTCACAGCAGTATGTGCACTGCAAGAATGGAACAACTGAGAGAAATACGTATCGTTTATATCCCATGTGACCCACTGATACAAATATAGTACTATGGTTTCATATAAGTCCGATTAAATTTCTGTGAATATTGAGTACTACATGACGGAACATCGAAGTTAAGTAAGATTGGGCATCACATGAAAGAAGCTTCTGATGGTTTAGTAATAATTACATTCCATGATTTTCTGATTCAGGTCTATGGCTCTATCATACTCACATCTGGAAGCATTCTTCGTTCAGTTTCCGAGTTATTTCATATAAATATGCAAAGTGAATGTCACGTTAATATACTCTCCAAGCAAGGAAGGAAACGTTAGCTGCTATGTAGAGAAGCATGCTTGCTCATTCTGGACGGAGAAGGTCTCGACGTTATCGTATCAAAGTATAGGTCAAGATTATACTTCAAACCACAAGCAGAAACGTCACATATCCAATGCTGGAGCAAGATATCAGCGAATGTTATTGATGTAAAGTGATTTCCTGTCGGACAGTAATGTTTCCGTTGTGGCAATGCCCCGTTTTTAATGTAAGCCATAGGCCGTACACAGTCATATTCCAGCTTGTGTTAAACTGGAAAATAAAAGGCCTCGCCATTACGAAGGAAACATTTCCTAGCTGACCTCATATTTCAAGGAGAAAAAAAGCACACATACAAGAAACTGGCCACGGTAACCGACCCCACTTGAAAATTTGGGCCGTAATTCTGATAGTTCGTAGTTATGACCTTGCGAAAGTACAGCTTTTGAACTGTCACTCGCAGCATTTATTTGTCACTTGCTCCGTCTCACGGAAGCCGCTTAACCCCCGAGCGCGAAGTACTGTACAGTGGAATAAGTGGTTTTTGTGATAATATTTTGAAACTGGTAACATGTTTTATTCATTGTGTCGAAGTTCACGGTTTTTATCCTGTAACTGGTGCCAGAGATTTCTTTCCTTAGAACATTTTTATGTTTTGATTCATAAATGCAGCGTAAAATGAGTGAAACGAATGAGTGTGTCAGTAAAGAAGCAGCGTAGCGCTATTTAATTATTAACATCACATTTCTGTGTTATCTTCTGCGGATTTTAAAGCTGGAACTAGTAATGTGAAATACATTTGCAGGAGATGCACTTTTCTTCAACGTGATTGGCGTGATTAAATTATAAATCGAATATTGTTAACTTCAGTTCATAATAATTCTTCAGTTGCTTAGGTTTATTCATTTTGATTTAGAGCCATACATACACAGCTTTAACATGTCAGTAAGAGAATATAGTTTAAAAAATGTTGCCCGAATATATGCGTGAGGTTGTCGTATTACGTACGGATGTTACTATTTTCCGAGAAAAGTAATGTGTACTCGAACGAAATTTGAAAACACGTTGGGCAGACGTGTCCACCTTTCCTCTCCCCTTCTCTAGCCTTCAACATACTGTGATTAGGAGTGCTCTGGTTATTACTCGGTTGTGCAATACTTGGCGCTCGGGCATCACGCGACGTAAGTGGGGCGGAACGAGTGACAACCAAACGGTTGGCGTGAAAGTTTGAATGCTGTACTTTCAGAGGGTCATAACTACGCAATCTCACAATTATGTGCAAATTTTCGCGCGGGCTCGATGACTGGGGCTGTTATCTTACAAGTGCTCTTTTTACTCCTTAAAATATGAGGATAAATCACTAATGTTTCCTTGTAAGTGGGGCCAGTGGTTTCAATCAACGCCCTCAGTTGCTGCATCTGGTAGAAGCCCTCACGAACAGCCACTACTTGAGGTAGGCCAGAATCATATTCACACCGATAACACAAAAGACAACGATGAATAAATCCAGCTACTCTGTACCATTAGCACTATGTATTCGTTAGACTGCATGCTTATCAGACTAATAGGTTACTCTGCAGCTGACTCGTTGGTCTTCACAAACTTCTATGATTGGAGTAGAGCAGCCAATCACGTTGTTGCTGCTAAGCACGTCAGATGCCATTGGTTTCGTTGTCACGCACTCCAGAAGATCTAACAACTCCTTACGTTATGTTCATAACACAGACATAATTATGGCTGTGATTCACTCGTATTGTTCAAAACTTTAACCACTTAAACTCTCCACCGTAAATAATTATTTCTGGGGTTATAACACACGGCTTTGGTTCTTGTCGTGATCTGAAATGGGGTTACATTAATGATGACCTATGCGACTGGACAATATTACATCTAAGGGTGTTAAGAGGTAAACCAAGCGTCATCGATATTCTTCTGTGCGTGTGACTGATAGTAAAACACATTCCAATTACTGCATTTAGTAACTCTGTTGCTCAAATACCAATTTAGTTAATGCACTGAAATGACACAATTCATAATAATAGTGCACTAAGGTGACTAAAGTCATGGGATACCTTCGAGTATCATGTCGGACCTCCGTTTGCCCGGCATAGTGCAGCACCTCGACTTGGCATGAACTAAACAAGTCGCTGAAAGTACCCTACAGACATATTGACCCATGCTGCCTCTACAGTTGACCACAACTGAGGAAGTGTTGTAAGCGACGTGTGGGTGCTACTCTGTCATTCTGCGCAACGGATTAATCTGAGATGTATCCTTTACCCTGTGGCTCCTGCAAGATGCAGTTTCCACCCCCACACCACTACAGAAGTCAGACAGACGCTCCTAACGTTCTAAAGAGAAATGCCTGAAAAACTTTCAGCAATAAATATCTTCTGGGGTCGTCCGCTGTAAGGAAACGACACAAAAATTCACAAAATTTCTTACGTAACTAGTGGGATACTTGGGTACTGGAGTAGTGCTACTTAGTGTAAGAAAAACATGAAACTAACGAAAATTATTATATTTTTTTTTTTGCAAAAATTCTGAGAAATCACAATGGCACTTTTAGTTATGAACTGAACAAGTTATTTCCGGATTCTTTTTGGACTGTGAAGTTACCTCTTAAGGATACAATTCGCTAATGAAATTTCTACACAAAGTTTAAGATTGTTATTGACTTGGCAGAATGGCTGAGAGCCATGCCTACTCAACTTGAATAATCATCCGTTAGAATGTTGCTAGGTACGGTCGAGGCTGCCGCGTGTGAAATGCAGTGAAGTGTACTGTTGTGGAGGAAATATGGGGCTCGCAAGAGCTGTAACGCACAATACCGTAAGCTGCAATGACTGCCGTCTGCGCCGCTCGCTGCTGACAAATAAGATAACTCTCGTTCTATCTGGATTGACCTTCGCTAATCAAACTCTCCCTACGCCTTGATGAAGTCAAGGACTCCTATTCGCCCCTAGTCTAACTACACTCCTGGAAATGGAAAAAAGAACACATTGACACCGGTGTGTCAGACCCACCATACTTGCTCCGGACACTGCGAGAGGGCTGTACAAGCAATGATCACACGCACGGCACAGCGGACACACCAGGAACCGCGGTGTTGGCCGTCGAATGGCGCTAGCTGCGCAGCATTTGTGCACCGCCGCCGTCAGTGTCAGCTAGTTTGCCGTGGCATACGGAGCTCCATCGCAGTCTTTAACACTGGTAGCATGCCGCGACAGCGTGGACGTGAACCGTATGTGCAGTTGACGGACTTTGAGCGAGGGCGTATAGTGGGCATGCGGGAGGCCGGGTGGACGTACCGCCGAATTGCTCAACACGTGGGGCGTGAGGTCTCCACAGTACATCGATGTTGTCGCCAGTGGTCGGCGGAAGGTGCACGTGCCCGTCGACCTGGGACCGGACCGCAGCGACGCACGGATGCACGCCAAGACCGTAGGATCCTACGCAGTGCCGTAGGGGACCGCACCGCCACTTCCCAGCAAATTAGGGACACTGTTGCTCCTGGGGTATCGGCGAGGACCATTCGCAACCGTCTCCATGAAGCTGGGCTACGGTCTCGCACACCATTAGGCCGTCTTCCGCTCACGCCCCAACATCGTGCAGCCCGCCTCCAGTGGTGTCGCGACAGGCGTGAATGGAGGGACGAATGGAGACGTGTCGTCTTCAGCGATGAGAGTCGCTTCTTCCTTGGTGCCAATGATGGTTGTATGCGTGTTTGGCGCCGTGCAGGTGAGCGCCACAATCAGGACTGCATACGACCGAGGCACACAGGGCCAACACCCGGCATCATGGTGTGGGAAGCGATCTCCTACACTGGCCGTACACCACTGGTGATCGTCGAGGGGACACTGAATAGTGCACGGCACATCCAAACCGTCATCGAACCCATCGTTCTACCATTCCTAGACCGGCAAGGGAACTTGCTGTTCCAACAGGACAATGCATGTCCGCATGTATCCCGTGCCACCCAACGTGCTCTAGAAGGTGTAAGTCAACTACCCTGGCCAGCAAGATCTCCGGATCTGTCCCCCATTGAGCATGTTTGGGTCTGGATGAAGTGTCGTCTCACGCGGTCTGCACGTCCAGCACGAACGCTGGTCCAACTGAGGCGCCAGGTGGAAATGGCATGGCAAGCCGTTCCACAGGACTACATCCAGCATCTCTACGATCGTCTCCATGGGAGAATAGCAGCCTGCATTGCTGCGAAAGGTGGATATACACTGTACTAGTGCCGACATTGTGCATACTCTGTTGCCTGTGTCTATGTGCCTGTGGTTCTGTCAGTGTGATCATGTGATGTATCTGACCCCAGGAATGTGTCAATAAAGTTTCCCCTTCCTGGGACAATGAATTCACGGTGTTCTTATTTCAATTTACAGGAGTGTATATTGGCGTGGTACACTGGTCAGATAACCAGTCCACCGCGATGCCACTCAAAAATTCGCACACAGGCATTTAACTATAACTCTGTCCGTTCACACCGCAGAATAAGTGTGGCGGCCAACACAGTGAACAACGCTTAATCGCAAGGACTCAATATAGAGCCGCACTCCGATTCGCTCTCGACAGAGGTGCTCTCCCAGTGAAGTACTGAGGAGAGACTTGTTCCTCGCTCTTTGAGTACATGTACGAGCGCACACCCTCTGGTTACGTGTTCTCGCTCCAAGAGCGACACTGGAACGGCCCCTCTCTGTGCCAGATGTGAAGGGGTATATCTTTCGGTGTCTTCCATTAATCCTTCAGCTCAAGGCGTCAGGAATATCGTCTGCCAATCAGCATTGATCTTCTAAAACTGGAGAATGACGTTTCGTTTAAGGCGACCAATCCGGAAATATGTAGCATCGGTGTTTGGCGTTTGCTGTCTCCCTGTGAAAACCTCTAAAACTGCAATCTATGTTTGTAAAGAATGCGTAGGCTGGGAGCTCCCACACAATGTAGCGGAATTTACTTTTAAGCCGAACACGGGGTCATTCTCCCTTTCACTCGGGCAAACGCTGTCTGCTCTACGGGCGGTCGCCGGCCAATGTAGATAGGTTGACTAGTCCTCTGAAGGGACCGGCCTCCTGGCGTGCTGTTTGCCTCTCCCGAACTAAAAGCTTTTGTGACCATCGTGTCTTGAATGTGTGTGTGTGTACACCAGCCTCAAGTATTTCACCCTCGGTGCGCACTGGCGATATACTTGTTATTTGTATATCGTTTACATGAATTCATACAACATTGACTTTATCTTATAGAGTTTGGGTTCGAATGAAGTGTCTTGATGTGTGGAATATGATTGTGAGGTCGGAATATGTAAGCAATGAAGGTCAGGAGACCACGACGTCATACAGTGTTTCCAATGCAAGATTTTCAGCACAAACTGACCTTCCAATAGTATCCCATAAATATTCGATGGTATTTATGTCTGGCGATCAGGATGGCCAAATCATTGGCTCAAATTCTCCAGAATGTTCTTCAAACCAATCGTGGACAGATGTGGCACAGTGAAATGGCGCATTGTCATCTTTCCATGTGAACACAGCCCATACCATTATCGAGCAACCAGCAGGTTGCACAGGACCTTGTTGACAACATAGGTCCACAGCTTCTGTGGGATCTGTGCCATGCTCGAATCCTACCATCAGCTCTTACCAACAGAAATAAGGACTCATCTGACCAGGCCACAGTTTTCCAGTCGTCTCGGGACCAACCGATATGCTCATGAACCCAGGACAGGTGCTGCAGGCGATACCATGCAGCTAGCAAAGGCACTTGCGTCAGTCGTCTACTGATATAGGCCATTAAGGCCAAATTTCGCCACACTGCTGCAAAGTATACGTTCATCATATATCTCACATTGATTTCCGTAATTATTCACGCATTGTTGCTTGTCTGTTAGCACTGATAACTCTATGTAAACGTCTTTAAGTGTATAAGACCTTGCCGTGCCTGTGTAATTCTCATTAAGATGCATAGTTCCTTTGGAGATGCATGAATGTCCCAAGGAACAGGCACTGAGGCAACCACAGCCGTTACAAAACATGAAATGAATTCGCAATTGCGAGTAAGGACTACCATCAGTTGTGGAATGGAATGGAACATCTGACCTGTATGGGAATATACATAATGGATGTACGAGTACAGGTCATAGGTACATGGTTGACGACATACGGAAGTTTGAGTCTAGCTGTGAGTTGTGCACAGATAGCCAAATGGTAAGGCAACTGCTCGCGACAAGAGGGAAACCCGGGTTCGAGTCTCGGTCTGGCACAAATTCTAATTCCATTCTACAGCTGATGGTAGTCGTTACTCGTATTTGTTAAGAAAAGGCCGTTAAGCCATGGCGTTGTCTGTGGAGAGAGCTAATGCCTGAAATTCGTTATTATCGGCACACTCTTGACACTGTGGATCTCGGAGTATTGAAATCACTGACGATATCCTAAATGGAATGTCCCATCCGCCTAGCTCCAACTATCATTCTGCGTTCCAAGTCTTTTGATTCCCATCATGAGGCCATAATGACGACGGACACCTTTTCACATGAATTACCTGAGTACGATTGAGAGCTCCGCGAATGCACTGCCTTTCTATGCCTTGGGTACGTGATACTACCGCCATCCACAGATGCGCATACTGCTATTCCATTACTTTTGTCACCTCAGTGTACAGCCAATGTAAAGAAACACAAATGAATTCACTGCAGATTATTTCACTTACACACAATAACAATTTACAATTAGCCATTGCTTTAATATCTGCTAAATTCAATTTGCATAATTAAAAAATACCATGAGAAAATCGATGTTGACCATTGTCGTCTGCTTTATAGAGCTTCAGTTTCTTCGCATTTTTTTAGATCTCCCTAATTCCGACATGCCTTAGCCCTCTCGCTGCCAAAACCAGATTCTAATTACTGTTCCAACAAAAAAAAAAAAAAGAAAAAAAAAACAAAAATCGAAAACACCTACAGATGGGCCCAGATGCGTAAACAAATACCGTTTCTAGAATACCTTGGAGTGATCGATAAGTAACCCCCCCCCCCCCCCCCGGCAACCGATAGGTACGTTGCGGGACGATAGTGGGCCGTCGATGTCATGTTCAGGCCGGACCGACGCCCTTCAGACATGGGTGAGCCGTGAATCGGTGGGAGATGGTCTGCTCTACGCCCGAAGGCGCCTATGAGAAACATGATGCACAAACAAGCATTTATTGTTCCGAATACACTGTGTTCCATTCACGGTAGCCAGCAGTGGCGGCAGGCAGCAAGGCGCTAGCGTCACCAGAATGCAGTGAGTCACGTGGCGCTTCACCGTCCCGGCTGCGGCGGCGGTGGAGGCCGGTACTCACTACGAAGAAACATCAGGGCTTCACAAAGTCCTTTGTACGAGCATGCGTAGTAGAGAGGTATTTCCGCGCATGCGCAGAATGCAGCGATACCAGCGGGCTTTCTGCTTGTCGCTGTTTTCGTCGGCAGGAGAAACACGTGGGCGGTTGAGAACTGTTTCGACGATTGCACACAATATTCTGCGTATTTTTTCAGTGAGTAATATTCTATAAATACATTAATGAAATAAATAAAAGATTATCGGTTTTATATTGCAGTTGAAACAAAACTCTATATCTGATGATTGCTTCTAATTGCAGGAATGGAGTGGAAGTGCTGATAGAAGAACATAGCAAAGAAAGAAGTCGGTATGACCCTACAGATATTTTGTACCATAATAAGGTAGTCTACAAATATTTCATTCCGAGTTTATATGGTTTACGTTAATGTGCATATAACTTTACTTGCTATAGGTATATGTATCATATTAATTGGTGAAAGTAGCGCACATGTTTGACTCAATAGCATCTTCTGTATTTTTCAGCATGCCAGGAAGGAAAGCGTTGCTGGAATTGGTAGAAAAGTGAGAGCAGTTGTGCTGACTGCAACAGATTAGTACTGCAAGACGTGACTAGCGTATCTACCTTCTCATTATTCTGCAGAACTAAAAACAAAACAAAAAAACGCTGGAAACATGGCGGAGTGGCTCAGGGGCAACCACCACAACCCAAGCGTGTGGTGGTTCGAACATTTGGCGTTTTTAAAGGATCACATCATTCCAAGAAAACCGCTGAAAAATATTCTCCTCTCTGCAGTGAGTATTAATTTTTGTCACCATGTCATTACACATCTTCTGAGTCATGTAAGATAGCTTATCCTGTTGCAGGAATGTACACTGATATCCACACTTAATTTCTGTTACCATAAATATACATCACAGAGTTCTGACATGGGCACTTAGTGTACAAGCTGGTGCTCCGTGCGACCGATTTGCTATTGCTTTCAAATTCTATCCTTCCACTTTGTGAGCTCTCCTCATGTTATTTGTGCATCTGAAAACATTCACATGTCAAGTGGAAACCTTGATGCAGGCGCTCTGGTAGTAATAAGTGAAATTCACATACATCGGCCCAAATAAATATAAGGCAGAACAGTGTACTTTTTTAAGGTGTGTTGTACAGAAGGAGCTGCTAGACTTTTTGGGAAATAAAATACATCACTGTTTTCACTAGTTTGTGGAGATGCTTCTCTGTCAGTTTCCGAGAAGATAATGTGAACGAGTTTCAATAGGAACTTCTGAGCAATTGATTTGTATATAATGTGCAGCTCCTCCATTGACGTCTTATGCTCCAGGCTGCATCTGATCACACTACTGCAACTCAAATAATATAGTTGTTATTAGTCTCACCTTCATTTTCCGTTTTTACAGACATTTTATTAAATAACCATCAGTTACTGAATCATATATAATATTTCAGATTTCAGCAACAGTATTATCACCGCAAAACACGACTGAGAATGTCAAGGAGAAAATTATTGTGGAACTGAGTACCATAGCGGACAGCGCTGATTTAAGTGCATAAACAGTATTCCACATATGTAAATTCCTGTCATTTCATTAAACATGAATCTGTGTATTTTATTTATTTATGGCCATGGATCATTCTGTACAATGGTACTGGATAAGTCTATATGAAGTTTGAAAGATTAACAGTTTCAAAAATACATAACTACAAGCATATAACAGTAAAATGACTGATTTCTTCAAAAGCAGTCTCTAAAATACAAGCACCTAAAAAAGTAGATACGCATATATAATTACCAGAGATTTATATCACTTTATGGTTTGTGAAAGGCTTTTACATATTTGCAGTTACATATGAAACAATACATTAATGTTTTGCGTCAAGGTTACTTTAACAGTCTATGGAAAGGCGTGAATCAAGTGACATTTTGGTTTATTTTCGAAATCAGACGTGTTCTCTATTATCCTTATATAGTTTGGCAAACTGTTGCATAGAAGGTGCCTTGCCTTTACAGGCTCTTTGTCATTTAATTTGAGCCACTTTATTTCAATATGATAATCATATTTTATTGACTTTGTTATAGTCATGGATATCTCTGTTCAACAATGCAGCATACACAACACAATCAAATGCTTTTGGAAAGTCATGAAACTTTCCACAAGCTTTCTTTTGTCCATCTTGTGCTTAGTTACAGCTATTGCTGTACTGGCGGATCTACCCTTGCTAAACCCATGCTAGGCATCATTCAAAGTATTTTATTTTTCTATAAAATTTACTGTTTTGTCTTTAATTATACATTCTACTATTTTAGATAAGACGGGTGTAATAGCTATTGATTAGTCACTTCCTGGATCTTCCTTGTTGCCTCCTTTGAAAATAGGGATCACTTTACTCTTTCTTAAACATGTCTCTTCCTTCTGCTATGACTTAGTTTATGAAAGAAGTCACAGGCTTCACTACCCACTGCAGACAGTATTCAGTTAGTCTAGTGGATATACCATCTAGATCCTCAGTATATTTTTGTTTATAATCGCTGTATTATTTCCGCTAATTCAAGTTCATTTGTTGAGAGGAAAAACAAACTTTTTGTCTCATGCGGACTACTTTGTATTGTTGTGTCAGGAGAGATTTGCTTTATTAATTTGTCCAGTACCTAAACATAATGTTGTTTTAAAATATGACTGACTTCTTTAAGGTCCGAGATTTCGTTCCCATTTTTCTTCATTGGAAATAGGGATGAGATTCAACACAGACATTTTCATATTATTGTATAAATTTATTGCAGCAAGATAGTGATTCCAACATTTAGGTTTCATACATGTTATTTACACAATCAATATTTTGCCTACGTAATATTATACAATCTGCTTTAGCTGGCACAATCGTTTTAATGTCATAGTGTGTTTACAGCGCGATACTTCATAAATTTCTTTCTTTTTTCTAGTACTCATAAGACATGTTTACAGTGGGATGTGTAGATGACAAAAGTTCCCTGTCTACCCCTCAGTGTTCGTAGCTAAAATTGGGCACTATGCTAGTTCAGAGAAGCAGAAGAGAGAGAGTGAAGATGGGCTGGCAAATAGTACATTGACAGTGTTGCAAGACATGCAAGCAGCAATGAATGGCAGCACTGCAGGTGACAGGTTATGCCAGTATGTGACAGTTGAGGTGAGGAAAATTAAAAATAGGAAGATAAAAGCAGAAACCAAGTGCTTTATCATGAATGCTATCATGATTGCCATTGAAAAAGATACTATTAATTTTGAAATAAAAGATTGAAAATTAAAAACTATACCTCTTTATAGCCTTCCACTTTCAAGGGATGTTCCCTGCAGAGTTAAAATATTCACAGAACTTCTCATGTACTTCCCTGCACACAGTGATATTCTGTTTCCGCCCTGTTGCTGCCTGGTTGGTAGAGATTCGTCACCCCGCCAAGAACAATTCCATATGGTTCAAAAATCTGTGTCTTCGACGTCAGTACTTGGCAGATAAGTGCTATCTGCTTCATAAATTAAATAATTTTGAGCAATGCACAAAGCGTGAATGATCAATTCCACTTTTTCCACAGAAAGACACATGTTACTCAGGGGAATCCTGAAACGATTGGCCAAAATACGAAACGTATTTTCAACTACATGCCTTTCTCTTGAATGCCTGTAGTTGAATTTTTTTTTCCTTCTGGTTCTCAGAGTCTCTGAATGGCTTCATGATGTATGGTTCCAAATGAAATGCATCATCTGCCTGCATTACTTGTGGCACTTTTATATTACAGCCTGGAAGTGCTTTTTCCTGGGTTATCTTCAGCCAGTTTTAACCAAATGCAGTACTGATCTGCCTATTGGCATAGACACTCACGACACTTGCCCTGCCAGTGAAACCAATGTCGACTAACACAATATTTCAGTATCGGTGTTATTCTGATGACGATGCACTGCGGCGACCACAGCCGTTGCTGAACATATCAGATGAATTCGCAATTGCGAATAATGACTACTATCAGCTGTAGAATGGAATGACGACAATGAAAATAAGTTTGGGTTTGGCAGTGAGTCGTGCACGGATAGACAAATGGTAAGGCGACCGCTCGCGATAAGGAGGGAAATCCGCGTTCGAGTCCCGGTCTGGCACAAATTTTCATTGTCGCCATTCCATTCCTCAGTTGATCGTAGTCATTATTCACAATTGCTAATTCGTCTGAATGTCGACTAAGGTGAATCTGTACCTAGAATCTAGAACAGCCAGCAACACAAGGCTGTGAAATTTTTTGTAGTTGTAATATGACGAGCCGGCGGATTGCGGAGGAACAAACTCAACTTTTTCCTTTCCATTGCACCTGAAAATGGAATTTGCACGTAC
Source organism: Schistocerca americana (assembly GCF_021461395.2). Taxonomy (NCBI): domain Eukaryota; kingdom Metazoa; phylum Arthropoda; class Insecta; order Orthoptera; family Acrididae; genus Schistocerca; species Schistocerca americana. Next base: position 479,277,963 of record NC_060130.1, read on the forward strand.
ATGTAATAAGGGGAACACTTACATTGGTATCTGCAGTAACTTGTTGAAAATTTGCTATCTGTGTAGAATGTGCCACAGATACTATTTCATTTTTTACACATTTATTTTCACTTAATGTCAGATTTTCAATGATACATAGCTCAATTTTGTAGCTTACCAATACAGTTTGCAAACTGACACGGCTAACCAAATTCTTTCGAAATTCAATTCCATCCTGCTTTTGTTGTTGGAACCTGCTAACAATTTATCCAAAATTAATGTCTCAATCCCACCAAAAGATAATTCACACTCGAAAAATAACAGTAGTTTACCTCCAAGTATTTATGTTTCAGTTTGTTGCAAATTTCAGAACACACTTGCACAATAATTTTTCAAATGCTTGGCTGTGAAATTCTATGGCTGAAAGCTAGTCACTTAAATGATTCCGCAGTTGCTAGGCGCCAGGAATCAAAGTGTGACAAACATACACTACTGGCCATTAAAATTGCTACACCAAGAAGAAATGCAGATGATAAACGGGTATTCATTGAACAAATATATTATACTAGAACTGACATGTGATTACATTTTCACGCAATTTGGGTGCATAGATCCTGAGAAATCAGTACCCAGAACAACCACCTCTGGCCGTAATAACGGCCTTGATACCCCTGGGCATTGAGTTAAACACAGCCTGGATGGCGTATACAGCTACAGCAGCCCATGCAGCTTAAACACGATACCACAGTTCATCAAGAGAAGTGACTGGCGTATTGTGACGAGCCAGTTGCTCGACCACCATTGACCAGACGTTTTCAATTGGTGAGAGATCTGGAGAATGAGCTGGCCAGGGCAGCAGTCGAACATTTTCTGTGTCCAGAAAGGCCCGTACACGACCTGCAACATTCGGTCGTGCATTATCCTGCTGAAATGTAGGGTTTCGCAGGGATCGAATGAAGGGTAGAGCCACAGGTCGTAACACATCTGAAATGTAACGTCCACTGTTCAAAGTGCTGTCAATACGAACAAGAGGTGACCGAGACGTGTAACCAATGGCACCCCATACCATCACGCCGGGTGATACGCCAGTATGGCGATGACGAATACACGCTTCCAATGTGCGTTCACCGCGATGTCGCCAAACACGGATGCGACCATCATGATGCTGTAAACAGAACCTGAATTCATGCGAAAAAATGACGCTTTGCCATTCGTGCACCCAGGTTCGTCGTTGAGTAAACCATCGCAGGCGCTCCTGTCTGTGATGCAGCGTCAACGGTAACCGCAGCCATGGTCTCCGAGCTGATAGTCCATGCTGCTGCAAACGTCGTCGAACTGTTCGTGCAGATGGTTGTTGTCTTGCAAACGTCCCCATGCGTCGACTCCGGGATCGAGACGTGGCTGCACGATCCGTTACAGCCATGCGGATAAGATGCCTGTCATCTCGACTGCTAGTGATACGAGGCCGTTGGGATCCAGCACGGCGTTCCGTATTACCCTCCTGAACCCACCGATTCCATATTCTGCTAACAGTCATTGGATCTCGACCAACGCGAGCAGCAGTGGCGCGATACGATAAACCGCAATCGCGATAGGCTACAATCAGACCTTTATCAATGTCGGAAACGTGATGGTACACATTTCTCCTCCTTACACGAGGCATCACAACAACGTTTCACCAGGCAACGCCGGTCAACTGCTGATTGTGTATGAGAAATCGGTTGGAAACTTTCCTCATGTCAGCACGTTGTAGGTGTCGCCACCGGCGCCAGCCTTGTGTGAATGCTCTGAAAAGCTAATCATTTACATATCACAGCATCTTCTTCCTGTCGGTTAAATTTCGCGTCTGTAGCACATCATCGTCGTGGTGTAGCAATTTTAATGGCCAGTTGTATACTAAATCACAATAGGGCATAATGTAAGCTGTCAGTGATAGGTGATGGTCCAATCATAAAACACATAAATTAAATGATCTGGTTCTTACCTCCGGCTAGGTGACATAGTTTCTCTCATCACAGTGTCATTTACGCGAATCCCGTCATGTACCTTGTACGGTAGCTCGTCAAAACATGGCACATCCATCCTGACGAAATTCCAGGGTTCCAGAGGAACTGCAGGTCTCAGCTCCTTCATTAATAGAGTGTAGATGTCCCCCCCTTTACCCCCTCTTCGCAGCCAAGGCCGAACCCAATTCCTGCCACTAGCATTACGTCGCCATTCTCTCCTTCTAATTACTAAAGCGGCTATTTTCACTGCAAATGCAGCACACGTAATAGCATCCTCGATGCCTAAAACGATGTGAAATGAAAGTAAACATTGACAATAATTTTCTTGCTCCTGCATGATATAAAAAAAAGAACACTTCAGTCCATAATTCTGTACAACCACAATGTAATTTCATTCAGATGCACAAGAGAGCAATTACTACTTAATAAATGTGAACCTAGATCTCGCACAAGATTTAATATGAGTAAGAGCAGTGCTACGAAACTCTCAGTTTTCACACTCGACGACGTAAACAAGATTGTAGTTCTGAATGTGTTCTCTTGCGGCGCTAGTGCAGACATACATGGTCAGTGTCTATATTGTACAGGTCTGGTCACGCTACCATGATCCTTTGCGATCGCGACCATTTTGGGTGTAGCCTATTACGCGACTGTGGCGTAGTGTTTTCGTACTGGATATAGAGTTTGTCGCTAGAAAGAGTATGTATTTATAAATGGGTTGCTGTGCTGCACCGAATTGTAGCAGCAATTCGTCTAAAGGGATCAGATTATTCAGATTTCCTACAGACTAAGTTCGGAGAGCTAAATGCTTGCAGATCTGTAGGAGAGACAAATGGAAGCCAACAACATATTCCAAGTTGTGTGAGGTAAGTAAATTACCGGTTGAAAAGTTACAGCTGAAATATCGTACTTTTCTATATAATTTATATGTTTACGACTTTTTTAAGCTTCACTTTGAGGATTCACAGTTCGAGTTAAGGAAAACTGATGGAAGAAGACTGCTAAAATGGAATGCCATTTCAAAGAAGTTTGACGTCCAAAATCCACCCAAACTAGTTTCTTCTAACGGAAACACCCAAAATCAAAGAGAGTAACTAAATCAGATGTCAATTAAGGTGAGATATTCATCAACGTTTTTCAGTTTTCATATGTAATCATGTTTTCGACAGATCGCAGTTGTTTAGTTTATTCTAGATTTATGAACGTAACCTTCCAATCTATGATCAGTTAATATCAATTGTGAAACCAGAAATGATGCTAGTATTTGAGGGGACCAAATTAGTGGCGAGCAAATTGTGCCTGGAATTAAAATTGTAGTCGCACATAAATTTATATGGATCATTTCTGTTTAAAACTCTGCTTTGGTCCTACTGCAGTTTCTGTTGATTTTGAGTATTGTACAGGCATGGACTTTGTCGACAACATGGGTTTGTACAGTTTGTTACTATCTAATGTGGTCAGTGAAATCTTTCATATTAATCATGAATCGTAAATCGGTAGATAGCAATTGTCGCACCTGGCTCACGAATTGCGTTATTCCAGTATTGTAGCTGCAAATGCAATGTTGCGATTAGGGAACTTGGTTTCATAGCTGAGTGCATGCTAGTGTTCGTTATGAACAATGCTGGTAAGATGCCTACTGAAGAAGCTATTTCAGCTTTGGTCTTTGTTTGAACATTTGTAGCTGTGAAATAATGGAGTTTCGTAATTATATTTCCAGGCACTGAAGCGTTTGAGGAAGAAATACATGAACAGAAAGAGGAAGCATGCAGTACAGATGAAGATACTGTTGCAGACTTGCAGCTGCAAAACAAGAGACTGAAAGCAGATGTGAGTTTTTATAGTGACGTCACTTTTATCATTAATAAAATCCACCAGTGAGAAATATGTTATAATAATTATCATTTACATATGTTTGATGCTAGGCCCATATAAAATATTCCTCTCTCTTCACAGATGAAGAAAATGAAAGAGAAAATGCCTGCAATGGAGAGCAAGCTTAGCACATTTTTACACCCAGACCAGATAAAGTACTTGGAAAGAGTTTCTGAGTCAAACCTTTACAAATGGTCAAACAAAACTATAAGTTCTAAAAGTGAAATGTGTTGTTATTACAAAGGGTTATGGATATCTGAGGAGCACCAGCTTTCCACTGCCATGTGCAAGGACCCTGAGGAGGAAGTTTGAAGCCTGCAAATTTGCACCTGGCATCAGCATGATATTATTCAGTGGTTAGGTGTGAAGCTGCAGTCTGAAGATGTGCAAGGAAAACTGTGTGTACTTTCATTGGAAGAAATGTCCATAAGGCCATTTGTTGATTATGACAAAGGTTTAAAAGGATATATAGGATTTGTTAGTGAAGAGTTAAGCAATTCATCAGAGCTGCAGCTTGCCAGCCATGCCTTGTGGTGCGAGGTTTAACAGTTCACTGGAAGCAGGTTGTGGCATATTTTTTAACTTGGAACTCTACAAACCCAAACAAACTTTGGAACACCCTCAATAAGGCAATTAAATGTTTCTATACAGTACTCAAAGTGTAATAGTGAAGTGTGTTTCAAGCGTCATGGGTGCTAGCAATGTTGGCATGTAGGGAATTCTATAGATTCATTCAATTCGTAGCCAGGACAACTGTAAAATTAAGCACTCGTGCTTGCCTGATGAGAACTTATATTTTGCTGCAGATGTGCCACACCATTTAAAGCACATTAGAAATTGTTTGTTATCTCATAACATAATATTGTCTGTGGCCACAGTAAAAGAAAATACTGTGAGTCACAACACAGTTTCACTGAAGCATGTAGAATCGTTAGTCAAACTTCTAGGGGAGGATGGACCTGTACTTGTTCTAAGTTTGTCAGCTAGAAAGATTGATCCGAGTACATTTGAAAAGATGAGACTTCCAGTGGCTAGAAACTTGTTCAATCGCAATGTGGCTTCAGCTTTACAGTTTACCGCATTATCAGGGCTTCTTTCAAAAGAGGCTAACAATAAGCTGGTTAATCAATAACGTTAATAAGTTGTGTGAAATAATGGTAATCAGAATCTCTCTGTAAGAACAATGCAGATGGGATGACGCATTTGAGACAGATGCTCAAGTGGTTTACAACATTGACTTTCAGCAGCAAGAAGCGGTGGAAACCACTATAAGCAGGACTTCAGCTGTCTACTACAACTGTTCTGGAATTGTTTAAGGAACTATCTTCCAAGCAGTTAATTGACTATCTACTCAATAGTAGGCTGCCCACAGACTCTGTAGAAAATTTCTTTTCCAAAGTCCATGACACTGGCGATATTCATCCTACACCAGTAAAACATGTAATCAGGATGATAAGCATAGCACAGTATTTACATGTACCACGGTCATCATCATATGAAGTGGATGTTGATGAGAACTACCTCGACTTTTTTTTCCAAATCAAAACAGCCAGAGGCTGAGACTGAGTTAGAGCGTCAAGCCTAAGATCCTGTAAGTATTAACACTGTTCAGCCAGCAGGACTGTATTACTTGTCTGGGTGGGTGGTGCATAAACTTATCAGAACTTCAAATTCAGTTACTCGTGACACATGTATTAAATCAGTATATTCTCCACAACCTTCAGAGAACCTTCCCTATGAGTGGACGTCAACTGTGAATCAAGGGGCACAGATGCATCCAACAGAGGCTGCATTTGATGTTATACACCATGGTGAAGACGTCTTCCAAAAATGCAGTTACGAACTGTTGAAGTATGAGAGTGTGCCTCACCACTTGCTTACAATGTGTCTCAGCTGTATCGAATGTGTCAGTGGTTCTTTTTGTCCTCGCGATGATGCAGTGGAATTGCTTTTAAAGACTCTTTTCTCTGAGAGACTACACATTTTTTCCAAAGACTTAAATATGTGTTTCACCAGTAAATCAAACGTCTGTGCCAGTAAAAGTTCGTTTATACGAACGAGTGCTGATTGTAAGAAATAATGTTTTGCTACTCTAAGTAGAACATTGCGTTTAACCTGATCATTTCCTTTTTTGTGCTAAGCAGACCATCAGCAGATCACATATTTTCATTTTTAATTTACAGTTGCACATATTTTGTTTGTAGTAATTGCCTTCAGAAAAGTGATTTGTTTTATCTGTTTCGTCTTCTTGTGGTGGACACTTTTGGCCATAAATATAATTTTTCTGTAATTGATATGGCCGTAATGTCACAGTACGGTACAGTATAGTAAATTGAGGCTCAGCTATTTCCAGATTTGAAACATAGGTGTTTAGTACATAAAGTTAAAGGATACAGTTATCAAGTCAGGATGTTTCTAGTACGCTTGCTCTGGCTGAAACATAGCCATAAAAGTTATTGCTTTTCAGTGACCTAACGATTTTTGCTATATCTCTAACAGCTATGCTGGCAAAACTGATGTCTGCTGGTAGATTAGGTAATGCCTGTCAAAGAAAATCCACTGGATCTGCTTTGGGTGGTCCATTTTTGTCACTGCTTTTTCTAAAATGTCCTAGGACAAGATACTTTGATCCTAGATGTTAGCTAGCTTTACTCTGTCCTTCCACTGAAATTGTCTCTGACTTGTTGTAAAAGGGAACTGTGTTCATAGTGATGTAAAAATTATTTTCAAGAGATGACTATATTTCTCATATATTGTGTGAAGTTGGTAAGCTATTCACTGCTCATGTAACTAGTAATGTAAAGTCTTGTGTTAATGTGAACTGTGAATGATGTGCACTGTTAGATAAGATATTAGTTTTCCATAAGTAATGGATTTTTATCTGATCAACTGTTAAAACCAAAAGTGTCACATAGCAGCAGTTACATTACTGATTTCCAGGAAACGTAAATCTGATACCACAGTGTTACTTGGGATTGTGTGTAAATAAACCTTCTGTGTAAATCTGAGTTTTAAAAAAATCTTCCAGTCTTAGCAAGTACATCATACTCATTACCCTCATTTATCAAAGTAAATATTTGTAAATTATTGGAATTTTCTTCATTGATAACCTTTTCTTAATCGTGATCCCTCGGTCAGTTGCAGTACTGGCTTAGTTGGAAGCAGTAAACCAAAATTTTTATGAGGCATGCTGATTGTACAGTTGTGAGCATATTCATTCTCACTGCAATACTGGTATTTATGACTTTTGGCTAAAGATACACTTAGTAAATTGTATTACATTGGAAAGGAAAAGGCCTTTTCATTAACAAAATTCTGCTTTCCCCGAAGGTATCTGGGGAACGTATAGCTGTGCGCCATGCTTTAAATAGTCTGTAATTGTTCCCTGCCTTCCAATCACTGAAGCAGAATAGTATTAATAAAAAATATCTCAGGGGTGTTGTCGGTGGAATGTAATACCTAGTGAGCTTTTCTGGCCAGATTTGTTTCGCCTACTAGCATTGTTTTTAATCAGTTTCTTGTTTTTAGGCACATGAAACGGTTCAACTTTGCAGGTAATGAGTTACTAGTGATTTTCCCATGATACATTATACAGTTTCTCTGACTCGTTTGTTCACTCAGAATGCAGTACAGATATACATGTCATAAATGCTAAATTAAACTATATATTTTTAATATCCTCAAAACTAATCGTTTGCAAATGGTGCTGTTTTCATATTCACTTGCCTACACAACTTTCTCTGCATAAAGATAGCAGCAGTAATAATGCACAACGTATGTAACTATTCATCCAGCGACTTCTGTAGCAGAAGTGACAGTCACAGCTTGATTGCGATAATGCTGCATCAGATTTCCTTGCCTTGTCAAGTGTTTACATTGAGAAGCTGCAAACATTTATGAAAACATTCCGTTTTACTCAAACTAAATGAGTAATATTGGTCTTACACATAATCAGCATTTTATTTTTAAACTTAAATATATAATTTCCGACACAAAAAACGGGCAAACTGTTTTCGGAACGATAATAATTTCCGAAAGGAACCGCTCTCTTCCCAAGCGACATAACACTGTGTCATCTGCTCTGGCCCCAATATGGCGACTCCAGAAGGAACATTGGTGTCCAGACCTTCCCTATACAGACCTTGTACACGGTAGGTATATCGTGTAATCGGTCGACGTGAACCAGTCGGTAGTACGACATTTCAACACTTGAGGTACTAGTACTGACATGTATATCTTATGTGTTCATTGTAATAGAGGCTTCAGCCGCTGCTCGGCTACTGTTGTATGCCCCTCTCTGGTGTTAGCACTATGGGGAAGATAGTTACCGGAGCGCTTTCGTTCACATCGTAAACTGCGCCACGGGAGCTTCCACTGGCCACGACGTTGGACTGGGTCACACTGCGGCCTCCGACAGGAGTTAAGACCTGCAGCATCGGAGTACGTGTAAAGGGACAGAAGGCGGTCATCCGCTGAAGCACGCCCCTCCGCGATAGCGAATGTTGACTGCTGCCCGACGCACTGGTTAGGCGTGCGGAAGGTCTGGTGGTGAATGTTGCCCACTGTTTCCCATCAGTCTCAACTCTAATGGCAGCACTGCGGTTTGCAGCGCCAAATTTTACTTAGCAGCACATGCTGTTCCCTCAGAGTTCGAAGACGGTCTCTGTGAACAGAGAATACACAATCACCGGTCCTGCCTCCATACTGTTCGGCTGCGAACGGAGGACAAGTTGATCAAACCATTGGATAAAAGAAATATTTATACAAAAAATGTCTCGCGTGCGTTGCTATTGAGAGACGACGATGACTTCACATGGCCTACTTTTCTTGACAGGTCAACTTTCTAGCCGCTTCGGCTGTTGCTGAAACGTGTCTAATTTCGGCTGTCAGAATAGGTGGTAGATGTACTCTGCAGTGTCGGTACTCTCAATAATCATTGTTATGCCCTATGTATGGCTTGTTACTTCATTCAGCCTGATCAACACAATGACGGCATCGTCCTGCCTCTGATGTAATTCTCAACTTTCTAGCCGCTTCGGCTGTTGCTGGAACGTGTCTAATTTCGGCTGTCAGAATAGGTGGTAGATGTACTCTGCAGTGTCGGTACTCTCAATAATCATTGTTATGCCCTATGTATGGCTTGTTACTTCATTCAGCCTGATCAACACAATGACGGCATCGTCCTGCCTCTGATGTAATTCTGTTGTGGCGTTTCGGACACGCAGCTCTTTCTGTGCGTAGCAGTTAGCTCCGTACTGTGGCCGCATGACACGTAGCATCAGTAGACCCTGCTTGTTGACGTTGCGTATTCACATGTTTTCATGTTTTGCTCTCCTCTTGCGTTACCAAGGGAAAACATCTAAAATTATACTCCATTCCCAAACCTACTACTTCGTGGCGGTTCACTCCCCCATCCTTCAACAAACCCACCTCGGACTTGGCTCGAGAAACTGTCTTGGGAAACATTACTGTAAAGTTTATTTTGTACGTTTTAGTTAGCCTTCTTTGCTTCATTTGAGCCCGAACCCAATGTTCTTCCGCTTAATCTGTACTTTACAACGTCACCCCTCAGAGTTTAGCTCACTAAGTCACTTATCTTACTATTATTTATGTTTTATGAGTCATTACTTAAACAACAGCATAAACTTATCTCATACTAGCACCCACACACTTAGGTTTACAAACTCGTTTACTCTTCACTTAATTAGTAACATTGCTCTTACGCTCCGTTAATTATTCCTTACTCATTGCAAGTAATCTAATCAACTTCACACGTTTCTACACACAGACATTACTCCATTGCATCATCATGTAAGAAACTAGTAAAATAGAATTCCATAAACTCTTACTCCTCAGCAATTCATCAACTGAAAATGGCTCCATTTAATTATTTCTTACGTTCGGCATCTTTCATTGTCTATTAGCTAGATTTTTTTGCCCGCTGTTTTCCGAAACTTTTGTCTTTGAAACAGAACATACGTACTTAAATCTACACTTATACAGAAAGTACTTACAGTACTACCACCGAGCGAGGTGGCGCAGTGGTTAGCACACTGGACTCACATTCGGGAGGACGACGGTTCAATCCCGTCTCCGGCCATCCTGATTTAGGTTTTCCGTGATTTCCCTAAATTGTTTCAGGCAAATGCCGGGATGGTTCCTTTGAAAGGGCACGGCCGATTCCCTTCCCGATCCTTCCCTAACCCGAGCTTGCGCTCCGTCTCTAATGACCTCGTTGTCGACGGGACGTTAAACACTACCCACCACCACCACCAGTACTACCACATGCAATATATTGGTCGGCAGTTCCAATTACGTCTCTTATCTTACTACTGACAAATTTATTACACCTTGCAATGTCATGCTCTTTTATGTTCCAAAACCAACTTCTTTGTGGTCCTCGGCACTGTCCCGTGTGCACTGACTCTTAGTGACGTCGTACGCAGTTTAAGTTGTTCTGCTTTCCTATTAATAGACCATTGCGGCCATTTAGCACTTGCAGTTGTCTCCTTCGGCTAAAACAATATCTCCCAGTGTTTGTGCGTTTAAGAATAATTACACGACGTTTCTTCCTACCCTCATCATATACATCATAGCAAGTATCGTCAAATTCACTCTGATCCTCAGACACATATTCCTAAAAGGAATATTTTGCCTTCAAGCATTGCTCCCCCATCTTCTCTTCTTGCCTTCCAGCGCCACCAGAAGTGGGACGTATCTGCATCCTTCGGAAATAAAGGCGACTGTACTGCAACATTATCCACAACATACGCAACACAAGGAACAGCATCAATAGCTTCCTGTGCATTCTGCATAGGATACATATCCATGAAAATGTGTTTGAGTATTCCAGTATTTGAGAATGAGGGCACTCATTGATTTTCAACAAACTTTGTACACAATTTCAAAGCTTTACGAAACTTTGTGTCGCTCATAACACCCAGAAAATGATGAAAGGAAGAAAGTTAATCCTGTACTACATGTAATGAAACGGTCACACTTCTTTACTACAAACTGTATTCGCGGCACATTTTTCTGGCAGTATTCATGTATACCACTAACTGTGCCACCAAAATTACATCATTGTGCGACATATAATTAAGGAGATACGACGTCAAATACTGAAATGCATGAAAGACTGTTGCACCATGCATGACGACGTTTTAATTTATTGTTTCTTTATTACCAACTCTATTTGCAACACATTTCGAAGACTCTATCCACGTATGTCGCTGAATATACCTACAAAAATATGTCACCGTACGATCCATAGTTCAGGATATATGACGTCATTAACACTGACACTCGTGGAAACCTGTCACATTTTGCATGACGTTTTTCTTTATTACTTCTTCACTACTAACTCTGTTCACAGTACATGTCGCAGAGAGTACCAGATACACATCTGGATGTTCCTGCAAAATTATGTCATTGTACGACACATAGCTAAGAACGTATGTCATCGTAAATATTATGCTGAGTGAAAATAAAACTGCAGGACGAAATTCTTCTGATTCACTTCGACTTCACTTGTTTCCGTTATTGAACCCAACATTTGTACTATCGCTTCCCACATTCTTGTTGCGGTCTGCGGTTCTTTGAAGTTCACGCAACGAATCCCTATCAGTGTGCTCCCTGCCGCCGTTGGATAAGCAGCTGAGCAGCAAGTCGTATACTCCTAGCTCACTCATTTGTTACATAGTTTAATTCTTAATTTCTTTGCGTGTTTTTGGTACTTGCATTGTTTAATTCATAAATTTCGAGCGTATTATAGTATTTGAGAGTTGTAGCATCGCGTTTTAGTACCTGAATAGTGTAAATTCGCGTAGTCGTTTGTCTACTGTTTTGTTTTGAACGGCCAGTGTCGGTTGGTCGCAGTCAGTGTGCTCCCTGCCGCCGTTGGATAAGCAGCTGAGCAGCAAGTCGTATACTCCTAGCTCACTCATTTGTTACATAGTTTAATTCTTAATTAATTTGCGTGTTTTTGGTACTTGCATTGTTTAATTCATAAATTTCGAGCGTATTATAGTATTTGAGAGTTGTAGCATCGCGTTTTAGTACCTGAATAGTGTAAATTCGCGTAGTCGTTTGTCTACTGTTTTGTTTTGAACGGCCAGTGTCGGTTGGTCGCAGTCAGTGTGCTCCCTGCCGCCGTTGGATAAGCAGCTGAGCAGCAAGTCGTATACTCCTAGCTCACTCATTTGTTACATAGTTTAATTCTTAATTAATTTGCGTGTTTTTGGTACTTGCATTGTTTAATTCATAAATTTCGAGCGTATTATAGTATTTGAGAGTTGTAGCATCGCGTTTTAGTACCTGAATAGTGTAAATTCGCGTAGTCGTTTGTCTACTGTTTTGTTTTGAACGGCCAGTGTCGGTTGGTCGCAGTCAGTGTGCTCCCTGCCGCCGTTGGATAAGCAGCTGAGCAGCAAGTCGTATACTCCTAGCTCACTCATTTGTTACATAGTTTAATTCTTAATTTCTTTGCGTGTTTTTGGTACTTGCATTGTTTAATTCATAAATTTCGAGCGTATTATAGTATTTGAGAGTGTAGCATCGTGTTTTAGTACCTGAATAGTGTAATTTCGCTTAGTCTCCTTCCGCCGCCGAGCAGTGTCAGCAGTGCGCAAGTAGCAGCATTACTGCATTTACTAGGCAATCTTGTATTTTAATAACCGTTTAAATTTTGTCGATTTGTTTGCGCTCTCTGTAGATTAGTTCAGACGTTCTTAGCAAAACAGTTTTTAGCATGGATAGGGACTGCAACTGCTGTGTTCGGATGCAGGCTGAGTTGTCATCCCTTCGCTCCCAGCTTCAGGCAGTGTTGGCTTCGGTCACACAGCTTGAGGCTGTTGCCAATGGGCATCACTGTGGGGGTCGGGATGGGGGTTTGTCGGGGACGGCCAGCTCGTCCCACGCATCCCCTGATCGGACTACGACTGTGGTTGCCCGGGATACTGCCCGCATTGAGGCTGATCCCTCACCTGTGGTAGAGTGGGAGGTCGTTTCAAGGTGTGGCAGGGGGCGAAAGACATTCCGGAGGGCTGAACGGAAAGCCTCTCCAGTTTGTCTGACGAACCGGTTTCAGGCTCTGTCTCAGGCTGATACTGATCTTCGGCCTGACATGGCTGCTTGTCCTGTTCCAGAGGTTGCCCCTCAGTCTGCAAGATCCGGGCAGTCGCAGAGGGTGGGCTTACTAGTAGTTGGGAGCTCCAACGTCAGGCGCGTAATGGGGCCCCTTAGGGAAATGGCAGCAAGAGAGGGGAAGAAAACCAATGTGCACTCCGTGTGCATACCGGGGGGAGTCATTCCAGATGTGGAAAGGGTCCTTCCGGATGCCATGAAGGGTACAGGGTGCACCCATCTGCAGGTGGTCGCTCATGTCGGCACCAATGATGTGTGTCGCTATGGATCGGAGGAAATCCTCTCTGGCTTCCGGCGGCTATCTGATTTGGTGAAGACTGCCAGTCTCGCTAGTGGGATGAAAGCAGAGCTCACCATCTGCAGCATCGTCGACAGGACTGACTGCGGACCTTTGGTACAGAGCCGAGTGGAGGGTCTGAATCAGAGGCTGAGACGGTTCTGCGACCGTGTGGGCTGCAGATTCCTCGACTTGCGCCATAGGGTGGTGGGGTTTCGGGTTCCGCTGGATAGGTCAGGAGTCCACTACACGCAACAAGCGGCTACACGGGTAGCAGGGGTTGTGTGGCGTGGGCTGGGCGGTTTTTTAGGTTAGATGGCCTTGGGCAAGTACAGAAAGGGCAACAGCCTCAACGGGTGCGGGGCAAAGTCAGGACATGCGGGGACCAAGCAGCAATCGGTATTGTAATTGTCAACTGTCGAAGCTGCGTTGGTAAAGTACCGGAACTTCAAGCACTGATAGAAAGCACCGAAGCTGAAATCGTTATAGGTACGGAAAGCTGGCTTAAGCCAGAGATAAATTCTGCCGAAATTTTTACAAAGGTACAGACGGTGTTTAGAAAGGATAGATTGCATGCAACCGGTGGTGGAGTGTTCATCGCTGTTAGTAGTAGTTTATCCTGTAGTGAAGTAGAAGTGGATAGTTCCTGTGAATTATTATGGGTGGAGGTTACACTAAACAACCGAACTAGGTTAATAATTGGCTCCTTTTACCGACCTCCCGACTCAGCAGCATTAGTGGCAGAACAACTGAGAGAAAATTTGGAATACATTTCACATAAATTTTCTCAGCATGTTATAGTCTTAGGTGGAGATTTCAATTTACCAGATATAGACTGGGACACTCAGATGTTTAGGACGGGTGGTAGGGACAGAGCATCGAGTGACATTATACTGAGTGCACTATCCGAAAATTACCTCGAGCAATTAAACAGAGAACCGACTCGTGGAGATAACATCTTGGACCTACTGATAACAAACAGACCCGAACTTTTCGAATCTGTATGTACAGAACAGGGAATCAGTGATCATAAGGCCGTTGCAGCATCCCTGAATATGGAAGTTAATAGGAATATAAAAAAAGGGAGGAAGGTTTATCTGTTTAGCAAGAGTAATAGAAGGCAGATTTCAGACTACCTAACAGATCAAAACGAAAATTTCTGTTCCGACACTGACAATGTTGAGTGTTTATGGAAAAAGTTCAAGGCAATCGTAAAATGCGTTTTAGACAGGTACGTGCCGAGTAAAACTGTGAGGGACGGGAAAAACCCACCGTGGTACAACAACAAAGTTAGGAAACTACTGCGAAAGCAAAGAGAGCTCCACTCCAAGTTTAAACGCAGCCAAAACCTCTCAGACAAACAGAAGCTAAACGATGGCAAAGTTAGCGTAAGGAGGGCTATGCGTGAAGCGTTCATTGAATTCGAAAGTAAAATTCTATGTACCGACTTGACAGAAAATCCTAGGAAGTTCTGGTCTTACGTTAAATCAGTAAGTGGCTTGAAACAGCATATCCAGACACTACGGGATGATGATGGCATTGAAACAGAGGATGACACGCGTAAAGCTGAAATACTAAACACCTTTTTCCAAAGCTGTTTCACAGAGGAAGACCGCACTGCAGTTCCTTCTCTAAATCCTCGCACAAACGAAAAAATGGCTGACATCGAAATAAGTGTCCAAGGAATAGAAAAGCAACTGGAATCACTCAATAGAGGAAAGTCCACTGGACCTGACGGGATACCAATTCGATTCTACACAGAGTACGCGAAAGAACTTGCCCCCCTTCTAACAGCCGTGTACCGCAAGTCTCTAGAGGAACGGAGGGTTCCAAATGATTGGAAAAGAGCACAGATAGTCCCAGTCTTCAAGAAGGGTCGTCGAGCAGATGCGCAAAACTATAGACCTATATCTCTTACGTCGATCTCTTGTAGAATTTTAGAACATGTTTTTTGCTCGCGTATCATGTCATTTCTGGAAACCCAGAATCTACTATGTAGGAATCAACATGGATTCCGGAAACAGCGATCGTGTGAGACCCAACTCGCCTTATTTGTTCATGAGACCCAGAAAATATTAGATACAGGCTCCCAGGTAGATGCTATTTTTCTTGACTTCCGGAAGGCGTTCGATACAGTTCCGCACTGTCGCCTGATAAACAAAGTAAGAGCCTACGGAATATCAGACCAGCTGTGTGGCTGGATTGAAGAGTTTTTAGCAAACAGAACACAGCATGTTGTTATCAATGGAGAGACGTCTACAGACGTTAAAGTAACCTCTGGCGTGCCACAGGGGAGTGTTATGGGACCATTGCTTTTCACAATATATATAAATGACTTAGTAGATAGTGTCGGAAGTTCCATGCGGCTTTTCGCGGATGATGCTGTAGTATACAGAGAAGTTGCTGCATTAGAAAATTGTAGCGAAATACAGGAAGATCTGCAGCGGATAGGCACTTGGTGCAGGGAGTGGCAACTGACCCTTAACATAGACAAATGTAATGTATTGCGAATACATAGAAAGAAGGATCCCTTATTGTATGATTATATGATAGCGGAACAAACACTGGTAGCAGTTACTTCTGTAAAATATCTGGGAGTATGCGTACGGAACGATTTGAAGTGGAATGATCATATAAAACTAATTGTTGGTAAGGCGGGTACCAGGTTGAGATTCATTGGGAGAGTGCTTAGAAAATGTAGTCCATCAACAAAGGAGGTGGCTTACAAAACACTCGTTCGACCTATACTTGAGTATTGCTCATCAGTGTGGGATCCGTACCAGGTCGGGTTGACGGAGGAGATAGAGAAGATCCAAAGAAGAGCGGCGCGTTTCGTCACTGGGTTATTTGGTAACCGTGATAGCGTTACGGAGATGTTTAATAAACTCAAGTGGCAGACTCTGCAAGAGAGGCGCTCTGCATCGCGGTGTAGCTTGCTCGCCAGGTTTCGAGAGGGTGCGTTTCTGGATGAGGTATCGAATATATTGCTTCCCCCTACTTATACTTCCCGAGGAGATCACGAATGTAAAATTAGAGAGATTAGAGCGCGCACGGAGGCTTTCAGACAGTCGCTCTTCCCGCGAACCATACGCGACTGGAACAGGAAAGGGAGGTAATGACAGTGGCACGTAAAGTGCCCTCCGCCACACACCGTTGGGTGGCTTGCGGAGTATCGATGTAGATGTAGATGTATATTCTCTATTTATTTCCGTCTGCGTAGCGGCAAATGGACTTCTGCGTTGTCGCCTAGTGTGATGAGACAAGTTCGATCAGAGTCCTCTCTGTAAGGAGAGAAGGTGGTTCAACCGCAGTTTGCTCTCAGGTAAGCTTTGAACTTCGCAGTTTTGTATTTTACCTACTGGCGCAGCACCATCCTACAAAGCCACCTGGCCTTCCACAGTTACCATACTATCCCTTCAACTGACTTTGCCGTATTTCCTGCCCCTAAGCTAATTTATTGCTCACTTCTTCATGCCATTGATTCACTATTTCTGTCTCTGTCATACTTCATTCATTTCTTTCTCAATTTTGTCTGTGGCCTCTTTGCTTTCGGCAGTATACGAATCTAGTTTATCGTTCTGCGCCTTAGATTTTTCCCCTAAATCAGTATACTGGAATTTAATATTCTTTTTTTATGTCTTCTAATCCAATACCCTGCGGTTCAAATATCTTGCCAAGATTTTCACTCTGCGCAGGGAATTGCTGCATAATTAGATTCTTGAAAGCACTAAAGACAAATACAGTGGTAGTACGTAGGCCTGCTCTATATAATGTTGGTGACGTTTCAGGTTTAAGGGACTCGCCCCGTGACTCCCGTGCCGCTCCAACTGGAGCCTCCATTAAGTGCAGGCCATCTCTCTCTGCAGATATCCCCAAGGTTATCGACCCTTGCGTACTGTTTGCCCCGTGTCTGAAGCTTAGTTACCCGCTCCGCGGAACTCTATTCAATCCTCCGATAAATATGTATCTTTTTGAAAACAGGACTCGACGTCCCTCTTGCTGTCGTTCCTAACCATGTTTTCAACTTGCTCACGAGTCATCTCGGTACAGCGCTTCGTCTGCGACCCTGCGCATCTATGCATATCCAAACATAAAATAAGACTATGACAAAACTCAGAATGAGTACGTAAATGAAATTATTTGCCCTAAATTAACCAAAGTGACATTCAGGAAAAATTAGCTTAGTCTTTTTTCCCACTGTTACTCACTGAAATTCTAACTGTATAAAAATTGACAAACATATAAAACAAACCCCTAAATTGCATAAGAAAATAGCAACAACAAACGCTGTAGTACGACATTGTATGTCAGCGGAGTTTTACCCAAGACATAATTTGTGTGATGCCCTACAAGAGAATTTTTATAGGTTATGCATTTCAATAAATGTAACGACTAGTCAAAAGTTCAACGATATCAAGAAAATCCTTGCAGGCGTCGCCAGACAGATGGTTACTTTTTCTCTGTTGGTATATGTTATCCGTTTTGATGCTGCCTATCGTCTGATTACTGATTCTTAAACTGAATTTTTCAAATTGTACTGTATTTCCACCTTATTCCCATATGCCATGGACCTCTTTTCTTGAGCAGGCACTACCTTTATAGTTGCAAATTCCACTTTGTGCAATGTCATCTGAATTCATTATGAGAATTGAAATGAATTTGGCCCGATGATTAATCTGCAATTACATTGTAACCTCACTATAAGGACTTGAGCACGACTGATCATGTAATTAATTTCATTAACTGTGTAAAAGAAAATTTTGAAGCGGGACAGCTGACCAATCACAAGACATACTTTTTTAAAAATGCAGGACAACTGTTGTCTCCAGCCCACACATACCAAAAGCCAACTTTGAAAATCAAAAATTCACTCGATGTTTCCACGCTTCTACAACAAAACTCAAGACAGCTATACTGACCCTACGATCCCATGATCGCACATGCACTCCAAATTGATTACATATTCATACATCACAGCGCTAAACGTGACTATGGGAAACATACAATGCTGAGATGCTGTAAAAGGGAATATAATCTACATAGTTGGTTCCCTGCGTCGATTTTTCTCAGGTATGGCCAAATTACACGCGAAAGGCAGAAAAGCAATCTGCTGAAGTTGCGGTAATCCTTAAGTAATAATCTCATGAAAGGTGGCTCAGAAAAACACCTTTCAGTAATATCTCTGTGTATTTGTTTACGGTGAAGTCAATGAAGTGCATTAGGTGCGGTCTGATGGCAGTGGATGGGCGTCTGTGACTCGGTAGACACATAGAGTTCAATGATCTCCCTACAGCGCCTGTAAATATCACCAAATCTTTTTGGCCCCAATAACGAGGATATACAGGATGATTATGATGAATGTAGACGAACTATAGAAAACAATTCTTCATAGGTTAAGGAGCAATAAAAGGCATATTGACATATGGCTCAAAATGCGTTACAAGGGAGGTACACTCACTTGTAGAGGGAGATATAAGGTCTTTGGTACTGTAGGTTTCAATAACTGAAGGTACACATCAGAATACACTAGGCATGTGGGAATATTCTGTCAGTAATAGTGATTTGACTCCATATTCAACAGGGCAATGAGCTCGAGCACCATCATGTAGTTTGTATATTACCTTAGTACCACCAAAGGTAGGTCTTCTAGCAGGGGAGGCAGGATCACCACAGGAAGAGCAGATACGTCTCACCTGTGAGGGTTCGTGTAATGCTGACTAATCACATTAGGCGATTGTGAATAATCACAGCCATGCTGAGGTTGAACTGGTGCCGATGGGTCGTTGCCATCATACGATGGGGGTTCTCCACAGCAAACAGTTTGGTGTTGTGAAGGTTGAAGATACTGCTCCTTATAAAGGTAGCCACATCTGTGAACAGATGACAGAAATTCCGACACCATGCCGGCCCGTGCAATGAACCAGCTACAATACTGTCACAATGAATGCAAGTGCTAAGGTAAAAAAAAAAAAAAAAGCACTCCGTCGTCAGGCCACAAGTGGCCCATCGGGACCATCCGACTGCCGTGTCATCCTCAGCTGAGGATGCGGATAGGAGGGGCGTGTGGTCATCACGCCGCTCTCCCAGTCGTTATAATGGTTTTCTTTGACCGGAACCGCTACTATTCGGTCGAGTAGCTCCTCAATCGGCATCATGAGGCTGAGTGCACCCCGAAAAATGGCAACAGCGCATGACGGCCCGGATGGTCACCCATCCAAGTGCCGGCCACGCCCGGCAGCGCTTAACTTCGGTGATCTGACGGGAACCGGTGTATCCACGGCGGCAAGGCCGTTGCCCGCTAAGGTAAAAAGGCCTGCACATATTCTAAGTGATACTGATAGCGCCATTTGTTATGGAGAACGTCCCATACAGGTTTACCCCACGCTAGCGTGCCACCTGCATAGTGCTGATACCGGGGTAAGTGTCAAAGATAATTTGTGTCCACCTACAATTAGGTGTATCACCTGTGCAACGCATCACCAGTCATATGCCCAAGTGC
This sequence comes from Schistocerca americana, assembly GCF_021461395.2. Taxonomy (NCBI): domain Eukaryota; kingdom Metazoa; phylum Arthropoda; class Insecta; order Orthoptera; family Acrididae; genus Schistocerca; species Schistocerca americana. Next base: position 479,297,743 of record NC_060130.1, read on the forward strand.
GAATTTTTGCTATTTATCCTGCTGTTTGTCACCATTTATCGTGTGGACATCTGAAGGGAGTTTGCGTAAAAGGAGAAGTAATTGAACTCTAGTTATCTGCATTCATTAATACATAGGACGCTGTGAGGCCATCAGCCAATCACGGTGCTCAGTCAGATACGTTAGTTTCAGTGATGGAACAAAGTCCGAAAATTAAGGAGAGATAGGATATGCTTCAATTCATAAGTAGCTGAAAGCCTGTGCCAGAGAGAATGTCCAGTCTGGATCCAACGCCCCAGCAATTCAAAATGGCTCTGAGCACTATGGGACTTAACATCTGAGGTCATCTTTCCCCTAGACTTTGAACTACTTAAACCTAACTAACCTAAGGACATCACACACATCCATGCTCGAGGCAGGATTCGAACCTGCGACCGTAGCAGCAGCGCGGTTCCGGACTGAAGCGCCTAGAACCGCTCGGTCACAACGGCCGGCTCTCAGCAGTTCCCAGCAGCCTACACGTGTGTTCTCTCCCATGTTCTCTATTAACTACTCACAAAAAAGATGCTGGAGGCTTGTTTGTCAGAATGTTCCATTGGAACAAACAACCTTTACTGAAATGACGGTCCTTCTCGGTATATAGGTCACAACCCACTGTACTCGAACATTACAGACGAAAATATAACTGAAAATTATTAGAAATAAGAGCAGCAATTTTTAGTACCCACTACATCGGGCAACTGATCTGCACATACCTGTCTCTTCCGTTGGCCCTGGTATAACGGGGTCACCTGTTCCTGAGTGTATAGCCTGATCATATAAATCTGACAGACAGGATTACAAAGATTGCTTAAAATTTCTTTTACTGGTCTTACCAGTAGCCGGATGGTGGTTTGGTGGTGGTCAAGAGCGTGAGGTGGTAGTATCAGTGTTCCACAGCTGTTGAGTAGCACGAGCAACAGGTATTGTCAGGTACCTGCAATACGAGTACGACCAGTATTAGAGAAAGCCTTATGGAAAATGTTACAAATAAGTATGGCCATGGTTACTGAGGCTAAGCCTAGCAAGTAATATTTTGTTTCAATTCTGTCAGTTAATTTTAATCAAAACATTTAAGCATTAAATATGAAAGATGTATAAGCGCATCTGTATTCAACATGCACAGATGCAAAACTTATAATATCATTTAATTGTAAGGTTAGTTAGCAGTAGTAGTTGTTGTTGCTGTTATAGTTTTTAGTCAGAGGGCTGCTCTCCATGTAACTCTATCCTGTGCAAACTTCATCATCTCTGAATAACTACTGCAACCCACATCCATTAGAATCTTCTTACTGAATTCATCTCTTAGTCTTCCTCTACAATTTTTACACCCAACATCTCCTCCAGTACTATAATAATGATTAGCCGGCCGAAGTGGCCGTGCGGTTAAAGGCGCTGCAGTCTGGAACCGCAAGACCGCTACGGTCGCAGGTTCGAATCCTGCCTCGGGCATGGATGTTTGTGATGTCCTTAGGTTAGTTAGGTTTAACTAGTTCTAAGTTCTAGGGGACTAATGACCTCAGCAGTTGAGTCCCATAGTGCTCAGAGCCATTTATATTAATGATTCATCAATATCTCAGAATGTATCCTATCAACCGACCCGGTTCTGTTAGTCAAGTTGTGCCACAAATCCCTTTTTTCACTAGTTCATTTCTAAACCACATCATTAGGTATGAGATGTACCCATCTAACCTTATGAATTTACTCGTAAATCTGTATCAGGTCAACACTTTCAAAAGGTCTTGGTTCATTTGCAGAAATGTTCCTAGAATTTTCAAAGCTACTATCTGAAAGAGTCTGGAAGAAGGTGTTTGTTGCTCACTTAATGCTATGACACAATGAATACTGTCATAGCACTGAGCAATTGTAAGCCACTGAAGTTGTCTTTATATTAGCAATCAGTTTCCTTGCGGGGTTTTACTGCATAAAATATCATCTTCACACACAAAGTTTGGCAGGGTTGCAAGTTGCTGTCATTCCTCATCTTTTCCCTGTGCCTCTTTCTATTTAGGTATGAGTACTTCATCCGCTTGCAGATTTTCAACTTAATGAGTTTGCATTTTGTTGAAGTTTTTCAGGCCTATGTAATACTTCAGAATCATACTCAATAAGTTTAACGTCCACTGTGTCAATCGAGTACCCAGGAGTTTTAAAATTAAAAGCCATAGCAGAGCAGCATGGTCGGCAGCTACTGTAAAATGTCTACCACTGATGTAATTTACACCGAATACTATAGTTAGCAGGTGCTTCTCGGTAGTTGCATAAATAATTTTTCTTTGTTAAGTAATGGGGATGTGTGACTTGCTGGTTTCTCGACACTGTCTTCTACCTGGCATATAATACACCCAGTAGGATAATCTCCGTTTGAAATTTTCACTCTGCAGCGGAGTGTGTGCTGCTAGAACACTTGCCCGCGAAAGGCAAAGGTCCCGAGTTTGAGTCGCGGTCCGGCACACAGTTGTAATCTGTCAGAAAGTCTCATAATCTCCGTTGTTACATGACAGAATAAACTGTTTTTCAAAGTCTAGGTGAAGTGATATATCATTAATTTGCTGCACTGATGTGTCAAATTGTCTAGCATAAAGGAAAAGGACTCTATTTTCAAAATAATTAGTTGTGGCTTAATGACTATGGCATAGTCTTATATGAGTCTGTGAGTAATAGTTTGCAAAACCTGCATCTTTTAGTGCAGGAAAGTTATAATGGTTTTCGTCGTATATGGATTACGTTTAATGCCTGGAGAATTTATAGTGTCGTTCAGGTATTATGCTTGAGGCTTCGCAAAAGAACGCTTTTCTAATATTAGGTTCAGGTTTACAATTTTTAAACATTACAATGAGTTTTCTAAACTTTTTCATGTTCCTTGATTGACCAGGAGAAGACAGTGTTATCCTCGAGTTACACCAGACACACTGTGAATCTCAATCGGTGTAATAAGAAATCTGCAAATCTGAAGACCTTGACACTCACCTGATGGCTAGAGCGTATGATATTATCCCCTAATCTTCGGCTGAGGATCCACAGGTGACTGTTGCCTTGACGGATCAGGAATGATAGAATATTTCGTGTGGTGAAGGGGTGGCACGATGTGGACGATCTGCTGCTACTATTACAACTTCTCACCATGTTATTATGGAAGTCTGATTGCTTGCGCGCCAGCTATAAGCCTATAATGTTGCATCAATCGATCTCAACATGACTGGCACACACATCAGACTTCAAATACGATATGCTCTGGACGGTGGACACGGATGTTTCACTAGTGCAGGAAGTTCGACTGGAGACCTTACCAAATTTCCAAGGGTTTACCACTTACGTTACCCCTGCTACTGCAGGAGGCCGTGGAATGACTGCCCTCTTTGCGAGATGGAATAGGAGTAACGGATGCAGTGTAATTGCCGTCGGCATGAGGATTGGCGTTCGATATTCAAGAGACTCTAGTTATTAAATTCTATGCCTATTCTGGGACAGATAAAGGCTGGGACTGATTCACGGTTTTATGCGAAAGAAGTTATGCCTCTTTTCTTGGGCCCCTATGTCCACATCATTATTGGCAGACTTCAATGTGTATATTCCCGGAAAGACCAACAACCAAAAGTACACTCCATGCTGCGAACTGTTCCGTCTCTCAATGCAGCAACTGTGTCTCGCTGATGCTTGGGAGGTGTTACATGGTGATCGTCGAGGCTATGACCAACTACTCTACCTGCAGACTCGGTCGCATGCATATCTCCTCTGACCTAACGATGGCGATTCTGGATAGGTAGCATTGGCCCATGGCTTTTTAAGACCAAAGTGCATACAACCGCATAGTTAATCTTCACAGAAGAAGGTGTGGTGAAGTTGGGTATAATGGAAACTGAATGTGACACTCCTAGAAGATCGGGAATGTACGCAACTAATAGCGAGCACGTGGGCCTTATGTGAACGTCGATTGCCGAGCCGACCACCGACGAGTTGATGGTGGCTCGAATGTGTCAAACAAGCTTTATGATGTACGCTGGTTGGTTGCAGCAGGGAAAGATAACTCTGGCACTGACAAACCGCAAATTTTTATTATGTCCTTCTTCGAGAACTTATAGTTCTCCCACCATCTCCAGATAGCCAGGCGGAGATCTATCACGCCAAAGTGAAGTTCTCACCCACACTCAACATAGGTTTGCAGGTGTCATGGTGCGAACGAAACGCCAGAAGAGGATGGGCGGACATCCTCCCTCTGTCTACCACATTACCTCCAAACGACGATAAACACGACGAATATTGATGCTTGCTTTGGATCTTCCGGAAGTTTGCAGGTTGATGACCTAGGAGGACATGCTTACGCGTTCGTCGACTGCTATCATCGACTTTATCAGGAGGTGCGACACAATGATGTGGTCTTGGCAGCAGTCCCCCATACCCTCACTGGCACGCTTGGTGAAATAACGTTGGGATCCGTTTTCGAGGAGATCACGAGCGATGATGTTGTGGGTACCCTTGCCAAGTGATAAATTCTTAAATCACCACTACCAATTGATTTTCCGTTGGAATTGTGCCACACCATTAAGGACCTGATGGCCACGTGTTGGAAGGAGATGTACTAAGGGTTGTTGTCATTAGTAGTCTTCATATTGTCTGAATTCATGGTAGGTGTCATTACTCCGGTCCCTAAGCTAGCTGGAGCACACGGATTGAACACTACTGCCTGATCACCGTCTTCAACTATGACTTCAAGATTTTCGCCAGAACCCTGACGATTTGTCTTAAGCCAGTTATTTCATATGAGCAAGGGGAGGGAGAGGGAGCAATAACAGCCAGGAATGACAACCCAGCGCTCGGAGCCCTCTGTGGCCAATGTTAAGAAACCCTGTGTGGCATTGAGCTGGTGCTCCAGCGCGAAATAATTCTGAAAAACCAGGTCGGCACAGAGGAAAACATGTTCGGGACACCCCCTGTGGGTCGCTAACAAAACGTTGCTCAAGACTGGGTCACTGGACGACACCGAAGCGATCTCGCCCGGCAACAGCTGGAATTAGTCCAAAGTTGTTTATAGTCATTGATCTACGGCGAAATAAACATTTTCCGTCAGGGCCAAGAGGGAGACGGGACAGCGAGTCTACATTGGTGTGTTGGGCGCTGGGGCAAAACTGGACATACTGTAGAAACAACGTCCAGATCTGCAGACGCTGCGCGGTCTTACCCGGAATTTATCCCGACGCCCGAACAAGGACATTAAGTGTTTGTGGCCAGTCAATAGGCGAAATTTTCTGCCATCAAACATGCATGATACTTATTTACTCCACAAATGATGGCTAAAGCCTCCTTCTCAGTCTGGGGATAGCTGAATCGTGCAGTGTTCAATATTTTTGCGGTAAAGGCAATTGTGTCCTCCAAATTTTCTGGTATCTTTTGAGACAAAACCACCGCAATGCTGTGCTGGGACATGTTCATCGACAGTTTCAATGGCAGAGAAGTTGTATAAGGCATCAGATGACGAGCCACCTTGAGACCATCTTTAAACCACAGAAAATCCAGTCTACAGGAGGCTGACCACACAAATTTGATGCTCTTTTGAGCAGCTGATTGAGGAAGTGTGTGATTTGTGCCACTTAGGGAATGAACCTGGTACATTGCGTTACTTTCCCTACAAACGAATGCAACTATTTAATGCGTGTTAATACTGACATCTTTGTGATTGATACCTTTATGGCTAAGTAAGTGCCTGAGATACTTACGCTGGGGGCAAAGGATCTGACTTTTCCAATCGCCAACGTCGACCATATTCTTCGAGACGCTTAAAAAGGGATTCAAGATTCTTGTAAAGTTCTGCATGTATCACCGCCCTAACTATGGCGTAAAATACATAACGACCACTTATGTTTTTGATGATAGCCGTAGGCGTTGCCCATTAACTGATGGGAACCAGGGAGACATTGCCTTGGTCCTGAAGCTGTGCGAATTCTGCCTGAACAGCCTCGCGAATAGCAAAACTGATGCGAGCAAGCTCGCCAAAATTTAGGCATCATCGAATGTTTCAAAGAATGTGAGCCATAAAGTTAAATGCAAACTCCAGCATCAGTTCAAAGTACAACGTGCAAACGGCGTCAAGAGCAGAGAAAGGCACTGTGGATGACACCAAATTAACTTGGTGCTCTGTTGTAAACCTAAAACTCGTAAAGGCATCTAAGTCGAAAGTGTTAGTGGCAATAGAGGAGCACAAGACTAAGAAGGCTAGTACGTGTTCAGTGTTTTTGTGCTTAGCTGCCAGCAATAGTTCTCTGAAGAGAGAAATGGACTTGTAGCAGTAAGATACAACACGGTGCCGGACTCATCGCAACACTGGCGAACCGAGCCAGCGATATGTGTCGTCGTTGATGAAATACACGGTTGCGACAGGATCTTGCTGGAACTCCACGGACTCGCCGAGCAATGTCAATGCCAGAGTGAGCGTCCTCGACGTCAAGCTGTAACTACACTGAAGCACCAAAGAAACTAATACGGCATGCGTATTCAAATGCAGGGATATGTAAACAGGCAGAATACGGCGCTGCGATAGGCAACGCCTACATAAGACAAGTGTCTGGCGCAGTTGTTAGATCGGTTACTGCTGCTGCAATGGAAAACTATCAAGATTTAAGTGAGTTTGAAAGTATTGTTATAGTCGGCGGCTGAGCGATGGGACACAGCATCTCCGAGGTAGGAATGAAGCGGGGATTTTCCCGTACGAGCATTTCAAGAGTGTACCGTGAATATCAGGAATCCGGTAAAACATCAAAGCTCCCACATCGCTGCGGCCGGAAAAAGATCCTGCAAGAACGGGACCAACGACGACTGAAGATAATCCTTCAGCGTGACAGAAGTGCAACCCTTTCGCAAATTTCTGCAGATTTAAATTTTGGGCCATCAACAAGTGTCAGCGTGCGAACCATTCAAAGAAACATCATCGATATGGGCTTTCGAAGCCGAAGGTCCACTCGTGTACCCTTGATGACCGCACGACACAAAGCTTTACGCCTCGCATAGGCCCGGCAACACCGACATTGGACTGTTGATGACTGGAAGCATATGGACCCTGCATGGTAGCAGGGGACTGTTCGAGCTGGTGGAGGCTCTATAATTGTGTGGGTTGTATGCAATTGGAGTGATATGGGACCCCTGATACGTCCTGATACGACTCTGACAGGTGACACGTATGTAAGTACCCTGTCTGATCACCTGCATCCATTCATGTCCATTGTGCATTCCGACGGATTTGAGCAATTCCAGCAGGACTATGTGACACCCCACACATCCAGAATTACTACAGAGTGGCTCCAGGAACACTCTTCTGAGTTTAAACACTTCCGCTGGCCACCAAACTCCCCAGACATGAACGTTATTGAACATATGTGAGATGCCTTGCAGCTTGCTGTTCAGAAGAGATCTCCACCCCCTCGTACTCTTGCGGATTTTTGGACAGCCCTGCAGGATTCTTGGTGTCAGTTCCCTCCATCACTACTTCAGACATCAGTCGAGTCCATGCCACGTAGTGTTGCGGCACTTCTGCGTGCTCGCGGGGGCCCTACACGATATTAGGCAGGTATACCAGTTTCTTTGGCTCTTCAGCGTATATGTTCCACAAAACTGACCTAACGCAGCCGGTGATTACGTGGCCGGCAGGTCGCTTGGTGACAGACGATGGCCATGTGACCATGCTTGGCGCAGGGCCCACAGTCTGCTGCAAGATCTGGGCATTGGCTTCTGTTGTGCTAGCTGCCACATGCTGGAAACGACACAAGGGTCTTCGACGTGTGTGACATATACCGCAACGCCCAGGAGGGAGGACATTTTTGACTCACTATAGCATTACAAAAGAGATTGTGCAATGCTGAGGAGGACCAGAGTTACGTACGTAGTGAAGAATCTGAGGAGACGCCAGCGCCCCGGACGCCGATGAATTTCGGGTAAGACTTAGGAGCAAAAGCCAATTTTAAGTAATTCACAAAGATTGGGATCAGATTTTGCAAAAACTTTTGCTGCGACTTTCCTATCAGGGGTAGTGTTCTCAATCACATCTCAGATCAATGACTCCATATAGGAGACTTCTCAGTTCTGACACGTGAAACTACACTTGCGTCCGACACCCTGCAAGTCATCACCCCGAGCTTCGTACGACTCTCCATGTTTTAAGTTGGATCTTTCAAGATAGCTGGTAATAGCTTTAATCTATTTAGTACAATACGCCTATTTCGGTGGTATTGCCACTGTCAAGTACACCTGCGAATATTACAGTATGTAAATTTCATTGCCTTTTGCGATATTTGTATATGGAATTAATTATAAATGTATACCTACGTCTAGCTGGGTGAGACGTACATATTGCATCACTGATGGACCTTTGTGTCAATTTTCGTTGTTTTTATCACGATAAAATAAAGTCACACAGTAATTTGACAGAAAGTTGATAGTTCTCAGTGATGCTCTATGTTTACGAAGTGGTTATAGCTAATAACCGCTATTGTTTGAGTTACAGATAAGTCTGCCTGTTCGTTTAATATCTGCACTCCATATTAAACGAAAAGACCGACTTCAAACATAAATATTACCTAGAAACTATTACTGACATTCTGGAACATGACAACGGACAAAAAGTAAACAACGGAAGATTACACAAACAATTAAATTATCTGTAACTCAAGTAATATAGCTTAATGGGTATAACCACTTAGTACACATACAGCATCAGTGAGAACTGTCAACTTCTGTCAAATTTCAACGTGGCTATTTTATCGAGATTAAAACAGCAACAAATGACAAAAGTATTCATCGATGATGCAATACGTATGTCTCGCCCAGCTAGACGTATGTATACAAGTACAATTAAGTCCATATACAAACGTCGCAAAAGTAAATGAAATTCACAAATTATAATATTCGCAGGTGTGCTTGACTAAAGCAGTACCGTCGAAATAAGCGTATTGTTCGAATTACAATAGAACCGTTACGAGCTAACTCGGTAGATTCAATTTAAAATGACCTATTACGACCTGTATTATGTTGCAGGTAAGGCTACAGAAAAAATACTGTCCATGTTGCTAATGAAACCGGTTAAACTGGAGCCTAACCGCCACAAGGTGTGTCTGCTGACCATAGTGTTCGGTTACCAGAGCATAGATATCACTGAAAGACAACTGAATAGGGTCTGTGAGTGGTTTCTGTTTTTGCACCATTTCTAATACACTGAGGTGACAGAATTCTGGGACAGCGATATGCATATATACAGATAGCGGTAGTATCGCGTACCCAAGGTATAAAATGGCAGTGCCCGCATCTCGTGGTCGTGCGGTAGCGTTCTTGCTTCCCACGCCCGGGTTCCCGGGTTCGATTCCCGGCGGGGTCAGGGATTTTCTCTTCCTCGTGATGGCTGGGTGTTGTGTGATGTCCTTAGGTTAGTTAGGTTTAAGTAGTTCTAAGTTCTGGGGGACTGATGACCATAGATGCTAAGTCCCATAGTGCTCAGAGCCATTTGACCCATTTTTTTTATAAAATGGCAGTGCATTGACGGACCTGTCAGTCGTATTCAGGTGATTCATGCGAAAGATTTCCGACTTGATTATGGCCGTACGACGAGAAATAACGGACTCTGGATGCGGAATGGTAGCTGGAGCTAGACGCATGGGAAATTCCATTTCGGAAATCCTTAGGGAATTCAATATTCCGAGATTCACAGTGTCAAGAGTGTACCGGGAATACCAAATTTTAGGCATTACCTCTCATCACGGAAATCGCAGTGGCCACCGGCATTCACTTATCGACCGAGAGCAGAGGCGCTTGGTTACAGTTGTCAGTGCTAACAGACAAGAACGCTGGGTTAAATAACCGCGGAAAACAATGTGGGACGTACGAAATACGTATCTGTTAGGACAGTGTGGTGAAATTTGGTATTAATGGGCTACGGAAGCAGACAACAATTTTTCACGAATTGTTGGAGAAACATTCTGAACAATTCGAACGAATGATTTGGCCATCCAGATTGTCCGACATGAACCGAAACGAACATCTATGGGATATAATCGAGAGGTCAGTTCGTGCACAAAATCTTGCACCAGAAACAATTTCGTAATTATGGACGGCTATAGAGGTAATATGGTCCAATATTTCTGCCGGTAACATCCAACGACTTGTCGAGTCCACACCACGTCGAGTTGCTGCACTGTGCCGGGAAACGACACCTAGAACCGAAAGAACGTATTTTGTTACTGACACCATTATAAAGCTGGAACATAACTGATCTCCTGGACAGAGAATGCAGCAATTTATACAAACATCGGATGTTTCAAAATATTGGTATTTATACAATCATCGAATATTTCGGAATATACATACATTATGAACATAATATATTTCAAACACCTTTCAGAAGTAATAAATAATACATAATTTATAGTGGCGACCCACAGCATACCAGTCAGTGACGCTAATTACTACACTGCACTGCATGCGATACAGCCTTCTGATCCACGACCATCTACCCTCCCCTCCTCCTCCTCCTCCTCCTCCTCCTCCCTTTCCCCTTCCCTGCTTGCCTCCCTCTTCCCCTCCCCACTCCGCCAGTCAGGGCTTACTAGTTTAAAAGGGTCTACTAGTTTAAATTATTTATCCAGAAAACTACGTGAAGTGTGTGCTTACAGTATTTCCACAGCTAATGTACGCCAGCAAAACACACACACACTCACATATTCACTCACACATAGAGAACCACACGCAATTCCCCCTCAAATACACACACAACGATTTCGAAAACTGCAAAATGGACTTTTTGTGGGTGTCTTTCAACTGATGGAATAGTCTTGCCATTCTGCAGTTGAGTCTTTCACTTGATTATTTCCAACAACAATCACAGGATTAAGCTTCAAGCAAGAACTGATGCTTCCTGAAGCTCCTCTTCAATAAATATTATTTCATTATCTTGTCAGTTGTTGCCTGCCGCTTTCGAAACTAGCAAGAAACCTAATCGCTCCACCTACTGATTCGGATTTTTCCAGTGAAGTAAATCGATATATGCTGCAGTACGCTGGTGACAGTCTTCCAATCGCGAACGTAAATTTCTGTTTCGGTTCATCTCATACAGATATGTAAGTCGTTATCCTTCAGTAAAGATTCACCATCACTGTTATATAACGCAGTCTTAACGATATGAGTATTCTTATAGGCTCTGTTGGAATTCACTTGTCTGTAAAAGAGATATTTCTGTTAATGAGCGTTGGCAGTATTGAGAATTTTATCACAATTCTGAAGATCTTATGTTGTGTAACTCGTTTTAGGAGGTTTGAGTTTAAACAATAGATTATATGATCCCCTCATTCCCAGGTATCTTACGTTGTGAAGTATCGTTTCCACCAAAATTTACCTGTGAATCACAAATCATCTACAACTTCGCTGTTTGTGCAGATTGGATGCCGTATACAGTATCACACATTTTTCTATTGATTTACTAAAAAATTATACTACCAGTTCACCTCCTGACTCTGGTATAATTTTCTTTCGTAACAGTTCATTATCATCATCATCAACATCACCATCTCACCATCTTTCGCATGACACTCATCTTCTTCTTCATCTTCGTTTTCCGATGTCTCTGCCCTTTGCCTTAATGAAATAGGGGTTGTCTTTGGGTTCGTCACCTTCGTCTTGGTCTGTCTCCTTTCGCAGTAGCTGTCCCAAACTTTACAGCGGTAGAGAAACTGGACTAAACGCTCTTTGTAGTACAATCTCAGTTTCAGCGTGCCTTTTCCGCGTCAACAGCAGTTTCTGCAGATATTCCGCCGAGATTCCAACACCTGACTTTTAAGACTAATCTTTCGTCCAATGGAAGAGGTACGTGAACAACCACAACGCTCAGTCGGCCTCCAGGCCAGTTCCCAGTTTATACCACAATGCGGAGCTTCTCATACGTAGTGGATAATGACAAATACAAATATAGTTAACGAAATTCAAATGGTGGCATTCACGCAGAGCGTTTAAAAAATTGAATGTATACGAATATGAATCACGAAAACTGTCAAAAAAAAAAAAACAGGTTGGACTATTTAAAAAACAGAACGGTTCGGAATTTTTTTCATACAGACCATATCAAAATAGGAATGGGTTCCAATTTCATTCTCACAGACCGTTTAAAAATCGGAAAAGATTGGAATTTCATTCACACACACAGTTTAAAAAACTGAGTAGGTCGGAATGTCATCCACACAGACCGTTTAAAAGGAGGGAACGAGTTGTGATATTTCATTCACACAGACAGTAAGAAAACCGGGACGGGCTGGCAGTTCATCCTCCGAAACAGTTTAATAGATGGAATGGGTCAGAATTTTATTCACACGGACAGTTCAAAAAACGGAACGCATTGGAATTCACACATACCACTTGAGAAGCGGAACAGGACGGACCGCCTTCCCGTTTCAGATTAACCGCAGATTCGGAACGTATCAGGGCAGGAAACACAACACGAAAATCTTATGTGTCCTCGAAAACTAGTGTCTAGAAATGTTATCGGAACCTCAGGAATATAAAGACACACAAATTTCGGTAATGAAATCTATCCTCCAGCTAACTGTTAGCTCGACAATCTATTACCAAATTGCCATGGAATAATAACACCGTATAGTTTCTCTAGACAATGTTGAATTTTAAAAAAATCCAAACCGGTTCTTCAGAAATTGTAAACACAATACTCATTTCAATAAATGTCGAAATAGCTTCAACCTCTCTTAGATGAAAATAATGAAACCATCCAGAAAGCGATTCCATCACACTTTTCTCTCCCCCACCCCTCTCCCTCTTCATCTCCCTCCCTCCCTCCCTCCCTCCCTCCCTCTCTCTCTCTCTCTCTCTCTCTCTCTCTCTCTCTCTCTCACACACACACACACACACACACACACACACACACACACACATGTCAAACACACCGAAAGCTGATCTCGGTCCCAAAGATGAGCATATCACGTAGATGTCGCAGCAGTCTCCTGAACCGCTCTTGATGTGCACAATTTCAAACCGCGAAACATACAATCTTGTTGTATTCAATTCGTCAGTTATCAGAAGAAGTACAAATCTGACAACCTCGAAACCAGATTTTTTTTTTAAAAAGTGACTTTCTGCATACATTTTTTATACATTATTGATGAGAAGTGAATTGTTAGTTACATTGAACCTGTGAGTATACTAAGATAATTTATCATGGAGCCGGCAGCGGTGGCCATGCGGTTCTAGGCCCTTCAGTCAGGAACCGGGGGCCGCTACGGTCGCAGGGTCGAATCCTGCCTCGGGCATGGATGTATTTGATGTCCTTAGGTTAGTTAGGTTTAAGTAGTTCTAAGTTCTAGGGGACTGATGACCTCAGATGTTAAATCCCATAGTGCTCAGAGCCATTTGAACCATTTTTTATCATGAACAAATTAAAATATTTTCAGAAACGTGTAATATCTGAGACACTTCAAGAGTCATGTCCCAAAACGTATAGGACACTGGGCTGAACCTCCCGCAGCTCGTGGTCTAGCGGCTAGCGTTGCTGTCTCTGGATCACAGGGTCCGGGGTTCGACTCCCGTCCGGGTTGGGGATTTTTTCTGCCTTAGGACTGCGTGTTTGTGTTGTCCTCATCGCTTCATCACCATCATTCGTGACAGTGGACAGACTGTTAAAATTGGGAGTTTGTACGGACGCTGATGATCGCGCAGTTGAGCGCTCCACAAACCAAACATCATTATCAGTGGTCTGAGCCACTAATTTCAACGAATGATGCAGATGCGCATTGTTATTATTCTCTAATTTATAAAATAAACATCATTGGAAAGTTTTTCTACAATGCCCCTTCTCAACACATGCTTACATACATTTACATGCCTGGTAGCATAGAAGAAGAAATGTTACTGATAAAATTAAGCAATGATTACTCATTGATAGTAAGACACGCTTCAGAATTAATTATATCTATTAGAGTTGTTGTTGTTGTTGTTGTTGTTGTGGTCTTCAGGTCCAAGACGGGTTTGATGCAGCTCTCCACGCCACTCTATCCTGTGCAATCCTCTTCATCTCCGAGTAACTACTGCAACCTACATCCTTCTGAATCTGCTGACTGTATTGATCTCTCGGTCTCCCTCTACGATTTTTATCCTCCACGATTCCATCCAGTACTAAATTGGTGATCCCGTAATGGCTCAGAATGTGTCCTACCAATCGATCCCTTCTTCTAGTCAGGTTGTGCCACAATTTCCTTTTCTCCCCAGTTCTGTTCAGTACCTCCTAATTAGTTACATGATCTACCCATCTAACCTTCAGCATTCTTCTGTAGTGCCACATTCCAAAAGCTTCAGTTCTCGTCTTGTCTAAAATCAAGAAGAAAATTTTGTGGTTTTCAATGGTGAAGAAATAATTGTTCGTTTACACTTAGGAGAACGGTATGTTCATAGTATACAGGCAGCACCTTGCACCTGAAAAGAAAAAAAAAATGGATACGAACAACAAGATGAAGAAGACGACGAAGAAGATAAAGAAAGTGAAAAATGCGTTAACTCCCTACAATCGACAAGTACTATCATCACTAGCACAGACGGTGCTACAAATACTAACATTATTGTCTGTTTGCTGTTATTCGACGTTGTGGTGACTGAAGAGGGCGAAGAATGTGCGAGAAAAAAAGTCTAGTTGACGACTCTATCACTCGCTTCGAATTTCTAACGATACGGCATTTGGTCAACAGAATTTCGCTCACAGAGATGCCATATCGATTGTAATAAAACACTTACCAATTGCCATGCGAGAGTAGTCTGTACATTGATCCGAGAAAGAGCAAATGTCATTATGGTACATCTTAAAAAAAATGATATTAGCCTGACTAGCATTCAATCACTGAGATTTGTATAGAACCAGAAATCAGAACACGAACGTGGCAAGTTAAATTCATTCCAGTGATCCAAACAACATGATACATGGCGTCAGCCTTTCGGACAAATAGGAATCCGATTACTGATGATTGGAGCATATTCGATACAACAGATTTAACAGAGCTGATTTTGTATCTGAATTTATCTAAATATTCTGAAAAGATCTATTCAGTCGTTTTTTGTCAGAACTAATACTGCGCAAGCTTATGAAATATACCGCAGTTTTCATCCTAGCCGGCCGAAGAGACCGAGCGGGTCTAGGCGCTACAGTCTGGAACCGCACGACCGCTACGGTCGCAGGTTCGAATCCTGCATCGGGCATGGATGTGTGTGATATCCTTAGGTTAGTTAGGTTTAAGTAGTTCTAAGTTCTAGCGGACTGATGGCCTCCGAAGTTAAGTCCCATAGTGCTCAGAGCCATTTGAACCAGTTTTCATCCGCTGTATTATGGAGAGAGAGGACTAATGAGATATCCACTCATGAGTCATACAGAGTTCCAGAAGCACCATACGTATTTCGTCAGATGCAAGTGGCCACAGATACGCAGTATACCAATGTCACTGTTTCTCCTGCCCACCAGGTGATGATTACGGGAAGCTATAGCTGCTGACGTTTGCGTGGCCAGAGAATCGTTTCGCAAGTGTCGTTCCCTCGGCGAGTGACGACCATAGCAACTCCTCGGGCGTCGACTGCTCCGTGGTCACAACCACACCACACCTCAATAGACTGTTGTTAAACTGAGGTACCCAGCAGGAGTGAATATGATGGCGTGCATCCACCCTAGGTGATGGTCAGTGACGATGTAGGCCTGCACAAGCCGGATGAGAGTGACAGTGTAGTTGGGCAGCAATCCAGGCTAGGTTTGAAGTCAGGGCAGACCAGGAAGGTGACCACAAACGTAAGAAATTTCGAGAACTTCCTGAAAGGGTTAGTACTAAACAACAAATAATTGGTTGTCATCCGGTTGGAACTCGGGAAATGCAACAGGCTAGCCAGCAGCGCTAACCACTACACCAAACAGCCTCCTGGATATCTGGAGGCATTGCAAGAAACATCAATCCGCTGTGTCAAAAGTTCTCATTGGAGCTGACTACAGTACTCTGTCAATGGTTCTCTGTGCGGCAGCACTGGCAGATAATAATATCCTGCTCGTGTTGTCATAAACTCTTCACAGCTACGAGGTAGCCCCTCCAGCCAAAGTGTGGCGATCGTCTGGCGTGTCTTCAGTTTCCTTGAACGACGAGCTCTCATATCTGATCGGCTACTCGGGACTGTAGTTGGCCTTGATGTGGACAACGTGAACGACGTCTTTGCTCTTCTGTCTTCTAGATGTAGTGTCATAATCATTAACTTCGTATGTGACGTCCCACGATAAGCCTCAGTATAGTGTTTTAGTAACTTTTCCAGTAATCTCACTTCACACAGATTCGTAAAGACCCATAACAATTGTCCTCAGCTGTATCTCACTGGCCGGTGCTTGGCGTTATTGCACTCATGCTCCTTCTAAGCGTCATGGAGTCTGTATGCGAGCCAACTGTCTTGCTTCTCTGATTCTGGTAATCATATGTTTCAGCTAGTCATCACGAGTATTGTCCGGTTGAAACGGTAACAACGTATCAGTTGTCGTTCGATGGCTGCAGCCTAAGTCCGTGTTGACCAAGTTCATTCTTCTTGATGCGTTTGACTGGAAGTGGAAACTGGTGCCAGTGATCGACACACCATTTCTTCAACAGTCTCTATTACCTCGTGATGAATGGAGTCGATATTCATGGTTGTTTAATCAGTCCGACAGTTCTGGTTGCCATAAAGTGTTGTATCCCTTCTCGCACTGCCTAATCTAAGAAAGAGGCGAGGTGGTGTTGTTCTTCCGCAACCACCATGGGGCCCACATTCGGGAGTCGGTCACACTCTCCTTCTTTTTCTATTTCCTCAACTCACTGACACCATTCAATGAAGTCCTCGGTAGTTGTAACATATTTTGCTAGAAGTGCTTGGTACATGTTTTCTGCAACCCTTTTCATGAGGTGTAAGATTTTGTCGACCTTTTTCATATTTGGACTCACTATGTGACATAGGGCCAAAACATTCTGTGTCGTTTTCACGTGACTGTGGACCCTGCTCTTCTATTGTTCTTCCGCCAAGCGGGCAGGCTGCTGATGATGGCCAAATGTTTTCTTCAGTGCAGCCTGGAAATCTGTCCGAGCTATTGAGTTTCTCTTCGCTGTTTTCGAATCACTGCAAGGATGTGCCGTCCAAGTAAAAGTACACGTTTGACAAACGCATCATGTCTTCCCAGCTGTTTTATTTCGCGAACTGGTCGAATTGTTTCATTCCTCGGATCCTGACCAGCGTCTGAGGCCTGATGTGCAACTAGCTTATTACAATTTTGGAATCCATTACTATCCTGCATAAACGGATGCTATTTTATCTGGCTTCTCGAACGTTACTATTGTGAAAAGTGATTTGAAAAGAAACATTATACAGACTTTTTGTGTCGTGCGCATCTTAAAGGTCCTCCTCATTAAATAACTGTGAAAATAATTTTTTTGTAGCAGTTACATGCCATGATTGGTTCGATCGTTATTGTTGTAAAGCAGTTGATGGATTACTGTTAGTAAAACCTATTCTCTTCTTTCCTTTCTTGTATGTGAACTTACTAAGGAATTCAAGTCACCTTATCGTTCAAATTTGAAAGTAAATATTGTTCATCTAACCGTACACCACTGCCAAGGTTCATTACATAGAGATTCGTTATGGGCTATAATGGCTCCAGCATCTCCGTAACAGCTGTAAAGAACACTTTTGACGGACGCTATCTGATCTTTTACCGAAACAAATACGCCCAGGTCGTCGCCGAACGCCCGACACACAGAATTTTTCCTCAATAACGTCAATCCTGGGACTGCATAATTCATTTTCCTCAACAACGGCTCCATCACAGTGGTGTAAAGCGCTACTGGTAACGAACAACCTTGCCACACTGATCGTTTAATGCGAACGGGTTCTATTATTTGTCAGTTATTCATTATTCTTGAGTTTTCTCCGTTCACTAAGGGTTTAATGACCTGACTGAATGTATTACCGATTCCAGATGTCTCCGGGAAACTATGGGAGACCCTGTCAAGTGCCTTATAAATGTCAATGGAACTTACAGAGGCTTTTAATTTGCAGATGTCTATTACCGATTTCAGACCTATGCTATAGATATGCCTCGAGATATCTTGCAGCCTGTTTGGGGTAGTGGTTAGCGTTGCTGGCTGGCCTGCTGAATGTCCCGACTTCAAACCACATGACAACCAATTATTTGCTATTTCGTACTAATCCTTTCAGGAAGTTCTCGAAATTTCTTACGTTTGTGTTACTTGTGTTTCTCCAGGAATTCAAAAAGGTGATGAAATGTTCCTGCATCGATCAGAAGAAGGACGCCATAAAGAGGTAAGTACCATTACTCAAGAAGGCATATTCAGAGGGCAACAGCACTCATTCAGCACGCTGACAAAGCGGAAGACTTGCAGCTTCCGGTGTCTTACAGCTCTGGCAGGGTTTCTGGGTGACCTAACTAAACAAGGAAGCTCACGAACTCATCGCCACTCACTGGCAAAGTCCTGCTGCACCAGCCTATAGTGACTCCTGGGGTGGGAGTTCTGCCATAGGAGAAATACTAATCAACGAGCTCACATACATACCCTCCATATCAGATCCTCATTCTCAGATTTTCTTTATATCAAGTAGGATCTCTGCTTCATTCAGTCACCTGCTGGATGACTATCTTCTGTTCTTCGCCATCTTCCTGGTGTGTCGTGAGTTCAAATCTAGCCTGGCTTGCTGCTCAACTACACTGTCACTGTCATCCGGCTTGTGCAGGCCTACATCATCGCTGACCAACACCTAGGGTGGAAGCACGCCATCCTCTTCACGCCTGTTGGGTACCCCAGTTTCAGCACAGTCTATTGAGGTGTGGTGTGGTTGTGACCACGGAGCAGTCGATGCCCGAGGAGTTGCTACGGTCGTCACTCGCCGAGGGAACGACACTTGCGTAATGCTTGCCACGCAAACGTCAGCAGCTACAGTTTCCCGTAATCATCACCTGGTGGGCAGGAGAAACAGTGACATTGGTATACTGCGTACCTGTGGCCACTTGCATCTCCGTGATCAACAACACTCTCTCCACTTACAGTTTGATCCTTGTAACAGACTTGAATAAAGAGTTATTAGAACTACAGATGTTTTACTAATGGTTTGCCATAGGATCCCATCGCCACGATACACGCAAACGATGTTCATATGGTTGAGAATTAAGAGCTATTCATGTTGTTATGATTGAGTGCCTGTAATGGTTATTCTTAATATCTTTTATGTGCTTCGCCGTGTTTTTTCTGTTGAGTTTTCAGAAAAGCAAGGTGTCTAATTGCTTTGTATTGCAGTGTGAGGAAAGTAAAGTCATACAGTGTTCTGAAATATACTTTAGTTTCTACCGTTCGAAATGAACAATGATTTTTGTTCTGATCAAGGAATATGACTCATTGCAACTGAGGACGTAAAGTAGTAAGCATGAGCAACCAAGAAGCGTTGTGTTAGTAGTATATTTAAGGGTCATCCTCGTCATTCTGTCTTGTTATCTTGTCGTTTGATTTTTGTTTTCGACACCACAGGAGGATAAGCTTGAAGAAAACGTGGCAAGTATAGGCAGCGCAAGTGTGCAGTTACGAGCAAACAGTCCAACAGTCCAAACATGTCAAAAAATAAGAAAAAGGCAGTGGGAGCAGACCAGGCAGATATAGCAGAGAAAAAGAGGGAGAAGAACATAGCTTTTCGTGGTAGAGTTTCTCCAGAGTATGTGTATAAAAGGCAACAAGAATTTGACAATCGGTGAATTGAAAACAGGGACTGAATGCTATCCCTTCTATGTGTTATGCTAGGTTGGTAAAAAGTATTGAAGGTTAAAAAAGAGCTGTGCCGATGCAGAATATAAGCAGAAAGAAGTTAATAGTACGAGCGTAGATACAGCGCGAAGTAGTAACGTTGTGGAAGTTCGGGAGAGTAATGTAAAAGCATCAACTCCAATATCTTATGAAAATGCGGAGTCTGAATCACTTCTACTGTGAAACTAAGTGAAGTGAATGTGTACTAAACTGAAGCTAATGAGTGTGATGATAGCGAAATAAGCGATATTGACGTAGGTGCAATAGTATTTATTCCGTTGGGTGATTGTGAGTGTTCTGTAGAGGCTATAGACCTTGGGACATATGTACGGGGCGGTATACACTGAGGTGAATAAATTTGTGGGATAGCGCTATGCACATATACAGTTGGTGGTAGGATCGGATACACAAGGTATAAAAGGACAGTGCATTGGTAGAGCTGAGATTTGTACTCAAGTGATTCATGTGGAAAGGTTTCCGACGTTATTATGGCTGCATGACTGGGATTAACAGACTTTGAACGCGGAATGGTAGTTGGCGCTAGAAGCATAGGACATTCCATTCCGAAACCGTAAGGGAATTCAATATTCCGAGATCCACAGTGTCAAGAATGTACCAAGAATACCACATTTCAGGCATTACCTCTCACCACGGGCAACGCAGTGGCAGGCGGCCTTCACTTAATGACCGAGAGCAGGGGCGTTTGCATACAGTTGTCAGTGTTAACAGACAAGCAACACTGCGTGTAATAACCACGGAAATTAATGTGGGACGTACGACAAACGTATTCGTTAGGATGGTGCGGCGAAATTTAGCATTAAAGGTTCATGGCAGTAGACGACAAACGCGAGTGCCTTTGCTAATAGCACAACTTCGCCTACAACGCCTCTCCAGGGTTCGTTATCATATTGGTTGGATCCTAGATGAACGGAAAACCGTGACCTAGTCAGATGAGTCTCGATTTCAGTTGGTAAGAGCTGATGGTACGATTTCTAGTATGGCACAGACCCCACGAAACCATGGACCCACTTTGTGAACAAGGCACTATGCAAGCTGGTGGTGGCTTCATGACGGTTTGGGATGTGTTTACAAGGACAGGGCGAGTTCTCTAGATGTTCTGCTAGTTGGAGACCGTTTAGAGCCATTCGTGTTCCGAAACAAAGATGGAAAATTTATGGATGGCAACGCGCCACTGTTCGGTTCGCGACTGGTTAGAAGAACGTCCTGGACAACTCGAGCGAATGGTTTGGCCACCCAGGTCGCCCGACATGATCCCATCGAACATTTATGAAACATAATCGATAGGTTAGTTCGTGCACAAAATCTTTCACCGGCAACACTTTCGAAATTATGAACGGCTATAGAGGCAGTGTGGCTCAGTATTTCGGTAGGAGACTTCCAATGACTTGTTGAGTCCATGCCACATTGAGTTGCTGCACTACGATATGAGAAGGTATCCCATGACTGTTGTCACCTCAGTATATGTGCCAATGATTTAGGTGCCATGCAGAATGGAAATGATGACGGTAATTTTGTTGTGGATCCTGCAAGGGATGCGCGGGAAGCTACTGATGACGCGAAAGTTGTGGATAATGAAGTAGTAAAGACGCATTAATTTCCTAAGGACGCATATCCGTCTCCACTTGTGATGAGACTATCTCCCCAGATGGGGGAAGGAAGGCAGAGTAGACAGAGAAAAGGTGCTGGTAAGGATAATGATTGGCCCGACAAGTATGAATCCTTTAAGGAGTGTGAACCTGACGATCAGAAGGAGGATAAAGCACATGACACTTGCACTACTATAGGTACTTAGGGTAAGATAAAACGTCATGTAACTGCACTTGGGCAGCAATCCGTCGAATTTGAGGAGACGTTCCTCAACCCGACAAAGTCTGCTGCGAATTATACATCATTGCAGTGTTCTCCTGTCATGAGAGTAAGATCGACTAAACAGCGTTCTAAATCATTAAGATTCATTTCTCGAGGGAGGTTGTTTTGGGTGAGCGAAATCACATGAAAGCATGGCATTGCGAGACCTAGTCAATCTGGGATATGCTTCAAAATGAAGGGAATGAGTGGAACTATGGACCAATGTCTTGTGTGAGGTAGTCTCTTATGCGGGTTTTGTATGAGTGTAGTTTTAGGGAAGTGTTTTCTGAGGAAATGTAAGAGAAACTTTTGTTGCAAAGAGAAAGTAAGGGATGATTTATCAAAGCATCGAGTTAAGAAACCACCTGATAAACAAGGAGGAATGCCGAGCATGAGAAATTAACTGCGGGGAACTGATTGCTGTTAACTGATCGTTAGGGAACTTGTTTAGAAGATAGAATCTCGTAATTTCGTAGTAATAGTTGGTTACCTGTTGCTTCAAAATAACATTTAGATTAACAGACGGCCAATGAACCATGCGGTTCACGCTAAATTTGAGTAAGGAAAAGTGGAAAACACTGAATTTTTATGTCAACCTGTGAAACAAGTGTCAAGACCCTTTGCTCTGTCAGTGTAAACAGGTCGCAATCTAGGCAGCAGCATTCTCAGAGGAGCGAAGAATGTTGCATTAAGACTTTTCTGGAGGGATGAAAATTCTTCTTGGTAGAATGACGTCGTAGGGATGGAAGTGGTCGTCAGCCTGAAGTCTAGGCTTGGTTAATCAATAAGGCGTACTCGGACTGCAAGAGCACTTATTCTGAGCGTTGAAAATGCGAAAGACACATGCCAGACTCTCTGAAAGCCAAAGTTGTGAAATATTACAGCGCCGGTATGGCTGCTGGAGGAGCTGACTACACAACAATATCAAGAAAATAAAGTCGTCGCTGCCTAATAGCGACGCCTTGTAGCTACAGCCCGCTATGAGTACTGGGGTGGGAATGTTGCCCTTGGAGAAATACTAACCACCCAGCTAACATATACCCCCCAGATCAGACCCTCATTCTCAGATGTTTGTTATCTCCTGTGGTATCCATGTGCATACAGCATGTTGTGCGACGCTATGTATGACAGCTGATGACCACGTGAGAGGAATAAAGCAGGCAAAAATGAATACAAATGTCTCAAAAACGAGATTCACAGGAAGCGGAAAATGGCTAATCATGGATGGCTAGAGGACAAATGTAAGGATGTAGAGGCTAATCTCACTAGGGGTAAGATAGATACTGCCTACAGGAAAATTAAAGAGACCTTTGGAGAAAAGAGAACCACTTGTATGAATATCAAGAGCTCAGATGGAAACCCAGTTCTAAGCAAAGAAGGGAAAGTAGAAAGGTGGAGGGAGTATAGAGAGGGTCTATACAAGGGCAATGTGCTTGAGGACAATATTATGGAAATGGAAGAGAATGTAGATGAAGATGAAATGGGAGATACGATACTGCGTGAAGAGTTTGACAGAGCACTGAAAGTCCTGAGTCGAAACAAGGCCCCGGGAGTAGACAACATTCCATTAGAACTACTGACGGCCTTGGGAGAGCCAGTCCTGACAAAACTCTACCATCTGGTGAGCAAGATGTATGAATGTATGAGACAGGCGAAATACCCTCAGATTTCAAGAAGAATATAATAATTCCAATCCCAACGAAAGCAGGTGCTGACAGATCTGAAAATTACCGAACGATCAGTTTAATAAGTCACGGATGCAAAATACTAACGCAAATTCTCTACAGACGAATGGAAAAACTGGTAGAAGCCGACCTCGGGGAAGATCAGTTTGGATTCCGTAGAAATGTTGGAACACGTGAGGCAATACTGACCCTACGACTTATCTTAGAAGCCAGATTAAGGAAAGGCAAACCTACGTTTCTAGCATTTGTCGACTTAGAGAAAGCTTTTGACAATGTTGACTGGAATACTCTCTTTCAAATTCTGAAGGTGGCAGGGGCAAAATACAGCAAGCGAAAGGCTATTTACAAATCGTACAGAAACCAGATAGCAGTTATAAGAGTCGAGGGGCATAAAAGAGAAGCAGTGGTTGGGAAGGGAGTGAGACAGGGTTGTAGCCTATCCCCGATGTTATTCAATCTGTATATTGAGCAAGCAGTGAAGGAAACAAAAGAAAAATTCGGAGTAGGTATTAAAATCCATGGAGAAGAAATAAAAACTTTGAGGTTCGCCGATGACATTGTAATTCTGTCAGAGACAGCAAAGGACTTGGAAGAGCAGTTGAACGGAATGGACAGTGTCATAAAAGGAGGGTATAAGATGAACATCAACAAAAGCAAAACGAGGATAATGGACTGTAGTGCAATTAAGTCGGGTGATGCTGAGGGAATTAGATTAGGAAATGAGACACTTAAAGTAGTAAAGGAGTTTTGCTATTTGGGGAGCAAAATAACTGATCATGGTCGAAGTGGAGAGGATATCAAATGTAGACTGGCAATGGCAAGGAAAGCGTTTCTGAAGAAGAGAAATTTGTTAACTTCGAGTATAGATTTAAGTGTCAGGAAGTCGTTTCGAAAGTATTTGTATGGAGCGTAGCCATGTATGAAAGTGAAACATGGACGATAACTAGTTTGGACAAGAAGAGAATAGAAGCTTTCGAAATGTGGTGCTACAGAAGAATGCTGAAGATTAGATGGGTAGATCACATAACTAATGAGGAGGTATTGAATAGGATTAGGGAGAAGAGAAGTTTGTGGCACAACTTGACTAGAAGAAGGGATCGGTTGGCAGGACATATTCTGAGGCATCAAGGGATCACCAATTTAGTATTGGAGGGCAGCGTGGAGGGTAAAAATCGTAGAGGGAGACCAAGAGATGAATACACTAAACAGATTCAGAAGGCTGTAGGTTGCAGTAGGTACTGGGAGATGAAGAAGCTTGCACAGGATAGAGTAGCATGGAGAGCTGCATCAAACCAGTATCAGGACTGAACACCACAACAACAACAACAACAGAAATGATTTGGTTGAAAGCGTCGGAAGCTCTTCAAGACTGTTTGCAGATGATGCGGTTGTCTATAAGATGGATTGTTCAGTAAATTTCAATACGTATTATTTTGGCGTTAATAAGGTCTTACTTATATGTACCTGATATTAAAATTTCTTGCAGTCTTCCCAATATGTTTACAGTTGCAGCTGTTTCGTTTAATTCATATATATCTGAACTACTGTCTTGTATTTATCTTTCTATTTCTTCACATCTATGTATTTAACATCTTTTTTGTCGTTTGATTTAGCTTCTATGTTTTTGGAAGGTGTTACTAATTTTGTGTGTGAACTCGTTGCGATACGTTATGATGTACCATTTTGTGTTTGCTTTGTGGAATGAGTTTTACGCTGTCAGCGTTCATTGTACGTCACTATCATGCATTAGTATATGTGTATTGTTGTTACTGACGCTGTCTTCTGTTTGTATCTTATTTTTCATGGTGTTTCATAGCTTGTATGCAGTTCTATTCATTCTTTCGTTCTATGGTGAGTATCATGTTTGGCTCTTGTTGATAATTATTTTTGCTGAGAGGCGTTCTGCATTGTCCGTTTACTATATGTCTGGCGGTTTTTTTCATTTGGTGTGTTTTGATGTCTGTAACTGATTATTTTCTTCCATCACTGGAATGTAAAAGTAAGTCGGTCTAAAATTGAAAGAAATTAAAGCTATATTACCCAGTCAGAAAAGTCAATTATACAACGACACTCAAAACATCATGACCACTGCTCACGTCAACGTTAGATGCCGCCTGGTATCGTTGCGGGCATTTGACGCGGTAAGAAAAGTATGTAAGCGGAGCCGAGACGGATGGGGGATCACCACAGCGAATGTGTGGGCTGCAAATGGGGAAACCGTTTGAGATAAGTGACTCTGACAATGGGCAGATTATTATTACGCAGAGCTTGTGAAAGAGTATCTCAGAAACGGCGAAGCTGGTTGAATATTGACGCACTACTCTCGTGAGCATCTACAGAAAGTGGTAGAAGAACAGTGAAACTACCACTGAGCTCTAAGTGGTCAGACGTCCAGGACTCTTGACAGAACGTGGGGTTCGGAGACTTGTCTGCTCTGTAAAGTAGGATAGACGGTGATCTGTGGTAACTCTGCCGAAAGAGAACAATGCTGTGGCGCCCACAAGTCTTTTGGAGCACACTGTCCATGGTACATTGTTGAACATGGAACTCCCCAGCAGACGACCCCTACGTGTTCCCATGTTGAACCAACGACATCGACAATTCCGATTGCAGTGGCAAATGAACACCGAGATACGACCGTGGAGCATTGGAGTCCTGTCGGTTCTTCGGATGAATCATGGGTCTTGCTACACCAGGTCGATGGTCGTTTAAAAAAACGCCATCATCGAGGCGAACGGCGGCTCCAAACAAGCACCACGCCACGGTCGCAGCTGGTGAGAGTAGTATTATGCTATGGAAAACATTCTCCTGCGCTCGTGATAGTAATCGAAGACCATCTGCATCCCTTCATGGTTGATGTCTTCCCTGACGGCGATGTCATCTTTCAGCAGTATAATTGTCCGTGTCTCGAAGCCAGAATCTACATCTACATCTACAGCTAAATGACTACTCTGCAATTCACATTTAAGTGCTTGGCAGAGGGTTCATCCAACCACAATCATACTATCTCTCTACCATTCCACTTCCGAACAGCGCGCGGGAAAAACGAACACCTAAACCTTTCTGTTCCAGCTCTGATTTCTCTTAATTTATTTTGATGATCATTCCTACCTATGTAGGTTGGGCTCAACAAAATATTTTCGCATTCGGAAGAGAAAGTTGGTGACTGAAATTTCGTAAATAGATCTTGCCGCGACGAAAAACGTCTTTGCTTTAATGACTTCCATCCCAACTCGCGTATCATATCTGCCACAATCTCTCCCCTATTACGTGAGAATACAAAACGAGCTGCCCTTTTTTGCACCCTTTCGATGTCCTCCGTCAATCCCACCTGGTAAGGATCACACACCGCACAGCAATATTCTAACAGAGGACGAACAAGTGTAGTGTAAGCTGTCTCTTTAGTGGACTTGTTGCATCTTCTAAGTGTCCTGCCAATGAAACGCAACCTTTGGCTCGCCTTCCCCACAATATTATCTATGTGGTCTTTCCAACTGAAGTTGCTCGTTATTTTAACACCCAGGTACTTAGTTGAATTGACAGCCTTGAGAATTGTACTATTTATCGAGTAATCGAATTCCAACGGATTTCTTTTGGAACTCATGTGGATCACCTCACACTTTTCGTTATTTAGCGTCAACTGCCACCTGTCACACCATACAGCAATCTTTTCTAAATCGCTTTGCAGCTGATACTGGTCTTCGGATGACCTTACTAGACGGTAAATTACAGCATCATCTGCGAACGACCTAAGAGAACTGCTCAGATTGTCACACAGGCCATTTATATAGATCAGGAACAGCAGAGGTCCCAGGACGCTTCCCAGGTGAACACCTGATATCACTTCAGTTTTACTCGATGATTTGCCGTCTATTACTACGAACTGCGACCTTCCTGACAGGAAATCACGAATCCAGTCGCACAACTGAGACGATACCCCATAGGCCCGCAGCTTGATTAGAAGTCGCTTGTGAGGAACGGTGTCAAAAGCTTTCCGGAAATCCAGAAAGATGGAATCAACCTGAGATCCCCTGTCGATAGCGGCCATTACTTCGTTGCACAAGAACGATGTTTTCTGAAACCATGCTGATTACGTATCAATAAATCGTTCCCTTCGAGGTGATTCATAATGTTTGAATAAAGTATATGCTCCAAAACCATACTGCAAACCGACGTCAATGATATAGGTCTGCAGTTCGATGGATTACTCCTACTACCCTTCTTAAACACTGGTGCGACCTGCGCAATTTTCCAATCTGCAGGTACAGATCTATCGGTGAGCGAGCGGTTGTATATGATTGGTAAGTAGGGAGCTATTGTATCAGCGTAATCTGAAAGGACCCTAATCGGTATACAATCTGGACCTGATGACTTGCCCGTATCAAGCGATTTGAGTTGCTTCGCAACCCCTAAGGCATCTACTTCTAAGAAACTCATGCTAGCAGCTGTTCGTGTTTTAAATTCTGGAATATTCCATTCGTCTTCCCTGGTGAAGGAATCTCGGAAAACTGCGTTCAATAACTCCGCTTTAGCGGCACAGTCGTCGGTAACAGTACCATCGGCACTGCGCAGCGAAGGTATTGACTGCGTCTTGTCGCTTGTGTACTTAACATACGACCAGAATTTCTTCGGATTTTCAACCAAATTTCGAGACAATGTTTCGTTGTGGAACCTATTAAAGGCATCTCGCATTGAAGTCCGTGCCAAATTTCGCGCGTCTGTAAATTTTAGCCAATCTTCGGGATTTCGCATTCTTCTGAACTTCGCATGCTTTTTCCGTTGCCTCTGCAACGGCGTTCGGACTTGTTTTGTGTACCATGGGGGAGCAGTCCCATCTCTTACCAATTTATGAGGTATGTATCTCTCAATTGCTGTTGCTACTATATCTTTGAATTTGAGCCACATCTCGTCTACATTTGCATAGTCAGTTCGGAAGGAATGGAGATTGTCTCTTAGGAAGGCTTCTAGTGACACTCTATCCGCTTTTTTAAATAAAATTATTTTGCGTATGTTTCTGGTGGATTTCGCAGAAACGCTATTGAGCCTAGCTACAATGACCTTGTGATCACTAATCCCTGTATCACTCATGATGCACTCTATTGCTCTGGATTGTTTGTGGCCAAGAGGTCAAGTGTGTTTTCGCAACCATTTACAATTCGCGTGGGTTCGTGGACTAACTGCTCGAAATAATTTTCAGAGAAAGCATTTAGGACAATCTCGGAAGATGTTTTCTGCCTACCACCGGTTTTGAACAAGTATTTTTGCCAACATATCGAGGGAAGGTTGAAGTCCCCACCAACTATAACCGTATGAGTGGGGTATTTATTTGTTACGAGACTCAAATTTTCTCTGAACTGTTCAGCAACTACACTCCTGGAAATTGAAATAAGAACACCTTGAATTCATTGTCCCAGGAAGGGGAAACTTTATTGACACATTCCTGGGGTCAGATACATCACATGATCACACTGACAGAACCACAGGCACATAGACACAGGCAACAGAGCGTGCACAATGTCGGCACTATTACACTGTATATCCACCTTTCGCAGCAATGCAGGCTGCTATTCTCCCATGGAGACGATCGTAGAGATGCTGGATGTAGTCCTGTGGAACGGCTTGCCATGCCATTTCCACCTGGCGCCTCAGTTGGACCAGCGTTCGTGCTGGACGTGCAGACCGCGTGAGACGACGCTTCATCCAGTCCCAAACATGCTCAATGGGGGACAGATCCGGAGATCTTGCTGGCCAGGGTAGTTGACTTACACCTTCTAGAGCACGTTGGGTGGCACGGGATACATGCGGACGTGCATTATCCTGTTGGAACAGCAAGTTCCCTTGCCGGTCTAGGAATGGTAGAACGATGGGTTCGATGACGGTTTGGATGTACCGTGCACTATTCAGTGTGCCCTCGACGATCACCAGTGGTGTACGGCCAGTGTAGCAGATCGCTCCCCACACCATGATGCCGGGTGTTGGCCCTGTGTGCCTCGGTCGTATGCAGTCCTGATTGTGGCACTCACCTGCACGGCGCCAAACACGCATACGACCATCATTGGCACCAAGGCAGAAGCGACTCTCATCGCTGAAGACGACACGTCTCCATTCGTCCCTCCATTCACGCCTGTCGCGACACCACTGAAGACGGGCTGCACGATGTTGGGGCGTGAGCGGAAGACGGCCTAACGGTGTGCGGGACCGTAGCCCAGCTTCATGGAGACGGTTGCGAATGGTCCTCGCCGATACCCCAGGAGCAACAGTGTCCCTAATTTGCTGGGAAGTGGCGGTGCGGTCCCCTACGGCACTGCATAGGATCCTACGGTCTTGGCGTGCATCCGTGCGTCGCTGCGGTCCGGTCCCTGGTCGACGGGCACGTGCACCTTCCGCCGACCACTGGCGACAACATCGATGTACTGTGGAGACCTCACGCCCCACGTGTTGAGCAATTCGGCGGTACGTCCACCCGGCCTCCCGCATGCCCACTATACGCCCTCGCTCAAAGTCCGTCAACTGTACATACGGTTCACGTCCACGCTGTCGCGGCATGCTACCAGTGTTAAAGACTGCGATGGAGCTCCGTATGCCACGGCAAACTGGCTGACACTGACGGCGGCGGTGCACAAATGCTGCGCAGCTAGCGCCATTCGACGGCCAACACCGCGGTTCCTGGTGTGTCCGCTGTGCCGTGCGTGTGATCATTGCTTGTACAGCCCTCTCGCAGTGTCCGGAGCAAGTATGGTGGGTCTGACACACCGGTGTCAATGTGTTCTTTTTTCCATTTTCAGGAGTGTATATCATCGGAGTCTGGGGGTCGGTAGAAGGAGCCAATTATTGACTTAGTTCGGTTGTTAAGTATAACCTCCACCCATACCAATTCGCACGGAGTATCTTCTTCGACTTCACTACAAGATAAACCACTAGTGACAGACACAAACACTCCACCACCAATTCTGCCTAATCTATCTGTTTTCCTGAACACCGTCTGAGACTTCGTAAAAATTTCTGCTGAACTTATTTCAAGCTTTAGCCAGCTTTCTGTACCTATAACGATTTCAGCTTCTGTGCTTTCTATTAGAGCTTGAAGCTCAGGGACTTTCCCAGCACAACTACAACAATTTACAACTGCAATTCCGACTGTTCCTTGATCCAAGCACGTCCTGTATTTGCCATGCACCCTTTGATATTGTAACCCGCCCCGTACTTTCCCGAGGCCTTCTAACCTAAAAGACCGCCCAGTCCACGCCACACAGCCTGCGCTACCCGTGTAGCCGCCAGCTGAGTGTAGTGAACTCCTGACCTATTCAGCGGAACCCGAAATCCCACCACCCTATGGCGCACGTCAAGGAATCTGCAGCCAACACGGTCGCAAAACCGTCTGAGCCTCTAATTCAGACCCTCCACCCGGCTCTGCACCAAAGGTCCGCAGTCGGTTCTGTCAACGATGCTGCAGATGGTGAGCTCTGCCTTCATCTCGTAAGCAAGACCGGCAGCCTTCACCAAATCAGATAGCCGCTGGAATCCAGAGAGAATTTCCTCAGATCCAAAGTGACACACGTCATTAGTGCCGACATGTGCCACCACCTGCAGCTGGCTGCACCCTGTGCTCTTCATGGCATCCGGAAGGACCCTTTCCACATCAGGAATGGCTCCACCCGGAATGCATACGGAGTGCACACTGGATTTCTTCCCCTCCTTAGCCGCCATATCCCTAAGGGGCCCCATTACGCGGCTAACATTGGAGCTCCCAATCACCAATAAGCCCACCCTCTGCGATTGCCCGGACCATGAAGGCTGAGAATCGTCCTCTGAAACAGGGCAGGCAGCTGCTTCTGGCTCAGCCAGAGACAGTGCCTGAAACCTGTTTGTCAGACGCACCGGGGAGGCTTTCTGATCAGCCTCCGGGGACGTCTTTAGCTGCCTGCCACGCCTTGGAACGACCTTCCAATCAACCACAAGCGAGGGCTCAGCCCCACTGCGGCAGCAACCGGGGCAACCACAGCGGCAGACCGATCTGGGGACAGACGGGACGAGGTTGACATCCCCGTGATACTCAAGTCCGGCTCCCCACAGTGGTGCCCATTGGCAACAGCCTCAAGCTGCGCGACCGAAGTCAGAGCCGCTTGCAGCTGTGAGCGAAGGGATGCCAACTCAGCCCTCATCCGAACGCAGCAACCACAGTCCCTGTCCATTCTAATCGATGTTGAACAACAGTTACTGAAACACGAGACCGTGCCTAGATAACGCAAGGGAAACACGCAAAGAATGTATGAACTAACCTGTACAAATTCCTGACGACTGCGCTACAATCTGCCTGAATTTACGATTACAGTAACTAAAACTCGAAATTACACCTCCTATACGAAACTCACACGCAATTTAAGTAAGAATCTACGAAGTAAACACTAAAGCGCGATGCTACAACTCTCAAATACTATAATACACCCGAAATTTATGAATTAAGCAATGCAAGTACCCAAAAACACGCAAAGAAATTAAGAATTAAACTATGTAACAAATAAGTAAGCTAGGGGTATACGACTTGATGCCGGCAGCTGCTTATCCAACGGCGGCAGGGAGCAATCGTGCTACAGTGCTTGAAGAACATGATAGTGAAATCACCTTAATGACCTGGCCACCAAATTCACCTGATATGCACCCGATGGAACCCTTATGGGCCGCTATAGAGCGCTATCATCCTCTCAGTCTCTCTCCTTAACTCATCTAGATCTCGTTTGGACGAGGCAAACTCCTCATTTTCTGAAAATTGACCCAGTTCTGTAGCCTCAGATGTATTTCAATCATCGAGAACCTGCTTTCTTTGGGATACTGAGCTGTTAGTTTTCTCTACAGTCTGCAGTCTTTCCTCTACTTTCTTGAAATTCGACTCAGCTTGTACCAGCCTGGTAATGATGCTTTCTACCGTTTTTCTAGTTTCGCCCATCTTTTCATCAACTGACTGCAATCAGATCTCGAATTTTCTGTATAGCTCTGGCATCTCTTTCCTAAATTGTTTCCTGTCTTCTTCGGCCTTCCTATCTCTCTCCTGCACTTCTTTCTTGTCTTCTTCGGCTCTCCTTATCTTCCCTGCTTCCGCTTGCTCTAACATCAGTTGCCCAAGAATGGAATTCCCCTATGATTCAAATATTAGAGTTGCTCTGCGTCACAGTTGACTGAGTTTCACAAGCCACACCACTTCGACTCTTTTCGATTGTCGGTGCAGTTTCCTGGATTTCAGGCAATGCAACTGCTACTGACACATCCCACTCAGAAAATTTTGACCCATATTCTTTCGTTTCCATTTACTCCTCCTCGATAAAAAAATCCTTGCCTCTCTATATCGTACCCAATTAGCCTTACAAATGTTTTAAAAATGATATCTACAGATCTACCACATGGCAAACTATTGCTGTCACTAATTTAACATGTGTAAAACACTTTAAGCACAAAAACTCTTCACACCAAGGAAAATATCTCCATACGCAGTACAAATTTATTCCAGTTAAATTCTGCAAAATATAGACTCACGCCAAAAGAAACAATATACAAACAATACACGCTTCGCATACCCCATGACTGCATATGCTGCAGCTGCAGATTAATGCACAAAGAAATACAAAACGAACAAAAAATAGTTGTTACAACTTTTTGTACCCCAAGATGTATCTTATTGTGTCACCATAATTGCAGCATATCAGAAGAAACCAAAGGTCACATCCTCGATAAGAGTTGACATGAAGCTCGTTGGGGTCTCTCTTTAACTTATAACAGCAGTTGATTGTGTTTGGCTCCTGTGCACAACGAAAACATCGTCACAGTGCGAACAAAAACTTAGCTATGACCCACTTTTTCAGATAGGAAAGCACACATCTTTCCTCCCAAGCAAATATTCTCGGGATTGTCAATAAAATAACCACAAAAAACCACAAGATAATGCAGAAACGTGATTATATCTCACAGCGATATGTGACAGTTATGTCACATCACCTTTTCATGCTGTGGGGTAGCAAATGCTCTGGCTACATAACAATGGTGGCGAGCAACTGACATTGGGACTTGCCCTTCACTCAGCACAAAGCCAAGCTGGCCACACCTCACATACGCACAGGCATTCAGACGAAGACCAGCGTAATATTCCAAATCAGAATTAAATATTTAAATAATTTAATAATACTACTCAGAATGCTTGTCTGTTTATTTCCCCCAAAAATCCACTTTTTCGAAATTTCAGAAGTGGATAATATTATTAGTACAATGTTGTAATGTTAGATTTAGGCTGCGTGATATGTAAAAACATATTGTGGAAGATTCTGTGGTGTTACATTTTATGATTTTCGAGTTATTCAGTAAAAACTGATTTTTGTTCTAAAATTGGTAAAAAGATTATAGATGAACTAATCTTTATAAATAAATTACAATGATAAACTACAGAAGTACGTTTGTATGAAACAATGATGGTGCTATACCTAATTACAAACCAATCATATAACTTTACAGAGGTACAGACGATAGAAAAGAGACGGTTCAGACGTCACAATCTACGTTCAGTTCCATTCTATAAATTCTGGGAGTCATTATTTCAGAATTAGTTGACTACAAGTTTTGGATTACATACGCAGAGTACAATATTGCTCAAGAAAAGTTGGAATACTTGTTAGTCTTCAGATAATGACGATGTATTAGATTTAATTGTTAAAACGGGTTCCACGTGAGACTGCTGAAGTTGTTCTAATTACAGGTGTTCTATTTGCTGTCCACGCCAAAGCAGCACTGAGGGTATAAAAGAGTCCCTGTAGTGGTATATGGGAGCCATTTAATCATCGTCAGTTGCCCGTGATGAACTTCACTACGCTTCAAAATGTACCGTAATTCTGTCCGCATCCATGTATCCTAAGCCTTGGATGGCACTGAAAACGACCGACTGGAGCTTTTTCAATCGAATTAACTGTTGCAAATTTTTGCGCAGAGGTATAAAAGTCAACTTTCGTGGATTAATAGCTAACTGGAAATCTTATATTTATGTATTGAAGTTTATATTTCATGTATGTGATGTAGAGCCTCGAGTGGCAAGTGGCAAGCACTTTTAAGCTGAGCAATTACTTAATTAATAGATGGAGCGATAATTAATAATTCTTCGAATTCCAAGTAGTAGTTGTCTCCGAACTGTCTCCAGTGCTGATCGTCTGCAGCCCGTGGTCGCGTGGTCGCCTTCTCGCTTCCCGAGCACTGTGTCCCGGATTCGATTCCCGGTGGGGTCAGAGATTTTCACCTGCCTCTAGATGACTGAGTGTTTCTGTTGTCCTCATCATTTCATCATCATTCATGAAAGTGGCGGGATTGGACTGAGCAAAGGTTGGGAATCAGTACGGGCGCTGATAACCGCGCAGTTGAGCGCCCCACAAACCAAACATCATCATCATCCTATGCTGATTACGATAGGAAATCACAGTGAATTCCAAAAATTTTAAATTGTGCATGTGAACTTTCTGGAATACACCGATTTGTTAAATGACAGTTGACTCAGTGAACAATAGTTCCTGACTTTTCTTGATTATACACAGGCAGTTAGAACATTTCACTACAGTTTCGTTGAGCTGCGTTGTGGACTTCTAGACAGGAGATTATCGACAGCACGTTCTCCATCACCTTCCGCCTGTCTGCACAAATAAGTTTCAAGCTTTTGTAAATGACAGAGGTATCGACATCGCACAAACTAAATTTAGCAACGTAAAGAAATCTTAATTCTAACTCGCCAAACCAAAATACCTCTTTCAAAAAAGAATAAAAATTCACAAAACTGCAATATTTGTTCATCAGCTGGTTTAGGCATCCCAGAAATTATCTAACTTAAACAACCACCGGAACCAGAAAAGGAATCCTAACAGTCTTCATCAGGATATATGAAATGGCAATGTATTGATTTATAAGTACATCATGAGGCTTGTAGACACATAAAACGAGTTAGCAATATCGGAACAAAATGCCAGGTATCTCCGTTTCACATAGCCTGACGGAAAAAAATCACAACACCATGAAGGAGATTTGCGACGTGGACAGAAGAAAAATGGCTTTGAGCACTATGGGACTTAACTTCTGAGGTCATCAGTCCCCTAGAACTTAGAACTACTTAAACCTAACTAACCTAAGTACATCACACACATCCATACCCGAGGCAGGATTCGAACCTGCGTCTGTAGCGGTAGCGCGGTTCCAGACTGTAGCGCTTAGAACCGCTCGGCCACCCCGGCCGGCGGACAGAAGGAGTTGGTAGGCGTGTTTCTATATTTGAAAGATTATAACTGTTGAGATTTCGAACCAGTCGCATAAGACTGGCGCTAGTAACGCCACTATGAGGACGTAAATCAGTAGAGGTTGGGCGTGGTGAGTTGATGTTAGACAAGAATACCTTTAAGGCGACAAAGACGCCATTATCAGCATCTCACTGACTTTGAATGAGATCGTGTAATAGGGCTACTAGAAGGTTGATGTTCCTTCTGTCATACTGCAGTAATACTTGTGAAGAATACAGCCACTGTACATGATTGGTGGCATCGTTGGTCACGAGAACGTATAGTCGAAAGGAGACTGGGCTTCTGACGGCCACGTGGCACGACCAAGAGGGAAGATCATCGTGTTCGTCGTATGACTCTGGCGCATCTTACTGTATCTGCAGCAACATGAGGAGCAGTTGCCACCACAGTGGCACAATGAACTGATACAAACCGCTTACTTCAAGGACGGCTCTGAGACAGAGCCCTGTAGTGTGCATTCCACTGACGCCGAACCACCGCTATTTTCGACTTCAGTGGTGTGAAGCTAGAGCTTAGTTGAGGACAGGGTGGAGAAATGTTGTGTTTTCTAATGAAACCTGGTTCTGCCTCGGTGCCAATGGTGGCCGTGTGTTGGCTAGAAGAAGGCCAGTTGAGAGCCTGTAAACAATCTGTCTGCATGACAGACACAGTCTGGGGTGTGATTTCGTGTGGCATCAGGAGCTAGGAGCGCTATCTGGTTGTTGTATGCACACTGACTGTAAATCTGTGCATCAGTCTGGTGAATCGACCTTTTGTGCTGGCATTCTTGAACAGCATTCCAGGGGGTGTTTTTGAACAGGATAATGCTCACCCACATACCGCTGTTGTAAGCCACCACGCACTACTGTGTGTCGACATGTTGCCGTAGCCTGCTCGATCACCAGATCTGTCTCCAATCGAGCACATATGGGACATCATTGACAACAACTCTAGCATCGTCCATAAGCGACATTAATCGTCCCTTTGTTGAGCGAACAAATGCAACAGGCATGAAAGTACGTCCCACAGACCGACATCCGGCAC
This sequence comes from Schistocerca americana, assembly GCF_021461395.2. Classification (NCBI taxonomy): domain Eukaryota; kingdom Metazoa; phylum Arthropoda; class Insecta; order Orthoptera; family Acrididae; genus Schistocerca; species Schistocerca americana. The sequence continues at coordinate 479,334,466 of NC_060130.1, forward strand.
CTATAAAACACAATGCATGCACGTTTTCTTGCTTTCAGTCAACAGTCTGGCGGTTACACCCGATATTAATGTACCAGCCTTTCACATTTCCAATGGTTTATCTTGTCCTCACATTAACCTGCGATCTTGCAATGTTAATCGCTTAAATATGTTACCTAGAGCAATGTACTCCAGGAAGTTCATTACTGTACATTAATGATTTTTTGTGTTGCGATTGTTTTCAGTCAATTAATATAAATCAAGTAATAATCATAAAATTATTTTTTATCTGAGTTCATAGTGCTAATATCTGCATTGTCTTCATCGACTACACGCGGTGGTCACTGACCTACGACGTCCCAAGGGGAACAAGATCATCGCTCTACCTGCCTATCCGGCCTGCTTGATGGCGCATTTGCTTCTATAACAATCCTAAGATTTAATGAGAAAGTTGTGCAACTGTGCATAAAATAACAAGAGAACATGATAATCCTGAAATGAAATTTTCCCATGAGTCAACATTAGAATGAATTTGAATGTGTAAATTTGAAAAATTTTACGAAGGGAACTTTGTCTTGATGTCTATCATAAACTTCCTTTAAGATGAATCAAAGCAAAGTAAGACTTAGATTACACAGTAAAAGATAAGTGCATATCCTGACCCACAGAATCTCGTTATTCAGATGTAATCGAATCACGTTACCCCAAGAATCTTATGTTTAACAATTTTCTGATGCTCTGCCGCAGGTCTAATCATGTGACGAAGTAAGTTAGATATGGGATACGCCGAGCAAGTTCATAAAGAGTGGCATAACGTAAATAAGACAACGCATTATAGCAGTACAGGCTGGTGAACATAAAAAAGTGACACAGAGGGAATCAAAATTCCTAACATAAATAGAGTCAAGATTGCTCAACGCTCTCTTGGCAAAAACTGGCGTCTGAAAAATCTCCAAAACGTCTCGATAATAAACAGAGGTCAGTGCTCTCATTCAGCAGTGCCCCACCAATTTGTCAACCGTACACGACAAGGATGGTAGTGGGGCGACTCATTCGATTAGGTGCACAAAATATTTGAAGTGAGAGCAAACGAATTTCTCACATTGCTGGAGCGGGGCTACAGTCTCCTGTTCTTCGATATCAGTGCAGAAAATGCAAAAACGTCATGCTCGACGATTCTATGAGGACGACAGTGGCAGCACAGCAATCTCGGTCCTCAACGAGGACAGGTGTAGCATCTAGCCAACAAGAGCATGGTGTGGGCTGCGGCGTCACTTCTATGGAACTGTTCAATCACGCTGGAAAGCTCACCCCTCCTAATGAGACTCACTGACTGCCTTTAGCCGACAGACAAGAACTACAGAGCACAAAGTGAACGCACATTTCCAGGGGAGAAACGCAAATCTTTCTTCCAAACCAAACATGCCCCGCACTCTAAATAGAATAACCACAAAATGGTAGCAGTAAATGAAACAGTATCACGCATGTGGCAGTTATGTTGCGCAGTCTTTCCATGGTAACAGTTTGACGTGACAGACTTCGTAATGGTGCAACAAATAGGATGAGCAAGTGACCTATTTAATCAAGTTATATGGAACGAATGTACTGGCACATTTCATTACATGACATTAGGATAGAGAAGGGGCCAGGAATATCTTTCATATAGGAATGTGCTCCAAAAACTTTTTTATGGTCAACAAGAAGTGGATTCTGTACTTAACTAACTTACGTCCTAAAACGTAAAGACAAAATACCAATTCGAAAAAATACACATAATGATAACTTCAAATGAACCCTCTAAATAGTATTTGTCATAGAAACCAAAACAGCAACAGAGGAAATACGCATAATGCAAGCTTCACATAAACACAAAAAAATAATATTTGACGTAAGACAAAAGAGCAACACGAAAATACGTCTAATGTTAACTGCATACGATTCCAAAAACTAACATTTGACATAAGGGACAAATCATACTCATAAAGAGTACAGAATTAAATGGGTACCACATTTTCTCAAAAGAAAATGTCATGTATGTAAACAGTAGATGAACTGACAGCTAACAACAACAAAATATGCAGCGATGTGTTTTGTGATTATGACACTTGTGATGGTACAACAAGAATGTGACTGAGAAAGAGGTAACGCACTTTGTGTGTATGCCATGCTGAAAGTATTTGTGAAAGTTACCAAGCGCAATGTCCGCAAAAGCGACAATCACTATGATTCACAAAACAATATTTATACAAAAGGATACAAAAAATATCCAGAGTATTAATTTTAAACGAATACCTCATCTATTCAAAAATAACATACTTTTTCGATCATGTGAAGACATCCACTTAAGAAATGTTTTTACCTAAGTTCTATGAATTTCAAGTTGGACGCAAAATGACTTGAAGGCAACACACACAAAAATATCAAAGTACAATTCTCAAATAATAAGTTTTATACAATATGATAATAAAAACACACATTAATTTTGGTTCAGAACGATTTCAGATGCAGAGCATATTTATCATTTGTCGACGCATTAACTTTACATGATAGCCAAATATCACTCTTGTAGAACTTAATGGCGACAAATCGTTCTATGAGACTAAAATTCTGAGATAAAATCATTTTCAAAATTACCTAAAATTGATTTAAATAGCCATATCATTCACTGTTATAAACGTACATGTATGTTTGCTCTCATTATACAAGAGCAACAACAAAATGGGTTACAGTATTTTGGTGCATACATCACTGTGGTCTTCACATACACTATGTGATTAAAAGTACCCGGACACCCCCAAAAACATACGTTTTTTATATTAGGTGCATTGTGCTGCCACCTACTGCCAGGTACTCCATATCAGCTACCTCAGTAGTCATTAGACATCACGAGAGAGCAGAATGGGGCGCTCCGTGGAACTCACGGACTTCGAACGTGGTCAGGTGATTGGGTGTCACTTGTGTCATACGTCTGTACGCGAGATTTCCACACTGCTAAACATCCCTAGGTCCATTGTTTCCGATGTGACAGTGAAGTGGAAACGTGAAGGGACACGTACAACACAAAAGCGTACAGGCCGACCTTGTCTGTTGACTAACAGTGACCGCCGACAGTCGAAGAAGGTCGTAATGTGTAATAGGCAGACGTATACGCAGACCATCACACAGGAATTCCATCAGGATCCTGCACCAGGATCCACTGCAAGTACTATGATAGTTAGGCGGGAGGTGAAAAAACTTGGATTTCATAGTCGAGCGGTTGCTCATAAGCCACACATTACGCCGGTAAATGCCAAACGACACCTCGCTTGGTGTAAGGAGTGTAAACATTGGACGACTGAACAGAGGAAAAACGTTGTGTGGAGCAACGAATCACGGTACACAATGTGGCGATCAGACGGCAGAATGTGGGTATGATGAATGCCCGGTGCGCATCATATGCCAACGTGTGTAGTGCCAACAGTAAAATTCGGAGGTGGTGGTATTATGGTGTGGTCGTGTTTTTCATGGAGGAGATTTGCACCCCGTGTTGTTTTGCGTGGCACTACCACAACACAGGGCTACATTGATGTTTTAAGTACCTTCTTGCTTCCCACTGTTCAAGAGATATTCGGGGGTGGCGATTGCACCTTTCAATACGATCGAGCACCTGTTGATAATGCACGGCCTGTGGCGTAGTGGTTACACGACAATAACATCCCTGTAATGGACTGGCCTGCACAGATTCCTGACCTGAATCCTATAGAACACCTTTGGGATGTTATGGAACGCTGATTTTGTGCCAGGCCTCACCGACCGACATTGATACCTCTCCTCAGTGCAGCATTCCGTGATGAATGGGCTGCCATTCCCCAAGAAACCTTCCAGTACCTGACTGAACGTATGGTTGCGAGAGTGGAAGCTATCATCAAGGCTAAGGGTGGGCCAACACCATATTGAATTCCTGCATTACCGATGGAGGGCGCCACGAACATGTAAGTCATTTTAATCCAGGTGTCCGGATTCTTTTGATCACGTAGTGTACTTCCATATGACACTCAGCACTGGCGCACATGAAATGGGGATGTTCTCAGGATCGAGGGTAAGAGCATTTTTGTGAAGGGTACGTGATGGTCATTCTGAAAAGAACACTGCAGTACAAGATCTCGATGATAGGCCAGTGTTCTACAATGACAGCACAGTCTCACTTATGAAGTTTTCTCGATATCTCCTTGATAACATTGCAGTAAACCTTGTTTATAGATATGGTAGCCACTCATAGTCGCTGTCGGCTACCACAACGGTACATAAAGAATATGACACGAAATTGTTGGGCGTATTGTCACTCATGACGTCCTGAGTATGTGATCGATGAGACAGATGGCATAAAAATCAGTTTGCTCAGGCAACAGAGTGCAGGCGTTCTCTTCTTGAAGTGACTGCCAATCATTCGTGAGCCCATTCTTGAATTAAGGTGCTTCTTTATTAGCATAACGCAAACATGACTTGTCATCTTACTTCTTCTTATTATTTGAAAGGTTGGTTTCGTATTACCAGCGACCGTCGAAAACATTATCTTCACTACACACATTAATGTGTGCGGGCACGGTATTCTTTGGTGTCACTGAGTCAGTTTGGCAGCTGTCACCTTTGTTACACTTCCCTTGGGGCTGCCGCAGCTCCCAAGGACTTGGTTGCGAGACCACCAGGATCGCTATATGCACAGGCCAGGCAGCAAAGCTATGGCCATCCGAATATCTGATGGGCTGGCCGGCACAGGTACCATCGACTAATCATCTGGTCTCTGCTATAGAACGCCGTGCTTGGTGTGGAGGATGGGGGCTGGGGCACCTCATCGGCTCACTCTGTCAGTAACTGCACTTAGGTGTGCCTCTTTTGAACACCATATTGCTGGAACTGAACAGCTGGGTACTTGTGGAGGGTGACTCCCAGATACTTAGCGTTCACGACGTAGGTGACACATGGTGACGCACTGAATTTATCGACGTCCGTCTTTCTCCTCCTGTAACATAACGTTATAAGTGTTCCAATAGGTTAACAGACGACATTAAATTTTGTAACTGCTCTTACAATATCATTAAAATGCCCTTGTTTTACCATCCTCTACTTGTTTTTACTGAATCTGTGCATTGTTACATAGTTTCATATTATAATCTACATTTCAAGAAATCCAGTAACTATTATAGTGCCATATCTACAGATGTTATCTAGGTTAGGTAGGAGGTAGGGGGCGGGGGTGGAAAATTATTCTAATGAATCTCATCATTATTATCTATCATCTTTCTCACTCTTCCAAAACAGATTGTACCGATGCGCTTACAGACTATATGGAAGACAGATCTTGTATACTAAAAGTTTTATTGATCATTTGAAGTCACTAAGTCTTCTTGTGAGCTGTGACTCGAACTGGGCATGCTGGCACCAGATACCAATCGGCTGTTAACACTAACCAATGACCCGTTCATGCACCGATGGGCAAACTCCACAGTTACGGTCGGAATGATGACGAAGTGACGCTTTGGCTCAGCGGTGCTGACGAGGTAACACTTTCAGAACAGCGTCAGTGGAATCAGCCCGACAGTCAAGGGGGCAGATATGGGAATTTGATGTCTGGGTGCGTTTTGGGGAGTGTAGTGGAGCCAAGAGCTCCACCTTTCTTGCCAGCCATCTCTCGACCCGAACAGGTGTACCTATTCTATCCTCTTGGACGCCATGTCCATTCTGTCTCTCAAGGCACAGATGTATCGACTATTTTTTAGTAATAAAGTTGGGAAACGTGCCAGTTTTCCTGCATGAAATACTCTGTTATTGCTGCATCCACCCTTTTAGCTGGATACCCACTGAATCCTTCCAACGGCCATCCTGCACAAGTGGTGTCATAACATGGCATAGTTCGCTCCGTGTGATCCGGTGTTCGGACTATTTATGCTTTTCAGATGATTGCCACAGGTAAAATTCTCGGAAGGGAGCTGTGGTTACTATGTCCACTGACTATGGACGGAAAAAGAAAGTTCCAAGTCACGTAAAAGAATTTTATTACAAGTTTAACCGCCAACTAGAAAGATTCTTCAGCCACACGAAGAAACCATTCTACTGGCCACTTCTGAGGCCCACAATAAAGAAATTAAATCAGAAAATTGTTCCAGTTCAAACACGCCTTAACACCACTACTCAAGACGAAAGTTCGACCTTGCCATAAAAGTTAATCAACAAATCAGCTACTCGAGTAAACCAGGATGAGCACGGTCTGGGACGAGGACGACTGGAAGACTTTCAGGGGTCGATGTGTCGCGATCGGCGGGCTGTGGATGACGCCTTGAATCACTCGATGTGAACACCTCCTGTGCCTTGGCGCGGGCCTATATAGTACGCCCGCTCCAGGATACGTTGCTGGCCACAGTCCGTCACGTAGTGTGCGGAATAAAGTAAAACGCTAGATACCGCGATTTCTAGTGGCGCAAGTGAGGACGTCCAGTGGCCGCCGATGAGAGTTTGCGTAGACCGGGCGACCGGCAAAGCTAATTCCTGCTCTGTCCGGGGCCCGCTTTACACTTCCATTCCGCGGGTTGCCGATATTGTAGGCGCTCAACGTAGACACATTGGTGGTCTGCGCGTCGTTTATAGCTTGTACCTACTTCTGGCTGTTGTAGTTACTGTGGTGAATTAGGGCCTGACTTCGTCGTGAAACATTTTTTCCTTCTTTCATTGGCATTAGATGCACTTATGTGCTCCACACTGCACGAATAAATATGTGTGTCGCACCTGCTGTCGACACGCCAGCATGCTGCTGCTGCTGTATCACAGCATCACCGCAGCCGCCGTCACTGATTCCATGTGTCGAAATTAATGTGACAACTCGAACTGCAAACTTATTTCCTGCCTTGACTTTACCACGAGCTTAATCTGAACAGGAACAATTTTATTTTCTGATTGAATATTGTTTTCCACTGTAAAGTCATTTCCAGTTATTCATTTAGTAATTACCTTTCCCTGAATTGTAACCATGCCTGATTTACGTCTCTATAACAACATTGTGGAGAACTCGCTACTGAAAGTGGTACCACAGACCCTGTTACTGATTTAAATGAAGAGATTAGTAGCCTCACTCTACAAAATTTTCATTAGAGGAGCGATGTGAGGCATTGAGCTCTCGAGCGACTGCGTCAAAAGCTAGTCGGGTTACCACAGAAGCATCTAAGGAATCTGAAGTTAGTTCTGTGACCACTCTTCCTACTATTATGAGCACTTTTCCTGTTGTAACTTTTATACCAACTTTCTCGCCGAAGATAAGTGAAAATGTAATTCGATTTTTGCGAAGTGTCTGTGGTGTAGGATGTACTTGTTACAGGCCAGGCAGGTATTTATTAAATGTAGCAACGGTGAGACTGTCAGGGGGTTCCCGTACATATGTTAAATCTGTTGACACCTTGAGACATGAAGAAAGTTTAGAAGTTCAGGCGCGAGGATTATCTAAGTGCTACTCGAATTACAGAGGACTTAGCTATTACAGGGATCGCTTTTCCACACTATGGCAAATGTTGGGTGAGAACTTTGAGGCTTTTGTCAACTGGATACAGACAGTGTAGTGTCACAAACATGTGGTGCGCTCAAATGGAACATGAAGTGACGTGCTGATAGAAGAAGCTGAGGTGTGCATAACCGACGTTTTTACCACATGTATAAACAGACAAATAGTTGGTGATGCTAAAGTGACTTCACCGACCTCCTTAGATTAAGCTGTGTAACTATCCCTGCCACACAATGAGGCAGGAAGATTTGCTCCTGCTCCATCGTGTAGCACTGGAACTCACTACGTTTTGACAGATGACACATGCTGTAGGCGCTGTAAAAGGCCCGGACATACTAATGATGGGTGTCAGGCACCATATTTTCCCAACTGCCATGAAGTAGGACACATCGTTAATAAATATCCCCAGCAGAGGAATCCTCCATGACATTATGGGCAGTATGAGGATACACGCTGGGGAAACGACAGAGGAGTAGGGCCTGCCATCCAAACACACCACCAGTAGAAATGAGCAATGCGAGATGGAAGATAGAAGGTGCCTGCACGCAAGCTATCCAGGAAAATGAGAAGGGGCAGAACAAGCGTTAGAAAAGCGACATCGAATTCTATTCGACGAAACGTCTGTCATTACGAAGAAAATGGGTTTTGGGATAGCATTATAAAAGAAGCCATAGAGATAAAAATATATGAAAACGCCACGAATAAGGAAGGTAGTTTACAGCTCGGTACAGCCTGGGACCTGGGCATCGTGAGGTTGAAGCCAGCGTCATGGATTACCATATTTGGCAATAAAGGGAGCACAAGTTATATCACAGACAGCAGCACGATTATATGACGACGAGGCCACGGCGACACGGCAGTCATTTACACTAGACAGTGACGGAGGAGAGTTCAGTCAGAAGCTCATGGGATTTATGTCACCTGAAGCAGCTGGAAGCCCAAGAAGATTTTACAATGTCAGAGATTTAGTTCATACAGATGTAAAAATTAGAGTTTTGTTTGTTTCTCATGGCGAGTGGTCACTGAAGTTGCCACATTGCAACATTAGTGGTCTGGATGAGGAAGTGATGATGCCAGCAAGCGATTCGTGATATTGCAGATAGATTGTAGGACTTATGGTTTTGGCATGGACGTAGTCAGAAAACGTAGAAGTGATTTTTATGTCATCCTAAGGAACGACTTCTTATACGTGTACTAAGGCATAACAGATAATAAGACGCAAACTGTCAAATTTGGTGGAGCAACTCATTGCTTCGGCGGCGTCCACACCTTACAGTCATGAGAAACAGCAAAAACAAGCCTTATTATTTCGTACGTTTCCACAGAACCACAAACTTAGGCGCCAAAAACTACTACTTCTTTTATAGTGAGTATCGGCAATGGAAAATTTCTCTGGACAGACAACAAAACCCGATAACCAATGAGATCTGTCTTTTTGGTTGACTTGCCAGTCGAGGCGACATTCTTGATAGTTTTCAAATTCATGCAAAGAGAAATATAAGCAGAGTGGAAACAGTAGTAAAGGAATTTTGTATTCCAATGTGCTTTGATAATTTTGAGCAGAGAGCAAGAGAGATACCATGTGGAACGATAGATGCAAGTGGACTGGAAATAGCGGAAAGAGAATTACAGTGTGGGAATCAGTTCAGGTGTGAGAAGAAGAAGCAGTTGCCAATGAGGAAACTGTGTGCAACTGCCTCTCGCCATAGGGTTCAGTTGTATAAGAAACGCACAACTAACTGAGTCAGAGTGAAATGTATTATATCCCTTTTAGAGGAGTTTGCTGAGCTGTTTGAGGAATGGCAGTATTTGGCAACAACCGACGTTATGCACCACAAAATTCCTACTGGAGACGCTAGGCCAATAGCGCAGAACTCATGCCAAATTCCTTATCATTTACAATCTGTTGTGGAGGATACCATCCATCAACAGCTGAATGCAGGAATAATACAACCGTCATCTACTCCATGGGTCTCACAAATCATAGTCATGTGAAAGAAGTCAATCAATGAGAAAAATACTCATCGTCTACGGACCTATACAAGAGCTGTAAATAAGGTGGCCGCACATGACAATTACCCCTCTACCACATATCGACGAAATACTGGACAAATTAGGGAACTGTAGGTATTTTGTCAACCTTGATATGCATTCTGGCTACCACCACGTCCCAACTACTCCCCAAGCCCGGCTAAAAACACTGTTGTAGTACTACCAGGATTGTATGAGTTTCTGTGTATGGTTTTTCGTTTACAAAATGTGGCTGCCGCCTTCCAAATATTCGCTGACTTGCTGCTACAAGGATCGAAGCCAACTATGTGTTCAGTTTATTTAGAACGAAATTCGCTGGGAGCTGCTGAACTTTCTCTGTAATTGACTGCCGGCCGAGGTGGCTGAGCTTTTCTAGGCGCTACAGTCCGGAACCGCGGGACTGCTACGGTCGCAGGTTCGAATCCTGCCTCGGGCATGGATGTGTGTGATGTTCTTAAGTTAGTTAAGTTTAAGTAGTTCTAAGTTCTAGGGGACTGATGACCTTAGAAGTTAAGTTCAAAATGGTTCAAATGGCTCTGAGCACTATGGGACTTAACAGCTGTGGTCATCAGTCCCCTAGAACTTAGAACTACTTAAACCTAACTAACCTAAGGACATCACACACATCCATGCCCGAAGCAAGATTCGAACCTGCGACCGTAGCAGTCGCGCGGTTCCGGACTGAGCGCCTAGAACCGCTAGACCACCGCGGCCGGCAGAAGTTAAGTCCCATAGTGCTCAGAGCCATTTGAACCAATTTTTTTTTTTGTAATTGACTCCGTTTGAGCAGTCGTAGTACACGACAGCGGGAATAATAAATTACCCTTTCCAACATTTTCGTCTTTCTATTGACATAATATCCTACCTCTAATGAATCAGCTTAAGTGATTACTTGGGAAACCGTAGATGTACTACGCACCAGCATCATATCTTGCTATCTGAACTGTCATACTTCTTCCCGTCCGATTTTCTCGTATGGAACACGACAGTCACTTGCACTTTTGACTCGTACTGTGTAATTCTCGGTTGTGGCGAACTGTTCGTTCTATCAGTCGTAAGAATCAATCTTTCATTCTTAGTTTTGTACCTCTACCGAGCACTCTAACGGAGACTTTGTAATAGAACATAGTTAAACGTATGTTGTCGATAGTATACTCTGTGCTAACCATATAATTGTGTGGGGAAAGCATTAGTCAGTGGTTTCCAACCATACTCCTCCTAATATGGCAATGTTGTCAAACATATCAAGTGAAAGATAATTTTCGATAACTCAATAAGTAGCCGACATTTTATATTGGATTGAGGTCTGTCTCGCCACACTTGTAGCGGGCATGTTTGGCAGTGGAACATGTCCTTAACGAAATCGGCCACCTCGGCATGTACATTGAGCACAGCCTGTTTACATGTGGGGAAGAGCTAACTCCTGGATCCTAATCGAAAATGTCGCTTTCAGTTCACTAATAAATCTCCAAAATCGTAGTTTCTCATTGCACCTAAATACTGTCAAGTCACTATCGGTCGCATTTCATAACCAAGCCATTGCTTTCTTTGGTTCAATAATTGTTTAATGCAGAATTCGACTTTTGAAAAATTTTATGGTTCATTTATATTCCTTAACTCAGCAAATAGAGTCATCTCTATTAGTCATGTTCTTGTGTTTCAACATAGTATTCCTGATTAATTACGAAATCCTCATCCTTCGAAAATGAATTGTAGTTGGCCAGTGAGGTTAGTATGGTCGCATACCACAGATGGGCGAAGGCAGGTCCATTGTTCATTCGCGCATTTCTTTTCTAATACCGCTAGCCTTACGCCTCTCCACACAGCGCTGCCGTGCATCTTAATGCACGTAATACCACAGTTGGAAAACTATCTACCGAACTTATAAAATTTGCAATTTAATACAAGTCACAAATTGATACTGGTGTATTGTTTACCATATGCACACTGTTTCCTTTCCTCTATTTCAACAGGTTGAATCTCGTATTCTCTTTGTTATTTAACGATAGTAGGAAGAAATATCATCAGAATATCCCTCGGCAAAGTGTCATTTCCTGTTCCGGTTTCATATTTTTCCACTATCCTGGCACACACTCTCTTAAAGGCTCCACGTCTGAAGGATCGGAATGTTTGCTTAGGACACCAACGAGCCAGACCTAACAGCTCGCACATGTGGACTCCACGAGTGAGCAAGACATACCATCACAACACTATTGAGAAGGGTCGTCTGTCGTGCCACCCATGCATCCCATAGTCCGTACCTGGTTCTCGAATCGCTTTGGAAAACGTCCCGAACTTTTATGTTTAACTTTGACCTCGTTGCCCGTAATCGCCATTACACAAGCTGCTGTTTTAACTACATACCCATGACAGTAATGTAACATTGTTATTCATCCAAAGAGTATATTCTATCCACTGTATGGATTGCTTACAAGAAGACAACTAAAGGAAATGGTATGATTTAGAATTGTTGTGTCTATATTAGTGATTAGAATCTGAAAGACAGTTTTCCTCCTGTCATACCATTTTGGAAACTTCAGACATCCGTTACTACTACACATTTAAGATATACGAAATTTGATGCATACTACTGCTCAAGTAAATTCGAATATACATTACCTTGTCTTGTGAGACTCTGCTTCCCTCTGATCACTTCTACATTGCTATTAATAGTCTCGTCCACTTGTTCACTTAATGCACCACCTCGTTAAAGTAAATCAAACGCTGATCTCACACATACACAGCTATTCAAAAAGAAGGAACAGATTTTTAACATTTATTGCTCCCAAACTACAAAAGATAGAAACACAATTCCAACGTTCCTGCAAAGAGGAAGCTGGCTGGCTCTGAGCACTATGGGACTTAACATCTGAGGTCATCAGTCCCCTAGAACTTAGAACTACTTAAACCTAACTAACCTAAGGACATCACCCACATCCATGCCCGAGGCAGGATTCGAACCTGCGACCGTAGCAGTCCCGCGGTGCCGGACTGAGCGCCTAGAACCGCTAGACCACCGCGGCCGGCTGCAAAGAGGAAGGTTCAAGTTTTTATGCATTCAATGTGAGCACCATGTGGTACGCAACACTTATCAAAACGGCGGCTCAGTTAGCGCCACCCGCGAAGCAGCTGGTTTCCCGTTATCGAATTCACAGCTTCAACAATGCTATGTCGCAGACTTTTCAAGTGTGAGGTCTGGAGACCTGGGAGGCCAGCGGTGATGAAGTTCATCTTCTGCTCCTCTTCTTCCAGTCCAACTTCGTGGAATGGTGTCATTCAGGTAACGTCGAACGTGCTTAGAGAAATTCTCTAAAAGACCGCGTTTTATCCCGCTTATGCCTGACACTCTTGAAAGTCTGCGACATCGCATTGTTAAAGCTACGAATTCGATAACGAGAGACAAGCTGCTTAGTGTGTAGCTGGAAATTAGCCATCGTTTTGATGTTTGTCGTGGAACACTTGGTGCTCACATTGACTGCATGAAAAATTTAAACTTTTCTTTTTCCACAAGCGTTGGAATCGTTTCTCTGTCTTTTTTAGTTTGGAAACAATAAACTATTGAAATCTATTCCTTCTTTCTGAAAAGCCCTGTATATAGCGGCATTGCGGGCCCACGTATCTGCAGACACATTTAGATGCCCAATACGTAAGACACGTTACTAACTCCACATCTTCCTTCCCTGCTGCACGGTGCTGAATAACGTTACTGGGACCATAACGAAATTTGAAGCCACAAACAGTACTTATGTCGTATGTGGCTTCGCTAGGGCTTGGCAGTTCTGCACAGTGAACTTCGCTCGCCTGAGTCAACGAAAAGTTACTTACGTCTCAGCCGAAGACTCATCACCAGATTCAGCCTGCCGCAATATGAGGGCCCGTAACTTTTCTATGAATTCCCATCCAAATTACTCATTTATATGGGTCAAAAACATACTGTGACTGCACCTCTTGCTCATTCGCCACATTAATGATAACCTTTACACTATTACACAAACACATCGAGTACTCAACGCTCACCTTACCTAGCTGACTGCTCAAATATGTTAATTGCTCCTAAAAGTATATCTCGAATACTAGGGATCAAGAACAGGGGATGTGGAAGAAATACACCTAAAACAGTCTACGACGTCGTTTGTTTTTGCATCCATTTCATAAAGAGGTATTTCGTATCGAATCATTATCAGGAGAGTCAGTTATCAACGATCACAGCCACACGGCGAGGTCTTCGATTCAACCCCACGAGAACAAGCGTTTCATCACGGGTGAGTTACAGGGAACGATTCTGATGAACGCGCCGCTGGACTATATTGCAATATCGTCTCACTTCTATTCCACACAGCGACCAAATAACATGTATTTTGCAAAGGAAAAAAGCAACACACTTGAAGAAAGCTCACATCAAGCCATCGCTATTTCAGGTGTTGCTGATGTATCTGTAGACCGCGCACTTTAAGGAAGGAGTAAAGAATAACTGCGTCAGATTAAAATCAAAGTGTATGGAGGGTAAATGAAGTGATTACTAAGATTACGCAAAGCAAAGTCTACTGCTCAAGTCACTTTAGAATGTAAGTTTTATTTTGTGCCTAAGCTTCATTTTCTTACTACTTTTATGCGATTTTGTGCTGCATGTGCCATGGAATTCATTTATTATTTTCCTGTTATTCTGCTTATTAGTTGTAACATGTGTACTAGTGTGTAAGGTCATGACTGTCCTTTCTCGAAGTTAGCTGAAGTTAAGTCACGTAACTTGTGTGATACATACGCAGATGTGCACCATTTTCTTGTATGTTTTATCTGTAACATTTTGGGGCCGTGTGTAAGAGTTTTGTTGTCCTGGAAAAGTCGACGTCAGTGAACAAACTACCGGCAGTTATTCGCCCAAGTGTTGCCATTTCAATAGGCCTGGACTTAGTAACTGAACACATTCCAGAGCACTTCAAGTACTCTAGCAAATTACGTAGTGTTGTTTCCTGAAAATGGATACACTTATGCTGTATTAACTACCATTCAGAAGGCACAGTCGTGTGGACAAGCGTACAAGAAAGTGGCTACATCTTTAAAGTCACTTAGCGAAATTCATGGAGATATAAGGTAACAATATACTGTTTTAATGTCAGGTGAGCTTCTAACTAGTCTAAGTAGAGAAGTTTCTTCTTGCCTATCATAAACAAGGACGCGTAGGAACGGCTCTTTATAAACACGGGTTCTTACGCTCCTAACAAGACACTTTCTCAGTTGTCCGTTTTGCTGGTGCGAGCCCTGTAGGCGGCTGTCATTGCATGCTATTGCAGTTTGTTGTGCATTCTCTCCTGTCACTCTTTACCCTATTGCCGTCTCTTTGAATCTATTCTGTTTTTCTTCTTCTGTCGAGAAGAGAGTATCTTAGCTACGTTACTACGACAGTATTGGTTCTGTCTTACTCTCCAGCCATTATTACCAAGGTCTCATTCCTCTCTTGTTGCAATGTCCATTTCATATATTCTCTGAGGATTTATCATTGGGCATGAACTACATCTTAAATGACTAGCTAAGTAAGTATTCAGTGTTACCTTCTACTGAGAAGATCCAGAACATCGATGGTCAATAATTAAACTTTTGGACAACATCTGTTAACACAATTCCAAAAGCCATTTTATTTGAACCACCTGGGTATAGGTGCTAACTACCGCAACAGTTTTACATACTACAAATTGCTCATCAAAATGTGCGCAACTCCCTTTGATATGTTTTGAATCTCACATGTGTTAAACAGTACGCAGCAGATCGATTGAATGAAGAGCTAGCTAAGCAAGCTGTCAATGTTACTTTTCAAAAAATTGTGACTTGTTGACACATTGAGAAAGTCTCAAACTGCTTACTGCACGGTTCGTATCCAGTGTACCTATGACCAGCAGTATAGTGTAGATAGTGACTGTAAGCTAAATTAACATGATTCATACTGTTTGGACTACATTAATGGTACTGTACTGAGCAGTCAGTTTTCGTTATCCTATAGTAGCGTGCTGCTAGCACGATGCGATGGCGCTCCCAGAGTCCCCAAGCTTGTCATAGCACTCCCTTCGGTTTCGCTTTCATAGCATGATCTACTCTGTTTATTTTATCCTGTTAAGATACAATTACGTTCACATTTCTCGTTTCACTGACCAGTTCGAATCACGATGGCTCCAACAACATACACAACACGAACATCTCTTACTAACACAAAGGTTGCTCATGATTTTTTAAGTTGTTTCCTTTCAAAGTCTGATTCTGCTATCTCTTGCAGTCTTTCAGGCCAGTTAACAACCCTTGGTGTTTGGGATGTTCCGATCCCCTTGCTAGCGTGTCACACTGACGTTAATCAGTAGCGGTAGCCTATTTGTCTCAGCTTGCTGCCTTGGGCTCCTTCACAGACGCACACACAATGTCCTGCGTCGGTTCCACTGTGGAAACTATGATGATGTGCTATAAGAAATGTATTCGTAGATGGGAATACGGCACAACCATCAGCCGTGTAATTGAATGACAATGAAAATTTGTGCCGGATCGCGACTCCAAACCGAATTTCCCTTTTTATGCGAGCAGTCGCTTTAACCGCTTTTGCTATCCCTGCGCGACTCACGGCAATATCCAGACTTCCATAAGTCGTCGTTCATGTGTGACAACCTGCACTCGTACACATTCTGTAATTCCCATGCAGTAAGAGAACATTTTCATTGAAAGTCGCTGCCTGGTATCGACGGATAAATACGATATTGCAGTGTTTGTGCTGTTAAGAAGTATGATGGAATGTTTCTTCGGGCATGCAGTTCAAACACACGGCTTTCCACTAAATTGTAAGCGCATAAAATCTCATTTTACCTCACTTACACATACTTCTGCATGGTAACTAACTGGCATACCGTGATGAAATATTACACGTTAATACTGACACAATTTTATATAAGCTGGCCAAGTTTGTGATAATGTTTACAACTTCCATTCAGGATTAATACAGCTTTCTCAGTCAACGAGAGAACCGTAAAGGATCAAACTTATGCCGTTTTCTTTCGTCCCACCTTACGGTTGAAGATGTTTATAATACCTAATACTCTCTGTACTAAAAAAACTTACGCAAGCGAGCTCACCTGATAACCTCAAGTTCACGACCCAGGAAAGTTCATCTTTCTACCTCAACTATCAAAATTTCTCACAGTAAGTTCAGTACATGTTGCTAGCACTTCTATTCTCGTATCCTGTCTTTTCTGGATTAATACTACTATTCACTGCAAGATGATCTTTTTCATCTGATTTAATTAGACTCGTGGTTAGCTGCAAAACCAGATTCCTTCTGCGAATGAACAGCGGATACCTCACCTCAATTACCCTACACGTCGCTCTTCTGCTGTGGACACCTTTTCCCAATTCCTCCAAGCTTGGGCAGCTGATCATAACTCTTTCCCCAGTGTAACCTTAAATATCCTTATTCTATCCTTCCTATGTGCATGATGTTTTTCAGTCTCCTCTTTATGTTTGAGAACCCCTGCATTAATTTTACTAAGCTGTCATGCTTCCACAAAGAATAGTTTAAGCTACATACTCTTTGTAAACTTCACAAGCTCTGGTTAAATACTAGCTCCATAAACCTATGTGGACGTCTCGCTTCCCAAATTCCTCTGATGTATCACAAATTCTGCTGATCTGTTATTCGGGCCCGAGAACCGATCGGGCCACATGTACCCTGTTACAACTGCTACCCCTCTTGAAGTTTTACAGAGCTGTAAGCATATATAGTATAAAAATGTCATATATAGTATAAAAATGACTTGTTTCCTTTCGTTATGTTATGGACGATGTTCGAACCTTGATTATTCAGTTGTGCATTCGAGTGCGAGGCCACATAAGCTTATCGGAGTTGAACCACTTTGACTCCCTCGACACAACACACTACAGATAACCACTAGCACCCTTATTTACTGCCGGATGTCTTGCGTGGAACCCACAACGTTCTTGTTTTAATATAAGCCAGTCGCGGGAGTTAGTTAAAAAAAAAAAAAGGTTCAAATGGCTCTGAGCACTATGGGACTTAACTTCTGAGATCATCAGTCCCCTGGAACTTAGAACTACTTAAACCTAACTAACCTAAGGACATCACACACATCCATGCCCGAGGCAGGATTCGAATCTGCGACCGTAGCAGTTAGTTTTCAAGCCTTAGCACTGTATGTTTGTGCATGTTTAGGTGGTTAGGTCTGAGGTACTGACCTTAGCGACGTACCTCAAAATGATGATAGCCTCACTCATCGATTCCACTACCTGAGCGGTCGTGTTAACACACTGTACCACCAGGCAACTGAAATGAGGTGCTATATTCTGTTTACTTTGTTTCTCAGTGCTGTTGGCACTCCGCCATTCCTAATCTATCCTTCAACTTCTATACAACGTTCTAATGGCTGGACAATCTACTGTATACTCCTCATGGGGTAGCGTTAACTTTACGTTACTGAAAGATGAAGAGTAGCGATGCAGCAAGTTACAAAACGGCTGTTAGCTTGTGTAACCTTGCAGGAACAATCTGGTCAGAGAGGAACCATTCGTACATTATGGGACTTAAATAATTACTGAGACTCAAAAGCTGCTGAAAATCATTTCTGACGCTGTACCATCCCATCGCGTTAAATGAGCATGGTTCCATGCCGGTGCAACAGAGCTGAAGACAATATTTGATACTCCTGCTCAGTCGGACACTCATCACTGTAATAAGGCCAACAATCTTGCTACGTCCTTTGCCATTAAAAATCATGACATTCTTGTTCGTCAATGGTACGGCTTACGCATATCGAGGACAACTTTCTAATTGCCACTAGACAGATACGCAGAGTAGCCACTGAGCTACCTCAGCATTACGAAGAGGTTAGGAATACGATCCAGCATGACTGATTGACCATCCACGAGGCTGCTTTAGAGGCAACAGACACATTGCAAGTTCTTTTGTATAACATCCATGCAACACACTTACACATCAGCACCCTGCAATCGATTGTACAAATAGGACTGCAAAAAGAATTAAGTCCTAATCTATTGCCCGACGAGTCTTTCTACATGCCTTAATAAATATTTCGTCTCACTTGGTGGCCCCTATGCAAATGATCTATCCCATCTCTTACTTCTACACTGCTGCTAGAGTACACTTGTCTCGGCTTTCTGGAACCTTAATTGCACAGATCTTTTAGATGCCACCTGCACAAGTTGTGAGTGTCTATGTTACCACCTATCAGTATTACGTTAGACAAGGTGTGATAATATAAATTTTGATACGGATTAATGCTAATACTGTGGTTTTCATCTCCATTTCAGCACACTGAAATTTGAACTTGTACTGATTATTTCAGTTCTTTTCTGGATGAGCTTTAGCACCGAGGTGTACAGAAGGTACAGGACATGAGAGTCACAAATGTGGTACGCCGAAACCAAAGCCCTTTGCAGAACTGCCAGTAGGAGGATTGACAGGTAGAAGCTAACCTAATGTTGTCTTGGAGAGACTCGCTACAGCTAGCGTCGCACTAGCGCCCAGCCTGTTGTGCTGTTTATTGAGTCGGCCGGTGTGACCGAGCGGTTCTAGGCGCTTCAGTCTGGAACCGCGCACCACTACGGTCGCAGGCTCGAATCCTTCCTCGGCCATGGATGTGTGTGATGACCTTATGTTAGTTAGGTTTAAGTAGCTCTAAGTTCTAGGAGACTGATGACCTCAGATGTTAAGTCCCATAGTGCTTAGAGCCATTTGAACCATTTGAGCAGTTTACTGAACTGCACCTTGGACTCCCGAACTGAAAGCATTTGTTCCGGAGGATGGCGCTCTGCCTGGCAGGAGGTGAGCGCGCGAGATGTGCTAAGAAAAGTCCGTTCAGCTGATAAACATCTCCTAACTGTCCAGCTCTGACATAATTCAGGTTGAGAAGATACCGCAAAAGTGATGGAAATCCTTGGACACAGTTTTTTAGCCTTTTACATGGCATATGATGCGAGGCGAGCTGCTTCTTGAGAGGGCACCGACTGGTGAAGTTGATGCGACGTCAGGAGGACGTAATATGCTGTAGGGAGATTTTAGCAAAAGCAGGGAATAAATCCAGATAATTGGCTTTTAACGTTTCCCTGAAACAAGCAAAATGTTATGCCATTGGCGGACTGATACACCTTGCCAAAATTCTTGGGCTGAGCACGTGAGCAGTCCGACCTTTACCGACTATAAATTGAGAAATTTTTCTCTGAACATAGCGCTGAATGCATCGATACTCTGCAGGCTTTGCTCTCACCTGGAACGGCAGGCTCAATTAGCAGAATGGGGTCCAATGTTTCAGTCCTCGTCAGAGCGGTTCTAGCGATGTATTTAATGGCAGCCAGACATTGTGTCATTGATCTGCGCATATGCACCGACGATAATGGTGAGCAGAACTTGCAGCTTCCGCATGTTAGGACCACAGAAGCTCAGAATCGTATTCCGATTTTGTTTCCCGCGATCGTCAGTGCATTCTCAGTTGCGTGGGGTTCTTGGTTTCTCCAGTAAAACAATCAATGTAACTGATAAGGAGGCAGGTCCAGTTAAATTTCAGAAGAAACTCAGCTATTTGATCATGGGCTAATTCCGACCCCCACCAAGTAATGATTAGTTTTGATAACTCTTCACTCACACACACGTGGGGTTTAGCAAAGTTTGCTGTTCCATGAATTGCGGAAGTGCACGTCCAGCGGAACATAACTCATATTTCCATAAGACACGGTTTATTCCACTTTATTTTGCCTGTTAGGTCACGTTAGAACATATTGAAAGAAGTTGGAGCCGGTCTGAGCTGTCTGGCTTGGCAGGAACGTGTGTTGTAGAATTGAAGCACTCATTGTCAGAGAGAGAATCATGTTATTGTTGCGAGACCATCATAGACGTTGATGTAGTCATCATAGGCATCGTCACTATCTAACGCTTTCTTCTTCTTTTTGGACACAAAAGGTAAGTTTGGTATGCGTTACACACTGCTCATAATAATGAAATTTATGTCTTTCCGATCAATCACTTGTTGTAATTCACAAAACGTGAATTCCTCTGCTTCCATGTCACAGAACTTGTAGCATTTGGGTAAGGGCGGAAGCATAATACGTACCGAAAGATTATCGGCAATGAAGAAAGGAGAGCGGCACTCAGTCTTGAACGCAAGAGATGTCAACACCAAGTTTGGAGCGGCAATGCTCGTTCATCCGAAGGAATGCAAAATACATCTACCATTAATGACGCGTAACTTGCTTGTCTCAACAGTGACACTGTGTGCCACGATTTATCACGGTAGAATGAACAACATGGGTACATTTGATTTTGAAAATAGTCATACAAACAGATTTAATTTTATTTCATTGCGTCTAGTAGAAAACTGTGTGTGTAAAAATGTCAGTTCCTGTTCATCATGTATCGTACAGTGGAGCTTGTAGTGGTAGGAATTTTTGCAATATTAAGGGTGATTCCGTGACGATGTTCAATAATTCCAATGACGATGTAGAAGGGCAAATGTATCAGTTTGAGGTATGGGACCATGGTCCGGAAATGATCGAGTCAAATGCCATAAGCGAAAATGTTTCTGATACCTTTGACAGTTCCAGCATGTGCCAGTATTGTTGTTGCTAAGATTGTAGGGTACGCCACTTTCAGAGATAGCAGTATGGACCAAAACAAGAAAAAAATTCTAGTAAACATGGGCTCTAAAATGCATACCTAAAGAACTTGTGAGCACTAGTTTATCTTCGACACTGTGAAACACATTGCTTCAACTGAACAAGTGCTCGTAGCTCTTAAGGTATGCGTTTTGGAGCCCATGTTTACCAGACTTTTTTCCTTGGTTTGTTCGATACTATCACCTCTGAAAGCTGGCTACTCTACAACCTTAGTAACAAACGTATGGTTACATATATTCCACTGTCGGAAGAACCAGAACGATATCCGCTCATAACTCCCGACACGGTCGCTTCCGGAATAAGGTCCATTACCGCTAAATTATACATTTATCTTTCTCCATCATCTTTGAAAGTTTGTAACATCAACACGGAATCACGCTGTTTATTATAATATTAACTGCACTTGGGTGCGGCAGTAGCAAATTACACGTATAAAAGAATTAGGAACGCCAGTTACAAGAATGTAGAGAAATTAGTCATAAATATTTATTTTAAATACAAGGACCACGGTTATTACATGGAGTTTAAAAGTTACTTTTTCTCAGGAAGAATGAAATTATTATTTGCCCATTATCGATTACAAGAATTGTCTCGCCTCCCTCAGTACGCTTGTTCGCCCACTGCTTGGATACTGTTCAGCAGTGTGGGATCCGTACCAGATAAGGTTGATAGAAGAGATAGAGAAGATCCAACGGAGAGCAGCGCGCTTCGTTACCGGATCATTTAGTAATCGGGAAAGCGTTACGGAGATGATAGATAAACTCCAGTGGAAGACTCTGCAGGAGAGACGCTCAGTAGCTCGGTACGGGCTTTTGTTAAAGTTTCGAGAACATACCTTCACCGAAGAGTCAAGAAGTATATTGCTCCCTCCTACGTATATCTCGCGAAGAGACCATGAGGATAAATTCAGAGAGATTAGAGCCCACACAGAAGCATACCGACAATCCTTCTTTCCACGAACTACACGAGACTGGAATAGAAGGGAGAACCGATAGAGGTACTCAGGGTACCCTCCGCCACATACTGTCGGGTGGCTTGCGGAGTATGGATGTAGATGTAGATGTAGAAACTGTTGGCTGAGTTCTGTTAACTTCCCTTTAATGGTGTGAAAGCGAGGAAGTCTACTAGGACATTTAGCAGACGTGGTGTTGGAACGGAGAAAAGAAGTTTTGTAGACAGTGAATAAAGGTGCAAACACTTCCAAATACGATTATAGAACTCTTTATTTTTCTTAGTAACGCAGATTTACTCGGTGAAGTGTCTTGCAATGGGTCTTCATCCATCAATTATCACACTCTATAATTCCAGCTTGTACAGCGTAAAGTCAGCGCCGGCACGCCAGTCGGGATCGGCAGAGAAGAGAAGGCTGTGAGAAGAGGTCACCCAATCGCACGCTGACCGACCTCCCTCCAGGACGAGAACGAGACAGCAGCGACCCCGAAATGACGACGACAGCAGCTTCAACGTTAACCACTTCGCTAGCCAAAGCATCATAGCCTTTTCATTAGCAATCTCTACATAGCACAGTTAGAGCTCAGCAATCACTACTGTTCAGTTGACAGGCTCTTGCTCGTAGCGGTTGCTAGGACCAGAAGTGTTGCTTGTGTTTGTCTGTTCTGAAGAAGACTGATTATTTTGTACGTCGTCCTTTGCTTGTGACACATTTGTGTAATTGCACTTGTCGACGATCATGTATAAAGGACACAAGAATTTTCACATCAAAGTTAAGTATTTGTACTTGTCTTGTTGTAATAAAACTTATTAATACGAGTTGTTTGATTGTTTGTCTAGCCAACAGAGTATGTAGGATTCCTAGACAACACTAGCAATCCCAGTTCCTAATTATAACCGTTTACTCTCAGTGACGAGTGCTTTGTTAGTGATTTGTCCTGATGGTACCATCAAATACTCGAATCAAGATATGAGACGAATGTGAGACAGAGCTCGTTCATTCCCAGACACGTGTATTCTGACATACAGAAATACTATTGTTCTTTGCTACTTCTAGAGATAAACTCTATGGAGCTTGTTCTTTACTAACAGGTAGAAAATTCAATGTAAGAATTGTGGCCTCCATCGAATGTATTTGTAGAATTACTGGCACACTGGATAAGAGCTCATAACTTAATTTAGGGGGGAGGGGGAAGTCGGATGTGTCGTGACTGTCAAGATTTATTAATATAAGAGGTCAAATGTTATTGTGTGTGTGTGAAATCTTATGGGACTTAACTGCTAAGGTCATCAGTCCCTAAGCTTACACACTACTTAACCTAAATTATCCTAAGGACAAACACACACACCCATGCCCGAGGGAGGACTCGAACCTCCGCCGGGACCAGCCGCAGAGTCCATGACTGCAGCGCCCTAGACCGCTCGGCTAATCCCGCGCGGCAAACGTTATTGATGTAAGAAGTGTTATGGACGGTATGAAAAAAATGGAAACTTTATTAAGTACCAACTCACAGGCATGGGCCTGGAGAGACATACTGTATATGGCTAGTAGAAAGTAGAGTGGGCGATCGCAACAGCACACAACAGATGAAAGTGGCATGCCACCTCAGTCACAGTCACTATTGGGACGACAAAATAGTGTAAGCACCGGAAACAACAACTGACAGCTCGTTGAAGCTAAAACAGGGAAGTGTTAGACTAGACAGGGAGCTTCTAGACTGTTCAAGGAGATGCGAGAAGCTTCAGGAAAGATTTCTAGCACAAAAAGGACCTTCAAGGGAAGCAGGAGGAAGCTAAACTTCCAGCCGAAACTTCTACAGGGCCCTGAAAAAGCAATATATAAACGGCTGTCGGAGTATCATCGCCATCAGCAGTAGAGTAAGAAATGCTTTAAGCTGTGAGACAGTCGTAGCTGCGATCATCACCAGAGAGCAGCTGAGTCGTCGGGAACCATCACTGCAAACTGACAGTTTGATGATGTGGCCTTAAACTGCGAGAAGGCTGTACCCGTTCGATGGAGGCCACAGTTCTTACGTTGAGTTTTCTACCTGTTAGCAACGAACAAGCTCCATAAAGTTTATCTCTAGAAGTAACAAAGAATAATAGTATTTCTGTATGTCAGAATACACAGAGGAATAAGTGTCGCCATACACCTGTCTCCTACTGTTGCATGAGTCACAAAGAGGAATGATTCGTATTTTTCGGTGTCTGGGAATGAACGAGCGCTGTCTCACATTCGTCTCATATATGGATTCGAGTATTTGATGGTACGATCAGGGCAAGTCGCTAGCGAAGCAGTCATCTCTGACAGTAAACGGTAATAATCAGACGGGGGTCGATAGAATGATAGAGTGTAATAACTGATGGATGAAGACCCACTATAGGTCACCTCTCCGAGTAAGGCTGCATTACTGAGAAAAACAAAGAGTTCTATAATTGTGTTTGGAAGTGTTTGCACCCTTCTTCACTTCCTACAAAACGTCTCTCCGTTCCAACATCACGTCTGCTAAATGTCCTACGAGACTTCCTCCCTTTCACAACATTAAAGGGAAGTTAACAGAACTCAGCGTACAGAGTCGTCAGCTTCCTGAGGGAAATGCGACAGTTTTTCTAATCGATCATGGGTAAATAATAATTTCAGTCTTCCTGAGTAAAAGTAATCTGTAAATTGTATTTGAATCGCCAGTTGCCAAATGTGATTTAATAAACAAGCCTTTGGAAAGCTTTAACTGCATGCAGCATGACCAAGAACAGGTAACATGAACTCCGCACAGTTCTGGAGCTGTACCATTAGCTCAGTGAGACAAAGCAATGCCGTGGGGAAAGGTATGCAGACTCGCCAAGTTCGAATCGCGTCTTTCTATTACTGTTACCTTTATTTAAACATTAAGACATAACATGAACTTCTTACAGACGAAAACGGCACTTTGTTTCGTCCATGATACGAATAAAACCAGTAGAAAATAGTAGTGGATACAGCAACATCGCCTGTATTCAGTGAAGTACAAGAAACAAAATATGAAGGCTACACATTATGCTACGCACAATAATACTATTATATAAGTCTGGCGTAAAGAGTTATCTTCACAGAGCCGGTATGTACACTCGACAGCACAAAAAGTGGACCACTCCTGAATTCCACTGCGTAAGCCGTATCTGAATGTGTGCAGCCAACCAGAACCGTGCATCGCACCACACGTACACGCCCGCATGCGGCCGACCGCTTCGTTCTGCTGCCCGCACCGCGGACAGTCGAGCTCAGCTGTACCGGGAACAGTGCGCGAGCCGCGATGCGCCGTCGACGCTCGCGGCTCGTTCGGGTATCGGGCGGTGCCCAGGTGTCAACACGGCCGCGGGGTTGGGCGCCATGCCACGGATTGCACGGTCCCTCCCGCTGGAGGTTCGAGTCCTCCCTTGGGGAAGGATTTCTCTGTTGTTCTTAGCCTAAGTTAGTTTAAGTAGTGGTAAGTCTAGGGACCGAAGACCTCAGTTGTTTGGTCCCTTAGGAATTCACACACATTTGACAGTTGGTGTCAACAGGGGTGGGTGCGAAAAGGAAACGGACAGAACTGGCCAAGCGGGGATGACGGGCCACACGCAAGCGTATTTCTTTCTGAATCGTCTGCACTCCTCTGAGAATCGTGAAGGTTTGGTATTCTAGGAAGGGGCTGTTCTTCAGCTTTAGTAAAGAACTCATAATGTAAAATAAGGAATGTAACACAGTAACAAGTAATACAATAACCAATGTAGTACAAGCAACTTCTTATTGGTTTATGAAATTCATACTTTCTTCTTTATGCTTCTTTCTAAAACCTCTAGCTTTCTGAGCTCATTTATGAAACTTGGTCTCAAATTTTGCCGTTAGGTTTTTGTTACTCTTAAATCCACAATTTTATATTGTGCGGAATTGTTTCAATAACCTCTTCGTACACCATACTTTTTATATTCTTCTTCATGTAACGTTCCTGGTTGATTTTCCACAAACGAGGTCTTTTGCGGTACAATTTTATTAGTTTTCGATGTTTTTAGTGGTCTACTCCTTCACCATACTGAAAGCAAGTAGAATTTGCTGTCACGTGCAGGAAAACTCGTGGATCCTGTTGCGACACTTAAACAACCGCAAAGCTTCTCCTAATAGTCATATCAATAGCAGTGGCAAGCTTCCGGCGTCAGCAAAATCCATTGTCCTGGAGAAGTGTGTAACAATGTACACAAGAGATCCATGACTGATAAATCAAAGGGACAGGAGAATGCTTCCTTAATCTTGCACAGACACTGCCAGAAATAGAAGAATAGTGCCCTACTACAAGTGTAACAGATATGCTTCCTCTCCCACCAACAATTTCTCATCATGAAAAAGAAATAGCAGATGAATACCGCGTGGCTGTTGTCCCCTAAGTGTTGAAGGATATGGAGGATGGTGCGTGAGCATGTACAACTGACACGTGGACAGACGCATACGCTAAAAGGCATTATTTTACGCATATTACGCATTCAGTGTCCTGCTTGTTGCAGAATTCCTGTTTTCTGGAGAAAAGTGGTACAAATGTACGGGACGAAACTGTAACTAACATAAGCAAGTTAGGGATATTTACTAGCTATCTCTTGAACGTTGCGTTCGTTACCGATCAGGAGGCTATTGCGAAAAAGTCCCTAGAGAACTGTTGTCGCCTTCCATACAACATCCACTCCTGCAGCACTGTTCTATGCTACAGCCATTAGGAAAAATGGTTGCAGGAATATTGTTGTAATGTTCATCCATCGTTGGAATCAACGAAACATGCCGTAACTTATTTAAAAAGGAGTGGCCATGTCAAAGATTCACGGTTGTAGTTTACCGTGAAGCAACACGTTGAGACTCGCTGGAATGCTTAGTGTGTTAGTTCTAAAACAGAAGTTTATGCAGCATGAACAAATTGATGAAGTTTTACATGAATTCGAGAAACTACACTTGCTTTGGAACTGGGATTACTAGGTAGCTCACAAAGCTTTTCTCGAAGTATTTCAAGAGGGTACTGTAACACCTATTTTCGACCTATTTTGTATCTGTATCGACATTTCTATGTCAATCTGTAATATTGTTTATATAGAATGTTGTATCTGTCATGAAAATTCTTTAACTATGTGTACATATTTAAGTTGTGTCAACTTCTGAACGATGTTGTTTAAATTATACTAGTGGATTTAAATAACTAATGGAATGATTGTTATGTAATTTACTGTAAATGAGTTGGTCCATAGTTAGGGAACGTAGGGTTGAATGTAAAAGTTGTGGAGAAGTCCCGCAGCTACGGAAGTAGCCTGGTGGAGTGGGAAAGGTGTGGTTGGCGTGCAAGTGGCAACTCGTCCCTTGTGACGAGTAAGGAGTCTGGGCTGAGCAGTGATGTGGTTAACATCTCGCTAGCAATAGCGGATCATTGTGGCTCATATTCTTGGAATTTTGAGGCCAGAAGACCTTAAGGGCAGTGTTTATGGGCCTCGGATGCTGCATTTGGTGATACCGTTATCATGGCATGGCTTTTTGGCCCTACAAAAATATAATTCCGGCGCCAAGAATATCTGTAACAGGACAAGGCCAATAGTAATGCGATGACTGCATCGCCGCCATGTTAACAGCCTCTGAAAACTACACCACTAGTACCACCAGCTTTCCACTAAGTTGTTTATGTTTGGGACTCTGTAAATGGACCATATATTTGGGAAATTTGGCTGATTTTCATAATAATCTTGGTGCTTATAAAAACACTATCTTGCACCCGTGATTATCCCAAAATCACAAACCTGGACAGGAATCCTATCCTAGTGAGTTTCATTCCGAGTGTCCTATATTATTATGACAAGACTTATTTGGCAACTGTACAAATAGTTTTGACTGCTTTCTAATGTGTGGAGTTATGTTGTTTAAAGTCCAGTTTCATAGTTTGAGAAATATTCTATTTTTAGTGCATTTTTAAATCAATCTGCAGCCATTTCCTTAAATAATATAAATTGTTGCATTTATACACTTTGATCAGAATTACGAAGTCTCACCAGTGTTCATTTCATGAGAAAGTGTTTGCGCAGCCAATTATATTTTGAGTAGGTTAAAAGACTGCTTATGAAACCACATATGTTATTTAAAGAGCTATAGTTTTCTGTGCTTTACATAATTAATAATGAAGCAAAGCAAGGGCTCCTTCAGACACAGTGTAGTTAGATTTGAATTCTGTTTAATTGCTTCAAACCGAATTTAAGAAAGAAATATTTACTGTGTTAGCTATTTTAATGCAAGTTATTTAATGGGCAGGCATATACGCCCGTACTGAGCCATTAAATTAAAGAGTATGATCATTAACAGACCCCCTGATTTAAATCAAAACCATTTCATACTCTTCCCTGTTGAGTATTGCTATCAGTTTCGTGTTTAGTGTTGACTGGTTCCATAAACTGTTGCATCTAGTTCAGTTAAGGTACGTGTTGCTGAGAGGCATTTGTTACTGTTTGCTATCTCATTGGCCACCTGTTTGTCTGACTTACTAGTATCACATTTATCTGCAGGTTAGGTTACTGTGCTGTAGTGTGAACAATATAAAGAAAAAGTTTAGTATGTGTGTGTGTCAAGGAAGGTGAAGTTAGGATTAGCACTGCCTTCTGCTTTATTATATTGCTTCACACAAGAATGCCTAATTAGGCTGGCGACCGATATTACTATGTAATGTTACAACTTGCTTTTGTGCTGGGAGAACGTCTGTTCCCTGACCCATTTATTTACTGTTAGTTATTTTCTGTTGGAGTGTTTCGGAAACGAATCCCAGTTTGATTGTTCCAGAGGTATAACGTTAGCATCGATTGCCATTTAAGGTAGCCGGTGTTACCGTTACATTGCCAAGGTTATGGACGCTGACAGTGATTCGACGCTGCAGTTGGTGGGGCCACTGGCGTACCAGCTACAGGAACACTGTGCAGAGAAAGCGACGGACAGTAAGGTAAGCACTCCCATATATGTAAAACGACGTATTTATAAATGAAATTTATATTTTGATTAAATGTTTTAAACTCCCATAACTGGATAACAGATCGTGTTTGAAGAAGATTGTGTGCCTCAATATTGTCAAACATTTGCGGGAAGCAGCACTACTGAAAAAAGCGCTCGAAACCTCTTAAGTGAAAAAATGGATTTGCTTGCATTATTTCTAGTTCCACAGGTGAGTCATCTAAAGCAACTCTCGATAACTGAGAGAGAGGAAGTTTTTGCGTCAGCACGTACCAGATGTGTTGCACTACACGGTAAATGCGAAGTTAATAAGCTATGGCTAAGTAAATATTTTATCAGTACTGGCGTCCTCAATGTTTCATCATATAATAGCGAAACGACGTAAATTTATGTGAAAAATGCACCAAATTTATTGACAGCTACGCGATATAAAATATGTGTCCTCCATGCTGACATGCTATATTATTTGCAAAATGTCATACAGAGAACGAAACCTCAGCATCGACGTTTTCAAAACGTGAAAAGAGAGTACAATGTGATAACTGTTCTGCCGTGATATAAGGTTCTAACTTCAGTGTGTGCCGACAAAAACTTTTAAATACTTGCCATTTTCTCATATAATATTACAAAAATTCCGTAATTAGTAGGGCGACCGTTAATAAAATTAACTGCATCGTAAAGTATAAAGCTTTTTACAACCACGTAACAATAAGTTGATTGAACAATTACAAGCAACGGTGGAGATTTAAGTATCCATGTTGTTCCTGACGTTACAGCCATCAGTTATTTTAATGTAACACCGGAGGTTAAGCATTATGTCGGTGATTCCTGTGCGAAGCAATAAAGTGCTTTCGTACGTGTTGCAGAGATTTCATTCTGCGCCCGCAACAGTGTGGGGGCTATCGGGCGCGCGACGTGACGAGCAGCCGAGCCGCACGTGTGCCTGAGCGGACACGGGTTCTGGCAGGGAACCACACGGCCAGGCTCGATGCACGCCTCTGCAGCCGACTTAGCATAGCTGTGTTGCACGTTCTCTAAACCCTCTGCAGTACACTCGTTTTAATATACACAATGGTTACCACGAGAGACTACTAGAGAACACTGCTCTTTGTGGCAGTTAGTGCAGACGTAAACCAATACCGTCATACAACAAATATTAGAAAACACGTTATTGGAGCTGAGATACTCCATAACGCTTGTAAATTAAACTTCATTACAATAACTGACACTGCAGTAGTCTTATCACACTCATTAGATGTCATGACGAGGTGTTCATGATCCGAGTCTGAACCCACTGTTAACCAAACAAAGCTTGCGCGTCAATTCGAGACTCGACTGGGCATAAGGAGGCGTAAAATATCGAAGTTTCCACCAGTATGAGTTTACAAGGCCGAATGTTCGAACCTGGAAATAAATGATGATACGTTTAAACAATGCACTTGGAACCCCAATACGCTTATATTGCTCCTGGAATGTAACCACAAAGGTTCTAACCAGTAACAATAAAATGCGTCAGGTTCTCCATATGATTGGTAACAAGGTCCCTCAAGCTTCGAAAACTCGAGAAGTAAAACAAATTTGAGAGTTACAGATCCAACGAAAGTCCTAGGTGCTAGAAATGTAAACAATGTAATTGAGAAACATCACATGTTGTGGTGAAGGTGAAACAAATGTTGGGTTATTATTGGTTCAAATGGCTCTGAGCACTAAGGGACTTAACATCTGAGGTCACCAGTCCCCTAGACTTAGAACTACTTCAACCTAACTAACCTAAGGACATCACACACATCCATGCCCGAGGCAGGATTCAAACCTGCGACCATAGCAGCAGCGTGGTTCCTGACTGAAGCACCTAGAACCGCTCGGCCACACGGGCGGCGGTGGGTTATTTTCACAACCTTAGAAGATCCAAGAAGTCTACAAAGGAGACTGCTTTTTCGCTGCAGCACGTTATTTCCACGACTTTTCAGCCACCATCTTTCTCCTCCGAATGAAAGCAGTTTTTGTTGCCGCCGCCGTAAAAAGAAAGATGTTACAACTGTAGTAACATAAGATAAATTAGAACTCTCACACAAAGACTTTAGTGTTAGTTTTCCTCAAGCGTTGTACGCGAGTGGAATGGTCGGGAAGCTGAAGTGTTTCTGTGAACTCTTTCCGAAACACTTACATAACCGTGAGTTATAGAGTAGCCGGCCGCGGTGGCCGAGCGGCTCTAGGCGCTTCAGTCCCGAACCGCGCGACTGCTACGGTCGCAGGTTCGAATCCTGCCTCGGGCGTGGATGTGTGTGATGTGCTTAAGTTAGTTAGGTTTAAGTAGTTCTAAGTTC
This sequence comes from Schistocerca americana, assembly GCF_021461395.2. Lineage (NCBI taxonomy): Eukaryota > Metazoa > Arthropoda > Insecta > Orthoptera > Acrididae > Schistocerca > Schistocerca americana. Next base: position 479,365,925 of record NC_060130.1, read on the forward strand.
TGGGGTACTGATGACCCCAGATGTTAAGTCCCACAGTGCTCTGAGCCATTTTTTTGAGTTACAGAGTAGTCGTGTATCATTTCGATGTGAATGATGTGCCCCAGCAGAACGTAATTTCCGGGGTGCAGCACCTATTGTTTCAGAGACACTGAGTACACTTTATGTGTGCACAAAATGTAATTGATTTACTACATATACACAAGTATATGGCCAGATTACCATACATATATTGTTAAGGCGAGATCTAATGCAGAGAGCCGCGCGGAGTGGCTGCGCGGTTTGAGGCGTCATGTCACGGAGTGCGAGGTTCGAGTCCTCCCTCTGACATGGGTGTGTGTGTTGTTCTTATCATGTTGTTGTTGTGGTCTTCAGTCCTGAGACTGGTTTGATGCAGCTCTCCATGCTACTCTATCCTGTGCAAGCTTTTTCATCTCCCAGTACCTATTGCAACCTACATCCTTCTGAATCTGCTTAGTGTATTCATCTCTTGGTCTCCCTCTACGATTTTTACCCTCCACGCTGCCCTCCAACACTAAATTGGTGATCCCTTGATGCCTCAGAACATGTCCTACCAACCGATCCCTTCTTCTGGTCAAGTTGTGCCACAAACTTCTCTTCTCCCCAATCCTATTCAATACTTCCTCATTAGTTATGTGATCTACCCATCTAATCTTCAGCATTCTTCTGTAGCACCACATTTCGAAAGCTTCTATTCTCTTCTTGTCCAAACTATTTATCGTCCATGTTTCACTTCCATACATGGCTACACTCCATACAAATACTTTCAGAAATGACTTCCTGACACTTAAATCAATACTGGATGTTAACAAATTTCTCTTCTTCAGAAACGCTTTCCTTGCCATTGCCAGCCTACATTTTATATCCTCTCTACTTCGACCATCATCAGTTATTTTGCTCCCCAAATAGCAAAACTCCTTTACTACTTTAAGTGCCTCATTTCCTAATCTAATTCCCTCAGCATCACCCGACTTAATTAGACTACATTCCATTATCCTTGTTTTGCTTTTGTTGATGTTCATCTTATATCCTCCTTTCAAGACACTGTCCATTCCATTCAACTGCTCTTCCAAGTCCTTTGCTGTCTCTGACAGAATTACAATGTCATCGGCGAACCTCAAAGTTTTTATTTCTTCTCCATGAATTTTAATACCTACCCCGAATTTTTCTTTTGTTTCCTTTACTGCTTGCTCAATATACAGATTGAACAACATCGGGGAGAGGCTACAACCCTGTCTTACTCCCTTCCCAACCACTGCTTCCCTTTCATGTCCCTCAGCTCTTATAACTGCCATCTGGTTTCTGTACAAATTGTAAATAGCCTTTCGCTCCCTGTATTTTACCCCTGCCACCTTCAGAATTTGAAAGAGAGTATTCCAGTCAACATTGTCAAAAGCTTTCTCTAAGTCTACAAATGCTAGAAACGTAGGTTTGCCTTTCCTTAATCTTTCTTCTAAGATAAGTCGTAAGGTCAGTATTGCCTCACGTGTTCCAGTGTTTCTACGGAATCCAAACTGATCTTCCCCGAGGTTGGCTTCTACTAGTTTTTCCATTCGTCTGTAAAGAATTCGTGTTAGTAGTTTGCAGCTGTGGCTTATTAAACTGATTGTTCGGTAATTTTCACATCTGTCAACACCTGCTTTCTTTGGGATTGGAATTATTATATTCTTCTTGAAGTCTGAGGGTATTTCGCCTGTTTCATACATCTTGCTCGCCAGATGGTAGAGTTTTGTCAGGACTGGCTCTCCCACGGCCGTCAGTAGTTCCAATGGAATATTGTCTACTCCGGGGGCCTTGTTTCGACTCAGGTCTTTCAGTGCTCTGTCAAACTCTTCACGCAGTATCGTATCTCCCATTTCATCTTCATCTACATCCTCTTCCATTTCCATAATATTGTCCTCAAGTACATCGCCCTTGTATAGACCCTCTATATACTCCTTCCACCTTTCTGCTTTCCCTTCTTTGCTTAGAACTGGGTTTCCATCTGAGCTCTTGATATTCATACAAGTCGTTCTCTTATCTCCAAAGGTCTCTTTAATTTTCCTGTAGGCGGTATCTATCTTACCCCTAGTGAGATAGGCCTCTACATCCTTACATTTGTCCTCTAGCCATCCCTGTTTAGCCATTTTGCACTTCCTGTCGATCTCGTTTTTGAGACGTTTGTATTCCTTTTTGCCTGTTTCACTTACCGCATTTTTATATTTTCTCCTTTCATCAATTAAATTCAATATTTCTTCTGTTACCCAAGGATTTCTACTAGCCCTCGTCTTTTTACCTACTTGATCCTCTGCTGCCTTCACTACTTCATCCCTCAAAGCTACCCATTCTTCTTCTACTGTATTTATTTCCCCTATTCCTGTCAATTGCTCCCTTATGCTCTCCCTGAATCTCTGTACAACCTCTGGTTCTTTCAGTTTATCCAGGTCCCATCTCCTTAAATTCCCACCTTTTTGCAGTTTCTTCAGTTTTAATCTACAGGTCATAACCAATAGATTGTGGTCAGAGTCCACATCTGCCCCTGGAAATGTCTTACAATTTAAAACCTGGTTCCTAAATCTCTGTCTTACCATTATATAATCTATCTGATACCTTTTAGTATCTCCAGGGTTCTTCCATGTATACAACCTTCTTTCATGATTCTTAAACCAAGTGTTAGTTATGATTATGTTGTGCTCTGTGCAAAATTCTACCAGGCGGGTTCCTCTTTCATTTCTGTCCCCCAATCCATATTCACCTACTATGTTTCCTTCTCTCCCTTTTCCTACACTCGAATTCCAGTCACCCATGACTATTAAATTTTCGTCTCCCTTCACAATCTGAATAATTTCTTTTATTTCATCATACATTTCTTCAATTTCTTCGTCATCTGCAGAGCTAGTTGGCATATAAACTTGTACTACTGTAGTAGGTGTGGGCTTCGTATCTATCTTGGCCACAATAATGCGTTCACTATGCTGTTTGTAGTAGCTTACCCGCATTCCTATTTTCCTATTCATTATTAAACCTACTCCTGCATTACCCCTATTTGATTTTGTGTTTATAACCCTGTAGTCACCTGACCAGAAGTCTTGTTCCTCCTGCCACCGAACTTCACTAATTCCCACTATATCTAACTTCAACCTATCCATTTCCCTTTTTAAATTTTCTAACCTACCTGCCCGATTAAGGGATCTGACATTCCACGCTCCGATCCGTAGAATGCCAGTTTTCTTTCTCCTGATAACGACATCCTCTTGAGTAGTCCCCGCCCGGAGATCCGAATGGGGGACTATTTTACCTCCGGAATATTTTACCCAAGAGGACGCCATCATCATGTAATCATACAGTAAAGCTGCATGCCCTCGGGAAAAATTACGGCTGTAGTTTCCCCTTGCTTTCAGCCGTTCGCAGTACCAGCACAGCAAGGCCGTTTTGGTTATTGTTACAAGGCCAGATCAGTCAATCATCCAGACTGTTGCCCTTGCAACTACTGAAAAGGCTGCTGCCCCTCTTCAGGAACCACACGTTTGTCTGGCCTCTCAACAGATACCCCTCCGTTGTGGTGTTCTTATCATAAGTTAGTTTAAAGTTAGTTTAAGTAGTGTGTAAGTCTAGGGACCGATGACCTCAGCAGTTTGGTCCTAGGAATTCAATTACATTTGAACACTGAACATCTAATACAGAGTGCTTTCAAGAAAGAATAGGTTCCCGCATTGCATGAGTTCTAGCTAGCTGAATTATATTTTGGTAGCTAAGTTTATCATGAATGTATTCTTTATTTTTTCTTAAATACACTCCTGGAAATGGAAAAAAGAACACATTGACACCGGTGTGTCAGACCCACCATACTTGCTCCGGACACTGCGAGAGGGCTGTACAAGCAATGATCACACGCACGGCACAGCGGACACACCAGGAACCGCGGTGTTGGCCGTCGAATGGCGCTAGCTGCGCAGCATTTGTGCACCGCCGCCGTCAGTGTCAGCCAGTTTGCCGTGGCATACGGAGCTCCATCGCAGTCTTTAACACTGGTAGCATGCCGCGACAGCGTGGACGTGAACCGTATGTGCAGTTGACGGACTTTGAGCGAGGGCGTATAGTGGGCATGCGGGAGGCCGGGTGGACGTACCGCCGAATTGCTCAACACGTGGGGCGTGAGGTCTCCACAGTACATCGATGTTGTCGCCAGTGGTCGGCGGAAGGTGCACGTGCCCGTCGACCTGGGACCGGACCGCAGCGACGCGCGGATGCACGCCAAGACCGTAGGATCCTACGCAGTGCCGTAGGGGACCGCACCGCCACTTCCCAGCAAATTAGGGACACTGTTGCTCCTGGGGTATCGGGGAGGACCATTCGCAACCGTCTCCATGAAGCTGGGCTACGGTCCCGCACACCGTTAGGCCGTCTTCCGCTCACGCCCCAACATCGTGCAGCCCGCCTCCAGTGGTGTCGCGACAGGCGTGAATGGAGGGACGAATGGAGACGTGTCGTCTTCAGCGATGAGAGTCGCTTCTGCCTTGGTGCCAATGATGGTCGTATGCGTGTTTGGCGCCGTGCAGGTGAGCGCCACAATCAGGACTGCATACGACCGAGGCACACAGGGCCAACACCCGGCATCATGGTGTGGGGAGCGATCTCCTACACTGGCCGTACACCACTGGTGATCGTCGAGGGGACACTGAATAGTGCACGGTACATCCAAACCGTCATCGAACCCATCGTTCTACCATTCCTAGACCGGCAAGGGAACTTGCTGTTCCAACAGGACAATGCACGTCCGCATGTATCCCGTGCCACCCAACGTGCTCTAGAAGGTGTAAGTCAACTACCCTGGCCAGCAAGATCTCCGGATCTGTCCCCCATTGAGCATGTTTGGGACTGGATGAAGCGTCGTCTCACGCGGTCTGCACGTCCAGCACGAACGCTGGTCCAACTGAGGCGCCAGGTGGAAATGGCATGGCAAGCCGTTCCACAGAACTACATCCAGCATCTCTACGATCGTCTCCATGGGAGAATAGCAGCCTGCATTGCTGCGAAAGGTGGATATACAGTGTACTAGTGCCGACATTGTGCATGCTCTGTTGCCTGTGTCTATGTGCCTGTGGTTCTGTCAGTGTGATCATGTGATGTATCTGACCCCAGGAATGTGTCAATAAAGTTTCCCCTTCCTGGGACAGTGAATTCACGGTGTTCTTATTTCAATTTCCAGGAGTGTATTTGAATGAAACCTCAAAAGTAAATGTGGCTGCTCCTGTTATAGCAAAATAATTCTAGCTGCGTTAGATTATACAACAGACTTGTGTAGGATAGATGAAACGTTTGAGCCTTCAAGGCGTGAGCGTGGCTTTGCCGCCTGGGCCTGTACTAGCCGTAGCTGACAACGTATGGGCCAGCTAAGCTGGTCAGCTAATGGGCTGGCCGGCGAGCTACAGCCTGGTGCCGAGGCACGACCGAAGCGAGCGGGTCGGCAGTGGCGGGTCAACACGCCCCCTGCCTGGGACGGGCCAGCGGAGTCTGCCTCTGCCGTTTCTTTTGATGTAAATATGTTTACTTCCTTTCCTGGCATCAGCATAAGAGCAGCAAGAAGTAATACACATCAGGCTGTCTGTTGCAATGGCTCAATGGGAGAGATCAACTCGAGATAGAATCATCGCTCTTACTGATGAAGGTGGATGTTCCATCGGAGAAGCTGGCAGAAGTTATGGCGCGCCACATACTACTGCAACGAGATGGTGGAGGAACTAGCTTGAAAGAGGCGCTACCAACAGAGCTCCCGGCTCAGGCAGGAAGAGAATGAGTTCACAGCAGGAAGACTGGGAGTTACTGTCAAAGACGAGAGAAAAATCCCTTTCTGGGAGTGAAACTGGTGGGACGGGAGATTAGCTACACCGGCTCCATGACATGATCAGCCGAAGGCTGAGGTGCGCTGGACTCCATGCACGACGATCCGCCGTGAAGCAAGAGCTCAGCAAATACAATGTTTTCACTGGCTGGCATTTGTGGAGCTCTATCTGTGTCCTGGGAAAACGTCATTTTAGATGACGAAAAAGGTGTCTTTCACCAGTACCACCGGTCCAAGAGCCGTTTACAGCCTGCAGGGGATTCGCCATTGACGAGGATATGTAACCACAACTAGAAGAAGTGGGTGGCTATCTGTTTCCTACAGGGATGGATTTGTGCGAGAGGAGCAGGAATTCTTCACAGGATACAAAGAACTCTCGATAGCCAGCAGTAGGACCGCATAATGGAAAATGTGATGCTTCCGTCAGTGCGAATGTACAGAGGAAGGGACTTCACATTGCAAGAAGACCATTCTCTCGTTCACAAGTCTGCATTCGTTCAGCAGCAGTTCTCCACGATTTGCGTCAACGCCGTGCAGTGTCCACCTCGGGCTGCTGATACGAACTCTATGGAAAACATGTGGACTGAGGTCGGCTGACCGTTAGCAGAGAACTGACCACGAAACCTACAAATTGCAGCTGACGCTCTTTGAGACTGTGTTCTTGAAGCCTAGGATGAAGTTGCTCTTTGTAGCTGTCACGTCCGATGGCTTACAGATTCTATTCCAAGACACATGACAGATGTACAAAATAATGTAGGATTCTGGATAAAATTATAGAGTCGTTAAAACGTTTTGTTATCTCGTCTTTTTCTTCATTTTTCCTCTTTGAGAGCCACTGGAAGATCGCTTGGCAACAGACAGAATAAAATATGCGTTAGTTTTCCTTTAAGTTTCCTTTTTAATTTAAGTGAGTTTCTTTTGAATCTACAGTTTGTTAAATGTTCTATTTTTATTCATTATACACTGCCTAGGTACTTACAAAGGATGGTACTTGGATGTACGCTTTAAAAGTATTTTGTGCTATCTCAAATGCATCTCCTTCTTCCCCTCCATGCCTTAATACACCTTTCATCCTCCACAAATTATTCAAACGATCTCGTCTCACATTTATTCAACGTTAATTTCTCTTCCATTCTCTCTCTCTCTCTCTCCCTCTCTGTCTCTCTCTCTCTCTCTCTCTCTCTCTCTCTCTCTCGCCTCTCTTACCCCAACACCTCAGTTGCCCTTCTACTCCATTTTCCTAAAATGTTATTAACAAATCCAGTGGTTTCTACTGTAACTATAGTTCTCGTTTAATTTCTGCTTTCTTTACTGTCCTCTATGGTTCCTCTCAGAACCTGTGAAAGCGTATGCTTTTGTATTCCCTTACCTATAACCCAACCTCCGTTCTAAAAGCACTCCTGTGGCCTACATCTAAGTAACGAATACTTTGCAAGCTTTTCACCCTTTTATTTTGCACTACACTCCTGTCCATTCCTAGATTCCCTCCCTCCTTCCTGCTACCCCTCACTTGGCATCTGCATCCACATCTACATGAATACTCTACAGTTCACAATTAAGTGCTTAGCAGATGTTCTTTGAATCACTGTCACATTATTTCTCTACCGTTCCACTCTAAAAAAGGCGTGGAAATAATGAACAACTAAACATTAATGTGCAAGCACTGACGTTTCTTATCACGATGGTCCTGTCTCCTGTGTATATCGGGGTAAACAAAATATCGTGGCATTCAGCGAAGGAGGTTGGCAATTAGAATTTGGTGGAAACACCTCACCGCAGTATAAAACGCTTACGTTTCAGTGATTTTCATCATAACTCGATTACCTTATCCGTGACGCAATCTTCCCTGTTTCATGATAATACAAGACGAACTGCTCTTCTTTGAACTTTTTCGATGTCTTCCGTTAGTCCTACCTTATAGGAATCCCACCCCGCGCAACAATACTACGAAGAGGACGGGCAAGAGTAATGTAGGCGGTCACTTTAATTGATTTGTTGCCCCCTCCACATAGTTTACCAATAAAATGCGGTCTTTGGGTTTCCCTGCGCGCAATATTTTCCATATGATGGTTCCAGTTTAAGTTCTTTGTGACTGAAGCTCCTAGATATTTAGTTGAATCGACAACCTTTAAATGTGACTAATTTATCGTGTAAGCGAACTATAACAGAATTGTTCCGGTATTCATGTGGAGAACCTAACACACTTTATTGTTTAGGGTCATTTGTCACGTTTTGCACCATGCAGATATATTTTCAACATCATTTTCCAATTTGCTTTGTTTTTCTGGGTGGTTTACTAGACAGTAGCATTACTTCCCACAAATCTAAGGGAAATGTTCTGATTGTCTGTTAAGTTTTCTATATATATTAGAAACAGCAGAATGTTTACATCACTTTGCTTGCGGAATCACACTCATCACTTCTGTTTTACTAGCTGAGATCATTTCAGTTACTGTGAACTGTGACCTTTTGAGACAGGAAATCACGAATCAAGTCACACAACTGAGAAGATAGTCCATAGGAAAGCAATGTGATTGGAAGCCGCTTATGAAGAATGATATCAAAAACAATTTTGGAACTCTATAAATACGGAATCAATTTGAGAGCCCCAATGTGCAGTACGTCGTCTGAATAAAATGCCAGCTGTGTCTCACTAGAGTGATGCTTTCCAAATCCATGCTGGTTTAATGTCAATAGGCAATATATTCTCGTGTATTTCATGACGTTGGAACAAAGTATTTGTTCACTCGTCCTGATACATGTCGTTGTCAATCTGTATGCAATCTGTAACTTAGTAGATTACATTTATTTTCTTTCATACGTATTGCGTTAGTCTGTGCAACTTTCCATTTTTCTCCCTCACCACAAATAATAGAATACTCCTCATGACATCGAACGGAAAGTAATTACGTCACTGCATCATTGATGCACAAGACGCATTCCTAAACTGTCAGCCCACTCAAGAAAGACATTGTCCATAGAAACTTAATTGTCTTGCTGAGACTATGATAGAGGCATGATAAAATAGTGGAACGTGTCTGGTGACGCTGTGGTAGTTTTATCACTTCTTGGAATGACAGAGAATTACCTTGTAAGATTCACTTGATATAATGTGCTATATCAATAAAAGATTCTGAATGAATTCCGCTTTGGTGTGTCATCGACTCATTAAATATGTATTTACAGACAGGGGAGATTACTTTAACACAACAACTGCGACTAATCACTTTGTCTACATTTCGAATCAGCTGGCAATGAGGCAATGAGGAGCCTATGAACGTTGCTGCAGGTGGTCGCTTGCTCCATGGAAATGCTGACGCACTGAAAATAGTAACAGGCAGCTGTTCTCAGTTCCAAGCTGACGAGAGAGTAACATTTTGCCTCCTCTGAGACAGTGCCACAAACAGCTATATCGAACCCAGAAAGACGACTTTATAAATTTTGTCATCATAAGACGTCTCATTACATTCAGTAACCCGTAGATCTAGAGGTAAGAAACATTAAATATTGGGGAACTTCTACTGAAAATACACAAATCTGTGAATACTCTGTTAACTGTCTTTCATTTGGAAACTACTCTCACAGCCACAACTTCATATTTAAATTGTAGTTTGGTAAAGCTACTTGATTCCGACAAAAGTCTTCACCATCAATCAACATAGCCATTCGTTGTATGGTATTATGGTGAAACAGCAGTTGTATCACTGTAGGGCATATTAATAGAACTTCCTGTTAGGTTATTGAACAACACAAATATCAGGGAAATTGTCAGCAGTGTGTACTACCTTATTATCGAAAACCGTCTGATGATGTACAGGTAGTTTTTCGATCTCATGCATGTAGCAACTTGTTGAGTCTGAGTTAAGGTAAGTTTATAGCGCAATTGCCAAAACAAAACAAACAAAAACAATCAAAAGGAAATAAAAACTATCATTCTCGGTGGCTGATCGATAAGGGGCGAGAAAGGTAAATACATGCGGGTGCCAGATTAGAAGATGCGGTAGAGGTGTTTGCCGACCAGGCGCCTTGGTGCCTTCTTTCAAGTCACGTTTGTTACTCTGCGACAGCAAGGCAACTCATTTGTTGGCCACAGACATCAGCTGCAAAGGACACTCGTAACACAAAACACCTTCTTTGTGCCACCAGATGTATATCAATGACAATATATTTTGTGGACATATGCAGGCCGTCATTTGAGATAATGTTTGTTATGGCTAACCCACTATTTTCAAGTTATCATACGGTACTTGAAATCGCCATCAAGCCACAGCGATTTAGAGTTATGGTAACCTCCTGAAATCTATTATACAAATGGCAGGATCAATCCTCTGAAAGGGCTCAGACGACTTCCTTCCTCATCGCTCCCAGTTCGAGATTCTACTGCGTGTCTAATCTCGTTTTCGACAAGATGTTGTACTATAATCATCCTTCCTTTCCCTTAAACTCAATTAAGACTACTACAGGTAAATGCTGTACGAAGGTTAGTTGGTCGTCAAACTTGCCAATTATCATATACACTGTCATTGACCAGATTTGTAAATTGCAGAAAAAATGGTTCAAATGGCTCTGAGCACTATGGGACTCAACTGCTGAGGTCATTAGTCCCCTAGAACTTAGAACTAGTTAAACCTAACTAACCTAAGGACACCACAAACATCCATGCCCGAGGCAGGATTCGAACCTGCGACCGTAGCGGTCTTGCGGTTCCAGACTGCAGCGCCTTTAACCGCACGGCCACTTCGGCCGGCAAATTGCAGAAACGTCCTTCATCAACGCCTTTACGTATTCCTGAATGTGTTGATTAATTTATCTCAAAACGATCGTACTTGAAACGATACGACTTGGCTCTCTCGATAGCACTTACTCCATGCAGGGGACAGGGATTTCGAATAGCCTCCACTGCTTTCACCCTTTTATTAAACACAAACTAAACACAATGAAACAAATGTTGGACTTTATTCCGTTTTCTAATGCATAAACGATGTTCCTCATAATGTCAAAAATGAGAAACATTCACATTCTTATAGCACGAGCTATACTACAAACTTGAACGAAATAAGCCCATAGCTAAATACGCTTATAGCAACATGCCATACAAAAGGGCCAAGAAGCACAGTGAAACATAGTATTATAACATATGCAAGGAATACAAAGGAGAACTGATAGAGGTACTCAGGGTACCCTCCGCCACACACCGTCAGGTGGCTTGCGGAGTATGGATGTAGATGTAAATGTAGAATATCTTCCTCTATCTCTATCTCTAGTAAAACATTCTCTGATTTTATCTTTATTTTCACGAACAAAATTACCGAAAACAACGACTGAATTATTTTTGCATTCATCTAACGGAATAATTACATCATTATTTCCAATAAAAGGAGTAATTTTTCATTATGTTTATCTTCTATTTTTCACATCTTTTTATAAATTATTAATTTTTGGTTGATCTAAATATTTTAATAAACATGGAAATTGTTAATTTTGTCACAATTTAACCATCCTGGAGCTAGAATATAACTATCAATCAATAATGTTGTTGTTCCACAACCACGTGGTCCTATTAGTGAACACCAAATAAATTTGGTAAAATTTTACCATGTTTATTACTTAATTTTTCCAGAATTCTTATTTTTGGTTCCCAATCTGTAACTTGTTCACGTAATTTTTATTAATATATATGAGTAGATTGTTCTAATTGAGTGACAATTCTTCTGTTCTTAAAAAAGATTATCTTTTTCAATAAAAGAGACTTATAAAAATGTCTTAGTACCTGTTTTAATTCAACTATTTTAACTCTAAATATTACAACAAAAATAATAATTTTATTTACTGAAGAAGACACTATAGAAATGTTCTTACAGTTTCAAAAGCAAATAATATTTTATCTAGATTAGAACATTAATTTCTTTCATCATCTCTTATACAATTAACTTCATCTCAGTCAAATGAACTAACTGTGGAAGGACATATTCTTCACAATGATAAAATTAAAAATTAACAAAATGATGTACTTTATCTATTATAATTATTAGTTGGATTTTTAACGATTTTATAGATATAATTTGGGAAGGGGATTTAACAGTAATTTTTACTTGGAGTTCAAGAAAAGCTCAAGAAGACTCAATTCTTCAATGGACAACTAATAATGGCATTGTACACTTTCAAAAGAAGGTAAAATAGTATGGAAATTAGTGTTCCTGTTGTTAAGTATGAACTAGACAGCAAAATCCAAAAATGATGATTTCTTCATTTGAACTACAGTGATTAGAAGTTGCTGGTTTAATTGGAAAAAGAAATTTTGAGTTAGATAGTAATAACCATTGTAATTCTGCTGCATTTTATATGCCTTACTTTACTTTCGTTGTTTTCCATACTAACTGAAAAAATAATCAGTAAATGATTCTTCTTCAATTGACCATATTAAATTACCAAATATTTATGTAAGAAATGGAAGAAATGAGGTTTTCCATCAAGAATTATCGAATCTTGATCCCCAAATAACTTTTTAAAAACTTAAAATGCTTTTACAGATTTTAAAATAATAAGATAATTGAATAACTGATCTACATCTAAATCCATTCAAAATTGTACTAAAAAAACAAGAATGGAATTATGTGTGTTTTAATGAAAATGCACCAAATGATGTAACTGCATATATGGATGCTAAAAAGAGTTTAACTAGTGATTCACAAAACTGAATTTTAACTGAAAATTTTTAATTACATGAATGAAAAAAAAATTAAAAAGTAATAAAGGTGTTATCTTTGTTTTTACATTTTCTTTTGAAATATTTCCAGAAAGATAGTGATGTTGTAAACTGAAAAATTTAGATGTATTCTATATAAATAAAAGCAAAACAAAATGAACATGAATGATAACACTGAAAATCTAGTAAGCGAACTTAGCAATTGCGGTTATGGGTGTGCAGAAGTATTTTCTAAATTAGCAGAGCTGAGAAGAAAATAAACATTATAATATTACAATAGCTGAAATTTTAATAAATATGGAGAAAAAGTTTTATTACTCTTAAATGATAAATGTAAAATTACTCTTGCAGGTCACTATAGTAAAATCTCTTCAGAAGGCGATGATAAATTAGACAAAATTATTGTATTACATTTTATTTATCAAGGTAGAAAAGAATACAAAGATAAATCAGTTCATATTACTGAAGTTGATAAATTTAGATTTTTTTGTATTTTTTATGTTTTTAATTGAATGAACGTTTGGTTCACAGAGATTGATAAATTTTTTAATGGGGGAAATGTCGAAACTTAAATCTTGGTTTTAAATCTGAGAATTATTAAAAAATACGCTCTTTGCGCCAGAACTCTCATAAATATACTACTCTGTCTCTACCCAGGGTCAGCTTCACTGTGCGTCATTTCCTCTGCTGCCAGCTACAAAGGTAAGCTGTTTGTGTACAGTTCCATGCTGTATGGTGAGAAATGGTACATTAGTAGGTTTTTCTGGCAGCTACTGGCTGCCGATGTGCAGTTGCTGTCCACAAGTTGAATCTTGCCAATTGCAATTACAGGCATAGCAGTGCATATATGTGAGATACAGAGATGTTGGAGTTCTGAGGTATATAGTAATAGCTTTGATGAAAGAACGAGTCATTGTGTTAGCACTTTCCTCAGGATCACCACACAGCACTGTGATATGATGAGTTTTACTCAGACTGGGCAGATCCCTACTTAATTCGGATTTTCAGTAGTTATTTACAAGTCTCCTGTGGTCAGACTAACTGTGACGTTGCACTTTCGACATAACAGTCTGGATAGTTTTGGCGCCGAAAAGATGGTTTTGGAAAATAGATTATAAGTTGTCAATGTGTATATTCTGGATGGAACAGTTTTGGCAGGTCATGTGAGGAGCTCTTCCATAATCAGAGTAAGAATGCATAACATTTAATGGGAAAGATAGCGTAGGTGTTGAGAAACTGTTGATGGAGTTTATGGATTTGTTCCATCCTAGTTGTCCATTGTCAGCAAGACCCATTACACAACACAGAATCCCAACAGGATACAAACATCTGGTTTCTAGGAAAACATATAGAATACTTCATCATTTGCAACCAGTATTGGAGGAGTTTAGCAATCAACAACTGAATGATGGCGTTACTGAAGAAAGTAAACACCCCTGGGATCAATGGTTGTCGTTTAGCCTAAGAAGTCATTTGGGGGGACGAAGAAATACGGGCTACATCGTAACCATCATTATTTAAATGCTGGAACACTTATGAATGCATATCGAGTTTCAACAGCTGATCTAAAAATTGATTACCAACAGCTGGTAGTAAGACCAGAAGACCAGCCAAAGACCGCATTTACGATTCCTTGATGGATCTTCCGTTACCAATAGATGCCTTTTGGGCTTATGAATGCTATGACCACATTTCAACAGTTGTTAGATCTTATGTATATGATACACTCAAATGACATTTTTACGTTTTCCAGTTGTTTGATTGAGCGCATTCAGAGACTTGAGTAGGTGCTTGTAAAGTTGTGTGCGGTTCTCTTATCTTCAGCATCGAAAAGCGTAACTTTGCATTTACAGGAATGAGCAATCTAGGACGTGTGGTTAGCCAAAATAGTCTAAAGACTGATCCAGATTCATATGTGCAGTGTGTGATTTACCACTACCACAGACTATGAAGCAGTTACTCTCAGTTCTAGGGTTATCGAATTACTATAGGAAATTTGTAAAGAATTTGTTGTCATTGCCAGACCGCTGACACATTTATGAAAGAATGTCATAAAATTCCAGTGGATGGCGAAGTGTCAAGCCACATTCAAGGAATTAAGGGTGCACTAACAACCAGCCGTGTATTAACATTCCCAAATTACTTAGAAGAATTTGTCCTGTCCTGTGATGCACGCAGCCAGGTGGTCAGATGCATTTTAAGTCAGAAAGTAGATGGGAAAGACCAGTAGTATAAGCATCAAGGCACTTAAATAGAGCCAAGTGGAATTACTCAACCACAGATAAGGAATTGTTCAGTTTAATATAAGGAGCCACTTAGTTTCGGTGTTACCTGTATGGTAGAAAATTGAGAGTCACAAAAACTGTACAGTATTACAGTGGCTACCAAAACTGAAAGAACCTCGAGCAGATTGACTCACTGTACATTGCAATTGTGTGAATTCGATTTTGAGGGAGTTCGCAAACTGGAAAGGAAACATGGCAATGCAGCTCTGGTATGCAGACAGATTTCGAACATGCAAGCTCTTAGATGTAGCCACGCGGGACGGCAGAAGTTGCAGTCTGCTAATGCACACTGCCAGCTATTCAAAATGCAACCACTGCTTGGTATGCGGCTTGGACTACCACGTAGGACAACGAAGGTTCGGCTACACAACGTATTACCTGTAGCACTAAAGGGAGAAGTATTCAGAAACTCATGGTCATGTGCTATCTCACGGTCCGCCCCCCTCCCCCCTCCGCCCCCCCACTCCCCCCCCCCCCCCCCCCCGCCCCCGTCATCAGTGGTTCGAGACTTGTTTGCGTTAGGTTAAGTAGAGTATAAGCTTATGGACCAATGACCTAAGCAGTTTGGTCCCATAAGACCTTACCACTAATATCCAAACGATATTGGTGGAGGACTAGAAGACAGAACATTGTCCAGCATATGCCATGTGCAAAAGTTGCCAGTTTGAGCGAGAAACAAGTACGACTTCAGGGATTACCAGAGGAATCGAAGTCATTTTTATATTTAGTGAATGGGCATCCCAGGTTCGTTTAACCAAATAAAAAAAAACCACTCAACTCCGTCCGAACAAGTCTTGGAAGGCCCAACGGCACCGACCGGCCGCCGTGTCATCCTCACACAACAGGCGTCACTGGATGCGGATATGGAGGGGCATGTAGTCAGCACACCACTCTCCCGACCGTACGTCAGTTTACGAGATAGGAGCCGCTGCTTCTCAATCAAGTAGCTCCTCAGTTTGCATCACAAGGGGTGAGTGCACACACACAATCTTATGGATTAAGGCATCAACGTCATGTTCAAATAACTTACGTCATTGCAGCCGGGTGATGTCCAGTACTCTTAGTATTTTAACAAAATTTTCGAAAGAACGTTATCAATGCATTTATGATGACGATGATCATACATCTCTACGTATAGTTGCGTTAGTGAAGAGACATCGATGTATAAAAATTATACCAAACGTCGCAGTAATATTTGATTATGTGGAGAAAAAAGAGGTAATGAATACCCATTTCGAGGAAATGAGGCAGTCGAGGAACTAGTAATAAAACAACACACCATATGCTAATTTGAAAGAAAATATGTCCATTTCTGGCACCTGAAATTTTGGGCAATGCGAAAAGCAAGAGGAATCGGGCACACAAAGTTCATATGTTCTGCAGCTTTCGTATCACGTCTCAAAAAAGAATACAGAATGTGCCATAGACACATCACTGCTTTCATGACAGCCAGAGATGTAGAGGTCGTATTATCGGAAAAGTAAACCAGGAAACATACATTTGGCGTCAAGGGAAAATGGGAAAATGTCAAAGGACCTGCTAAAATCATATTTCGTGAATATTAGTAATGACAATGTCGCAAACAACCAAAAGTGTACACTACTTTTTGGTTCTTGGAGTGCTCACAAGGACGCAACATCAATAAACGATTCATTCCCGGGTAAAGACACCGAATGCATGATCATTCTACGTTTTTGATGTATATTCCTTCCGGCAATATCATATGTCTGCAAGGAGAATACCAGACTCTGTAAGGACTCCCTGCAGTGACTTCGACACAGAATTAGGAAATAGGTTTTTCATAATGAAAATGCATTCTTTTATTTATAATCAGCTGTCTGCTCCAGTGTATCAGCCTATGCTTCAATATACGTGGCAAGCGGCTGAGTACAATACTCCTGCACAGGGCGCTAAATTCGAGAATGTGCTTGAATGAGATTTGATTTTGCAGCTCCAACTGTGATTCTGAGGCTTGTCCCGACAATACTTGCGCCAAATGTGCCTATTGTGAATCTACATACTGTTCTTGCATTTTTTTTGAGGAGCCTCAAGTACATTTCTAAAGTCCGATAGTGAGCAAACTAAGAGTAACATATTCGAAAGTTTTCACTATTCCTAATCACATTGATACGTAAAACTTCTAATTACAACTGTAATACCGAATTTCTGTTCGAGCCGAGAGACTTCCTTTGTCAACAAGTTCCTCACTGGGCACTGACGTGCCACCTCGCACCTTCAAGGAGATCAGTCTCTGCACGGTCGGTGCTAGAAAGCGTCGGGAAGAAGACGGAGTGACTGTTAAACTCTCGCCAATAAAATATTGTTATCTGAATGATGTTTCATTAACGACGTGACGCTCTATAGGATCACTCACTCCTACTCTGCGCTCGACCTCCTGATAACGCCGTGACGCAGGCTTGGGTCGTAACACTATGTATGAAACAGTTGTTCCCGTTGGCAGTCGGATATTAATTTATAATTGCCCTGCACATATTAACGGTACAAGCTACGAGTTTTTCATATGCAGCCGTACTTCACATGGAGTTTCCAAAAATTAGATTCGTCTTCACCTCACACACGCCACCAGAAGATTTTGCATCCTACAAAAGCGTCCACCGAAGCGAAAATACGGCACATGTAAGTACTAACATCCTTTATCTTTATATTCCCTGGATTCCCATAGTCTCCTAGAATTGAATTTAATACTTTCAGCACAATTGACTTGGAAAACAGCTGACTATAAATAGTTATATCTACTGTGACATTCCGGAAAACATTATGAGCTATACACGATAGAATTATGAGGGATTAAAGTGTATACAGAAGTGTAAACAGACTCGGTGCTAAGAGTGTGTTCTCTAGTAATGTCAAGAACAAAAACAAATTCGTACTCGTGTTTTTCTGTTTCGTAACAGATTTTCTGATTTCTAAAGTCTGTTACCTTGTCAATTCGAAATACATTTGTAAAATTTATTGTTTTTATTTTAGCAGTCTCACGTCCAGACAGCTACGGAATCTCTCGCGACGAAAAAGTCTGAAATAGTGGAAATATATTTTTGTTCGACGGCAAATAAATGTAGTGTCCATACAATTTGCAACTTTCGCCCCTTTTGTCACTATGTTGACGCTCTGTCGGTATAAACTGGTTGTATTAGAAATTACCCACATGAATCTGCTTCACGCACTCCTTGCAAATTTAAATGAGGCTCCATCGTGGACGACGATTCCGCTGTTGATGAGGTATTTTTCTGTAGCCTTGTTACTTTGTTAAAATTTACTACAAACCTTCTTTGGAGCACGTAAGGAATAACAAGATTAGCTCTAAGTATTATTGATATCTATAAAAATTGAGTTGCCTTCCTGAATAAATAACTAAAAAAACAGAGAATAATTAATTATAACTTTAAAAATTGGTTATTATTTGTTCAACTAGTTTCGTGCCGTTCTCCATATTTATTTGTCTTTAGTGAAACTTTTCGTGTTTGCATACGTAACAACAGACTGATTTCTCACCGCGCGGTGTGGCGCAGTTGTCAGGCACGTCCTCGTCCATTAGATTTTACATGATTTCCCAAATTCGTTTAAGGAGAATGCCTGGTTGGTTCCCTTTAGAGGGGCACTACTGATTTACGTCCTCATCCTTACCCAGTCCAAGTTTAAGCTCGTTCTCCGATGTGTTGGTTGGTGGCAGGTCGTTAAACTCCCGTCCTCAGTATTCACCTCATTTTTCGGTAAGCTGTTTCCGTATTCAGAGCTTCGTTTCCCTTCCAGTCCTCTGTCTTCCACTACAAGCATACCAAATCAACTACAACCATTCATGCACACTACCTGATAAAAAAAGTGAAGCACTCAAATTGAGAGGAAGAAACAAATGAAACTTCATGGGTTGAGAGGATATATCATGTTATTCCAGTAATTACAGCATCGAGTATAATTTATAAAAAACTGGACGGTATGAGCCCACTTTTCAATATGGCTTCTCTCCCCACCTTGCCTGGATACAGGCACTGATTCGGTAGAGAAGGGTTTCAGAAGCCCCTTGTACCCTGTTTTGAGGCATGTTGTACCACAGTTGTTGTAACTGTACTTGGTATCCCAGATACTAACATTGGGACGGAAATGTTCCATCCGGGACAGATCTGGGAAACTTGCTGACAATGGGAGTACCTCAACATCATCAGACAGTTCATAGAGACACGTGCCACCTGCGGATGAACACTGTGCTGTTGGCTCCACGATAATGATGCATAAGAAGTTGAAAAGAGGATGCAGGCTGCCCTTTACGTACCATTGTGCCCTTAGAGTGTTTGAGGGCAAACACTACTAAACGTGACGTGAAGTCGTACTCGACTGCTCTCCACACCATGAGAAAATGAGCAGAACCGCCGTGCCTCTCCCAAGCATTTGAAGAGTGAGACCTCTCCACGTGTCCATGTCATACTCGCCGACGGTGGTCATCTGCAGTAGTGCAGAACCACGATTCAATGCTGAACACAATGCGATGCCATTCATCAGAATCCCATGCTTCCCGCTCATTACACCATTAGCCGTTTATGTTGTATTGTAAATGGCAGCCTTCGCATGGGACGGTAACTCCCTTGTCCGACTGATGTTAGTCTCCGTGCAACGATGCGGATTGACACAGAATGTTGCAACTAATCCATTACTTTTTCTCGGATGGCAGGCGCAGATGTGAAGGGGTACAACTTGCTTGGCCCACTATATGACAATCCTCTCTTGTGGTGATAAGACATGATCGACAGGAACTTTGGCGACGAGTATACCTGCCCTCACTTTCACATCCGAATGTCACACAAATCTGGATAATGCACAATTTGACCACCCGGCCAAATGGCGATCCACAGTGAGAGCCTTCAAAACTCTGCCAGGCGCTGATAACACTGTCTCACTTGAGTATGTGCGATCTCCTTGCCCTTCAAAGTGATCTCTCAACATCTGACGCTGTTCATGCCCCTTATATACCGTATCAGGTCTGGTAGCAACACTAAACGCGAACAACAATAACGCATTCCCTTGACCGTTTCACCTGTCAAAGACAATTCCAGCTCTAATCAATTATATACTCACCGATGGTGTGTATATATACGAAGTTAAATTGACATACGACTATGTCTTCTGGAGGCTTCGCATTTCTTGTCAGTAGTGTATTAACCTAATGACCACGACTCTAAAGTTACAGAAAACCACGGCTATGCAAACCAATATCGAGAGTCGTTGACGCATGTGAGAAGGTGAGGAAATGATTACCGTAAGCTATGTGCCACCCTGCCTCATACATACGGAATTTCTCATTTAAGACTTTTTAAGGTTCTATCTACAAATGATGCCACTGTCAAGCAGTGTATATCTCCTGCTGTTGAGCATAGCTATTTTTTCAGTCAGGTAAAACGCTATGCATGTTCATATCTTTTTGTTGTAATGTTCAGCAGAAGCAAATTTACACAATATTTTTTATGCAAGTATTTGTGCCTTGCATTGTTCAGCAAAGGTAATCCTCTCATACCGTTTCACGTTATCTTGCGTAAAAAGTTCAAAAGTGTAATCGTCTTCTGATATTGTTAATTATGTCTTATTAAAGTATTTGTTTTGCTATTATGAAGGAATACACAGCGATGAGCCCAAACAATACGAATACTACCCACCGTGAGTTTGAACGCCACCTGGTAGTGTTACGAGCTCGTGACGCGATAAGGAAAGCATTTAAGGCAAATAGAGATGTGTGTGGGGGGGGGGGGGGGGGAAGATTCGGGCTGCTGCGATATGGGGAAATTCACTCCCAATGCGAAAAAAAAAAATGCAGCTTCGGCTTTGCACAGATTGATAGGTCTGGCACTTGTGACTGAGCATCTCAGAGACGGTGAATGCACGAACGGTCGATGAATTGTTGGACGCCAAAGTTGCATCACATAACGTGAAGGATTGGGGCTTCCCTGCTCTGTGAAACATTATAGGTGACGATCTGTGGTATATCTGATGACTGAGTACAATGTTAATTCAGGCACACGGATTTTGGAGCACACCGTTCAGCGTAAGGCGTTAAACAAGTAAATTCGCCGCAGACGACTACTCTATATTCTCATGGTGATCAAATGACATCGTAAATTACGACTGCACTGAACAAGGTATCATCGAAATAGGAACGTGGATCAATGAAAACGTTTCTTTTTAGACCAGGTCGATGATCGTGTGCAGATACTATATCATCCTGGCGAACAGCTGCTCGAAACATGCACCGCATCGCGAATGCAGGCCAGTTAGGGAAGCATTATGCTATGGGGGACATTCACCTGGACTTCCATGGATCTGTGGAAGATTCCAAGACAGCTGTGGACTACGTGATCATTATAGCGGATCAACCACATGTCGAATAACCAGTAGCCATTCGTTTCAGTCTGTTCAGTCAGTCAGTCAGTCAGTCAGGGTCCACCAGTTACCTGTTACACACCAGTAGAGCAACAAGTTGCATATTTAGCTTTTTCTGTCTTTTCTTAGTACTGTTTCTTTATCTGAGTACCTGTCGTTGTCTGTGTCTCGTATTTATTACAGTTTCAATTCCATTAGGCCAACTCCTCCTTTCCCCTTCCTTTGCCCATCTCCTCCACCCTCTTCTCTGTCCATCTCCTTCTCCCCCCACTCTGTCCACCTCCTCCCTGCATTGTCAATCTCCACCTCTCTTTGTCTCTGTCCATCTGCTATTCCCCATCTCTATGGCCATCTCCTCCTTCCTATGTCTCTGTTAATCCCCTCATCCTGTCTCCTCTGTCTCTGTCCATCTCTTCTTCCATCTCTCTGTTTATTTCCTGCTCCCCATCTTTCTGCCCATCTCCTCCTCTTTCCTTCAGTTTTGTATCTGTTTCTCGCCTCTGTCTGTGTCAATCTCTTCCTCTTCCTTTCTTTTTCCATTTCCCCCTCCCTCTCACTGTGCCCTCATATCTGTGTCCATGTCCTCCTTTCCACTCTCTGTCTGCCACTCTCTTCCCTTCTATGTCCACGTTATCGCTTCTACCCCAGTAGGAGATTACTGGTTCTTACCCCCACAGCATTTTTTTCCAGACAGTAATACTCCCGTGTGTACCACGTTTGGTAAAAATTGAACAAGGGGCTTAGGAGGAGTTTTTTAGCTGCGGTTTTGCCAGAGTACACGTATGTCACATTTATTTCACATATATGTAGTATATTTAACAAATATTTGTACACATGTTTCACCTGCATCTGTAGCGAACTTCGCCCTGCAGCTTCGATTTCACGCAACTCAGTCTCTATGACGTCATATCTCCTGAACTACGTGTCCTACAATGATATAATTCGCAGGTGTATTCAGTGATACATGTGAATACTGTCCGTAATATTTGTCTTCAATGCAGCTGGTAGTAGAGAAGTAATACATTAAAACCCCACACCTGATGCGGCACTTTTGCTGCATGAACAGCGAAAATGTAGTAAGGAGTAAACTTTTTCTTTTTCATTGTTTTGTGGGGGCTGTCATGGAGAAAAAGCTTTGTAAAGGCTTGAAGTTACATGTAAGGTTTGCTGAAAGCCACTAAGTGCTCTCATTCTCAAATACTGGACGCATAATGCCTACGAATTCCTGCGTCGTGAGCTACACTACTTTTTCAGCAGCCCCTGACCCTTTCATTGGTAGATGGTTCTTACCCCCACAACAGTTCTATCCAGACAATAAGTGATATGTTTACCAAGTCTCGTTGAGATCGGTCCAGTGGTTTAGGGGGAGATATGGAACATGCCTACATACGTAATGTATATATAAGTTCAATCATTTTTGTAACAAGCATTATTTCTGCACATATTTTTTCTGTAAGTGTAAATTGAGGAAGACCGTAAACCGTAACGCAGTTTTCATTCATTTGTTTGTTCTGAAGATCCTGCAGCCGTTCGTTCCAGCCTAGTCAGTCAGTGTCCATCTGTCGCCAGTTACACACCTGCAGAGCAGCACGTTATATACACTGCTGGCCACCGTAAATGCAACACTCTGAAGGAAGCATCCGAATCAAGTGAAATTTACACCATGGGTTTGCAGCGATGAGATATGCAACTGATTAGAATTTCAGCGCAGACGCACATCACGCGCGCCTGTGGCGCCACCTCATAGCGCCATTTAAAGCTTGGCGATTTCGACGAGTGTACGTTCGGCACGTGTGTTTACCTTGTGGTTGTTTCACAAGACGATCAGTTATGCCTCGTAGACAACAGCGAACATCGTTTGATCAAGTATCCGAGTTCGACAGAGGAAGGATAGTGGCTTACCGAGATTGTGGATTATCATACAGAGAAATCGCTAGTCGTGTTGGACGAAGCCAAACAACTGTAATGCGGATATGTGACCGTTGGATGCAGGAGGGTACGATGGACCGACGTGGTCGATCGCATTCACCTCGGTGCACCACTGCACGTGCTGATAGGCAAATTGTGTGCATGGCAGTGACGGATCGCTCAGTGACATCCCGAACCATAGCACAACACATTGCGTCTGTAACGCATCATCCAGTGTCTGCGCGTACCATTCGACGGCGTTTACAGCAGAGTGGTCTGTCCGCAAGACGTCCATTGCTTCGTCTACCATTGATGCAGAACCACAGACGTCTCCGTCGCCAATGGTGTGATGACAGACGGATGTGGACATCAGAATGGAATGACGTTGTCTTTACTGACGAGGCACACATCTGTCTGCAGCACCACGATGGTCGGATTCTTTATCTTTCTCTTGTTTGCACTTTTTAATATTTTTATATCGCCTTACACTTTACAGTAATTTTCGATTTACACTACTGGCCATTAAAATTGCTACACCAAGAAGAAATGAAGATGATAAACGGGTATTCATTAGAGAGGATGCTGGACAGCTGCATCATGCACCGCCACACTGGTCTTGCACCGGGTATTATGGTATGGGGCGGTACTAGATATTACTCTCGCACGTCTCTAGTACGCATTGCCGGTACTTTAAATAGCCGGCGCTACATATCCGAGGTGCTGGAGCCAGTTGTCCTTCCTTACCTTCAGGGCTCGGCCACAGCCATATTTTAACAGGATAATGCGTGACCACACGTGACACGCATTGTCCAAAGGTTCTTCTCAATAACCAAATTGAAGTGCTTCCCTGGCCGGCTCGCTCTCCGGATCTTTCGCCGATAGAAAACATGTGGTCCATGGTTGCTCAACGAGTGACCCAGATTTCATCCCCAGCTGCCACACCAGATGATCTTTGGCAACGTGTGGAAGCTGCTTGGGCTGCTGTACCCCAGGAACACATCCAACGTCTCTTTGACTCAATGCCGAGACGTGTGGCAGCGGTGATCTCCAACAATGGCGGCTACTCTGGCTACTGATTCTGGCAGGAACCACATGTCACAGACGTCTGTAAACGTAATCATTTGATACTTGGTCAACATGTTATCTACAAAATAAATTTTGTAGTGCTACCTCTTGTCTTTGTTGGTGTTGTATTTACTGTGGCCAGCAGTGTATATAACTTTTTTATGTTTTGGTAGTGGTATATTTCTTAAATTCCATGCGCGTTTTTCTATTTGACAGATGTAATGTCACGTTTTTGTAACTGTAAGGTGTAGAGTCAGGAAATTTGTAGCACAGTTGTCATTTCTTCTTAACAGACAGCTGCACAGCTTGGTCAGCCGTCTTCAGGCTGCTGCCTCGGGGTGTAGGGATGGCGAAGAATTTGATGCGTGGCATGAGACACCTCGGGTGTCCCTTGTTTAGCCATTCAGCTCTGCTGCCGACGCACCTTCCAGTGTACCTGATGCGGCAGATGTAACCTCGATTAAGGAGTAGTGGCAGGTTGTGACGCGTCATCCACGATCGAGGGGGAGGGCCAATGTGGAAGCTGCCCATTAAGCCTCGCAGATTCACCCTGTGAGTCGAAGGTGGTCCCTCCAGCATCAGGGTCTGAGCAGGCTCACGGGGAGAGGGGTACTAGTATTGGAGCATAGTGCAAAGCATAGACATAGATTTACAACTAACAAAATAATAGAATGTATTTGCTTAATAATACTACATATGCACGTATAGATCCATAACAAATACATTCGCCTCAGTAGAACCTACATTTTTGGTACCGTCAGGGCACTTTCGAACATAGTTGCTAATGAAAACAAACAACACTTGTGATTCCAAAACCTGCATCACCATCAAGTAATCACCACGTCATCAGAAAATCTCTGCCACTTGCAACTTATGTGTATGCAAACAACTAAAGTTCCAGACTAATACAGTTACTTCTCTCACAAAATACCGTCAGAGTTGTAGAGACAACGCCCAGCTGCAGGGAGACATCGACAAATCAGATAGGGGCTGGACATAGTTATGCCTTTTAACATCATTTGCTTTGAGGGGAAACGGGAACAATTTGATCAATTATCAAGTGACACCACCAAACACATACTACTGTAGACGACTACCAGGTAATCTAATGAGTAAGAAAGCCAGAAACGGTTTCTTCTGTTGAGTGACGGAGACCTCAATTATGACACAAGTGATCATATGTTGTAGGGCTCAAATAAAGGTATTTCAAATGCCTGGTAATTGTGTTTGCCTACGGTGTCAATAGCTGGCTGTATGGTTACGCTTTCAGTTTATCTGTTACGATGTCCCTAAGGTCAAGAGTCGAACAAACCTTATACGTTTGTTCCCATTGCTGAAATTCTACTACATCTGCGTGAGAATAGGGCGTGCTGTGTCCTTTTACTTAGCTGTCACTTTATTGATTAAGTTGTAGTCTGCCTAGGTTGAGCGTTGGTTTTGAAATGTCACGCTGCAATAAAATGAACAAGCATCAGGAAATAGTGAAAATGATGAAGGCTGAAGTGATAATTTTCCTTAAGTAGAATCTTTCTGCTGTATCATAGAAAGAGAACATCATTGGTTTGATTCTTATGGTACCTACACCTTCTCTGATAAACAGCACGAAAAAATTTTGCATCTTTCTACTAGTTTGCTAGATATGCCAGCACCTGGACATTTATTCAACAATGAAAATACAGGGATACTGTTAAGGAATAAAATGCCGATTAAAAGAAAGAATTAATAATGTGTTTCTTCGTGATGTCCCAATGTACAGTCAGTTATGTTTCCATGATGAACTACACAATCGGGCAAGGTGAAAGACTTTTTTTTTTTAGGTAAGATGGGCCATGTTTTTCGACTTAGTCACCTCGAATATCAGTGTACTTAGTCCAATGTTTCTCAATGAGTTTATTCCATCTCTGAAACCTGATTTTGGAAGAACTGCAAAATACACACAGAGTATGCCATAACTGCTTCAAGAGTTTCAAAACATCTGCCAGCCATTAATTTCTTTAGTTGTAAGATCAGGCGAAATCAAGGGGTGCCATTTCTCGTCAGTTTGAAAGACGTACCCTCAATTCGTTAGTTTTGCCACCCTGTTGGACAGGTACATTGTCGTAATGAACGATTTTTTAAGGTTATTTTCTTTTATTTTTTCTGCTCTGCTGGAATCTCTACTCATATATTTGCATCCTGTTGGTACAAAAGACTTATACAACGTATTCAAAATCCTCTTTGTCCTTTATAACGTCATCAATTAGAAGAATATCGTTTTATTCCGACAAAATAACGGCCGTCATCTCCAGTAGATAAAAACAATTGTTGATTTTTTAGCCCAGCGATTGCACCATGTCTGCATCTAATCTATATCTATGGTCTGCAAACAACAGCCGGCCGAAGTGGCCGTGCGGTTAAAGGCGCTGCAGTCTGGAACCGCAAGACCGCTACGGTCGCAGGTTCGAATCTTACTTCGGGCATGGATGTGTGTGATGTCCTTAGGTTAGTTAGGTTTAAGTAGTTCTAAGTTCTAGGGGACTAATGACCTTAGCAGTTGAGTCCCATAGTGCTCAGAGCCATCTGAACCATTTGCAAACAACAGTGAAGCACATAGAAGGGGGTGCGCCCCATTGTACCAGTTATTAGAGTTTTTTCTGTTCCATTTAAGTATGGAACGGGGGAAAAATGATTGCTTAAGTGCCTCCGTGCGTGGTGGTATTAATTAAATCCTGATCTTACGGTCCCTACAGGAGCGATTCGTAGGGGGTTGTACCATATTCCTAGAGTCACTAATTGAAGCCGGTTCTTAAAACTTTACAAGCAGGTTTTGTCGGGATAATTTACGTCAGTCTTCTAGAGTCCGCCCGTTTAGTTTCTTCAGCATTTCTGAGGCACTCTACCAAGGGTCAAACAAGAGTGTGACCATTCGTGCTGCCCTTCTTTGTATAATTTCAATTTCCCTCGTTACTTCTATTTGGTATGGGTCACTCACACTTAAGCAGTGTTCTAGGTTGGTTCGCACGAGTGATTTGTAAGCAGTCTCCCTTGCAGATTGATTGTATTTCCCTAGTACACGGTGGTTATAAATGAATATCGTGGTTTTAAAGCCTTATAATATTTATTACATTAAACTTACAGTTATCAGTGATGTGTCAAACGAAAGAGCAACTCAAA
Organism: Schistocerca americana; assembly: GCF_021461395.2. Classification (NCBI taxonomy): domain Eukaryota; kingdom Metazoa; phylum Arthropoda; class Insecta; order Orthoptera; family Acrididae; genus Schistocerca; species Schistocerca americana. The sequence goes on from NC_060130.1 coordinate 479,393,265, forward strand.
CAGTTGTGTTCAGCATAGCGAAGTACCCAAGCGCTGGATAGGCCGCAAGGGGCCCAATGACAGGGCTTGCTTTGCATGGCCTCCACGTTCACCCGACCTAACGCCATGCGATTTTTTTTCCTTTGGGTTTCACCAAGGATCGTGTGTACGTGCCTCCGCTACCAGCAGATTTCCCTGAATTAATAAACCGGATTGAAGCAGATGTTGCTACAATCACTGAAGACACACTTACCAACGTTTGGGAAGAACTCGGCTATAGACTTGATGTGCGCCGTGTGGCAAATGGTGTTCACATTGAACATTTGTAAGGTTCTTGGTAAAACTGTTTGAGTTGCTCTTTCATTTGACATATCATTTATAATTGTAAGTTTAATATAATAAATATTATAAAAGGTTAAAACCCCGATATTCATTTATAAACACCCTGTACTCTGCCAATATAGCGAAATCTGCCACCTGCCTAACCCACGACTGATCCTGAGTAATCATTCTGTTTCATATCCCTACAGTGTGTTACACCCTAGTTTTTGTATGAGATGACTGATTGCAGCTGTGACTCACTGAAATTATAGTCACAGGATACTACGTATTTTCGTGTTGTAAAGTGCACAATTTTTCATTTCTGAACATTTAAAGAAAGTTGCCTACATTTGCACCACTTAGAAATCTTATCATTGTCTGACTGAATATTTATGCAGCTTCTTTCAGACAGTACCTCATTATAGATAAATGCATCATGTGTGAAAAGTCTAAGGTTACTGTTAATATCGTCTGCAAGGTCATTAATATACCTCACGAACAGAATGGTCCCAATGGACTTCCCTGGAGCACACCCGAAGTTCCTTCTACGTCTGTCGATGACTCTCCATCCAAGGTAACCTGCTGCGTCCTCCGTACCAAAATATTCCCAATGCACACACAGCTTTCTCTTCATGCCCCATATAACCGTACTTTTGATAATACGAGTAGACGTAATAATAAGTTAAATACTGTTTGGAAATCGAGAAATACTGCATCTACCTGACTGCCTCGATAAAAAGTATTCGGTATGTCATGTGAGAAAAATGCGAGTTGGGTTTCAAATGATCGATGTTTTCGGAACTCATGCTGGTTGCTGTGGAAGGTTCTCCTCAAGATACCTTAATACGTTGAAGCTCAGTATATGTTCTAAAATCTTACAGCAAATCTATGTGAAGAGTATTAGACAGTAGTTCTGCGGATCGCTTGTACCGCCCTTCATGTAAATGGGTGTGACCTGAGCTTTCTTCCAACTACTGGATAGAGTTTTTTGTTCGAGGGATCTACGTTAGGTTATAATTAAAAGAGGGGCTAACTAAGCCGCAAATTCAATACTGGATCTGGTTGGGCTTCCATGGCGCCCTGGAGCTTTGTCCAATTTCAACGATTTCAGTTGTTTCTCAACGCCAGTGGAACAAACACTAATTTCACTCATCTTCTCAGTGGTACGAGTTGTGAATGGAGTAGTTCTCCTGAGCCACCTAGGTATTCTTTTTTAAAGGGACGTTTGAAAATTCTGTTAAGGATTTCTGCTTTTGCTTTGCTATCTCCGGTTTCAGTTCCTTTGTCATATGCAGGTGACTGGACGCTAACTTTTGTGCCACTACCATCCTTTACTTACCATAATTTCTTTATGTTTTGCAAAAGATCATTCGACACTATCCTGTTACGACAGTCATGGAAGGCGTCACACATTGTTTTCTTGACAGTGAAAAGCGTTTCATTCAGTATCTGTCCAGTTATAGACCTATACATCGTTTTACACCTATTGAGCAGTGGCCTCTGTTTCTTTAGAAGTTTCTTCACAGTGACTGTATACGATGGAGAGCCCCTCTCATCATGAATTCTTCTACTGCGTACATATGAAAGGTCTACTAATCTTTTGAACTTTACCCATAGTTCCTCTACATACTCCTGCCTGTAAGAAAAGTTTGAAGAACCCCCTTGAAATATGATACTATTGCAGTTTTATCTATTTACTGAACACACAAACATTTCCCGTTGTTATGGTTGCCTTTTGTGCGTGGTAATCGTTGTTGCTACAATTTCTTCATGCTAACTGATACCCGTTGCAGTGTAGACATCTTCAAAGAGGTAATGTCTATATGTTTGCATTACATCGAACATATTTACATAATACAGTAAGGTTTCGAACTATCTGTTGTAAGTAGTTTTGAGAGAAGGTAATTAGTAATGCTTCACACAATGTTTTATATCACACACCAATAATGAAACTGTGATTTTCCGAATTGTTTACTGGGTGACCAATGTCTGAACTGATGATTACTGTATGTTAGGGGAACTTAGGTACAAGCGAACTGAGGTTCCCTCAAACGTTTTTGGTTCAAATGGCTCTGAGCACTATGGGACTCAACTGCTGAGGTCATTAGTCCCCTAGAACGTAGAACTAGTTAAACCTAACTAACCTAAGGACATCACAAACATCCATGCCCGAGGCAGGATTCGAACCTGCGACCGTAGCGGTCTTGCGGTTCCAGACTGCAGCGCCTTTAACCGCACGGCCACTTCGGCCGGCTCCAAACGTTTTTGATTAAGTCAGGAGGTGAGATTGGTGATCGACAGCAGCTTTTGGAAGTTAACCCGTGGGGCTGACTATATAAAAATGATTGAGAATGTATGCAAAATCTAGTTTACTGACAACATTTATTTTCCCAAAACAAAGACAGACATAAATCATACTAAACAAGTTATGACTGAATACTGCAAACAACTAACAGTTGTTTAAAACCGTAGTAGGTAAGGGTCCTGGGTAGCAGAAGTGAGTCAAGTACTCTGGCCCTAAAAATGTGGATAACGCAATCTGAATTGATCTGACGCTGAGCAGACTTTGATTGGTAAATCTACAGAATTTTCTGTATATAGGTGCAGCTGAGAGCAAGTGGCGATTGAGATCTGTGCGCTCTGCCAAGGCCGGAGCGGCAGTACGTTATCCTGTTTGCTTCATGCAGCGTTGTAACTCGCAGTTGGCGAGATGTGTGCGGAGGAGGCGAGACGGGAGGCGGCACCTGTGAATCGATCACGGTCACGGAAAAAATGCAAAAATCCTATCGTCTAGCGATTAGGCAGACGGATGGCAATTTACTCTCTACTGGAGCCCTGAAACCACGGTAGTTTTCAGTGTGTGACTCACCCGTTCACTGGTCGTCCAAGGACCAATTTGGCTCACTTATAGGAGAGAGCAAACAAGGATACCAGACGTCAAGACTGGTAAAGCAAAAACGAATAAGTGTGCCTTCGGCAAACGAGTAGTCTGAGAAGTATGAAGTCACACTGTCGGTACAGTAAGAACTTCACACAGGCTCCCCAGTCTAAACTACTCACAAGTGAAGTCAGTCTCAGGATAGGTCCCAAGCACCAACCACACATGCCAGAGCATCGACCAGAAGTCCTCTTACCAGACCAAAGTCCAGCACTCGAGTGTTTAGCACCTCTTCAGAAAAAAATCCCTTTTGCCACAAAGTATGCTAACGACACCACCTTCACGCCGTGCCGTCGTCACACGACAGCACAAACTCATGTTGAACCACGGCAAGAGCTACGAAACCTGCGTCTCTGGAAAGAAAGGAAACCGCCAATTACTGTCTTTTTTAAGTTTTCGCAGAGGGGAAGATTTTTTCTTCAAAGTCGGGTGGCTTCCTACAGCAAGAAGCGAACAGATACAATCTTACAGATCTTTATCTAAATCGCCTGTGCCTTGGATCTTGTTAGTCCTAGCTATGAGGTGTAATAAAGATTCTATCCCTAAGCGTTTCTCAGACGCCGGAGTCTCTTATACAACCGAGGCAGCCGATGGAATTGCTTCTCAGGCCTATTGGCAGTATTGGCAAAGACAAAAACTTCTGAATTTTTATTGCACTTGACTCTGCACACAATGCTCCGTTTACAACTACACTGTGTAGATGCGTCCCTTCAGTCCGTAGCCCGCAGCCCAGCCTTCGGCTGGCGCCAATGCAGGTATAGCAGCATTGTTCTGCTGGAGACCGTCTCGACAAGGGGCTGCTCTGTCTGCCCTGTATTGCTATGGGCCTGTCTGCCAAGATTAATTGAGGGATGGGCTCGCCGTCAATTGCTTCCAGCTCCCAACACGGCGTTTCCACGAGCTAAGAACCATAAAAATACCTCATGCTTTTAGCGCCCTACCAGGCTCCATCAATGTCTGCTCAGGCTGTTAACTACCTAGAGTCCCGCTCAAGGTGCGTCAGGTTGTAACAAAATCTTTAATAATTTTCTTCATATGAAAAGTAGGTGAGAGAGTAACTTGTCCTCTGTCAGTTTCAATTAAAATTTTATGCCCAGCCCTGATGCTGAGTCTTGCCCAAAAAATTTCACGTTCATCTTCATTTACTGTCTTGGTATATTTGACTTTCTTGTCTATTCAGACAAATGCACTACCTCCATTTCCCACCTATCCTCTTGACATACACTTTTTCCAAAAATCTCACTTCTATCAATTTCAAGTTTTAAAGAGCTATCCATACTAACATAATGTGAGCTTCACTGATTTTCAGGAGCGCTTCAAACTCCGCCACTTTGCTGTCAATGCTCGGGCAGTTTACTACTAAGCTTTTAATACTCTTGCCTGTGGGAATCCTGTAGTTGGTGCTGTTGTATCCGACCACAAACTCCATCTGTGCAATCCTCTCAATACATGGGATGTGGCTCTGTAACCAAGATAGCCGAAGTGTTGATTGTTTCAGGGGGCACCATGTCGAAGATTTATAACACACGCAAGGAAAACCGAAAAACATCATTCGCTAAGTAACAAACCTGACGAAGGTGTGTGCTGAGTGATCGAGACAGAGAGTCATCGAAGAGAATTGACGAAAAGTCAGACAACGGCATCTGCAACAGCCACAGCAGAACTTAATGTCACACTCGCAAAGCCTGTCACCACCAAAATAAACTGCGCTGAATTTACAAAACAACTCATCAGTTATGTAAATGCTCCTAACAGGAAATCGTTATGCTGAAGTCATAACACCTGGGCAATTGATGGCTGGAAGAACGTTATTTGGTCGAAAGAGTTTTGTTTAACACAGTTCACAGCTTTTTATCGAGTTTACGTTCCAAGATTAAAATATAGCGAGGCTTCGGTGATGTACTTTCATTGGAATTGGGTTTATTACATTCTGCCTGAAGTCTGAGGGTATTTCGCCTGTCTCATACATCTTGTACCCCAGGCGAAATAGTTTTGTCATGGCAAGCGGTACCAAAGATATCACTAGTTTTTAGGAAATGTCGTCTACTCTGGGAGCCTGGCTTGTGCATAGGTCTATCAGTGCCCTGTAAAATTCTTCTTTCAGTGTCATATCTTCCATCTCATCTTTGTCCACTTCCTCTACCCATTCTGTAGTATTGTCTTCAAATTATTTTTCATTTTCTGGTCTCTCTCCAAATTTATCAAACCTCTCAGCTTTCCCTTCTTTTCCTAGTACAGTACTGATTTACCACTTGATCTCTTAATATTCGTACAGCTGCTCCTGCCTTCTCCAAAGGCCTCTTTCATTTTCTTATAGAGGGTATCCATATTTCCGTATTACCGCTAGTTGTATATGCATCGATGGACTTGCATTATTTGTCCTCCAGCCATTCCTGCATAGCCATTTGGCACTTCATAAACGAATTTCATTTTTTCCATGCCTTTAATCCCTGTTTCCTCCTTTATTTCAGCAGTTTAAAAGTCATTTCGTCATTTAACTTCAATAGCTCCTCTGATATCCAAGGATTTCCTCTAAACCCTTTCTTTGTACCTATTTGTTCCACTGCTGTCTTCACTGTTTCATCTCTCAATAATAACCATTCGTTTTCTACATTATTTCTTTCCCCTGTTTCAGTCAATCGCTGTCTAATGCTCCCTCTGAAATTCTAAACTACGTCTGGCCCTGTAAACTTGCTCTGGTCGCATCTCCTTAATTTGCTACATTATGCCAATTTCTTCAGTGTTAACCTACACTTCATAGTCACTGAATTGTGGTCATCGTTCTCATCCGCCGCTAGAGATGTCTTATAGATTTAAAATCTGGTAGATTATGATAGGATGAATGGCTGCCATTTAATAACTAGCACCTTTTCATTCCTCCTGAATCTGTAACAAGCATTGTGTTTGTCATTTGTCTTGGACAGCCTCTCGATGACTGCGTCGACGGGTAAACGCAGGTGCAATGCATCTTCGCCAGTATGAGAATGCAGTGATAGCTTTCCAGACTCACACATATTTGAACCCACGTCAGCCATTCGGAACGCTAAGGAGGAATTCCATTTCTTCCGCCCATGCGGCTCACGGTACACAAGTCTTCTGCTTCTCGGTTGATTTTCTTGTAGTGGGGCTGGAGTGCTCAGTCTCCACTCGTAGCCTTTTGCAGAACGCCATATCAAGCACTGATTTAGACCTTGATCTGGTGTTTCGTTTTAAATGAGCTTTACAGGATTATTCAGTTTTGATAAAATCGTCACTTTCTTAGGCTGATTAGGATAAATTTGTGTGCTAAATGTGGATGTCTGTTCATCTTATCAGTTGTTGTATAGGACGTGTGATCGGATATCCTTCTGAATGATAGGCATACTAAAACTCGACTGACTTACACACCGCTTATATATCTTTAAACGATGTGTTTATTCCATATGGCATATTATTTTTGTAACGTGGTTTTGAGATATTTTACAGAAACCATTTAAAGTCACTCTGTTTCAATGTATCAGCAGAGCCACCGTGGATGAACTATGTACTGTATTCCGTTTTCAGTGACAGCCTCAATCAATTTAATTTACCTGAAAAAATTCATTGATTTATTTCTGCTTTACCTGAGTCACGAACTTGCCATATAATCGACATCCACATTAAACTTTCGAGTGATATCACTCAACGATTTTCTGTAATTCACAGAATCTCATATCTGACACTGATTTCCAAATCGTGAGGTAAGTGTGATGCTGTATAGTTTTCTCATACAGAGAAACATCATCAGCTTGACCTAATGTTTTAAGGAGAAAAAAACAGACATGCAAGATACCACCCAGAACAATCGACCCCTCCCCATAATTTGTGCCATAATTTCGATTGTACGCTGTTATGAACTTCTGAAAATGCAGCTTTTAAACTTTCGAACGCAACGTTTGTTGTTGGCGCGGCACACTTCAGCAGCCTACTACCCGAGTGCGAAGTACTGTATATTGCAGTCACAACCAGAGCTCTCCTATTCACGAGATGTTCAAGGCTAGGGCTGAGGAGAGGGAAGGTGGGAAGATCTGTCCGATGTGTTTTGAATTCTTGTCCGAGAGCACTAACAATTTTAAGCGAAAAACGGTAACCAATATGAGTACGTAATATGTATACCTCAAGCACATAACTATACAGTATTATTTTAACAATATTGTCGTACTGACATTCTGCAGCTATCTGTATGCCTTAACCGGCCGCAGTGACCGAGTGGTTCTAGGCGCTACAGTCTGGAACCGCAAGACCGCTACGGTCGCAGGTTCGAATCCTGCCTAGGGCATGGATGTGTGTGATGTCCTTAGGTTAGTTAGGTTCTAGGGGACTGATGACCTCAGAAGTTAAGTCCCATAGTGCTCAGTGCCATTTGAACCATTTTGTATGCCTCAAAGTCAAAACGAATCAACGTAAACAACTGAAAGATTGGTATGAAACCAAGTTAATGACTTTCGATTTACAATTTCATCGTGTCAGTCAAGTTGAAGGACAGTGTATCTCCCACAAAGATACTTGATTTTAACAGTTCCAGCTTTAATATCCGAAGAAAATAACGCAAGGCAACGATGTTAATAATTACATAGCGCTGAACAACTTCTTTAATGGCATAATGCCAAAATAGTATTTCAAAAACCTATTACGCCACTGTACAGTACTTCGTGAACGGACATTAAGCGGCTGCAGAGGACGGAGTGACAAAAAAAAAAGGGTTTTCCCAAAATTTTAATATCTGTACTTCCAGAAGGACATAACTTCGTACTGTCAGAACTATGGCCCAGATTTTCGCGTGGGGTCGATTACTGAGGCTGTTATATCACAAGTTTTTTCTCCTTAGAATATGAGGTCAATTCGGTGATGTTTTGTGAGGTGTTCAAGCGGCGTAAATGAGCCACTTGCACTAATTAATATTGGTCAAATAGAGGTTTGCATATTGTTAGGCACAAATCACACAGGAATGGCGTGGCCCGGACACTTGGAGCGGCGAGGAAGAGACTCTGCGTGGGCGAGAGCAAGGTACGCTGAAGTGGCACTGTCAGAGACTTGGGGCGGTCATGCTACGAAAATATCAATGTATTTCGTCTCCATCAAATAGTGATGCACTGGATCTTTTGCAACCTGAAATTGTTTAGCAGCGAGAAAGGTGTTGCGTGCATGCGTTATAGTTGAACAAAGGGAGTAAATATGGCGTGTTGGACGTAATGAAGCTACTGCACATATTTCCCAGCCGTTTTTGGAATTTTACAGAATGTCTCAAAAGTGTTTCTCTATTGTGTGAGACGAAGTAAAGGACAGCATTAGGAGAAAACAGTTTTGAGTTGTGCACAGTGCAGGTGGCAGTCCATCTACCTTGGACCTGGCGAACTGTGTGCACTCACGGACAAGGAGCCAGCAGATATGCCTACCAGTCTGACGACTCACCAGCCCGCAGCGATAATCGGGGTATTCATCGCTTCAGCCTGTTGCCTGTGCTGTGGCAAGCCTTGCTCTGTCAGTCACATCTGTAAACCAAGCGGTAGAGAATGACTAACTGTCATTATCTGCTACACCATTCTTACTGTGTGCTAATGTATTCGTACGTTGTGATTATCAACAGTTCTAGTTCCGTCAACGTTTGTCTGAGCTGTGCTGTTTCGCAATTAAGAATCATGATTGCGAGGATCTACCGAAAGCAAATACATTCTGTTATTATTCCTGTTGTCATGTACACTCTTATAATCATTAGAGACTTTTGTAATTTGCTGAATGGAATTAGACATTGACATCGCAGGAAGCATGAAATTTTCTTGGTTGCCACATAATTTCCTTTCGTTGTAAGTAGGTTGTGCGTAAAAACCCTTTTTGTTGCAGCTTCGCTTCATTACAAAATGATTACACAACATGCTGTATTCTACTACATTAGCCAATTAAATTGCCTAGTAAAGAAAAATATGATAATGAGACACGATTTTATAGCAAAATAAAATAAAATTGAGTATTTAGAGCTCTGTTCGGAAGTTCAGAAGGTCGGAATCTTACCCTGCAGATTTTTTGACAAACGTAATTATTACGTTTTCAGATGAAGATTTATTCAACTTAAATGGTTTAGATATAAAGTTCTAACAAAAAGCTTGTGAACAGCAGTTTCTTACCCAATAAAATGAACATCAGCGTTTACCAAGTAGAACTATGTGTCTATTAGAATCACTTTTCTGTTCCTGCAAACAAGGAAAGAGAATAAAGCAATAGGTACAACGAGTTTTTATGGGGAATTGAGAAACGCAGTGGTTAAATAAAACTTGCCTGGATGTAGCACTGTTTCTGCGGAATAAAGTTTAACAAATTGTAATTATGCAGGATCAATCAGTCATTAACGTTTTCTGAATTCTTCAGCCACTGTTTCTCGTTGAGAAGCAGTCCACCCCGATTAAAATTTCTTTTTCGCAATGTACTTATTGCCAAGATTACTAACATGGATGGTGCTAATCTGAAGAGACTTTTAAACATTTCGTCACGGAATGTTCGCCATGTTAGCAACTGGTCTAGTTCCTTAATTTCTGAGTTCCCTTTTGCAAAGTAATCTAAAAATTCCATTTTCTATATTGCTGCCCCTCTTTCGGGGGTCCTCTGTCACTTACTCGTTCACCAAATCTGATTTTCTTAGGTACCATTGGAGAAAAAAACTTTCTTTGACTGAAAATAATATTGATATATGAAGTAACAAACTTCATCTCTATTGCGTTTGTGATTGTTTGTAATAAACTGTTCATGAAAGAAGCTAAATGAAAAAATGTAGAGAGCGTGAAAGAGGGTTTGGGAGGGAGGGAAAAGTGAAAAAGAAACTCTCAGCCAGAAGTAAGCACGGAAAAAGTAAGGGGAAAGGACACAGAAAATCAAATATTTCCTTCCACTAGCACTAACACTGACAGTGCACTTCTAAATCCGTGACAGAAATTTCGTAACTTCCTAATTCGGACGAAATTTCACTCTGAATAGTGAGGCCATATTTAACAGCTTCAGAAAGACGCTCCGTTCTATTCGAAACTTGCGATTTCATCTGCATTTCAGAAGTCCTATAGCGACCAACAAAAGTAATATATTGATTTTTATTATATTCATCGGACCATAGACACAGTTCAAAAGCTAAGCGAGCTTTGATTACTTTTTTGACATCTGCTTTTATTTATTTCAGCTGCAATGAAAACATTTCGTAAAGTCATTGACGGATTAGGAAGGGTATCTATGGGCCCAGATTACTTTTACTGTGCACTTACGGAAGGTGTTGAAGGGGGGGGGGGAGAGTTGCACAGGAATATGAGGAGGGGAGGAAACAACAATAACACAACACAACAATTTACCATGTCTAATAAGGTGCAAGAAATCCGTTGGAATTCAATACAGTTTCCATCGTTTCGGAACGAATGAATGCCACCCTTTTTTGGTTTTCAAGACAATCATATACCATTCTTCCTGCTAAATCGTTCTGGTTGATGGAGGTGGAAAGCAATTACCCACCCTTCTCTCGAAAGTAGATTGACCATTGGTCAATCATACTGAGATCAGGTGACTATGAAGGCCTGGCGAGATGCGACAATTCATCCTCGTGCTCACTAAACCAGTTATGGACGATAAGAGTTGGATAAACAGATGCCCTGTCGTCTTGGAAGATACCAACACTACTGGGGGACACATATTAGTAAGATGGACCTGAAGAGTCAAAATGGTCATATAAACCTTGCATTAATGCGACTTTGCAGAGCAACCATGAAGCACGTGGAACAACACGAAATGGCTGCTCAAAGAATCACACACCTCCCGCCATGTTTCTCTCTTGTGAAGTAAACTCGGTCATAAATTGGAAACAGTGGGAAAAATGACTCATACAAACAAATGGCATTCATCCATTCATCCCAAGTCCAGGTTTTACGGCGCTAGCATCACGTTCTCCTGTTAGCGGCATTTGCACAATGATGAATGGCTTTAGAATTCCAATTCGCCCTGCAGTTCCCATTTTATGGAGCTCCCTTAGTGTTGTTTTGGTGCTGACAGAGTTCTCTAATGCAATATTGAGTTGTGCAGTGATTTTTGTAGCTGTCGTCTTCTTATTTTTCGTATAATCCTCTTCAATGACCGTCTGTCAAAATCACTTAAAACACAATTTCGTCCGCGTTGTGACTTAGCGGGGGATGTTTTTCCGCTTCATCTGTATGCAATATAAATCTTCGACTCAGTGCCTCTTGAAAAATCAAACACTCCTACTACCTTGGTTGCAGAAGTATGCGATATAAATCTTCGACTCAGTGCCTCTTGAAAAATCAAACACTCCTACTACCTTGGTTGCAGAAGCATCATCAATTTGCTCACAGTCGAATTCAATTAGTTCCGACATTATGCTCTCACAACTGTTCTGACCGCGACTGGCAATTTCAACGTAATGAGATCATTGCCAGGTGGCGATCGTGGTGAAACACAACAATGAAACCTGCAGGCTTGTCTAGCATCTTCGTATCGTCAATACAGCTGATAGGGCTGTCTTGTAGGTGGCCACCAGTGAGAGATTCTAAGAAATCGTGCAGAATTTGAACACCTGACAATGTTTAAACATTGTCTCCAGGTCGTGCAGTATTTTGGTCATAAAACCAATGTGGTGGCAGCATGGTCACAGTTTAACCAGCTTCTCAAGCCCTACGAGAAGTCGAATACGGCGTAGATCGCTGTCCTGCAGGGTCCCACATACAAGTGTCGGTTTGAGTGTTCCCAGTGTGTTTCATCATATGCACACTCGCAAATTAGCGACGTGATCGTCTGGTTGACATTCGACCCCCAGGTCCAAATTAGGACACTGGCTTTGTCCGACACCGCTTTAGCCGAAGTTGTTGAAACTGCAGAATTACAGAAACTTACGGCAGCGGCGAAGGACGTACTGTCGGAGAATTGGTATGCTGTGAAGTCGGATGTGCGTGGTAAACAGCCCCTGTGCCCCGTGCGGTGAGACAAGCGGACCGACTTTCCACTGAGTCATCCTGTGTTGATGCCATTCATGATTTGTGTGCAGTAACGTGACAGCGCTGCCCGCGTCAGGCTGGGCAGGAACGAGTCATCCAAAGCGTTGTATTTCCACTCGCGTTGTTTTTGGGGTTTTCGGCTTCGCTCCCCTTCCACGTCTTTTTCCGCTCAATCAACAAGCAGGCGGTCTCGTCTCGATTGTCATTTGGTACATATTTGTCAGTATTTCCCCCACGGAGAAGTCTTATCGAGCAACGTAGCTCAGTTATTAGTACACTGGACTCGTATTTGGAAAGCCGCCGATTCAAACCTGCATCTGGCCATCCTGATTTAGGTTTTCCGTGAGTTCCCTAAATCACTTAAGGCAAAGGCCGGTTGGCTCCTTCGAAAGGGCATGCCCACTTATCTTCTCAATCCATCCCTAGACAAAGCTTGTACTCTGTCTCTAATGACCTCGTTGCTGAAAGTTGGAAGTTGGAAGATAAAACATTATCTTACTTAAAAAATTAAAAATTTTATTATTTACAACATTATTAAAATATCTTTTCAAAAATCTTATAAAATTACTTTATTTAAGCAAGTCATAAGAAAACATTTCTTAAAGATTTGTACTTTCCAACCACAATTATCAAAGCCCATTTCTTGTATTGGTTTTTCATACATTACTCCTCTAACTGCTGTTGCTTCTAATGAAGCATTTTCAACATATCTTCCTTCTTTTGCACTTAATTGAACTCCCTCATCTGTTTTACCACTTTTGTGAAAATTTTATTATCTCTATAGAAAATGTAATATATTGTACAAGCATCAGGCAATGGAGTTATTCTTTTTATCAGCTCTAGCTAATCTTCCTTCTAATTTTGTTTCTGTTAACAATAGTTATAGGTTGGAATGGCATTTCAAAATATAAATTATACATTAAAGTATTAACTAATCCTTTTCCATATTTATCCAGTACCAAAAGCATGTGAGGTAAATAATTCAAAAATGCAATTAAACAAGGTATTCCTTTACCTTTTTTAACAATCGCTAAGTCATATTTTATGAATGTTAATTAAAGATAAAAAACGTTAATAATCTTATTTTTTAACATTCAGCTTTAGTACTTAGGTTTAACATTTACCTTTATGTTTTTAAAAAACTTTAATTTTATTTTTGTATTTTCATATGTTAGGTTTTCTAGTCATAGCTTTTACAATAAATACAAATTTATCATTATTCCCTCATTTAACATTTCTTCAAAAATCATCAAATTTTAAATCACCACCAACGAATTCAGTATGATTTAAATTTGTATGATACTCTCTATAATTATTTAAAAAATTTAATTTATCTCTTACTAACTACCTTGGTATATATTTTGTCAAAACTCAACATTCTAATCCTATATGCCTTCCTCAAATCAAATATTCGTTAAACATATATTGATTATCAAGAATAAAAGTGACAAATAGAGCAGCTCAATTATCATTATATTCATCTAATGGTAGGACATCTTTGTTGCTCTTACAAAAGTTATAAATGTTGTATTACTTTGATTTTTAATTTTTGTACACATCTTTATAAATTATCAAAAGAACCATCCTGGAGCGAAAATTTGTCAATCATTAATGTAATTATTCCTCGTTGGCTGCTCCACATTTGGTGACTGAAATGTTTTGAAACATATTATCCAAACATAATAACAACAAAAAACAAAAACAAAGAATGGTATGTATTTGTTGAATTTGTGAAACTCAAAATGTTAAACTGTTAAAAATTTGTAGGTAGTGGTTACAACATAATAATATTTGACAAAATATAATTAATGAGTTACACAACCAGTTAAAAATAAATTTAAAAGAAAAAATGTTATTTCTTTTGGTATAGATGATTTTTGGCAAATCAAAATGGATTCTGTTAATTTAAAAGGTATTTCGAAAATAAATAATGGATATATATGTTTATTAACTAGAATCGATGTTTTGTCAATCTTCTTTGGCTATTCCAAGTAAAGGTAAAACCAGTAAAATATTCTAGAATCGTTTTAAAAAAATTAATTAATGATGTCCAAGAAATCTACAAACAGGTAATGGTAGAGAATTTTATAATATAGATTTCCAGGAACTTATGAAAACATAAAGTGTTGATCATTATTCAATTTTTATTGAATTTAAAGTATGTGTTGTTTCGAGATTGCTTAGAACATTAAACGAAAAAATGTGGATAAAATTTGATTCACAAATAAATTATGAGTTGTTTGATTTATTTCGTAAATAAATTTTGAGTATAATAATACTAAGCATCCAACAAGAAAGTGAAGCTACAAGATGTAATTGAATAAAATGAAAAAAAATACAAACTTTTTTACAACCAATTTCGAATGTCTGTTTTCCATCTCTTTAATTTTTTATCTATACCTTTTTCTGTAATAATCCTACAATTTTCTGTTTGATGTCCATACTACTTAGCTTCTTTAATTCTGTACCTTCTGTATTAATAAAATAACTTAAAACATTATTTTCAAACAATTGAATAATTTTAAATTTTCTTTGACCCTTTAATAATTTTTGGATGTTCACTATTTCAGAAATTATTATGGTGAATTAAGTTTACATTATTTTCTAAATTTATTGATTGTAATCCCTTTGTAAATGCTTTATCAACTAAATATCGTTTATCTGTTGTTCTGTTTATGTTTTATATATGAAAGCAGGAATTTTCTTTGTTTTGTCTCGTTTGTTTTGGGATTGTATCACTTTGAAAACTTCATCACAGTTTTCAATTTTAAAATGAGCTAATCATGTCCAATTTTTCTTATAAATCCTCTCCAATTGATAATGTCTTTAATTAAAAAATTTTACTTTTCTTAATTTATAATGGCCTCTTAAATTATTTATTTTACTATATCTACAAAGTTTAATTCTTCTTTCTTAAACTAGCTGAATTCTCTGCCATTTATTAGAAATAATTTATTAAATTTTCTTTCAAAATCAGAAAACCAACTAAGTTATTAGATTTAAAGACGATTTGAATAAAAGATAAGAGGGAGCTAATTTGAATGGAAAAATTTATTAAATTTTTTAAAATTAAAAATTAATTTAAATAGGAAAAATTAATTTAATACTAGATATTTTGTTATAGTTTATAAGGAAAAAGATTATTATATCTTTAAAAATGACAAAAGTGTATTTGATTTTAAAAATAGAAAAACAAGTTCAAAACAAGAATGGTTTTGTTATAATTTATAAGATGAAATTTTTATTAGATTTTTAAAAATGAGGGAATTAAAAAGTAAAAATTTATTAGTTTTTGAAGAATGAAAAACAAAAAAAATATTGTTGGATTTTATAGCATGATTTTGTATATTATTTTAATATTTCCAATTATGAGATTTTATTAAATATTTATTCTTATAAAAATTTATAGTTATTTGATTTTTGGTATACAGTTCTGTTCACTGAATTCAGTTAAATTTACTTTTTGGTTGAAGGTGATTGGGAGAAAAGTTTCAGACAGTAGTAGATGGAAATTGCACTGATCACCCCCTATTGTATGGTGACCCCATTTTTCTTCTATTCTTATATAAGGTCCCTTAAACGTCCTTTGTTGAACAAGTCTCAGTATCAGAATGTTCTATGATGGTTGTTGTTTTGTAGGTATTGTGTTATGTAAAACTACCACAAATACATATCTGAGAATCTGAAGAGATTTTAAATTTAGGATTGATAACTTCACCTCCCCATTTGAGCTTATCTCATAGAGAAACCCAGCAAAACCCAACCAACTTGTTAAATTCTTAGGGATGTAACTGTATTCTCTGTTAATGTATGTTACATAATCGAGATATTGTCATAAATAAACTATACAGATTGTACTTAAAATATTACTATTGTTTGTATCTATTTACAGCTATTTGTTTCATAGATATAGTTCATGAATGGATGTACAGGTTGTTCACAAAGTCTTCACTTTGTGTAGATTGCCAGATGATGGCGATTTCAGATGTTGGAATCGAGTTACAGATGTGAATAGACAGCAAAGCACAAGGAATCATGTAAGCAACCAGTGGTGTGATGGATAACATGCATGGTTAACAACACTCCTTCAGGAAGGTATGGATTCCAATCAGCCACAAACATCAAGGATGGTACAGACATGGAACAATCAAACAACGGGATTAGAAACAAAATTTTTTGTTTGCAAGGCTTGAAGGCACTGATGGGAAAAACTTTCATTCACATTCGGTTCAAATGTAGTCTGAAAAAATTCGAAAAAAGTAATATGATGATTATCATTCACTCTTCAGTGAACGCGAGTATACTATCATGAAACTACTTGACTCACCAACACAATCACTGATCATTCACTAATAAGCATGTTAAAGGCTATTCTTGCATTTAGGAAGACTCATCACAACACTCATGCAGCATTCAAGATTCTAGTTTTTACATGCTCGAGCACGTACGGCTTGCTGCTTACATGTCCATCGTGCAGTGAGCCGACTTAACTGTAGCACCCATGCACTTTGAGCGGGATGTAGGCTGTGGTGACGGGAACTGATAAGGTATTACTCATTCAAACAAAGTTCACACTCGGCGCGATGGCCAATGGAGTGACTGTAAATGGGAAATACCTTTACAGTCACTCCCATCAGCCACCGCACTGCGTGTCAACTTTGTTTGCACGTGTGATACATGTTTTCCATGAATAAATTTATTGTGCCGAAAATAGTAAATGAACACTTGACAAAAAGAAATCTGATTGCACTGTCTATCAGCTAGCGACCATGGTGATACTATTGCACTGCAGCTCCACAAATCGCGTGGGAGAAAATTGGACACGTATCCGGGATGAAACGAACTATTTTTGTGGATGCGGGGCACTCTGTACTTCGAGGATGCAACGCAGCGAAATCGGAAGCAAGTGTAGAGCGCCATACAAGCTTCGGTATGCATCTGTGGAGAATTGCATTAAGCCATGTGGTCCACAGATTGCATCAACACATTGCAAAAAAGCGCCTGTATTCGAGAGTGATTCAGTTCGCACAACTGTTACTTTACGCTGACGCTTGTCTGTGCATGCCATGAGTTACCACAATTTTGGTGGTGGTGGTGGTTAGTGTTTAACGTCCCGTCGACAACGAGGTCATTAGAGACGGAGCGCAAGCTCGGGTTAGGGAAGGATTGGGAACCATCCCGGCATTTGCCTGAAACGATTTAGGGAAACCACGGAAAACCTAAATCAGGATGGCCGGAGACGGGATTGAACCGTCGTCCTCCCGAATGCAAGTCCAGTGTGCTAACCACTGCGCCACCTCGCTCGGTCCACAATTTGGCCTATTGTAAGTATGCACATTGACTGTTATTTGACACAGCTAATTTGGGCCGACAATAAGCAGCTCTGATCCGTTCACATTTTTGTGGAACGCTGCCACACAGTTTCCCCCTTGGAGAGCAGAGTTGCGAAGCTGCAATAAACTGCCAGCGTTCACCTTCCGACAGGCTTGTGTGATAGATTTTTGTGTTTCGTACGCTTGGATGTGATGTCAGCGCAAGCGCGATGGTAGCTTGCCGGTCAGCGATGATGGGGCGGTGGCGTGGGCCTTGAGTGGTGGCTGGTGACGTCATCGCAGGGGTCCGGACGGGAGTACGGTGGGCGTGTCGTCGCCCAGCTGGCTCGTGACAGCAGCGGCAGGCAGCGCTGCCTGAGAACTGTCCGTAGTTAACATGTGGCAGGACATAATGCTGTGAGTTACATTAAAGGCGTCGCCTCGAAGAAGACTGATAACAAAAGTTAACGAAATAAAGCATTCATGACTTGCACTGTTCGACTCCACTCACATACTCGGTCGCGAAAGCACGGCGCAGGATTCAATCCAGACTTGACTCTTCGGCACAGCTCAACTATGTGGAGCGTCTATACTCGCGCGAGGAAGGTGCCATCGCAACTGGAACGCCGGTACTGGAATTGCGACGGGCAAGCCCGGCTGCGTAGAGGGCGATGTCTAGGGCTCGACAGGAAAGAACACGAAAAACCGGTGCTGAAGTTAATCCGACCTCAACTTCCGACGCGGGGGAGGCACAGGGACGCAAACGCGAGTCCTTCGTAATTCATCGTTGTATTTGTTCAGGGCGGACGTCCTAAGACACTTGCTGAAGTTCATCGTTGACACATTAACTCAGTTTCTTTTTATTACAGAGGGCAACTAACCCTCTGACCGAACACGCTGTGCTACCGTGTAGGCACCAAAGTTTTTATTTAAAATAAAATTTCAGAGAAGCAAAATCTCGTGTCTCTCCTGTTTAAAAGTCGTCGGAAGAAGTGTAGCCTATGGCGTAAGTACCCTAAGTTTATTCAGCCAGTATCTGAGAACAAGAGCACCTGGAAACTTGCAACAGACTTTACACATAATTCTAAACCTTTACGAAGCTTTTTCTCGCTGACAACTCCCACAAAATGGCGAAACGGAAAACGTTCATCGCGTATAACTGCTGTGTCAGGTTTGCTACTAATTCTGTTCGCAGCACATTTCGCAGACAGTATCCACATATACGCTGGATGTACCTGCAAAATTATTTCATTGCAAGACACATATTTCTAGAGATATGACTTCATAATCATAAAGCTGTATGAAACTGCAGGACGGAATTCGCTACAGTGGTGAAATATGCGTTTTCTGTTTGAATGATAGGATTCTAGATGCTTCTATGCCGCGCCAATTGTCTCTAGATGTGTAGGTTTCTGTAAAAGTATTTGGTGACAGACAGAATGAACCGCTTGTGTTAAATGACAAAATATTCCAACCATCTTTATCTTTTTCCTGATGGACGTCAAAACGTTGGCAGCAACAATTTTGGCATGCTTAGTTTTTCTAAAACCTTGCAAAACTTGTCAGTAGCAAGATTGGCCTATGATGTACGGTACCAATATCCGCTTTATGTCCCATGTTATACAGACGTTTTACAACTTCATTCTCAAACCAATCAGGATCTGTTTCATACCTAAGTGATGCATCGAAAATGTGGCAAAGAACTTTATTTATGTGGCTGCAGCAGTATTATAGAAATTTTCTAGATATGTTGCTAGCTCTAATTGAGTTATTACTTTTCTGGTATTTAATAAGTCCTTCAATTTCCAGGGTAGTGACTGCTGTTACTCGAATCTGTTGTACTGTGTTAGGTACCCTGGCAGGTAGAAAATTCATGACCTGATTTATGGAGCCTTGCCATCATTTTTGTTCTGTCAGCGTTAAATAAAGTTTGTTTAACATATCAGCAACTGTTTTTGGATCACTAACAATTTGAGTCTCATTTTTTATTTGGATATTTTCACTCCAAAGTGCGCTTTTCCTTGTTTCCTTCCTTACAAAATTCCAGATAGATTTTACCTCATTGCCTGAGTTATCAATTTCTACTTTCAAGAACATGTTCTTTGATGCCTCTATGGTCTTATTAAGAATTTTATTTTACAGTTTGTAATGTCTAATCCTATAGGGAGAATTTGATCTCTTGGCTGCTGAGTGAAGCTCTCGTTTCATCCTACAAGAAATCTTGATACTCTTAGTAATCCAAGGCCTGTGATTTGAATTAAACAAATTTTATCTCACCAAGTTTTTAAGAAATGTTTCTTCAGACAGGCTTGTAACCACACTGATATATTAAATCTGGAGTTAACATTAACAGCAGCATATACAGGAGACCAGTCCACAAAGTGTAGTTGATTAATGTTTTCCATTGTGTGTCTGTTGATAATTCTTATGTTTTTCCCAATTAAATTTACTTTTCTTTGCGCATTTGTTTGTTTTTGGTGAGAAACTGCCTGTCAGTATCTGAGAGGCCATTTATAATATTTTTCAGTCTAAAATTATTATATGCATCCTTATCTATAAATACCTGCATTGCCTATTGTTGTACCAGAAGTGGCTGTTACTCTAGGCGGAGTGTCTACGGCTAATATTAAGTTTTAAGAGCACATCTGGTGTTCAAAGTCTGCTCTGTTACTATTTTCTGTGAAAGATTTAACATTTAAGTGACCTACTACAGTGAAGGTTCTAGTTTTACTAAGCAGGCGGGACAAGAGTGATTCAATGTGTCAGAAAAACATTGATATGTCCAGCGGGTGCCCTGTAAATTGACACCGCAATAACTGTTGCACCATCTACTGTTATCTCAATGCCACACACCTCAAAGTGCTGGTAAGCACAGTATTTGTTTAAATTTATAGATTTATACGATATGTTATTTCTAACAAATATTGCAACTCCGCTCTTTAGCATACCAGATCTACCATAATTAGCAGAAAATCAGAAGTTTTCAATCTATACCATGGATTCCGCTTGTGATACAGGGTTCAGAGAAACAAAATATCAGGTTCACTTCCATATTATTCATATTTTAGATTTATTTACAATTGGTTTAATTTATTCCTCAGAACTCTTATATTTTGATGAATTCACCTTATTCAGCACTGCATTTGTATAAAATGTGTTTGGAGCAATTTTTTTGAGTACACTACTTCTTATTGGGGTACTGGAAGCTCATTTTGGTTACATGTTAGAGATGCTTCACTTGGCTTGGACTGTTTTTCTTCATGTGAGTCACTGTTTACACAAAAGGCTGAGTTACTCTTTTGTTGCATGTGAGCCGAGCTACTGCTTTTGCTGCATGTATGCTATTTTTAGCGATACTGGGAATGCTGCTGTTTTTGCTGCTGACGACATTGATCCCACACTCGAGATGGATGGAGGGCGAGGGGGGGGGGGGAAGTACGGGACAGAGGAAATAGTCAGAGAAAAGGGGAAGGAGGAGTTAGTCTATGGTCTAATAGAAGACTGGAATAAATACATGTCTGTGCAAAGACCGGTACTTATCTAGTTTAGTAATAAATTTGGAAGAGTATCACAAACATGGCATCTTTAGTGAGATACACTTCCAATCTCGTATTACAATTTGAGTGGTGCAATGGCAGATTTACGAATAAAGTGACAATGTCTGCACGTGTGTGAAACGTTGACACTAAGGCAGTATCACAAACTGCCAACAGGTAGCAGTTAGGAAGTTCGACAAAAAAAAAAACGACTAATATGCACAGTTTACGTCAAAACTGTATTGAGTGGTCTACAAGAGACATATTTAACATTAGCAAAGTTTGAATGTAGTGTCTTTTAGTATTGTATGAATATTTCTTATTGCCATATGTTTAGTTTGAAATGGAAATTTCTAATGTGCATTTAAGGGGTTCATAGACATAGTGGACCCTGTGCCCTCCTCCAAAAAAAAAAAAAAAAAAAAAAAAAAAAAAAAAAAAAAAAAAAAAAAAAAAAAAAAAAAAGCAGAACTCAAGGAGTAAAGTGCAGTGAGTATCATATTAGCTTTATTAATGTAATATAGATAAAGTATTCCAACACACACCAAGTGTTCCTAGAATATAATTACAAAGTCACTAGGTCATCTCAGATCTCTGTTACAGCTTCCTTTCACTGGTAGTGTACATTTCTTTCCTTATTTAGCCAACAGTTTTCGTGGATGGGAAAAATGAAAAAGCACAGTGGTCAGAGAGACAGTCACCAGGTAGTCAACAGTTCAGTTTACATGGAGGAATAATCGTCCCCAGACACCTATTACATTGAATCTTTTCATGAAATACACAACACACACGTCCACCTCTGTCACAACTCATCCAGCATAGTCAGTCATCCAGAGAGTATCTAGCCGGGACTTGTCCCCATGGCCGCGGGCCAGAGCCAACAGAACGGAGCATTTTTGCGACTAACACGCATCAGGGACGAAACTAACATGTGACTTCCGGTTGAGTGGCACCAGTCGCAGTACACTACGAAATAAGAAGACGCAAATAATCCACTTCACCCAATCCGAGACATGGATGTTGTTGACCATACACATCGAATTTCTCTCACAAAATGTACATTTATCCTTTTTACGGGAGTTATTTTCGAAGACAGAAAAAACAGTCGCATACATGCGTTTCACATGGCTAAAATATTGTTACTTATTGTGAAAATCTTGTAACATTATGCCATAGGCTACATTTCGTGTAAGTATTCTCTCATCAGGTAAAAATGTCTGTTCTAATAAACTTAATATCTCTTACATCCCACATCAGAAGACTAGAATATTAAACTCATTTTCGGCTCATGGCAGAGTGCTAAGGTATACCTCTGTCCCAGAATGCGTCCTTACTTTCTAACTCTCTTAAAGTAACCAAATGCTTTGTCACATACATAGTCTTTAAAGGTAACAGCACACAGAAGTTGTAAATAACAGTTTTATACTATATATCACTTTACAAATTCAGTAATATAGCTGATTTTATTATGAAGGTCATCTCTGCCTGTGTGGTCAGGAGACTGAAGTTTTATTAAAGCTATTGCCGCAACGAAAAAACGCCTGATTACCTCTCTATCTCCTGATTCGTATCTGTGGTACTCGAGCCCACGATTCAACCCGGCCAACAGCATGTCACTGAAATCAAGGCACATTAATTAAATTAATCATGAGATTCACTCTGAATGGTGGGCAATTTCTCTGCAGCAGTCAATTTACACTTGCCAGATAGCTCAAATAGGAATCCCTGGAGGAAAGATGATGTTCTCTTTGAGCAACACTATTGAGAACTGGCACTTAATGCTGACTGCAGAAGGATTCTACTGTTGCCAACATACATTTCGCATTAGGACCACAAAGACAAGATATGAGAAATTAGCGCCCATAAGGAGGCATATAGGCAGTCGTTCTCCCTCGCTCTATTTCCAAGTAGAATAGGAAAAGGAACTATTAATAGTGGTACAAGGTACCCTCTGCTACACGCCCTAAGCATATAGATGTAGACGTAAATTTATTCTACCTAATAACATGTCACTCCATCCATTTAAAGGAAACACAAAACTCATGGAAGTATGTTGTCTCTTATTTATAAAGAAATTGAAAGACAGAACTTCCCCTGCTGATGGTATTTTGGTAAAAACCTTGATAGTAGCACCTAATTTTCCCATTGCAATCACTTTATGAGACGAATGTGAGAGGTGTGATACGTTTGCACAAAACACTCACATGAAGCAGTAAGAGGTCACCTCTCAATTCCCCTTTCGCCAGAGTATCGCTTACCTCTCGTTTTCTCATGAATCTTCCAGTCTTCGATACATAGCAATTGAATCCACATGATTTCCAGGAGTAAGAGATTTCCCCCACCAAGCCAAACACATCTGCAAACTCTCTTGGTACCCCATCACCTGCTGACAGCACCGTCACAATAGTTAGAAGAGTGTCTAGTACTCCACCTGTAACTAACTAGGTAGAGGGATATCACAATGAGAAGAAAGGCACACTAAAGTAAGGAGGAAATTCACAACAACGCAAAGTGTATATGGACAACAGAAAGAATTCCTGAAGCATAATAACTATAATCCGTTGATATCGAACGATGGTCTATAAATACCACCCTCTGCATGTCCTGATTTTTATGCCATACAACAGAGTAAAACTTAAAACTGTTGTTGTTGTTGTTGTGGTCTTCAGTCCTGAGACTGGTTTGATGCAACTCTCCATGCTACTCTATACTGTGCAAGCTTCTTCATCTCCCAGTACCTTCTGTAGCCTTCATCCTTCTGAATCTGCTTAGTGTATTCATCTCTTGGTCTCCCTCTACGATTTTTACCCTCCACGCTGCCCTCCAGTACTAAATTGGTGATCCCTAGATGCCTCAGAACATGTCCTACCAACCGATCCCGTCTTCTACTGAAGTTGTGCCACAAACTCCTCCTCTCCCAAATTCTATTCAATACCTCCTCATTAGTTATGTAATCTACCCATCTAATCTTCAGCATTCTTCTGTAACACCACATTTCGAAAGCTTCTATTCTCTTATTGTCTAAACTATTTATCGTACACGTTTCACTTCCATACATGGCCACATTCCATATAAATACTTTCAGAAACGACTTCCTAACACTTAAATCAATACTCGATGTTAACAAATTTCTCTTCTTCAGAAACGCTTTCCTTGCCATTGCCAGTCTACATTTTATATCCAACTTAAAACTATGGACTATAAAAACTTTGCTGCCGTCACCTAGTAAAGACCTGAATAGGATATTACCACATCTCTCACTTCGAATATATCAAAAACAAATCCCATCTGCATGTTGACATCGAGCATATTAAATATATGCGTAATGATCCATTGGAGCAGGTGGCCAGTGATCGAAGTTGCTTGCACAGATCTGTGTAAAGTTTTGGTGATTGTACTGTAGGAGGACCATAACCCACAGACTATCAACCACAAGAGACGGTCCCTAAGTTGTTATTTCATAAGCAGTTTGATAGACAGCTTTTCTGCTGTAACACATCCAAGCATTGTATGACTACAGATTTGTACAACACCATATATATTTTATTTTACTACCGTGACTTTGATGGCTGTGTCAAGTGTTGAACTGGCATTAACACATTTTGATCCATTGGCTCTCGCTCAAAGCTGGACATCACAAAATGTAGTTTAAGCTGCTCCCACAACACATTGGATGGCTAAAATAAAAGACAGATGTGGTAATCGATATTGACAAAACTATTGGAGACATCTAAATATATGGCTACTGGAAGAATTTATGGCATTGTGAAGCACTTCCAAACAGGTATCTGAAGGTGATGACCTCTGTATTTCACCTCATCTTCCACAATGATGGGGTAGCAAATGTCTCAGTGTTCTGTTTTCAAAGAGACCCAGGGTATTGTTTCCTCTTATTGGTGGTGCATACTAGACCCAGGTATGTCACTGCTGTTTCAGTGCCCTAGGTGCTAGTCATCCTAATGCCCAAATCTTTAAACACTGTGTCTTTCATTTTTATAACTTATAGTGCATAACCGCATGTGAAACAAGAGATATTCTGCATGCCTTAATTCTGTAGAGTACTGAAGTAGTGGGACAAAGACAGCATCAGGGCATTTTATTAGTGCAAGTTGCATACATTCAGGGGCATCTACCTCCTGATGATGTCATGGGTTTTCCCAGTCAACAGTTGAGTCCCTTCTCCCAATCACCCCACCGCTCCCTTCCCCTTCCCTACCCCATCCCCTGGAAAAAGCAGGAAATTGAAATTTTGGTGGGAAATTCGAAATGGTGGAATATTCAGATTTATTAGTGGGAATATCTAGTTCTGTGTGTCGCTGTGAGGTTCAGAGAACAATGGGCCTCGTTCACAAGACCGCCACCTGGGGACGGTGCTGGCCCTCCCCACCCCCACCACCACCTATCCCCCACTACCCCACATCACCTCCCCATCTGCAAATTGGCAGGAAAAGGACTAATAGTGTCGAATTTGTTTATTTAAACAAGTTGAGTTGCCATTATTTGAGCAATAGCCCCCTCCCATTGATTGACTAATTAATTAAATTGAGAAACGAATTAACTCTTTCACCTCAGTGTACTCCCCCAGCCCTCTCCTCCCACCCACTACCTGGAAACTGGTGGAAATGTGATGGAGAGGATGGATATTACGACAAGACATTCAATTATACAGCAAAGGGTATACTGTTTATTTATAAAATTCAATTTGCGGGGTTGGATCTCTCTTGCTCATCGTCCTCTGCTGTTTGAGAAGATGTAGGTCTTGTAAAATACACCAGAAAGAATTAATTAACTGAAATGTAAGTTAATTGTTCAATTCATTCATTATACCTGTGTGTGCCGTAATTTTACTATCCCTCCCAGCAACTGTTAGGGTGTAGTCAGTAGAGCCATACCTCTGTGCTACTGAACTTTTGAATGGTTTGCTGCTGTAATTTTAGTGTGTGACGAATTTTTATTCTGTAACAATATTACAGTCATTCTTTTTGTTTTTTGTTGTTACAGTATTCATCCCATAGATTCTGGCTAAGTTGACCGCCAACTGGATGCGGATAGAGCACTGCAAAAGGCTCCAGCAATAGTAATCAAGCCAGATCACCAAAAAAGTAAGTGCATTTTTTTTGTAACATGTAGCTCTTAGAGAAAATATTTTTTCACATAATATACTATGGTTCTAATGATGAGGGTGGGAAATGTGTATACATATAATTTTTCGCAACATATTACATTCAGTTGTCTGGAGACATATTCGTTGCTATTGTAGGTGTTTCTATGGACGAAGAAGAAAAAGAAGAAGAAGAAGAACAAGAAGAAGAAGAAGGGTTATGTGTCGAGATCGAAAGTCAGGAACCATCAGTTCAGTCTACGTACCAAATACGATTTTTAAATTCAGTGTGAGTGTGTTGCATATACACTCCTGGAAATTGAATAAGAACACCGTGAATTCATTGACCCAGGAAGGGGAAACTTTATTGACACATTCCTGGGGTCAGATACATCACATGATCACACTGACAGAACCACAGGGACATAGACACAGGCAACAGAGCATGCACAATGTCGGCACTAGTACAGTGTATATCCACTTTTCACAGCAATGCAGGCTGCTATTCTCCCATGGAGACGATCGTAGAGATGCTGGATGTAGTCCTGTGGAACGGCTTGCCATGCCATTTCCACCTGGCGCCTCAGTTGGACCAGCGTTCGTGCTGGACGTGCAGACCGCGTGAGACGACGCTTCATCCAGTCCCAAACATGCTCAATGGGGGACAGATCCGGAGATCTTGCTGGCCAGGGTAGTTGACTTACACCTTCTAGAGCACGTTAGGTGGCACGGGATACATGCGGACGTGCATTGTCCTGTTGGAACAGCAAGTTCCCTTGCCGGTCTACGAATGGTAGAACGATGGGTTCGATGACGGTTTGGATGTACCGTGCACTATTCAGTGTCCCCTCGACGATCACCAGTGGTGTACGGCCAGTGTAGGAGATCGCTCCCCACACCATGATGCCGGGTGTTGGCCCTGTGTGCCTCAGTCGTATGCAGTCCTGATTGTGGCGCTCACCTGCACGGCGCCAAACACGCATACGACCATCATTGGCACCAAGGCAGAAGCGACTCTCATCGCTGAAGACGACACGTCTCCATTCGTCCCTCCATTCACGCCTGTCGCGACACCACTGGAGGCGGGCTGCACGATGTTGGGGCGTGAGCGGAAGATGGCCTTACGGTGTGCGGGACCGTAGCCCAGCTTCATGGAGACGGTTGCGAATGGTCCTCGCCGATACCCCAGGAGCAACAGTGTCCCTAATTTGCTGGGAAGCGGCGGTGCGGTCCCCTACGGCACTGCGTAGGATCCTACGGTCTTGGCGTGCATCCGTGCGTCGCTGCGGTCCGGTCCCAGGTCGACAGGCACGTGCACCTTCCGCCGACCACTGGCGACAACATCGATGTACTGTGGAGACCTCACGCCCCACGTGTTGAGCAATTCGGCGGTACGTCCACCCGGCCTCCCACATGCCCACTATACGCCCTCGCTCAAAGTCCGTCAACTGCACATACGGTTCACGTCCACGCTGTCGCGGCATGCTACCAGTGTTAAAGACTGCGATGGAGCTCCGTATGCCACGGCAAACTGGCTGACACTGACGGCAGCGGTGCACAAATGCTGCGCAGCTAGCGCCATTCGACGGCCAACACCGCGGTTCCTGGTGTGTCCGCTGTGCCGTGCGTGTGATCATTGCTTGTACAGCCCTCTCGCAGTGTCCGGAGCAAGTATGGTGGGTCTGACACACCGGTGTCAATGTGTTCTTTTTTCCATTTCCAGGAGTGTATAAGTAATTTCAGTGAACCACAGAATATGATTTCTGTTTGTATTTCAGTGACCTAAAGAATACGATTTTCTGTTTGTATTTCAGTGAGCTAAGGAATACGACTTTCTGTTTGTATTTCATTAACATATTCTGTGTATGTTTCTAACATTTTCAAGAAATAATTATGTTCAGTATCTTATTGATGTAGACAGCATCAGCGAGCTAGATAGATGGCTCCCAGGAGAGGGCGAAATACCAAAGTGGGTACATAAGATGGTGGGTGCTGAGGATGCTGAAAGACATCGCCCTTTCGGATGAGGAGGAAATACTGGACTGGGAGGGAGAACTACTAGAAGGTCTGACTGAACTGCTCAATCCTCAGAACCAGCGTGTAAAAGGTGCTTATAATCCAACTGTTGTCATTGCAGCATATAATTACTATTCTAGAATGTTCGTGTACTTAATTGTCATTTTTAGTTGTTTACAGCATTTATCAGAAAAATCTTGAGCATTGTATTTAATTTTTTTCGATCACCAACACTGCCACCACAATGGCTAGCTGTGGTATGGGTGCCTAGAGCGGTGCTTGTGGGGTCAGGAATCAAACATGTGCCTACGTCGCATGCCCTGCCGTGCAAGGCACCACTCTCGGCTGCAAGAAAAGCGACCACAGTCGCCACAGCCTCCCTCCCAACAACAAACTGCCGCCACCGCCGCAGCATCACATACACTCTGGCGTCCATGGGAGGTCCAGTCAGGGGATGAAGAGCAACGATCTTCCCTCCCCTCCCCCCCCCCCCCCGCCCCACCCTCAGGCTGGTGATGGTGGAACCTCCAGCATGCAGCAGCAGCGGCATCATCAACCTGGGTGTTCCCACTGGTCCTCACTGTCACTACCTGCTCCTGCTCCAACTGCAAAGAAAGCGACCACGATCGCCATGGCCTCCCCCCCAAAAACAACCTGCCGCCGCCACCGCACCATCACATACTTTCTGGCGTCTGTGGGAGGTTCAGCTGGGGGAAGAAGAAGAGCAACGGTCTCCCACCTCTCAGGCTGGTGAAAGCTCCAGCATGCAGCATCAACCTGGGTGTTCCCACTGGTCCTCACTGTCGCCACCTCCTCCTAATCCAGCTGAGATTGATCTCCCTCGCCAATGGAAGGTTTGTGTGCCTTGGCACATACCCCTTATCCCAGCAGGCTCCTCATTCCCAACGCCATCATCCACTGGTAGATGCAGTCATCACCTTCATCGCCAAGACACTGTACTAATGATAGTATTAATGATAATGAACCTATGGCTAGCTACACTTCCCTCTCCCATCCTTTTAGTGAAGGATATCAGGTCAGTGACACCATGCCACAGTTAGAATACTCAGTGATTGTGGACGCCATTGAGAAGCGAATCTCGTTCACAGGGATCAAGAACCTGGCAGGAGGGTGCTAGGTACCAGTTGAGTTTCTAAGAGTGTGCCTTCCTGTTGCAGAGACAGAGCTCCTCAAGGTCGTTAATGATCAATGGCATACCACTATTAAATACAGTGTGGTGCTATGCACCAAAGTTGTCTACAGTATTGAAGAGACAAGTCAGCATTATCTCTGAAGGGGAAAATGGTGTGATAACATAGAGCAGATCAATCACTGAGTGGTTTCATGAATTCACTTAGGGAGCCATACTGGCCTAGTTTTCTGAAATGGAAGTTAGAGGGTCAGCTAAAGCATGCAGCTGAATACTACATTTGGACATTCATACACATGTCAATGATCTGGTAAATGGAGGGTCCAGCTATATCAAGCCCCCTAAGTATATAGCTGATAATGATGATGATGATGATGAGGTCCCATACTCTGAGGAGCATAGGGAACGATGTGGTAGACCCACACCGCCGACTAGGCAAGGACCTAGCGGAGGTGGTTTGCCATTGCCTTCCTCAGACCATAATGGTGATGAATGATGATGATGAAGACAACACAACAACACCCAGTCATCTTGAGGCAGGGAAAATCCCTGAACCCACTGGGAATCGAACCCAGAACCCTGTGCACAGGAAGCGAGTATGCTATCACAAGACCACGAGCTGTGGACATACAGCTGATAAGAGGGTATGTATTAATGTCGAAAATAAAAAGGTTTGGGCTTGTTTTGCATGGTCAATCCTGGCTTGAGAGAGAAATTACATAAAAAATCCGCAGCATACATATCGATATGATAGATACCTTGACATTCATAAGTGTTATAACTTTGATGGTACTGAGGTCCCGATCAAGACCCAGAATATACCTAAATTTGATGTGCACTATACCGGAATATTGGTTCATATTTATGTCCTGGAGAACAAAAGCAAGACAAATGAGCAGGACAAGCATATAGTTGTCAGCCCCCTCCATTTCTCAAAATTTGCTGGCGAGCATAAGATGCATGTAAACACGCTATTATTCTGCTATGAGAAAAATAAGGAAAAAGACAATTATCCCTGTGTTTGGATCAAAGATATGTCCTGACTCCTCTCTGGCCATCTGAGCAAGCATAATGATTAACAGCATATTTGCTTAAGATAACTCAGTGCCTTTTCCTCAGACAAGTTATTGGCAATACATCTAGCAGATTGCACTTCCAAGCACGTGGTACAAGTTATTATGGCTACTGAGGAACAGAAATTAACAAAGTTTGAAAATGCTCACCATCAGGAGCAATGCCCGTGTGTGGTGTATGCCGACCTCGAATGCCTCTTTGCTCCTGTGAGCCACTGTGAAGGTGACCGTATGGCCTCACATAACACCTTTACAGAAAAACACATACAAGGATTGTTTGTAAAGTAAAGCCTCCAACGAGCTCCCGTTAGGACGGCGCGAGCTAGCTTAAATCTGACAACAGCGTCATGTTCTTCGCTTCCCACACCACTATTCTTGCCAGTCCCCACCTCTCTGCGACACTCATTGTTGGCGTAGCCGTCGTTAACGATGGAAGGGAAAATCGACGCTCCCACTAAGTGTGAATTGCAGTCTTTGATTAGATTTCTGTGGTTTAAGGGGTCAAACCCTATTAAAGTCCATCGCCAGTTGACCGATGTGTATGGAGAAAAGTGTATGGACGTAGAAAATGTGCGTAGGTGGTGTGCGGAGTTCGCAGATGGCCATACAAACATGCACGACGAGATCGGAAGTTTTGCTTGCGGGTCGGCGTCTGACTGTGAAGGGGACGTGTCTAAGACTACTGTGGACAAGACTCTGACGGACATTTTGAAGAATCACAAGGTGTGCGCCAGGTGTGTGCCGCAGATACTCACTGATGAACACAAAAATAAGAGTATCAAAAGTGCCAGCAAGTTTCTGCGCCGTTGCTGGGAAGAGGATGAGGAATTTTTTGATTCAGTTGTAAATGGGGGCGAGACCTGGGTCCACTACTTCACGCCAGAGACCAAGAAAAAATCAAAATAATGGCGGCATTCCAGTTCTCCAAATGGCAAGAAGTTCAAGCAAACGCCGTCAGCAGGGAAGGTAATGGCTTCGGTGTTCTGGGATAGGAAAACGTTCTCCTGGTCGATTTGCTAGAAAGAGGCACAAAAATCAATGCGGCAAGGTACTGCGAGAAACTAACAAAGCTACGCCGTGCTATACAGAACAAAAGGAAGGGTCGGATGACAAAGGGAGCTCGTTTGCACCATGACAACGCCTGCCCTCAACTCGCCAGCAACAACACAGATCTCATCGCCAAATTCGGGTGGAAAGTCATTGACCATCCTCCATTCAGCCCCGATTTGTTCCCCAATTTGGAACAACACTGGAGGGGGGGGGGGGGGGGGGGGGGGGATGAAATTCTCAAGCGACGAAGAGCTGAAGGCAGCTGTCCATTCCTTCCTGCACGAGTCGGCAGGAGAGTGGTACCACATGGGTATGAAACAGCTTCTGGAGTGTCTCCAGAAATGCATCCATCGTGACGGGGATTACGTTGAAAATCAACTAAAAATCCTAACTTTCAGAATCTGTTCTTGATTTTGCAATAAAATGATGTTAAGTATGTGAAAAGGCGTTGGAGACCTTAATTTACGCACAACCCTCCCACCATTTGTGGCAGCGTACCCAATTGCATCGTCCTATGATTTAAGTCTTAACTGTTACAAATCTTATGTCGGGGATAATCCTGCGGTTTGGTTGCTCACGGAGCTTGGAATACTTTCATGGGAGCTTGATTACCTTTACAGTGAGAACGTTCCCATAACCAGATCGAAGTAGATTTGCACAATAACGCGGTTGACGTGTCGTATTTGTGGGCTGCCATTAGACAGAAAAACGGAAACTCCTCCTGGGAACCACTGTCATCTTACGAGGAAGTTCAGTGATGCAGCTCACAATACGTGCAATTTGAAGTACCAGATAGCAAGGCACATACCCATTTCTTTCATAATTTAAGCGTGTATGATTCTCACTTCCTTGCTGAGTACTTGCCTGATTTCGGGCGTGGAGAAAGATCAGGTCAGTGTCCTACCCGAGAGCGTTGAGAAATATATATCACTCTCCAAACGAATGACGCCAAGAATTACGCTTCGCTACGTTTTAGGCAGACACCATACCAGAAACTCGTTGAAACTCTACCTCGAGAGGATATCCATATCACTGTAGCTGCATTTCCCAACGAGGAAAAAGTGCAACTTGTGGCTAGAAAGGGGATATTCCCTTATGAGTAAAACTCAGCGAAACCAGGCTACTCGACATGACTTCATTCTCTAGCAACCTTACAGGCGACGCCATAACAGACGCAAAGTATGACCATGCCCTGAATGTCTGGCAGGAATTCAATATCACCACTTTAGGAGAGTCCGTTTGCTTGCGGACGTTTTCGAGAAATTCCAGGGTCTATGCATGGCCACATATTCTCTGGATTTCGACTTTTATTACACAGCACCTGGTTTGTCTTAGGACACAATGTTCAAGAAAATGAAGTGGTCCATTGAATTATTGACCGACGCTGACGTGCTTCTTTTCTTCGAGCAAGGGGTCCGTGGGAGACTTTGCCAGTGTGTCTATAGACACTCCAGGGCATATAACCCACGGATGGGTGACAGGTTCAATGCATTCCTTGATTCAGGTTACATCATATGCTTCGATGTAAATTACATTTATGGGCACGCCATGCGAGAATCACTGATAGGCGAATTTCGATGGGTCCCCAAAGATTAATGCAAGAGGGGTGTGGCAGCTGATTCTGGTGTAGGGTATGTGGTGGGAGCAGAACTCACATATCCTATAGTTCACATGGCGAGCAAGCCGATTTGCCACTGTGTCCAGAGCAACTAGTTCCGTGAGGAGGCCCCATTCCAAAACTGATGATGACACTGGGGAATAAACGGAGATCCAGTATTCATTGTCGTAATCTACAGCAGTGTCACAGGATGGGGATGGGGCTCGTTAGTATCACTTGGGCTGTCTCCTTCGAGCAGTCCCCCTGGTAGTAGCAGTATATTGATTTGAATACCAGACAGAGAGCTTCTGTGATGTGTGACTTTGAGAAAGAGTTTTATAAATCAATTAAATAATTCGGTTTTCGGCAAAACAATGGAGAATTTGATGGAACGACGTGAAATTTTGATTAGAACCGAATGGGATGGGTGTTATGGCGAAAAAATCGGTTGTCAGACCAAATTTTAAGCGGGTCGCTATATTCAACAGGAACTTTGTTGTTGTGGAGATGGCGAAGACTGCAATAGAGTTTACAAAGCCCATGTATGTGGGAATGTGCATACCACACCTATCTAAATTCCACATGTACTGCTTTCATTATGAGTTTGCAAAAACTCATTTCACAGATCTTAAATTACTTTGTATGGATACAGATAGCCTCATGTTTTGAATGAAAAACTGTGATCCATATAAAGTAATGAGATACCATGGTAATGAATTCGACACGTCCTCAAACACAGCCGATGATCCTTACACTATTGTTCCACAGAACAAGAAGGTTATCGGCATTATGAAAGACGAGGCAAACGGGTTGCTGGTTGTAGATCTTGCAGATCTGTGACTAAAAATGTATGCATATTGCACATTGGAAGGTGGCATCCAGAGGTTGGCTAATGGTGTGCATCATATGGCATCAAGAGATCTCTCTATCGAAGACAGTTTGCTGTGCCTCTACAGTGTTGTTCGTGGTGCTGTGTTGCAGCCATTGTGTGTGGTACAGCAAACCATTATTTGATTGAGAGGACACAAGGTGTACACTGTGCCGTAGTCTAAAATCGGCCTGTCGCTTCATTATGATAAAAGAGTCATTTGTGATGATGGGATTGAAATTGTCCCCTTACTCACACTACTCACTTGCAGTGAGAGAAGGTATGGGGCACTCTCACCGAATGAGAGGGAGGGAATGAGTGACAGAGAGAGTGTGTGTGTCTCCAGAGTAGTACGACCCTTTTATCATAGTGTATGTAATTGTGTGTGTGTGTGTGTGTGTGTGTGTGTGTGTGTGTGGTGTAAATATTTATTTATTTATTTATGTGTACTATTTATACATCCATATATACACACACACACACATACACACACCTCATGTGGAAAAAAAGTATCTCTGAATTGAAATAGCAGAGTCAAACTGTGTCTCAAGAACTGAACTGTACCTCATACCTTATCTTTAGAAATGAGCTGTATCTCAAAAATCAAATTGTAACTGTGTGGATCGAATAAGTGAAAAAATCGTTACCATACGTCGTTATGTTGTTATTTACAAAAGAAACTTATCCCCTATTACATTGTGCATATAAATGGTGTGCATGACACAAATGACATCGGTTTTTGTGAAGATGAGTGCTATTGAGGAGGTAAAGTTTAAGATGGAAGATAACAAAATACATAGAATGGTTGCAGGGGATTGCACCTATCATACAGCATGAATTTCCTTATCAGAGCAGAAGGCACATGACCATGTCTACTTCCAAAGACGTATAGCAATCATGTCTATAATTATATCTCCTGTGTTTCAAGAAAACCACAGGTGTACTATCTGGGTAGCACTGTATACTATCAAAGGGGGAACAGGGTGAAATCAGTTAAAATATTATGAGGTAAAAATTCATTTATTTCTCATTCAACTTATAAGTAATTTTACATTTTCATAAGCAGACATAGGAACACTATTTCCACACATCTTCTTCTTGAGTCGATGGAGAACAGAGCACCCGTTGAATTCCAGGTCTTGAATAGCAGCACCGATGCGATCTTCTTCTTCCACTTCATATAGATGATGGTATTCGTATGGTGGAATAATCGAAGCGACGTCACCATATCCTTATAGGGTATCCCAGGATCATCCCAGAAATGTGTTAACCACTTTGCACTTTTCCGTGTTTCAATGCACTTCACATCCTTGAAAAGCCTTGGCGACGCGATGTTTGCTGAGAATGTCTCTATTAGTCCGGCATCTTCTATGATCGCTATGAATGCAACATCTTGAAGTATGAACTGTCTACGCTCATCACTATAGAAACCCTGAGAGTCTGCAACGATTTTCATACCTTGCGAAACCATTGCGGAATGCCCTAGGTAAGGTGCAGCACCTGTTATTCTGTAGAGCTAGTTGGACAACACTGGTGAGCGGACAGTAGTTAATCACACGGTCATGTAGAACTAGAACATACAGTCTAGTGTGTTCTGTGAAATTTGATGAAGATTCAAATTCAAGTCGTACACCTATGTCCAGATTTAATTACCTCGTTCTGTACTGAGCAGGTTATTACGATGGTTGGCGCCAGCTCTTTGAATTTCCATGGACTGAGTTGACATTCATCCTCTTCATCGTATGAAGCATGGAACTTCACATACAAGTCGTGTACTAGACTCTATACATTGTCATCCTACTACAGTGTAAATTATCAAACGATAGAATTCAGAGTTCAGGTAGACTCTCTCATTAGTTAACTTGCAATTATCAATTTGGTGGAATGTTTTGCTATATTCCCTCTTCTATTGGTCTGAAACGCAAGTACAATGAACCTTGGCGTCTCCAGCCGAGTGGCGGTTTTAGTAGGACCACGTTTGGCTGCCTGCAGTTGGTGTCACTTGGTACTCGAAAACATCCCATGAACAGCAAGATAGCGGTAGAAATACACCAGCATTCAGATCTTTTAAAAGCTTCCAGCGATGCTCATCCAATATTGACATGTGCGTCATTTACCATGTTATTTTATTGATGGTTATCTCTTTCTCCTCTTGAACTCCTTCAGTGTATTAGTTGCTATCTGTTGCACTCCATACCAGAATAACTTCCTGTTTAGCATTCAAAACAATTCGCCGCATGCCCTCAAAGTATCCCATACCTAATTTTAAAGGTATACATGCAGTAAATCAGAGACATACATTTTAAGAGTTGATGTTATGAGTACATTGCGTGTACGCTCAGTCTTGACTCCGTTAAGTTGATGTCGTATCTCATGGAACAGGAACGATAAAACATTACGTGTTAACGTTCGATCCCATTTTAGCGGCACCATCTCTTTTCGTAAATGATCCATTAAGATATGTGAAACTCTCACATGGAAGGGTTAAAGAGTCTTGGTGTTGGATGACAATCCTAATTTCATCGTTCTTGTCAAATCTGGTTGATGCACAAGGTTTATGCGAGAAGTGTTCCTGGCGTAAAATACTCTCGCCATATTCCACCGGACTAGTTACATCGACGACGCTAGTGAGCGGCTTCAGATCCATTGATTTAAGAAGCTCGTAGTTTTCACCTTGCTGTTCTGTTGTGAAGTGCTGCGCTGCACGATGTACACTTTGGTTTTATACCTTACGCCCATCCTATCTTCGTTGACAGCACAGGGCTGCTGTAAACCCTGACTGGTTGAAGCTCGCCGCCGACACTTGCAGTCCTGAAGTTAAAGGCTGTCGATTCTGCCTCCAGCACGTCCCGACTGGTTAAAGGCCGCCACCGCTTATGGGTCTCTGCATGTTCAACGTCACTGCTGGTTCTGCTTTAGATGTAGCCGTACAGTGGTTTCCTCCCAGCAAAAATCGACAAGTTGATTATCCTGGTCCACAATACACAGCTCCAGATAGTCCAATGTCTGAACTGTTACTGGGAGGTAAATGGCGTTGGTAGGGGACTCAGCGATTTTATGCCATGTTCCCACTGATGGGAAGAATCCGTAAATCGTTTGAATCACTCTGTTGTTGAGAGGTTGCGATGTTACACTCGACACAGATTGTACTGACAAGAAGTATATCCACTGACTGGTCGTATCTGTAAAATTTATTAGGATCCTTTTTCAAAACTTGACCTATTGTGCGATCCAGCAGCCATCCTATTGAACCTTTCTGGTTAAAGTCAATCCTTGCAATCGTCATTATTTCAGATATCAGTGTATTGATGTTTGCACGCAGCGCAATCCCTTTTCCAGACTGTTTTAAAAGTTCATTTAAATCGTCAATATCGTATGCAGCAGGTTCTATTTCCACAATTTCTTTTCCACCATTAGTTTCAAGATGAAGTTTGTTGTTAGCCTCTGTGATATTCGGAATGCTATTGCAAGTCTCCAGTCCGATCAGCGCAATACTCCACTCCGCGTTGCTTAAATCAATCGGTGGGAAGTAATTCGCTCGTAATACTGACGATCGTTCTTTTAGTCAGAATGCACAACATTACATCTGAACCTTGACTGACCGGTAGATGCTTAATGCATGACCATATATATATGCTTCTTCGTAAATGTTGGGAGGAACATGATGCACAGGTGCCTGCATACGAAGGTTAAGTCTTGGTAGCGATAAAATTGTAGAACACACGTCTTCTGTCGCTGAAGTGTCTTTGCAACTCTTCTGCAAGTCTGCAAATGAGTAAATAGTAGACGTTATATGCATTTTTCTTAACATACGAAAACCAGTGGGTTCCTGGTCCCTCAGCAATATCTAAACTCACAATTCCACATTCTCTGGATTTCCGCATAATCTTCGGTAATGTACCCTGCATAAACACAGCACGGAACCTTGGACTGCTGAATGTTTCCCTCACAAACTTGAGCAGATCTATATTTGTAAGAGGTCTGTCTGGTAGAATAGCTAACGGACTTTTCTGGTTTATGAAAAGACCTATTCCTTGTATATTTTCAGGTATAGTCCTTTTCTGGTGGCTACTGCTTCCATCATGCGGTAATGTCTTCTTGCTTCCTCTAGCTGCTCCTGGGAGTTCTGTAGGTTCTTAACTGTTCTGGAAACAGCCGCAGCACCACCAGTCAATGAAAGTATCGGCAGAACCCTGGGTGCTGGGTGCTTTAACCAGTCCTTTATGCTTCAGGGCACTTTCAGCTGCATACGTAGCTGTCGGGATACAGTTTTTTTTAACATCCCTTCTTCTTATTCTTCTTCTTCTTCAACGTTGTCTTCTTCTTCTTATTCAGTACACGAGATGCAGCATTCATAACTTGCTTGACATTCATCGCCCATATGCTCAACTTAATTTTACCACACATGATTTTATCAAATTCAAATGCTGCAATGCGCTGTCCTATACCAATATCCTTCCTTGAACGTATTGCCTTCACTTTCTCAACTAAAATTCGATCTGCAGCGTGACGTCCTGGGAGAGCTTTATGTTTTCCATATGCAATGTTGTGTTCCAAACACACCTTGTCAAGCAGGTTAATACCCTTATCACCAGGAGCCAGAGTTTTTGAAGTTTTGTACCAGGTCCACGGTAACTGTACCTCAGAATATACAATTCAACAGGAAGTTTGTCTAGAATACCACGATCTCTGGTAATGTGTCTCCTATCACGCATGTCATGCAACTGTGCTGGTTGTGCTCTGTGCACCCTATTATATAGCAAATCATCAGCGTCAATCCAGCTGCTCTGTGTCGCAGGAAAAATAAGTCATTTAACTGGTGCTCTATCCTCTCGATGTCTTATGACATGCTGTATGAGAAATACATCTGCATTTCCTCAGTGTAAAAACATCCCGAAGTTTCAGTGCCACTGCTCTCCTTTAAGATGTAAGTTCCGCGATTTGTCCTCTGTACTCTGGAAACTGTGGATATCTCACTCGACCAGTTTGGGAAGTACGACTTCTCAAATGCTGTCTTGTGTTTTGAGATACCTACCAAATCACCTACATTAAATTTCTGTCTACATGGCTGCATTTTAATACGATAGTAGACCGTATCCATGAGTCCTTTATCACGAACATCGATTGGTCTCATTGTTATTGTGCTAATTTTGGTTCGATTATAGTGGACAATTATTTCTGGGAGGACATATGTCCATCATTTCTACGAGCTGTGAAGGTTAAAACATGTCCACAATTGAATCTTTACTGTTCTGTTCACACGTTCCACGGTACTCACCTTCAGGTGGATGAATGTTAAGTAGTGATGTATTCCATGCCACCGCTTAATGGTCTTGAAGTATCTATTGTAAAACTCTCCACCGTGATCGATTTGGAGGTTGTGCAGGCACTGATTCGTCCCTGTCTGTAACAAACGCTCAAACACATCTGCAAGATTTCTCCTCATTTTTGCTTTCACGGAAAATTCCTAGGCAGATTTGGAGGATGTATCAATAACTATTGAAATATATTTGGATCCATTATTCTCATGCGAGTGTTCCCTCATATCCACAAAATCAGCCTGCCATGAGTCATCCAAACCTTTAATCATAAAATGCCTATAAGGATATGTATTGCATGCTGGTTTGTGCAGCTCTGAAACTACTGTCTCCATACTCATACGACTCTGAAATTATTGAGACAACTTCGCTGGAATGAGCAGCAGCTGATGTCATTAGCAGTCATAGTTGATGTATTAGCTCATTGCGGTCGTCGTAGTATGTCTATTGAGGATACTGATTAATGACTCTGTTATGCTGAATGTCAATATCATCACCACTGTTATACTGACCGTCAAATAACAATGGCTTTTTAATGTCTCTGTATTTTGCACGCATTGGTTTAATGCTTTCCTATGTACACTGGTCAATTGCAGTAAGAGTATTTCACCATACATCTCCAGATCTTTAGACAAAAATTTTACTGCTTTTGAGGGTTTTAGGAAAAGGAGGTTCAGTAGAGCTATGTGCTTTGAAATTCCCTATCCCCTATCTGCACTGTTTTCTCATTTAAAGTTATAGGCTTCATGTCCAACACGTATGGTTTTTACCACTGACATCAAATGTTCTTTTCTATCCTAGCGTATCTGTGATGGTTAATGAAACTGGCAATAGTATCATTGTCGTTGTTGTGTAATTTCGATGAGAGTTCATCGAGAAATTCAGTAGTCGTTTAAAGGTTTCTTGCAGTGTCTGCTCTCACTCCAAATTTCGTAACCTCTGCAACGGCCTTCCATGCTGCAGTGATCTTATGCTCGCTACGTACTAAGCGGGCTGCTTCAAAGGTTGCACCCCCCCCCCCCCCTTCATTTTGGTCAGTTCCAAATTAAATTGGAGACAATGTTGCAGAGAGATTTCATTAAAGACAGAGGAAGAGCTACGAGGTGCCTAGAGATAGGCCATCTAGAGTGTTTCTCATCATCCTTAGCATATAGGTTCAACAAATGAATAGCACGTTTGGAAATAGAGGAGAGAGTGCTAGATCTTTGAATCTTCGACTTTTTCCTGTGAATGTGAGAATACTTGGTGACTCCCATCAGCATGAAGGGTGAGGGGAATAAAATCTTACCAAATTTAAACAAGTGTTTTGTCCAAGGAATGTGGTTTTTGCACCCTCTCTCTGCTGAAGGCTATATCCTATGCTAAGAATGAGTATTTGTGTTATGTGATGTAGACAATGTAACAGGGTTCATAATATGTCCACATGTATAGGACCCTCGCAAAGTAATGCACAGGTTGGTTTAGCAATGATACAGAAATTGAGAACTGTGCTGCACTGTCACTGGCTGTTAGAATCATGAGATCGACACGATGAGACATTTTGTTGAAATTATGGAAAAACCTGGTAAAATTACGAAAATTGATGGAAAATCCCTAAAACTGATGAAAAAATGACAAAAAATGTAAAGGGATTAGGGTTCATACATGCTCATCTGGATGTGTGAAAAACTTTCCATTCCTCCACTGGTTAGATAGACAACTGGTGGTGCTACTGTCCGTGTTCTATGGGTTTAAGTCTTGCAGAACCCCCCCCCCCTCCCTCCCTGTTCCCAATGCAGATATACATTATAACTCATAAAAATGAAAGCTGCAGTGCCCAAGGATTTGGGGGTCAGGGTGACTACCACACCAAAACGGCGATTATACACCTGGGTGCAACATGCAAAACCAGTACGAAGAATCAATGATCTTGACCTCTTAGAACACCAAGACATCAGCTACCCCATCACTGTGGAAGATGAGATGAAATGTAGAGGTAATCACCTTCAGATACCTGTTTGGATGTGCTCCACAGTGCCGCAAATTCTTCCACTTGACATTTATTGAGATGTCTCCTACAGTTTTGTCAATATCGATCACCACCTCTGTCTATTATTCCAGTCATCCAGTGTATTGAAGGAGCAGCTTAAATTACACCATGCAATGCCCAGCTTTCTGTGAGAGACGATGGATCGAAATGTGTTAATGCTGGTTCAGCACTTGACAGACATCAAAGTCATGGTAGAAAAACAACATATATATGGTGGGGCACAAAGCTGTAGTCATACACTGCTTGGATGTGTTACAGCAGAAAAACATTGTATCAAACTGCTTATGAAAGAACAGCATAGGGACCCTCTTTTTTGGTTGATAGTCTGTGGGTTATGGCCCTCCTACAGTACAAGCGACAAAACTTTACACAAATCTGTGCAAGCGACCTCGATCGCTGGCCGCTTGCTTCAATGGAACAATACGCATATATTTAATATGCTCGATGTCAACATGCAGACTGTATTTGCTTTCGATATTTTGGAAGAGACAGACGTGGTAATATTCTATTCATGTTTCTACCAGGTGACATTAGTAATGTTCTTACAGTTTGTAGTTTTACTCCGTTGAATGTCATAAAAATCCTGAGGATAGAGAGAGAGAGAGAGAGAAACTGTGCTGCCAGCATGAAGTCTGACACCATTACTCTGTCGTATTTCTAATGAAGTAATCATAGTAATACAATAAATGAGATCAGGACATGTAGAGGTTGGTATTTATAGACTGTCATTCGATATAAACGAATTTCTTTCTGCTGTCCGCATACAGTTTGCATGGTTGTGTATTTCCTCCTGTACTTTAGTGTGCTTTTCTTCTCATTGTGATCGCCCACTACCAAGTTAGTTGCGCGTGGAGCACTGGACAGCCTTCTAACTAATGTAACGGTGCTGTCAGAACACGATGGAATTCCAAGAGAATTAGCAGGGTCCGTGACTTGGTGGGGGACATCTCTTACTCCTGGAAATCATGTGGATTCAAATGATAAACATGGAAAACTGGAAGATTCGTGAGAATACGACGGGTAAGCAATAGTCTCGCGAAAGGGATGTTGGGAGGTGAGCTGTATATCTCTTTTTCTAAGTGTTGTGGGCAAACAAGCTATAACCTCTCACATTCGTCTCACAGTATGACTTCAATGAGAAAATTAGGAGCTAATATGAAGATTTTTACTGAGTTACGATTAGCAACAGAAGTTTTATCTTTCTCGATAAATAAGAGACAACATACTTCCATGAGTTTTGTGTGCCTATAAATGCCTGGAGTTACATCTATATGCTTACGGTGTGCACCACTATTAATCATTCCCTTTACCATTATGCTTGGAAATAGAGAAAGACTGCCTATATGCATCCTTATGGGCGCTAATTTATCATATCTTGTCTTCGTGGTCCCAATGTGGAATGTATGTTGGCGGTAATAGAATCTTTCAGCGATCAGCTTCAGGTGTCAGTTTTCAAAAGTGTTCCTCAGAAAGAACATCATCTTTCCTCCAGGGATTCCCATTTGAGCTGTCTGGCAAGTGTAATCTGACTGCTGCAAGGAAATTGTTCACCATGCAGAGTGAATCTCACGAACGATTTAATTAATATGCCTTTCAATTTGATTTCAATGATATGCTGTTAGTCGGGTCTAAGTGTGGGCTCGAGTACCACAGATACGAGTCTGGAGATGGAGAGGTAATCACACGCGTTTTAGTTGCGGCGGTAGTTTTAACAAAATTTCAGTCCCCTTCCTACAGAGGCAGAGATGACCATCGTAATAAAATCAGTTATATTACTGAATTTATAAAGAGATACATAGTATAAAACTGATATTTACAACCTGTGTGTGCTGTTACTTTAAAAGACTTCGTACGTGACAAAGCATTTGGTTACTTTAAGAGAGTTCGAAAGTGAAGACGCATCCTGGGATAGAGGTATACCTTACTACTCTGCCATGAGCGGAAAACGAGTTTAATATTCTAGTCCTGTGATGCAGGACATAAGAGATATTAAGCTGATGAGAACAGACATTTTTAAAATGCTGAGAGAATACTTATACGAAATCTAGTCTATGTCATACTGTTACAGAATTTTCACAATAAGTAACGATACATAAGCGATGTGAAACGCATGAATGCCCTAGTTTCTTCTGTCTTCGAAAATAACTCGTATAAAAAGGATAAATGTACACTTTATGAGAGGAATTCGATGTGTATGGTGAACAACATTCCTGTCTCGGATTGGGTAAAGTGGATTAGTTGCGCTCTTCAGTGCTCGGTGACTGGCGCCACGAGTGGGCACGAGCCTTCACTCAACCATAAGTCGCAAATTAGCTTAGTCACTGAGGCAGTTAGTTGCAAAAACATGCTCCGTCCTGTCACCTCTTGCCCATGGCAGGGGGACAAGTCCCGGATATGGTACTCTCTGGACGACTGAGTATGCTGGGTGAATGGCGACTGAAGCGGACAAATGTATTGTGTGTTGTATAAGAAGATACAATATGATGGGTGTTTAGGGACAATTATTCCCCCCATATAAATTGATTGGTTGACTATTTCGTGACAGTCTCTTCCTACACTGAGCATTTGGTAGGGCTGGCATGTGGATGCCATGAGATGGGCATCCAGCTGGCAATTCGTATGCAGGTCTCTCCTGATGAGCAACCACATGACGACATAATGTCCAGGCCGGCGGAGCGGCCGTGGCTCTCAGCACTTGGTGGATGGTACGTTCTTTGGGATTGTGAGTATATGTGAGTGGTAGGACTTTTTTGGACGAGATATGTATAGCGGAAATGTTGTAGTGGAGAAAGGTGCGTGTGTCATCAAACGTCAGTGCATAATAACTTCGGTTATATTTAGCATGCTAATCGGTTTGTAGCAAAATACAATTACTTTATTTGCAAAATGTTTGTGTTTGGTTGTCGAACGTTAAAAATGTGTTTTTACTATGCAGGAGTATAATCGTAAAGCGTGTAAGGAGTGTGTCAGAACTCTCCATTACACTGAAAACAATATAGGTAAATTTTTGGACAAAGTATTTTGCAAATCAATGTAGAATGATTGACAAATGACAAATGTGACTACTTGAGCAAACTGGCCACAGACCATGGCACTGATATCACAGCCCTCCATCTAAACGCAAACAATATAGCAAAGGGAAAAGTTACAGGTTACAAAATGATAGGATACTTGCCATCATCTATAGATGGCATTCTCATGTACTCAATATCTTTTTCTTGCTAGAGTTGTTGACAACGCATGGGGTGTGACGTGTAGACCACCTGCAAGATTAGGTACCCCAGGCAATGGACTGCTAAAGCAGCACGGCGAAATACCTATGATAACGGCTGCCACTCTAGATCAGTCTCTCAAGGCTCCTCAAGACAAAACAACAAGAAAACAAATTACAACAATGGCTCTTCTCTGGAAAGACAAGGAATAACGAGAATTTTGGACTAAGTAATAGTATTATACAAATCAATGTAGGACTGACAAAAGACAAATGTGAC
This sequence comes from Schistocerca americana, assembly GCF_021461395.2. Lineage (NCBI taxonomy): Eukaryota > Metazoa > Arthropoda > Insecta > Orthoptera > Acrididae > Schistocerca > Schistocerca americana. Next base: position 479,438,037 of record NC_060130.1, read on the forward strand.
TACTTGAGAAAACTGGCAACAGACCATGGCACTGGTATCATAGCCTTCCAGGAATTACATCTAAACGAAGACAAAATAGCAAAGGGAAAGCTTACAGGTCACAAAATAATAATATACCTGCCATCATCTACACGTGGCTCTATCATCTATGCAATTTCCTTTTTTTTTACGTGCGACGGTTGTTAACAAATTATGCGGAGCGACGTGTAGACAACAGCCTATATAGTGTACAACAGGCAAGGGACTACTAAGGCAGGACGGCGAAATGTCTAAACTACCGGCAGCCATACTAGATCAGTCTTTCATGGCTCCTCAAGACAACACCACATGAAAACAAACTACAATAAAGGCTCTTCTCAGAAGTAGACAAAGAAGATGAAGAATTTTGGACAAGGTATTAGTATTTTACAAATCAATGTAGAAGGATTCTCGAAAGACAAATGGACTACTTGCACAAACTGGTCACAGACCGTGGCACTGATATCATAGCCCTCCAGGAATCCCATCTTAACAAAGAAGTTATAGCAAAGGGAGGGCTTACAGGTTACAAAATGATAGGATACCTGCCATCATCTACATGTGGCTGTATCATGTACGCTAATTATTTTTAATTGCTGGGGTTGTTAACAACTTATAGGGAGTGACGCATAGACAACCTCCCAGATGGTGTACCCCAGGCAAGGGACTGCTAAGGTAGGACAGCGGAAAGTCTACACAACTGACTGCCATACTAGATCAGTCTCTCATGGCTACTCAAGACAACAGCACAAGATAACAAACAACAACGAAGTCTCTTCTCAGAGCCACAGAAGGAATATGAAAAATGTGACTACTTGAGCAAACTGGCTACAGACAATGGCACTGATATTATAGCATTCCAGGAATCCTATCAAAACGAAGACAATATAGAAAAGAGAAAGGTTATGCGTTACAAAATGACACGATACTTGCCATCATCCATACATGGCTCTAACATCTCCGCCAATTTTTTTTTACTTGCTACGGTTAGTAATAACTTATGGGTTGTGACGTGTAGACCAACCCCAAAAATATGTACCCCAGGAAACAGACTGCTAAGGCAGGATGGTGTAAGGCTAAACTACCGGGAGATACACTAGATCAGACTCTCATGGCTAACAAAATATAACAAAGGTTCTTCTTAGAGCCAGACAAGGAATATGAAGAATTTCGGACAAAGTATTGGTATACTACAAATCAATGTAGAAGGATTAACAAAAGGCAAATGTGACATCTTGAGCAAATTGGCCACAAACCATGGCACTGATATCATAGCCCTCCAGGAATCCCATCTAAACAAAGACAATATAGCAGATCGAAAGCTTACAGGTTACAAAATGTTAGGATACCTGCCATCATCTACATGTGGCACTATCATGAATGATAATTTTTTTTTTTTTACTTGCTAGGGTTGTTAACAACTTATGGGCATCGACGTGTAGACAACCTTCTAGGTGGTGTACACCAGGCAAGGGACTGCTAAGGCAGGACGACTTAAAGTCTACACTACTGGCTGCCATTCTAGATCAGTCTCTAATGGCTACTCAAGAAAACACAACAAGAAAACAAACTACAATATAGCCTCTTCTCAGAGCAAGACAAAGGGTATGAAGAATTTTGCACAAATTAGTTTCCAAATCAATGTAGAAGGATTGACAAAAGACAAATGTGACTACTTGAGCAAACTGGCAATAGGCGATGGCACTGATATCATAGCCCTCCAGGAATCCCATCTAAATGATGACAATATAGCAAAGGAAAAGTTGTTAGATTACAAAATGATACGTTACCCGCAATTATCAACACATGGGTCAATCATGTACACTAGTATTTTTTTTACTTGCTAGGGTTCTTAACAAGTTATTGGTTGCGACATGTAGATCACATCCAAGATTATGTACCCTGGGCAACAGACTGCTAAGGCAGGACAGCGAGAATTCTACACTACCGGCAGCCATACTAGATCAGTCTCTCATGCCTACTCAAGACAACAGCAGAAAAAAACAAATTACGGCAAAGGCCCTTCTCAGATCCAGACAAGGAGTATGAAGAATTCTGGACAATGTATTAGTATATTACAAATCAATGTAGAAGGATTGACAAAAGATAAATGTGACTACTTGAGCAAACTGGCCACAGACCATGGCGCTGATATCACAGCATTCCTGGAATGCCATCTAAACGAAGACAATATAGCAAAAGAGAAGGTTATAGGTTACAAAATGATAGTATACTTGCCATCATCTATCTACACATGGCTCTATCATGTGCGCCAGTTTTTTTTTACTTGCTAGGGTTGTTAAAAACGTATGGCATGCGACGTGTAGACCACCTCCAAGATTATGTGCCCTGGGCAAAGGACCGCTAAGGCAGGACGGCGAAAAGTCTACACTACTGGCAGCCATACAAGATCAGACTCTCATAGCTACTCAAGACAACAACTCAAGAAAACAAACTTCACCAAAGGCTCTTCTCAGGGCCAGACAAGGAGTATGAAGATTTTTAGAAAAATTATTAGTATTTTGAAATCGATGTAAAAGTATTGACAAAAGACAAATGTGACTAATTGAGCAAAGTGTCCACAGACCATGGCATTGACATCATAGCCCTCCAGGAATCCCATCTTAACGAAGACAATATAGCAAAGGGAAAAGTTACAGGTTACAAAATGATGGGACACTTGTCATCATCTACAGGTTGTTCTATCATGTTCGCCAAAGCAGCATTTCTGATATTAAATGTGTGTGCTGCCAGGTGATCAGTGAAATAAAAGTGATAACCCTGTAGCTGAGTGGCTTAATTGTTGTCTCAGTCTACAAAGCACTAGACGTCCCATGGTCCACCCCATTCTTGCCATCTGTACCCCAGCCATGCATATATCTTTGTGATTTCAACAGCCACCACACAACCTGGGGTTACATAATCAGTGACATAAATGGAGAAAAATTAGTGGAGTGGGCAGAAGGAGAAAAACTCTATCTCAGCTGTGTTGCCAAAGAACCGAAAACCTTACTCTCCTGTAGGTGGCACATTGACACAAATGCTGACCTGTGTTTCCTCTCCACCGATGAAAACACACTCCCCTTGAGTCATAGAAGGGAAGTTCTCCAACGGCTTTCCAAGAAGCCAACACCGCCCAACAATAATCAAAACTGTGATGGAGATACCCATAATAAATGTCATTAACAAGCCAATATGGAATTTCAAGAAAGCTAACTGGGACCAATATACACGAGAAGTTGACTGCAACCTACGCTGGGTATCCGCAAAAGCAGAAAACTACAAAAGATTCGTGGGAGTCATAATTGGTGCTGCCAAACGTAATATACCTCGAGGGCTCAGGAAACAATACATCCCTTGCTATGACGACACAATAGAAAACTTGCGTGAAGAATACCAACAAATTGAAACCCCTGATACTGGTAGAATAATACTAGAACAGCTAAATGAAGCAAGAAAGCAGAAATGGATGGACCTGACGTCTAGTTAAAATTTCACCCATTCAAGCGGAAAGGCATGGAGATTATTAAGAAAACTTGGCACTGCAAACAACGTCTGCAATCAGCAACCGGAGATAACACCATCAGAACTGGCACTACATATAAAATCAAGAGCTGAGAAGGTTCCTCAACCCAACCATGAAAGAAAAAGTAAAAAACGAACTGAATGAAGTCAATAGACACCTCGAAGATAACACCACACTATCAGACCCCATTTCTGAAACAGATATAAATGAGGCCTTCGAAACATTGAAAATGAGAAAAGCCTCAGGACTGGATGGGATATTCCCTGAATTTATAAAACACATAGGGGAACATGGAAGAACTTGGCTGAAGAAGTTCTACAACGATATACACAAGACCGGAAGGGTGCCTCAACAGGACAAGATCGCACACACATTAGCAATCCTCAAACCTGGAAAGCCAGTGCATGACCCCGCAAGTTACCGGCCAATTTCACTGCTGAGCGTGTGCTTCAAACTACTGGAACGACTCATCCATAACAGAATACAAAGAGTAATAAACAACATAACCCCAACATATCAGACTGGGTTCAGAAGCAAGCTGAGCTGATGTGAGCAGGTCCTAGTCTTGACATCCTACATTGAGGCTGGATTGCAAAAGAAACTAGAGACATCAGTGGCATTTGTTGATATGTCGGCAGCATACGACACTGTGTGGCTAGATGGACTCCTGCTGAAGTTAAAAAAGCATGTCCCAAGCAAGCAACTGATGACACTTGTGGGAAATACGTTAACCAACTGTTACTTCAAAGTTAGCGTTGGACAAAAACAAAGCAAGTCATTTACCTTGAAAAATGGGCTCCCCCAAGGGCTCGTCCTAGCACCCCTACTCTTCAATCTGCACACCAGTGACATGACAAACACTGCTAGTGCAAAGTTTTGCTATGCCAACGACCTTGTCATAGCCGTACAAACTAGCACACTTGAGGAAGGAGAAGCTATGTTATCTGGAGACATACTACAAAGCATGGAGACTCCATCCAAATGCAGCAAAGACAGAAGTCTGTCCATTCCATCTAAACAAAAGAATTGCAAACCAGCAGTTGAGTGTGAGCTTCTGCCAACAAAAGGTTAGATATAATTTACAGCCTCAGTACCTTGGTGTCACACTAGATCGGTCTCTGACGTATAAAAAACACTTGGAAAAAACAAGCCAAAAACTAAAGACCCGAAACAACATCGTAAAGAAGCTAGCTGGTACAACATGGGGTACCGACGCATCGACTCTACATACCACAGTAGTACTAACGCTGGTGTACCTCCACCTGAACTAGGCAATGAGGATTATTACAGCCAAATTAAAATCCACCCAGATCCCCTGGCTGCACACCATCAGCAACATCCCACCACCTGAATTACGACGCCAAGAAGCAATCGATCGAGAATGGAGGAAACTACGCCACCCCGACTACCCACAAGACCTCCCAATTCATACAGACGCTAAACAGCCCTCTCCCAGACCGCTTAAAATCTCGCAAACCACTGTGGCGTAATGGAAGGAATGATTAGAAGTTCGACATCAAAGAAGAGTGGCGCAAGAGGTGGACTGCTGCGACAATAGCACATCAAGGTATTCAAGACCCAACTGCCAGCCTACCAGGATTTCATCTGCAGAGAAGTGAGTGAACCAGGCTAAACAGAATAAGAACTGGCCACGCCAAGTGTAACACTATGATGCACAAGTGGGGACTCCGAGATTCTCCAGCCTGTGATTGTGGGGCCCAAGAACAAACTGTTCAACATACTGTTAGAGACTGTCCTCAGAGGAAGTATCCTGGACCATATAGTGACTCTGCTGTTAGTTGGCTTCAATCATTAGATACTGAACTATGATTAAATGTATCTGCCTTCTATAACTTGCAATTATATCTGTCGAAATAGTCAGTAATATTAAGTTAGTAATTTTCACAATTTAAAAATGTGTATAAGATTAGTGTCATAAAGTGAAACTAAAGTATATGTAAATACTTAACTAGACATACGTTTAAATTTAAAGTTTGTGTACTTGTCAATGTTTGCTATTGTTGCCGTACTATAAATAAATTAACAACTTATAACTATTGGGGGTCAATTGACGTAAATCTATGAGTAACTTTAATACTCCTCCTGCAAGAGGTATGTTTTCGTTTCCTTGTTTGTTCGGAAATGGTTTAACTTGGTGTGCACTATGTGATCAAAAGTATCTGGACACCCCTAGAAACATTTTTTTTTCATATTCAGTGCATTGAGCTGCCACCTACTGCCAGGTACTCCATATCAGCGACCTTAGTAGTCACCAGACATCATGAGAGAGCAGAATGGGGTGCTCCGCGGAACTCACGGACTTCGAACGTGGTCAGGTGATAAGGTGACACTTGTGTCATACGTCTGTACGCGAGATTTCCACACTCCATAAACATCCCTCTGTCCACTGTTTCCGATGTGATAGCGAAGTGGAAACGTGAAGGGACACGTACAGCACAAAAGCGGACAGGCCGACCTCGTCTGTTAACTGACAGAGACCGCCGACAGTTGAAGAGGGTCGAATGTGCAATAGGGAGACGTCTGTCCAGACCACCACGCAGGAATTCTACTGCATCATGATCCACTGCAAGTACTAAGACAGTTAGGCGGGAGGTGAGAAACCTTGGATTTCATGGTCGGGCAACTGCTCATAAGTCACACATTAAACTGGTAAATGCCAAATGACGCCTCGCTTGGTGTAAGGAGCGTAAACACTGGACGATTGAACAGTGTAAAAACGTTGTGTGACGTGACGAATCACGGTACGCAATGTGTCAATCTGATGGCATGGTGTGGGCATGGCAAATGCCCGGTGAACGTCATCTACCAGCGTGTGTAGAGGCAGTGGTGTTGTGGTGTGGTCGTGTTTTTCATGGAGGGGGATTGTACCCCTTGTTGTTTTGCGTTGCACTATCACAGCACAGCCTACATTGATGTTTTAAGCACGTTCTTGCTTCCCACTGTTGAAGAGCAATTCGAGGATGGCGATTGCATCTTTCAACGCGCACCTGTTCGTAATGCACGGCCTGTGGCGGAGTGGTTACACGACAACAACATGTCTGTAATGGACTGGCTTGCACAGAGTCTTAACCTGAATCCTATAGAACACCTTTGGGGTGTTTTGGAACGCCGACTTGGTGCCAGGCTTTACCGATCAACATAGATACCTATCCTCAGTGCAGCACTCTGTGAAGAATAGGCTGCCATTCCCCAAGAAACCTTCCAGTACCTGATTGAACGTATGCCTGCGAGAGTGGAAGCTGCAGGCCAACACCGTATTGAATTGCAGCATTACCGATGGAAGGCGCCACGAACTTGTAAGTCATTTTCAGCCAGCTGCCCGGATACTTATGATCACATAGTGTAAGCACGCAGCCAGTGGTATGATGAAAGGAAGATTAGGGTTTAACATCTCGTTGATGACGATTTCATTGCGGATGGAGCACAAGCTCGGTTGTTGCAGAATGGAACTTTATGACAGAACCACATATATATCGCTTTTGCGTTAGGAAGTAGAGTTGGCAGCTTAATATTCTTAACCATGCTGGAGGGAAACACATAATTAATGGCTTTTGGTTTAAGATTCGTAAATTTTCTTTTGCTGAGGCAGACCTGGGAGAATTCGGTGACGAACCTGGTTGACTGAAACGCTATGCAAACAGGACGGCTCAAGAGCCCCTCACCCATCCCCCGCCACCTCTGGGCTGCTGGTTTGCAGAAGTGTTATAGGCGCGCGCTGGCCGGTTTTCGTTGAGCCGCGAGGTGGCACGGTCTTGGAAGTTATAGCAAGGCGACTGCAGCTAACTTGAGCATTTCTAGAGCGACGAATCTGCATTTACTGTTGGTGGTTGCCGGCCGAAGTGGCCGTGCGGTTAAAGGCGCTGCAGTCTGGAACCGCAAGACCGCTACGGTCGCAGGTTCGAATCCTGCCTCGGGCATGGATGTTTGTGATGTCCTTAGGTTAGTTAGATTTAACTAGTTCTAAGTTCTAGGGGACTAATGACCTCAGCAGTTGAGTCCCATAGTGCTCAGAGCCATTTTTTGTTGGTGGTTGCAAATACGCAACACCATTATGCCATGTTCAGTGTGGGAAAGTTACGGAATCTAGCCATCCAGATGAGGTCAGTAAATCAGAAGAGTCAGCAGCACAGTTGCTATAGCGTTAATGTCTGAACCGATGGGTGGCGGCACAGCATGTACAGTGTACCAACCTCTGACCAGTTAACGCACATACAGTAAGCAAGAGTGGAGATTTTTTGGCGGGTTTTTAGCTTGTTGGGAGGAATTCTTGGTCGTCACTGTGGTGAAACTTATGAATTATCGCCTCCGAGCTGTTTACTTATGGGAACAGAAAAGAACGCGAGAGAGTCGAAGTCTGTAAGGTGATGCCTGGTCGAGAGGGCAATGGGAGAGAGAAGCCTCTAGTTGCGGCTTGACACAGTTGTCGCTGAATCGATCGAGTAAGTGTCACTTTTTTTCAGCGGTAGCTTTTGATCTGAGCAGCTCACAACTTGCGAGAGCAATTCCACGACTTGTGCTGCTTTTCAGTGTCTTTACTTATTTGGATCTATGATCCGGTTTCAGATTGCGTTTGCTAACTCCGCAAATTTTGGAAAGTTAGTCGTGGCTCCGTAGCATTCTTCTGATCACCACATATTGAAGAACAGTCTGTCCCAAGTAAGCTTCGCTCAAGCAATCATTTATTGTACTTTTTAGCAATCAATGTGCATTCCACTGTGGAATATAATTTGTTAGATTTTTCAGAGGTAATTGCTCTTTCATTGAGCTTCAAGTAAGCAATCATTTATGCCTCAATTACGAATAAATATTCATTTTTTATTGTGAAGCAATTGAGAGAAAGTAAATCCGGTATTTAAAACACTTTATTTGTTTTCCCCCTTTTTATTGTCTTACAACGGTTCAGGTCACGCCATCCTCATTAAATAACAAATATAACCGATATCTTCTGTATAGCCGAATTATGCTCTTACTTTGACGGTATTTCGTTGTAAAGCAGGTGCCCCTACAAGGAACAATGTCTATATGATACGAAATTCAATTAATTTGTATGACAAATGGCTAATGATAACTGCTCTCATCTGCATTCAATACATTCTTGAGATCACAGAGCTTTTTCAATTACTGTGATTAGTAAGGATATATAGTGGGTTAAGGCAATATAAGGCGTACACCAAACTGGGTATTGTTTGTGTATTGAGCACGTCAGTGTAGCAGCAAATAACACTCTCCACTGCCGAGCCCCAGCACATCGTACTCAGGCCAACGATCTTCAACACAGCGCTGCACATTTCAGCTTCTACAAACACGTACATACAGAGGTGGGCCAGAAGTCATGAAAGGTTTATACCTGTGAATAACGTTTTTATTTATTCTTTTCTCCATTATGTCTCCAGATTGTGACAGAGGAAGGACTGGAGATTGACCCATCCTTGGTCTTTGTGTCTGTGAAATATCAATGAATCTAATGATAAACAGAAACGTTATTCACAGTTATAGCCCCTTCATGAATTTTGACCCATCCTGTACATTGTCAGACAAACGCATATTACATACAGTTATTTGCCATTACTGTTACTAATCAAAATACAATTTGACTACAAGACAAGACACACACACACACAAACACATACCGCAAGACTGGTACTTTCTATCATATTCAGGGAAAATTGTTATTTGTTCTATTGAATGAAACTAAAGTTTTCTAAGCCGTTTTCATGCTGTATGTGACACACCACTTGCCTGATTTGGCAAGAAGGTAAGTAATTATAACCCCATGCATGACTAATTCTCTTGAATTTTTCTAAGTGTGACAGCTGTGATGTCAGTCTGCTGTTTTTGCCGTATGTTATATTGATGAATAGGCTGTAGTAATATGTGGTTCTGTTACTTTTCATTTGTGCATATCAGAATATTGTCTGGGTCTCAGTACAAAAATGCATTGTTAGACAAACAAGCTAAACCAAACAAAACGAAGAAGAGGCAAAATACCAGTACTAACAACGCAGAATCTCTTGCGATGATCTGGACTTAACAGCTCCATCAGCTTCAGGGTCAACCAGGCCCCAACCCAAGGAGGGATCTGATGTTTTGAATTGCCCAGGGTGAAAGATACAAGGAGCCTATCACCGAAGACTGGATTAAGTGTGACAATTGCTTCCAATGGTGGCATGAAGAATGCACAGGTTATGAAGGACAAGGTGAATTTTCTGGTCATTTATGTTAGTACATACTCTTTGGCAACATGTCACGTACTCTTACCAAATCATGTGGCTAAGAGTACGAACGAGCAGTGTCTCACATATGTTGACATATAACGATTGTGTTAAAAGTTAAGCACCTGTAACTGATATATGATGTTCCTAAATACAATAGAAATACTTTTTATAAGAAAAGTCTGTTTTAACCTTCTCATGTATTACAACAAGGCGTTAAATACTAAGTGCTTACTCATTCCCAACTTTCGCCTATCCTTGTGTATTCCTCAGCTATCACCCATTAGTGAACAACTCATAAGTAGGTCACTTGCCTGGCAGTATGGAGTTCTGTGATACATTTAAACTAAGGTACAGCCTGACCAATGATTGTTCTTCACCAATGTGTTTAGTTCCTGGTAACCCGTAGTACATTCAGGTTGCTTTCAACTTGCAGTCCAAGATTGGCAGACAGGAGCTGTTTTTCCGTTTAACTCACAGTTACTACATTTCCTAAATTACTTTCGTGGATGAGTATTTTAGGCTAGTTCGTGGTGAACATTCACGGATGTTCAAGGTCATAAACATTCAGGTTGGCTTGTAGCGATATTATAGGCTACCATCTAGAGACAAAAGGTGGGTCTACATTGTAAGATACAGAAACACCAGTTCTTCCAACTAAAGGTCGAATAACTGTGACTTATTTTCTTACCGCTTAATCAAAATACTGTCATATTTTGGGAAATTATGTATCACCTACATTTCACACTAGATGCCACCACAATTACAGCAGCACACATTGGTGTATCCAGGGCCGTTTCAAGGGCCAAGCGTCCAAACCGCCACTTGGGGCGCCAAGCTGAGGGGGAGTGCCTAAGGTGCCACAACTCCTAAGATTTCAGTATATAAGATGTGTCATTATTAGTAGCGGACTCTTGGGGCGCCAAGATGAGACTGGTGCTAGAGGCTCCGAAATGCAAGATTTGTAATACAATGTGTATCACAATCAGTAACGAAAACTGGCACAGGTGAAAATGTATGAGGTAAAAAGGGGAAAGAGGGTTGGGGAGGGTAGGGGGGGGGGTGCAAATGAATGATCATCACTTGTTCTCGAACTGGCCCTCTTTGTGTCATAACATCAGGTTGTGTATGCTTAAAAGAACAAATGATCAGTTTAAATAGACTTAAATTTAAAAGATGCATCGGCAACTGTTTTTGGTGTTCGTAACATCTAATATCATCACAAAGGAGTCCTCATCAAAACGGTTACGAATCATTAGCACTTAGCACTTTATTGTCAATTATTGTGCCGGTTACCACATGCATATGTATCCATGGTACGGTTAATGTTGTCGAGTGGCATTATGTAAACGTAAATTATTGCATTTTTTGGACCTGTAACCAACCAAATGAACGCCTGTGCCTTATCCCACCTGCTGCTGAGCCAGTATTACAATTTTTCACCCAGCAACAAGTCGTTGTCCGATAGAGAAATAGCCCCATACGTCTCTCTCCGATCTTCCATTAAGTGGGGAAAGCGCTTCTAATGCCAAAGCAGTGCACTGCAACTTACAATACATTTACAACTGTTTTATGACCAAAACTAATACCAGTAGCATCAGTCTTCAGGAAATGATATTGTCTTTACCCTCTCCTAAAACAACTGTCAATACATTTTCTTCTCTGTACGAGAAAAAGGATGAGATTCTCGTCCTTGGAACGCTTCTTTCTTATACCTTACCCTTTAACCACAAGCGACAATAGAAAATCCCAAGTAACTTTGCGGTACTTGTCTACATTTTTATAACTTCTGTTGAATCCGTAGGTGATCGTTCTCCATATTGTACATGTTGTCTATTTGTTGTCAATTTGGCTGCCAATGTTAGGTAACGATGTTCAATGTTTACAACATACTACATACTCATTAAGATCTGAAAATGCTGTATAGCGAAGCATATCATGAGTGAAAAATAAAATAATTTTGGTGAGCCAAACGTGGTCACAGTCTCACTGAAGGATTTCATGTCGAAAGTAGTGATGCTGTCAATTTTTCGGCCACTTCATTTAATCCAAGTTTCGGGAGCAAACAAAAGACCAAGGTTGCGCAGTGGTTACGAAACTAAATGTTGATTTGGAAGGATCTGGTTTCTACTCCCTGTCTTGCCAACCAGATTCAGGTTTCTGTGATTTTTCTAACATACTGAGGTGACTAAAAGTCGTGGGATAGATACATGTGCATATACAGATGGCGTGAGCATTGCGTACACAAGGTATAAAAGGACAGTGCATTGGCGAAGCTGTCGTTTGTACTGAGGTGATTCATATGAAAAGCTTCCCTACATGATTATGGCCACACGAAAGGAGTTAACAGACTGTGAACGTGAAATGGTAGTTGGAGATAGCCGCATGGGACGTGCCATTTCGGAAATCGTTAGGGAATTCAATATTCACAGATTCAGAGTGTCACGAATGTGCTGACAATTCCAAATTTCTGGCATTACCTCTCTTCATAAACAGCGTAATGGCCGACGGCCTTCACATAACGACTAAAAGCAGCGGCGTTTGCGTAGAGTTGTCAGTGCTAACAGACAAGCAACACTACCATGAAATGACCGCAGAAATCAATGACAGTGCGACGAAATTTGGCGTTAATGGACTATGGCAGCACACGACTGAGACAAGTGCCTTTTCTAACAGCACGATATCACCTGCAGAGCCTTACCTGGGTTCGTGACCATATCGCTTGGACCCTAAACGGCTGCAAAACCATGGCCTGGTCATATAAGTCAAAATTTCATTTTGTAAGAGCCGATAATAGGTTTCGAGTGTGGTGCAGACCCCACAAAGCCATGGACTGGTTGGTTGATTTGGTAGAAGAGACCGAACAGCGAGGTCATCGGTGTCATCGGATTAGGGAAGGAAGTTGGCCATGTCCTTTCAAAGGAACCATCCCAGCATTTGCCTGAACTGATTCAGGGAAATCACGGAAAACCTAAACCAGGATGGCCGGACGCAGGATTGAACCGTCGTCCTCCAGAATGCGAATCCAGTGTGCTGACCACTGTACCACCTCGCTCAGTGAAGCCATGTAGTGCCAGTAGTGCTAGTGTCGTCGTAACTGCCGTCTGCTTCAAATCTCCTGTGCAGCAAGCTACGTGAATTTAAGTATTAACTGTATTTTTCTTACTTGTCACTTCTTTTTCCACGTGTTTTTGCTTTTAGGAAGCTTTAGTTTTCGAGTACTAGTAATAGTGTTCCATAGATTTCGTGTTTGTTTTGAATACAGTCCACAGACAGTTAGTGCTTATTTTCATTGTTGCCAAGAAGAAGTGACTAGTAACCTCAGTTTAGTCAGCTATCAGCCGCCTTTAGTGAATTAGCAGTCTAGTTAAAAGTTGATTACTTAGCTCTCTACAGTAAATTGTTGATTTCTTAGGATGGATAGGATGTGTGACTGCTGTGTACGGACGCAGGAGGAGCCTGGCCACTGTTCGCGAACAGCTGATGGCCGGGGCAGCCGTCTTCAGGCTGCTGCCTCGGAGTGTAGCGGCAGTGGGGAGTCTGGTGCGTCGCACGGTACACCCCAGGTGTTACATGCTTCACCCACGGTCCCTGCTGTCGAGACATCTTCGCGGGTACCGGGCGCAGTTGGGCCAATCTCTCCCCAAGGGGAGTGGCGGGTTCGACGGCGTTCGCGTCGCACGAGGCGGAGGGTCAATGTGGAGGCTGGCCGTGTGGCATCGCCCGCTCTGCCTGTAAGCAGACATGTGGCCGCTCCTTCAGCAAGGTCCGAACAGGAACGTGGGGGGAGGGGTTTATTAGTGATTGGGAGCTCCAATGTTAGGCGGGTGATGGAGCCCCTTAGGGAAATAGCGGAAAGGTCGGGGAAGAAGGCCAGTGTTCACTCTGTCTGCTTGCCAGTGGGTCTCATCCGAGATGTGGAGGAGGCCCTGCCGGCGGCGATAGAGAGCACTGGGTGCACCCGACTGCAAATTATTGCTCATGTCGGCACCAATGACTGCTGCCATCTGGGTTCAGAGGTCATCTTCAGGTCATACAGGTGGTTGGCGGAGTTGGTGAAGGCGGAAAGCCTCGCTCGTGGGGTGCAATCTGAGTTAACTATTTGTAGTATCGTTCCCAGAACCCTATCGCCGTCCTCTGGTTTGGAACCAAGTGGAAGGCTCAGACGATTCTGCGGAGATTTCTCGACCTCTGCTATTGAGTGGAGAAATGTAGGGTCCCCCTGAATAGGTCAGGCGTGCACTACATGCAGGAAGCGGACAAGGGTAGCGGAGTACGTGTGGAGTGCACATGTGGGTTTTTTAGGTTAGAGAATTCCCTCCCTAGGCCCGACAAGATGCCTCCTGAGACGCGACAAGGTAGCAGTAGGCAAAACGCAACAGGGAATGACAATATTAATGTGGTAATAGTAAACTGCAGAAGCGTCTATAGAATGGTCCCAGAACTGCTCTCATTAACAAACGACCACAATGCCCACATAGTACTAGGGACGGAAAGTTGGCTGAAACCAAATGTAAACAGTAATGAAATTCTAAACTCAGATTGGAATGTATACCGCAGAGACAGGCTGGACAGTGAAGGGGGAGGCGTGTTTATAGCGATAAAAAGTGCAATAGTATCGAAGGAAATTGACGGAGCCGGCCGCGGTGGCCGTGCGGTTCTAGGCACTTCAGTCCGGAACCGCGTGACTGCTACGGTCGCAGGTTCGAATCCTGCCTCGGGCGTGGATGTGTGTGATGTCCTTAGGTTGGTTAGGTTTAAATAGTTCTAGGTTCTAGGGGACTGATGACCTCAGATGTTGAGTCCTATAGTGCTCAGAGCCATTTGAACCATTTGAAATTGACGGAGATCCGAAATGTGAAATAATTTAGGTGAAGGTAACGGTGGAAGCAGGCTCAAACATGGTAATTGGATGTCTCTATAGACCCCCTGGCTCAGCACCTGTTGTGGCAGAACACCTGAAGGAAAATTTGGAAAATATTTCGAGTAGATGTCCCGATCATGTTATAGTTCTGGGGGGAGATTTTAATGTACCAGATATAGACTGGGATACTCAAACGTTTATAACGGGTCGCAGGGACAAAGAATCTAGTGAAATTTTTTTAAGTGCATTATCTGAAAACTACCTTGAGCAGTTAAACAGAGACCCGACTCGTGGCGACAACATATTAGACCTTCTGGTGACAAATAGACCCGAACTATTTCAAACAGTTAACGCAGAACAGGGAATCAGCGATCATAAAGCGATTACAGCATCGATGATTTCAGCCATAAATAGAAATATTAAAAAAGGTAGGAAGATTTTTTTTTTGTTTAGCAAAAGTGACAAAAAGCAGATTTCAGAGTACTTGACAGCTCAACACAAAAGTTTTATCTCAAGTACAGATAGTGTTGAGGATCAGTCGACAAAGTTCAAAACCATCGTACAATATGCATTAGATGAGTATGTGCCAAGCAAAATCGTAAGAGATGGAAATGAGCCACCGTGGTACAACAACCGAGTTAGAAAACTGCTACGGAAGCAAAGGGAACTTCACAGCAAACATGAACATAGCCAAAGCCTTGCAGACCAATAAAAATTACACGAGGCGAAATGTAGTGTGAGGAGGGCTATGCGAGAGCGTTCAATGAAATTCGAAAGTAAAGTTCTATGTACTGACTTGGCAGACAATCCTAAGAAATTTTGGTCTTATGTCAAAGTGGTAGGTGGATCAAAACAAAATGTCCAGACACTCTGTGACCAAAATGGTATTGAAACAGAGGATGACAGACCAAAGACCGAAATACTAAATGTCTTTTTCCAAAGCTGTTTCACAGAGGAAGACTGCACTGTAGTCCCTTCTCTAGATTGTCGCACAGATGACAAAATAGTAGATATCGAAATAGATGACAGAGGGCTAGAAAAACAATTAAAATCGGTCAAAAGAGGAAAGGCCGCTGGACCTGATGGTATACCAGTTCGATTTTACACAGAGTACGCGAAGGTACTTGCCCTCCTTCTTGCAACGGTGTACCGTAGGTCT
This sequence comes from Schistocerca americana, assembly GCF_021461395.2. Taxonomy (NCBI): domain Eukaryota; kingdom Metazoa; phylum Arthropoda; class Insecta; order Orthoptera; family Acrididae; genus Schistocerca; species Schistocerca americana. Next base: position 479,453,837 of record NC_060130.1, read on the forward strand.
CTAGAAGAGCGTAGCGTTCCAGAAGATTGGAAAAGGGCACAGGTCATCCCCGTTTTCAAGAAGAGACGTCGAACAGATGTGCAGAACTATAGACCTATATCTCTAACGTCGATCAGTTTTAGAACCTTGGAACACGTATTGTGTTCGAGTATAATGACTTTTCCGGAGACTAGAAATCTACTCTGTAGGAATCAGCATGGTTTTCGAAAAAGACGATCGTGTGAAACCCAGCTCGCGCTATTCGTCCACCACACTCAGAAGGCCATAGACACGGGTTCCCAGGTATATGCCATGTTTCTTGACTTCCGCAAGGTGTTTGATACAGTTCGCCACAGTCGTTTAATGAACAAAGTAAGAGCATATGGACTATCAGACCAATTGTGTGATTGGATTGAAGAGCTCCTAGATAGCAGAACGCAGCATGTCATTCTCAATGGAGAGAAGTCTTCCGAAGTGAGAGTGATTTCAGGTGTGCAGCAGGGGAGTGTCGTAGGACCGTTGCTGTTCACATTGTATATAAATTACCTTGTGGATAACATCGGAAGTTCACTGAGGGTTTTTGCGGATGATGCTGTAGTATATCGAGAGGTTGTAACAATGGAAAACTGTTCTGAAGTGCAGGAGGATCTGCAACGAATTGACGCATTGTGCAGGGAATGGCAATTGAACCTCGATGTAGACAAGTGTCATGTGCTGCGAATACATAGAAAGAAAGATGCTTTATCATTTAGCTACAATATAGCAGGTCAGCAACTGGAAGCAGTTAATTCTATAAATTATCTGGGAGTAATGGAATGACCATATAAAATTAATCGTCGGTAAAGCAGATGCCAGACTGAAATTTATTGGAAGAATCCTAAGGAAATGCAGTCCGAAAACAAAGGAAGTAGGTTACGGTACACTTGTTCGCCCACTGCTTGAATACTGGTCACTGGTGTGGGATCCATACCAGATAGGGTTGATAGAAGAGATAGAGAAAATCCAACAGAGAGCAGCGCGCTTCGTTACAGGGTCATTTAGTAATAGCGAAAGCGTTACGGAGATGATAGATGAACTCCAGTCGAAGAATCTGCGAGACAGACGCTCAGTAGCTAGGTACAGGCTTTTGTTGAAGTTTCGAGAACATACCTTCACCGAGGAGTCAAGCAGTATATTGCTCCCTCCTACGTATATCTCGCGAAGAAACCAAGAGGATAAAATCAGAGAGATTAGAGCCCACACAGAGGCATACCGATAATCTTTCTTTCCGCGAACGATACGAGACTGGAATAGAAGGGTGAACCGATAGAGGTACTCAAGGTATCCTCCGCCACACACCGTCAGGTGGCTTGCGGAGTATGGATGTAGACGTAGATGTAGACTCTGGTTGTCAACAAGACACTGTGCAAGCTGATAGTGGCTCCATAATGGTCTGGGACGTGTTTATGTGGAATGGACTGGGTCCTCTCGTGGGACTGAACCGATCATTGACTGGAAACGGCCATATTCTGCTACTTGGAGACCATTTCCAGCCATTTATGGGCTTCATGTTCCCAAGCGATTTTTATGGACAACAATGCACCGTGTCACCAGGCCGTAACTTTCTGGACAATTCGAGCACATGATTTGACCATCCAGATCACCCGACGTTAATCCCATAGAGCATTTATGGGGCATAATAGAGAGGTCAGTTCATCCACAAATTCCTTCACCGGCAGCACTTTCGCAGTTATGGCGACTGTAAGGGCAGCAAGGCCAGTATATTTTCAGGGTCCATGCCACGTCGAGCTCCTGCTCTGTCGTGGGGAAAGGTAAGTCAGACTTGATATTAGGAGATTTACCATGACTTTTGTCGCCTCAGTGTAATTACCAGGACAGTTATTTTGAAACGGACAGCACCATTTCTTACCTCATCCTTGTATTATTCAAGCTAGTATTCCTTCAAAGATATGCTCGATGATGGGACGTTAAACACTACATTTTTTTTCTTCCTTTGGATCTAATCCTGTGTTATGGGTAGGTCCGTATATTGCCAAGGCCTGTTCGACTTCGTTTACTTTATTATACTTTACAAGACTAAGATTCTTTCCTCCTTTCTTGTCAAATGTTCAAATGTGTGGGAAATCTTATGGGACTTAACTGCGAAGGTCATCAGTCCCTAAGCTTACACGCTACTTAACCTAAATTATCCTAAGGTCAAACACACACACCCATGCCCGAGGGAGGACTCGAACCTCCGCCGGGACCAGGCACACAGTCCATGACTGCAGCGCCCTAGACCGCTCGGCTAACCCCCCTTCTTGTCTGTCCTAGTTGTTGTTCCTTCTTTTTTAGTCTTAGATGGTTGGTTGGTTGGTTTGGGGGGAAGAGACCAAACAGCGAGGTCATCGGTCTCATCAGGTTAGGGAAGGACGGAGAAGGAAGTCGGCCGTGCCCTTTCAAAGGAACCATCCCGGCATTTGCCTGGAGTGATTTAGGGAAATCACGGAAAACCTAAATCAGGATGGCTGGACGCGGGATTGAACCGTCGTCCTTCCGAATGCGAGTCCAGTGTGCTAGCCACTGCGCCACCTCGCTCGGTTTTTAGTCTTAGAATAGATAATTTTACTGTAATCTTTTTGCAGTGAAAAAAGCTACCTCACTGCACAAGTCACATGAATCAGATGACTGGGGGTAGGTGTTTTTATTTCTTGATACCGGTTTGTAGAAGTCTGCAACAGAGGCGTAAGAAGGGATCCTTGGTACTGCCGGGTGTTTTATTGTGTTATAGAAAGAATTTCACAGTTTCTAAAAGATTATTTCATATCGGATTACTATGGCGACTATCTAGGCTTCGTAAACATGACTGTAGTTCCAATATAGTGAATGTAGAAAAAAATAGAAAATAAACACCTCTAACGGTGTAATGGCTATAATCACACGGTGCTCTGTTAGGTGGCAGTAGGCCTAAATCCAACATTGTCAAATACTGCGCTGAAGCACGAAACAGATGTTATTAGCTTGCTGACACAGTATTTTATGCTCTGGAACTTCTTACGTGTTGACGAATATTATACATGTCCAAACATGGCATTGTTGAACGTTTTTTGTGCAGTAGACTGGATTTCGGTGCCTGGAGGAGACTGAATGCTTCGTTTCAGGAACTGTTTAATACACTGGAGACTACGACGATGGGTGGCACTCGCGAGCACGTCGGTTTCTATGTTGTAGCGACGGCTTGGGTGAGGATTGTGCCATAGCCTACTGTGTTACTGAAGTGGTCTCGTTTTATTTCAAACCGGTGTTTACGATTATTAATTTGACTTCTTTGTCTTTGTTTGGGTTCACTGTTCGAAATAAGTAAAATACGGTCACAGCAAGACCAACATCTCTGACGAAAACCGGTGAGATACAAGAACTGAAACAACGTAATATACTTCTAGAAATAACTTACTACGTAAAAAAAGTGTTATGTAAATGTTTTCAAATATTACTCTTTTTAACTTATTTGTTTCTGCTCGTTTCCGTTTACTTCGGTTGTTATGTGACCCACGTAGTGTTCACTACAACGAGCGCCAAATTTTGTTTTGTATCTGTAACCTAACGTCTTAACAATTGAAAAACAAACGACTGACGCATAACTGTCGCATCATTTTTCTACGTAGAGGGAAATTTGGTAGGCTGATGCTTTCATAGCAGATCAACAGCCATAATACAAACCGTAGGTTAACGTACAGTGTCGCTAAACTGTAAGTATAATGGCGATGGAGATTCGCTCTGACAAATACGTTCGACACAACATGGCGAGGTACGTTAGTTTTCTCAAATTATACTTATATTTAACTACTTACTTCATAAATGTAATCGTAACTGGAAAAACTAGCAAGTAAATAGTGTTCAGTCATAATTTTGCTTACGGGAAAATAGTAGTTTCTCCAAACAACATAGACATTTTCATTTCATTTATTACATTTATTTACTCATCATTCTTTAAGCAAAATTTTCCTACTATGTAACATAACGAAGGTATCTGAATCGTTTGGTGTCTTGAGAACAGAAATGATTCTGCAAATATACCGTGTAATATTACCGTATTTCATACATGGAGTGCTTTCGTACATCCCTCCTTCGGGACTTGAAGGAAGCTCCATCTGAGAAAAATTGCTTAGAATATTAAGGTTTCTTTAAAAGTTAACTTTAATAGGCTGCACTTCTTCACTACTTACGGGTACTGTGACGGAAAGAGTCTCAATGAGAATTGTTGATTCCTCCAATTAGAAAGGTGTAGTGGTAGTCAAGTCAATTGCTAATTACGTCTCGTGAACATTATTTAATGTTTGTAAAAATAACCGTTTCACTTACAAACGGGTGTGCTCTGGTTACTTACGAGGCGCTCTGGGCTACTTTTGCTCAGTGTTACCACTGCTTCTTTCAAAATTTATAATTTAGCAAGAGAAAGAATAGCTCATTTCTTCACAGTGGCAGCATTTCTTATAAAATCAAACAATGGTCATGTAGATTGTCAGAAGATTTCATAGTACTGTAATTAGAAGACATTGCAGCATCGGGTTCAGTTACGAGGGTTGCACAAGGTATCAAAATCTTCTGTTAGCTTTTGTGTTAAATCGAACTTTTTCACTCTCAGTTTATATAACATTACTGACCTTTTTTTAATAACTTCACACTGCTTAATGTTGTACATGTCATAACATTAATTATAGTACTGAATAAATGGTTCATAATATTGTGCCATTACAACACTGTGAGAAACCATAAGATACCTCCAAAATTTTCCTACCCAGTCCAGCTTTGTTATTTCCCTCACCATGTGACAGTAAACACCTGACACCGCTATACAGTAGCCAAAGAGCTATGTAACTAGAAAAATGAACGATTAAAAATGTCCCACGTATTTCCCAAACATTAAAGTACCACACTGACCACTTATAACCACTGATTTGACTAACCCTTTGATCTGCAGAATCTCATTCATGAACCAACAATGTGCTTCCTGTCTTGTTCACATGTTTTGAATTTTCATAGTTCTTATCACACTTACTTTCAATTTTGAACTATTATAGCTCTATTGTATGACAAATATGAAGCAAGAGATATATTGGTGCTGTTATTACATGTAACTGAAATGAACCTGTAGTAATTGGAAACTGAAAATCTTTCTCCTTTAATGAAAACATTTCACATTTTAAATTTGTCCGTTTTTGAGGACTATTGTACCACCCTTGTCCACTCCACTGTCTGATAACACAAACAACTTGTAATACAGAAAATATCTCTGTCATACTGTGGGTCCATTTATTGAAAGTGTAGTAAATATTCTTTATACCTGAGCTTTTTTTATGATTAAATGTGTGAATGGAAAAACGAATTAATAAGTCTGCTTTTGAAATCACTTACAAGGGAATAGAATTCCAACTTGATATATGGTATAATAAAAAGTGCCTGTTCCCATATATCTTAATGTGTATTTATATTTAACTGAAGATGCTGCAACTATTGCAATAAATAATCTTAGTTGCTATTTCAGATCACTTGTATCATTCCTCTTTGTTTGTGAGATTCAAAAGTTTGTATACAACTGAATGTGTAGCAAGTCTTGAGAATAAATAATTCATTCATTTTTTTCTGACCACTTGTGTCATTTCCTTTTGTTCCTGTGAGTAGGAGATAACTTAGGTAGTTTGACAGAAAATGATAAATGTTAGCAATTTGTTTATATGAAGAGCATAGGACAATCAGTTTGTACAGTGCCAACTAACAAAACGAACATGTCATGTATTGCACATTAAAATAAATTTTTGAGGTGTTATCATATACTGCTTTCATTAACTAAAAACTAATGTTCTGTGTTGATGTTCTTTGAATTTCTATGTACGGTTTTATTATTTGCAGTGGCTTTGTGCAGAGCTTTGGAGAATCAGTCCGGCGCAGTCTTAAGGGAATTGAAATTATGGATAAGTTTCCTGGAGATGTCGGTACTTTACTTACAACAAACTTCCGAGTGTTCTGGTATTCTGACACCAACGCTGGTCGTAATGTATGTGAGTATCTTGCTTTATAGGGTGGGTGTCAGAGGATCACATTTCCCTGTCCATTCGTATGCTACATTAAGCAGAGCCTAGTATAATACCAAATATTATCTCATATTAATATGGAAGTCTCCATTATGTTTGAGGAAAGTGAAGAACTGCTGCTGACTTTAGCTCCTGTCTGTATGTTTCCTTGTACTTCATTTACATGTATGTATCTGCAATCATGTCAAATGATAACAAATATGTGCTGCTTGTGAGAATTGTACTATGTTATCACAGCAATTTGACTAAATATCAAATTTTGCACTTCTTATTTTCCATGAAGCAAGTATCTGACATGTTATCACAGTAATTATATGTTAGCTATGCTCTCTTAATATGAGAAAATGTACTTTGTACAATTTGTATTAGAATGGACTGAAATGTGGTGAGCCTGGTCATCTTCAAAAGAATGCTGTGGTGTATGTGCTTGATGTCTAGTTGAGTTTTCATCTTTAAGGGAACCAGTAAGATTAGATTGAAAATTGCACCATTACTAAAGACAGGCAGGATCTGAATAAATATTGAGATGCTGAAAATGATTTGTGAATCCTCACCCAGGCCAAAAGTTTCTAAGTTCATGAGATATATACATGCCCCATACCTAATAATAGTGCAATGTAACTTGGCATAGCTGTCAATGAAACCATGTATATCACCCCAGGAGTGCATAACCACTCAATATTCAAAACATAAAACCAATAAAGCTTACAAAAAGGTTTTTGGTTCAGTTGTGACAGATTTCGGTAATAAATTGTGAATCAAGGAAGTTATTATTATAGGAATTTAAATGTACTAGCACTTTTACTTTGTCACTTACCAGTTGAGGGAAAGGAGAAGTCATCTTGTTTCATGAGAATTTTGAGTTAAAAAGTAACGTAAATAATTTTTTGGTCACGCAAAAAGGAGACAGTTTAGTGTAATTTTCATAAAGGAATTTGTCAGAAAAGTGATTTAAAGATGCTGTGAGCCACTTACAGTCTATTATCAGTGAAAAACTTCTCTACTCGGCTGTCTCAGATTATAGCACCTCCATAGGGCCTATATTATTTTTCATACAACATACATAAGCCCGTTCACTTGTAAGTTATATTGTACTTTGTGCTCACTGTGAAGAGTGTGCCAACACTGATGCCATTAATTGCAGGTTCACATTGTTTTGCAAATTTGTCCAAAACCATACTCATGAATCTTTCTTACAATTCCAATTTTTATTTCTTGAGCACACCTCCACTCTGACAGGCATTTATAAAATTACTGAATGAGTAATAAAATTTTTACATGCTTTTGTATTATCTGTACGGATAACTGTTGCTATCAAAGTGATTTGAATATGCCACTCATAATATTCTGGAAAATCCATGATGAAATAGCAACAGTACTACAAGAAAGATAGATTGTTACTCACCATATAGAGGAGATGTTGATTTGTAGACTGGCACAACAAAAAGACAGGTATACACATGAGCTTTTGGCCAAAATCCCTTCTAAGGAATACAGTACACGTACATGTGAACACAACTCACACACATATGACAACTGTCTCTCACCACTGAGAACTCAGTGGCCAGAGGCAGTGGTCATGTGTGTGTTAGCTATGCTTGTGTGTATGTGTGTTGTCTACTTTAGAAGGAAGTCCATTGGCTGAAAGTTAACATTTTTAGCACTCATAACATTCTACTAGATGAATAATATTGTTACGCAGTAGATGGTACATTTTGTTCTTATTTAAAAAACAATATGAAGAAAGATACTGTAGGCCTTCCAAGTAATTCTCAAAATGACACCACATCATTTGTTTGGGGAGGAAGTACAGCCAGAATTCCAATGGTTTTCATAATTATTTTCTCTTAATTTCTGTTATTTCTTCTCATAGCAAAATGAATACATTTTACAGAAAAATATTGTTGTCAAGGTCAATGGGGAAACATCAACAGAGAAGATGACGTTTTTTCATTTGTGGAAGTTTGTAACTAATGTTGTGCAAACAGGTTGGCTGTGAACTTTTGGGACTGCAAGGCTAATCCTCTTTCAAAATGTCATTATCATCCAGTTTCCAAATAATAGATTGTAAGAATATAAAATAATAAACAAGGAGTAATTTTTCAAATTCTTTGATGTCCATATTGATGAAATTGCAACTGGGAAATCTCTATAGTAGGCCTGAAAGGTCATTTAGCCCCTGTTCGTTTCCCACATGAATAACTGCCAATTTTTGGCATGTAGGTATTCGCTTCTTTTTTCAGGAATAAATTTCATTTGCAATGATACTTTATGGTAATTACTTACTTAGGCTAAACACAGCTGATTGTACCACAGATCATATATCGATTTAAGTGTGGATTTGACATATTTACATCTTGTAGGCATTGCTTTAAGCAGTTTTGAGTAAGAACTACAGCTGCAGAGTACATTTGTTCACTGATGAACTTTGTCATCAGCTGTGTATATTAGAGTATCAGAAGTAAAAATATTGGCAAAATCTATTTTAGAATTAAATGTTATGTACTCTACCTTCTAGTGAAACAACCTATCACCTACAATTAGCGATATGCTTGTACCCAAATCCCTTCGATCAGTCATCCATAGAATAAAATGCCCGTCTAACAGCAACATTGATTTCAAATGTAGTCTGAAGCTATTTCTCCTTACAAACTTCTAATGAACAATTAACCAACTTCATTAATAACAGAAATATATAGCCAGCCAGCGGGTACAGATTTTATAATTGTCAGCTTATGAACATCTACCTGCAGCAGTTTATGAGATCTAGACATAAACACACTGTTTGCACTAATAACTCATTTTGTTACCTTCATGACATTTGTATGCTCACTGCTTACATAACGACTAACACTGCTAGTATGTGCTGCAGGACTGTGTATGCTAATAGCTTTTGAAAACATCCACATACTGATATTTACTTTCACATACTGATATTGTATTTCTTGAAATATATATGTTATGACTCCTAATTTACAGCTACATTTGTCAAACAATTCCACTTATAGCACTACATTCATTAATATGATTGATTGATATGGCTCTGTTTTTAACAGCCGTTTCCTTTAACACAGTATATGAGCCCAGAACATCCCTTCCTAAAATAGGTTTGATTTACCTAGGTCTGTATAATGCTCTTATGCTTTTCTACCTTTTCCAGCCCTTCCTCTCCCCATGACTTTTTTCTCTTTCTCTATGAATTAATGTTCATCTTCATGATCTTCCTTCCCTTCTTTTCTCTGCTGCCTCCCATATATTACATGACACTCAAAATTAATATTTTCATTTTCTCTGCTACAAATTTAAATCAGGGACACTCAGGAAATGACGAATTGTTGAAGTTCTGTGTCTGTATATGTGTGGATGGATATGTGTGTGTGTGTGTGTGCGAGTGTATACCCGTCCTTTTTTCCCCCTAAGGTAAGTCTTTCCGCTCCCGGGATTGGAATGACTCCTTACCCTCTCCCTTAAAACCCACTTCCTTTCGTCTTTCCCTCTCCTTCCCTCTTTCCTGATGGGGCAACAGTTTGTTGCGAAAGCTTGAATTTTGTGTGTATGTATGTGTCTGTTTGTGTTTCTATCGACCTGCCAGCGCTTTCATATGGTAAGTCACATCATCTTTGTTTTTAAATATATTTTTCCCGCGTGGAATGCTTCCCTCTATTATATACATGTGTACTTGAATGTACAAGATTGTAGATGATGTATCACTGTACACTCTCTTATGTTCAATATGGACAATGTATTGAACAGTTCCTATACAGAACAAGCTCTGCTTTGTAAAACATTAAAATGATCTATGGAACATTTAACTAAGTAACTAAAATAGAATTTATTTTACTATACAGAAACAATATTATTACACTACTATACATCCTGTTTAAAAAAATGTAAACATGTATCTGATATATTATTATATGCAATAGTAAATAAATAAATATAATGACATGCTCTTGTCTGTATATCTTGAATATTTTGCCTGTTCCAAGATTAACATTCATTGCCCTATTACGTTTAAGACACTTAATACAGTTTTGATATAAATTTCTGAAATCCTTTTGCCTTTCAGCTATTGGCTTTGAGAAAGTGATTGCAGTTGGAAGACGGAAAATATATAGTGTAAGTTAAGTTCTTTTCTGCAAAATACACATTCATGTTAATAATTCTGTCTCTCTCTCTCTCTCTCTCTCTCTTTCTCCACATATTTCTAGATGAAGTGACAGCTGTCAAAATCATTTAGGAGCCATTACTCTTTATTTCTTAATTTGAATGTCAGTATTCTGCACTCTCTGATAGACTAGCTACAATGAACTAGAAAGCTGAAAACAGATGTCTTATCTTTACATTATTACAGAGATTCTTAAAGTAAATGCATTGTGCACCTACTCACTGTAATAAACATTGCCCTCATTAAGGACATGTTTGAAATCACTTTTGAATAAGCATTGTCTGTTTGTTTCTACTGTGTAAAGTATGTCTTAACAATTTTTTCCAGAAATATTTGGTCTTTTGTCTCATGCAACAATACATTCTGATGCATCTTCATCTTAGACTGTGCTAGTAGCATTTATATCCATAACTTTTACTTTGCTTCCTATTAGTGAGAGAGATTGCCACTGAAATATTTGTTGTTACTGCCACTGCTCAGAATAATACTTTTCTCAATTTCTACATGCTCTAGAAACAACCCATAAACATTCAGCTGTACATCATAAATTTGAATTATGTTACGCTTACAGTTTTCCTTAAGTTTGCGACATTTGAGGAATTCTGTGATGTGAGATTGCCTGCCAGTGCTATGTAGTTTTTACTGAAAATTTTACTGACTTTGTTTGGCTCCAAAATTTCTTGGCCTTTCTTTCTCAGAGTTGTCCTTCCATGACTGTGACAGAGCTTCCATTTAGTTTTACGTTTTTGTAATTCAAATCCTTGCCACACTATCACATATTTCAATACCATTTTTGAAGTACTGTAATTTAGCCACTCTTATTGATCTGTTTTACAGTTTCTCAAATTTCTTTTGGTAATTCTCTTTAGTGGCTTGGTTTTAGTCAGTTCTGAATTAACCTTACTTTTCTCATACATCACGTATCAATAACTCTTGAGTTATTGCTGAATCATGCAGGATTTTTGACTTGCATTTCTAGATACTGATTATTCATTAAATCATGTAGGTGTCTGTCAATTGAACTATCTTTCAGTGTATTAATATTAATGTCCTTCATGACTATTAAGTATGAGAATTTCTTCAGAGCCTTTTGTAGCATCATGCCCAGTTGCTTTAGAAACAACCCACTCCTGTGCTTGGAGATCTATATGGATCTGTTAGCAAATACATGCTTTCTTGTATCATCATCTCTATAGCTGACACTTCATAATACATTTCTGCACGCTTCCACATGTCAGTGGTATCTTATCCTCTACTTTGCTAATAATATATGTTGCTACTCCACCCCATCTGTGTTACAATATGCTGTGAGAAGCAGGAGTTTCATAACCATAAATGTTGTAGTTAATTTTTTTGTCTCTCACTCTCAGTCCATGCTCAGTCATGATTTATATATTTGTCACAGATGAAAGTTATAAAAAAAACGTATTTGAATACTTAAATAGAAAAGCAAAACACTCATTTACCAACTTTGATCACGTTCATAGCTAATCAAAATATGCGGTCTGTTTATTGGCACAAGGAATGCTAGCCACTCAGCCCTCATCTCCTATAGTTATTATTATTTGGTTCATGGCCACACCATATTTTGGTCCAGTGAAATGTTCAGGCTGTCCTTAAATCACAAGAATCTGTTTCTAAATCTGAAGTAGCATAATAATTCATTATTTTGACAACTGTGTATGCAGTTTTGACTATACATAAGGTAATGCATTTTTTATGATAAGGCAATGGTAGCTACATACATACTGACTAACCACAGGTCTTTGAACCCATCTGTGTCATGCCAACAGGATGAGCTATTCATATTTGTTTGTTCTCTTAACACTTTGAGGTCCAACCAATTAGAAAGCTTTTTGGCTTAGAAAACCACCCATTTATGCCATTATTTAAAATGTTACTGGTGCCTTTGTGTTTGCCTATCTTAAAGGATAATACATGCTAAAAATATCAAACTTGAAGATTTATTTTTCATATTGATTTCAGTTCTTTGATACAATAAATGTATTACAATAAAGATGGCAGAAATTATAGTTATCCTTACAAAAAAAGGAAAAATTTCGAACCTAACTGGTTTTTTTATGGAAATGTCTGAAGTATTCTGTCATGCAGAGAGGTGTGTATCAATCAGTATAATACTGTCTTGTTCCTTTCCTGCTTGCTTCGCAAGTAAATTGTGTCCTCTCCTCCAAACAAGTTTTGGAATCCAGTCATATGTTGAATGTTGATTCATCATACGTGTTATCTGTAAAAAAGAAGAGCTTTAGACAGGTAAAACAAAATGAAACTGTAAATACAATAGCAATGTTGATTCATCATACATGTTATCTGTAAAAAAGAAGAGCTTTAGACAGGTAAAACAAAATGAAACTGTAAATACAATAGCAATGTCTGTAGCAACAATATCAGCAATGAAGAATTGTAACAAACTGCACCTAACCTTAATATGAATCTTCTTTAGACTGCTCCCACTTAGATATTTCTCCCTCCAACACAGAATCATGAAATTCTTCCTCCTGAGGTTCCAGATAATCTGGATAAACAGGACTTTTTATTTTGAAAGATTACAACATAAAACAAAACCCAATGAGTACACACACAAAACTCACAACAACACAAGCACACACTGGCTCAGTCAGTCACAACAACTTCTATGTTTCCTACTGTTTCTTCTGAAAGTATTCCATAAATTGACAATAGAAGACATCAACTGAGAATGGGTGGGTACCAAGAAGGCTGTACATTGTTCTCATACAAAACATGTGTGATTTGAATCTCCCAATCTCAGTGAGTGAGTAGCTTAATACGAAACTGACAGTCCAGCATTCAGTTCATGTGCAGTAATGAAACTTCTCCTGACTTTTATTCCTCCAAAAAGTCTTTCAATTCTTTGTGTAGGCAACATGAATTGACAGCAAATTGGTCACAATCCATTTTAAACTGGTTGACTTAGTTAAAGTGTAAGATAAGGTAGAGTCTGCAGTTTGATGCAGAATTTTGTTGATTTCTGAAAAGTGGAAGATGAACATCACTAATATATAGACAAAAGGAAATAAATTGGTTTAACACTATTGCATTTGTAATTTTTGTGTCAATGATGTTAAGTGGTTTTTCACATATTATATTCAGAAAAAATTAAATATTTAAACCAGTATGCAGATGAGATAAATTTTCTAAAGTAATGATTGATATAAATGCAGTTTTTTTTACTTTCATCCATCTTGGTTCAACAATATAAAGAAACTCATCAACTAGTAGAAATTTCTGTGTGTAATATGTACAGGATAGGGTCTCCCATCATTCCTGATGACACTACCATTATGTCAGGGTTTTATATCTGTGGCACACTATGTACAAATTTTTGTCTATCATTTTACTGCAGTTCATTATTCAAGCTATTGCCTTATCTCACACTACATCAGTTTTTCCCTATAGCCTCTAGCATACCTCCATTTTCTCAACTATATTGGTCTCTACTACATTTGTTGAGTACTAGCAAAATAGTGTAATATTTATCATCGAATGTACAGTACTTTTGACGTCTCAAGTTTGAAATATAATATTATTGAGTGATGAATAATAATAATAAGTTACATTGCACATGATTATTTTCTTACTTTTATGGCTTTTAGGCATGTTTTGTAACTGTAAATATCATTTAACAGGGTGAACCAGATGAAACACAAGTGTTGCGCTTACTCACATATGATAGCCCATTCCACAGAGAATATGTGTTCAAAAATGCTAATGATGTGTATAATCTAGATCATATTAAAGTACTTCTGGATATTTTTAGGTGAGTAATATCGTGTATTATATGCAAGGCTTCTATTACATACTGAAGGTATATCATCATCCTTGTATAACCTTTTTTCTGATATTTAGCATTTAGTCCACTTGGAAAATATTCATATTAAGGACTCTATGAACAACTAAAACCTTTTTTATTATTCTTTAAACTTGTAGTGTTACATATTTTGAATCAGAAGCATTTAATTAGGATATAACTTACAAACTTCTTTATTAACCAGTGTTTATGAGTCTCCATTTACTTGTCTGAAGAGGAACACCAAACATCAAAAGTATAATCTGTACTGTCATCATGTCTTAATAATATCACAAATTAATACTTCATATTTTTCCAGTCTACTGTAAGTGCACCATGTTCTAGACTATCAACAACGGTAAGTTATGTCACCAACTGATTGATACTTGTGAAAATTTGTGATACTGAATGATGACTTAGGATATACATATTATAGAATTTCCCAAACTGCACAAAAATTCAAAAATATAAAGAAGTTGCATACTTTAGTTCCTTATGAACTTTCCAAACCATTACTGCAGCGTCATTTATTTATTTATTATTTATTTATTTCTTACACCATGGATCCAACTGTGATAATTTCACATGGCTGTAGTGTGTGTCAGTTTTTACATTGTCAATGACAAGTACTTATACACTATGTTTAAACGTAAAGATTAGCAAGTTACATAACTACTATAATGATACATAACACAATATGATGAAATGAGAAACCTTTGGCCTGTAGATTACAAAGTATAAAACATAGTAAATTAAATATGAAAAGGTCATATAACCCAGAGAGTTAAATAGAAGCAATTAACACTAAAAGAGTTGCATATGTGACAAAAATGTACAGTTTAATGTTCAATTTATATGCTAATACATCTTATTTTGTGTTAAGGCAGTTCCTCACTGTGTTTCAAAAACTCTTCCAAACTGTAAAAAGGCATGGCTAAAAGAAATTGCCTCAGAAGCTCATTGAATGTAGATTTGTTGGCTATTTCACATTTGATTTCTGGAGGAAGAGCATTAAATAACTTTATACCAGAGTACTGTACACCCTTCTGCACAACCTTCACATTTTTACCTTCAGTGTGGAAATCATGTTTCCTCCTTGTGTTGTACTGATGGTATTCACTGTTACATTTGTATAAATCAGTGTTTTTACTTATGAAACACATAAGTGAATATATGTAATGAGAAGTAGTTGTACGAAATCCCAGATTCTGGAATTGGCTTCTGCAACTGCATCTAGAGTCTACACCACACATCACTCCTATGACACGCTTCTGAGCAATGAATACTTTCTTTGCAAGAGGTTGATTTCCCCAGAAAATAATTCCATGCAACATCAAAGAATGGAAGTAGCCATAGTATGCTGTTTTTTAATGCTTAAGTGTGCACTGTCAGAGATGATTTGCATTGCAAAAATTGAAGAGCTGAGTCTGTTGTAAAGATCTAAAATGTGATGGGACCAGTTTACTCTACAGTCAATCTTCACGCCTAGAAAATTTGTTACTTCCACTTTTTCTGTGACCTGTGTGGCATATTTAACAGTCATTACTTCCTCAGTTTTGGTAGATGGGATGAACTGAATATAATTAGTCTTACTAAGGTTTGACAATTTGCAGTAAACCATTTCATTAAATCTATAATATTAACAGACTCTTGGATGTTTTCCCATTTATGACCATTAACCATTGTGTTCGTGTCATCTGTGAAGATGCTAAAATTACACTGTATCATGGTAGAATAAGGTAAATCATTTATAAGTAACAGGAACAAACAGTAAAGGGCCAGGAATAGAGCCATGTGGCACTCCACAATTTATGTCTCTCCATTCTGATGAAATCATTCCACCACACAAATTGTGTGACTTATCTAAGGCTACTTTCTGTTTCCTATCTGTCAGGTATGGCTGAAGCCAGTTGTTTGCCACACCACTTATTCCTGGATAGTCTGCCTTCAGTAATAGTATTTGGTGATTCACATTGTCAAAGGCTTCAGATAAATCACAAAATAACCCTGTTGTCACCATTTTCTCATTTAGAGATTCCAAAACCTTATCTATAAAGCCATATATAGCTTGTGCAGCTGACAGACCTTTCCAGAAACCAAACTGATGTTTGCTAAGAATATTTAATTTGTGTAGGTGTTCTAAAATTCTAGAATACATAAATTTTTCTAGTACCTTTGAAAACATGGTCAGGAGAGATACTGGTCTGAAATTTGTATCATCAGTTTTCTCCCTTTTCTTAAAGAGAGGCTTCATGATAGTATACTTTAGTCTATCAGGAACAATTCCTTGTTGCAAAGAGGCATTGAAAATATGACACAGTATACCACTTACAGAAGTACAATACTGTTTTAACAATTTGCTAGAAATGTTGACTACTCCACAGGAGTTCTTGGTTTTCATGGAGGCAATTTTTCTTTCAGTTTCTGATACTGTAATAGGTCTAATATGCATTTGAATGATTATCTTAGGGACAGCATTTTGCACAAAGTCTATGATCTCAGGATTTTGCACAAGATTCCCTTTGTGTTTAATTTTGAAGTTTTCTACGAGTCATTTTTTATTGTTCCCTGTCTCCTTGCTAACTATTTGCTAGACAGTCTTCATTTTATTATTGTAGTTATCAATTTCTTTTACATAATACACTGCTTTTGATGTCTGAATAACTTTCTTTAGGATTTTACAATACATTTTATCATAGGTGATTAATTCTCTGTCCCTGGATGCTCTGGTTGCAATATAAAGTTCCCTCTTACATTTACATGACACTCTAATACCCTTTGTGATCCATGGTTTCTTTAAGGATGAGGAAATATTGTTCCTAACAAACTTTTTATGAAAAGCTTCTTCAAAGCAGGATAGGAATTCATTTATGAATATGTTAAACTTTGTATCAACATAATCTACTCTGTGCACTGAATTCCAGTCTTCATGCTGCAGTTCATGGTTAAAAATTTCCAGGGACTCTTTGTTCATAAGTCTGATTGCCTTGCAGTATGGGACTGTTTTCTTGAGAGGTCTGTAGTCATGTAGAGGGGGAGATGTCCATCATGGTCTGGTATGCCATTTAAGATTGGGATAACAATAAAGTTCTTGTATAAACTTACATCTAAAAAAATATTGTCTATCAGAGATTGACAGTGAGGTGTGATCCTAGTAGGAAGGTCAACACTGATGTAAGATTGTAGGAACTCTGCAAGTTCCGGAGCTCTACTTTGTTGTTGCATTTGATTGCAGAGTTGACATTAAAGTCCCCAAGTAAGATAATTTCATTATTTTTTTAAAAATATAGTTGATGGTAACAATTCTAACTGCACCATAAAGATTGTGAAACTGGTTCCTGGTGCCCTGTAGACTGTAACCACTATTAATTTTCAACCATTTAATGTTACTTCTACTGCACACACTTCAAACTGTTGGTCAGTGCAATATTTCCTTACATCTACAGATATAATAGTTAAGTTACTTTTAATGCAAATAGCTACTCCACCTTTTCCCATGCTATCTCTACAGTAGTAGGTGGCAAGGCTATAACTGTCTACAGGGAGGTCCATTGATAGTGACCAGGCCAAATATCTCACAAAATAAGCATCAAATGAAAAAACTACAAAGAACGAAATCTGTCTAGCTTGAAGTGGGAAACCAGATGGTGCTATGGTTGGCCTGCTAGATGGCGCTGCCATAGGTCAAACGGATATCAACTGCGTTTTTTAAAATAGGAACCCCCATTTTGTATTACGTAAAGATATATGAATGTTTTAGTTGGACCACTTTTTTCGCTGTGTGAGAGATGGCGCTGTAATAGTCGCAACGGTATAAGTACGTGGTATCATGTAACATTCCGCCAGTGTGGACGGTATTTACTTCATGATACATTACCCGTGTTAAAATGGAGCGTTTACCAACTGTGGAAAAGCTCAATATCGGGTTGATGTATGGCTATAGTGATCAAAATGCCCAATGGGCATGTGCTATGTACGCTACTCGGTGTCCTGGACAACATCATCCAAGTGCCTGGACTGTTCACCAGATAGTTACATTATTTAAGGAAACAGGAAGTATTCAGCCACATGTGAAACGTCAACCATGACCTGCAACAAACGATGATGCCCAAGTAGGTGTTTTAGCTGCTGTCGCAGCTAATCTGCACATCAGTAGCAGACAAACTGCGCGAGAATCAGGAATCTCAAAAACGTCGGTGTCGAGAATGCTACATCAACATTGACTGCACCCGTACCATATTTCTATGCACCAGGAATTGCCTGATGATGACTTTGAACGTCGTGTACAGTTCTGCCACTGGGCACAAGAGAACTTACAGGATGATGACAGATTTTTTGCACGCGTTCTATTTAGCGACAAAGCGTCATTTACCAACAGTGGTAACATAAACTGGCATAATATGCACTATTGGGCAACGAAAAATCCACGATGGCTGCTACAAGTGGAACATCAGCAATCTTGGCGTGTTAATGTATGATGTGGCATTATGGGAGGAAGGGTAATTGGACCCCATTTTATCAATGGCAATCTAAATGGTGCAATGTATGCTGATTTCCTACGTAATGTTCTATCAATGTTACTACAAGATGCTTCACTGCATGACAAAATGGCAATGTACTACAAGCATGATTGATGTCTGGCACAGAGCTTGCATGCGGTTGAAGCGGTAGTGAATAGCATATTTCATGACAGGTGGATTGGTCGTCGAAGCACCATACCATGGCCCGTATGTTCAACGGATATAACATCCCCAGATTTCTTTCTGTGGGGAAAATTGAAGAATATTTGCTATCGTGATCCACCGACAATGCCTGACAACATGCGTCAGCACTTTGTCAATGCATGTGCGAACATTACGGAAGGCAACCTACTCGCTGTTGAGAGGAATGTCGTTACACGTATTGCCAAATGCATTGAGGTTGTCTGACATCTTTTTGAGCATTTATTGCATTAATGTGGTATTTACAGGTAATCACGCTGTAACAGCAAGCATTCTCAGAAATGACGTACATGTATCACATTGGTACAACTGAAATAAAATGTTCAAACATATCTATGTTCTGTATTTTAATTTAAAAAACCTACCTGTTACCTACTGTTCATCTAAAATTGTAAGCCATATGTTTGTGATTATTACAGCACCATCTATCACAAAGCGAAAAAAGTGGTACAACTAAAACATTCATATTTCCTTACGTACTACACGAATATGTAATAAAAAATGTGGGTTCCTATTTTAAAAAATGCAGTTGATATCCGTTTGACCTGTGGCAATGTCATCTAGTGGGCCAACTGTAGCACCATCTGGTTTCCTTCTTCAAGCTAGACAAATTTCGTTCTTTGTAGTTTTTTCGTTTGACACTTATTTCGTGAGATATTTGGCCCAGTCATGATCAATGGACCACCATGTATATGTAACATTTCAATTCTTTCTGTAATATGGTGTTCTGAGAAACATAAGATCTGATGTTCATAAAGTTTTTGTCATTTACGTTAACTTCTAATTGATCTAGTTTGCTTCTTATTCCCCTTACGTTTTGATGAAAAATGGGGAAGTTGTTCGGGTTATTACCTATTTTTGTGGTTTATTCTTTCTCAAGCCTGTGGTTAAAAATCCTTCAAATGAGGAGGACACACAACTTTATATTTGGTTAAAGAATCCTTCAAATGAGGAGGATGCACAACTTTATGTTTACCTGCTGTTGTCTGAGAGGATATTGATTTTTCTCAGTACATGCTGCCTTCATTACTGAAGATGATGAAGGTGTTGACTTGCTTGTTGATTTACCTTGAGCTGATGCTGTCATTTCCCTTGAAGATGATGAAGCTATTGACTTGGTTGTAGGTGGGGATAAGATTGCTGTTACTGTAGGTTCCAGGGGTCTTACTGCTGTTGCAGCTGGCCTTTCTGCTTATGACGATATTTTTGATGAACTGCATGTAGGTTGGTGCACAAGTAGTGTTTCTGTAGGTTCAAAGGGTGGAGCTGCTGCCTTTTCTTCTTCAATTGCAATTTCTTCTGAAGTACATGTAACCATTGACTTAACTCTGTTTGATGATGAAACTGGATCATCTGAGCATCTAGCTACTGAAACTTCTGATGCATTCATTTCCTTCATTTTTGTCATGAACCTTATCATAAAGAAATGGGAATTATTCTATTCTCCTTTGAGGGAAAGAATTCACTTTTTTACAGATATGCCCTACTTGATTAAAATTGATGTTAACTGTTGGACAGTCTACACTCTAAATGGACCATAACACTTGCTGCTCTTCAGTCAAAAATAACAGTGGCATTTTGGTGGCTTTACTGCTGGTAATGTATGTGGGTTGTTGTTGAAACTGGTAATATAATTAGTGAAATAAAACTTGGCATTATATTTAATGACATGCATGAAACACTAGCAACAAGGCTGTCCAAATGCTTGACAGAACTGAAATTTTATATTTCTGACAACAATAAAAAGATCCATGGTGACAGAAATCTGTTCTGACTACATCGTTGTATGAAATTCTGGTACACATTATTTTCTCACCATACCTAACAAAAGCACTTTCTTTACACCAAACCATTAATTCAATCAGTTGTTCATTCATCTTCCTGTAGAATTTAGATTCCTTCATCCAGGATAACCCTGTGGGATAAGAAATAAAACATGGTATATCTCAGCAATAATAAAAGTATTCATTAATGTTTATTTATTTCAAATTCCATGAATCTATATAGTGATGAACCAGAAGGATGTGGAACGAAATCTACCCACTTCATCAAGGACCAGTCAACATTTCTGTGTTATATAGTCTTTGGTAGATATATGAACTAAATATAAGATATTAATATTACCATGGCTATCTACTGCTGAAAGAATAGTTTATTTTGTCTAACTTCACTGCTGCAAAAGCAAATCACACAGTACAACAGGGAGTTAAATCACACAATAAAAATTGCAATGTTTCACTTCAAGTTACAGTCATGATTGATACTTCCAAATACAAAACACTCTAATCTAAAATTCTTGATTAATTTTTACATTTTGCTCCCAACATCAGTAATGGAAGGGAAAATAGCATCCCCTCTCCATATCATTGATAAGCTAAAATGCACACAGTTCACTCAATGGAAACTCAGGCAGATCACTAGGACTGATATGAGATGTGTTGGATGGCCACACTGCTACTTTTCATCAATCCATTCTGACACTATTTGGAAGCACTCTGGTAGTGCATTGTCTTCTGAAATGTATAGGTCACATTCTGAGTCATGCAGACAAACAATGTTTGCACATAACAGCATAGTGTAGTAGTATAATATTCACCAGCAGGTGATGATGGCAGATATATGACAGATACCATTTAGTCTCAAACATCTCCCACATGAAAGTACCGCACATCTGCCTGAGTGGTTCACCAATTGCCAAAAAGGCACATCACCTAATGTGGTTTTCAATGTATTCACATGCTGCCGCCATCATTGAAATTGCAAGTGATTTTCTGCACAGTGATCTGATAATCTATCATTACATTCATGTTCTGATGGAAAGCTCTGTATCCAAAATGTTGATCATGGCACTTTACTTTGTTAGTGACTGTATTCTTCTCTAAATTGAGGAACTGAGCAAACACCCTTAGAACAAGCTCATATTAAAAGGCTAGAACCTGTGTGACCATAGAAATGGAATATTCCACTTCTCAGCAACCTTCAGTTTATGTAAAATGACATGTCGGAAAGAACAGACTCCACCCGGAATCCACAGCTCTGATACATCATACAGGGTGAGTCACTAACTATTGCCACGTAGAATAACTCCAAAAGTATGATAGTAGCTGAAACGTTTGTGGGACAAATGTTGCATGTTTTTTTGAATGGGATGCTATAGTTTGGTACTTATTTTCTGATAGCAGCTATTGAGATGAATCCAATCATGTGTAACAGTAAGGTCTTTGAAGGCCAGTGAAGGTCAAAAAGGTGGCATGAACTTCCATTTACAGAAGGTGTTTGAAGTGATGACCATTAGTATCAATGCAGTGCTCCAATCTTCTTATCATGGATTGAGTGGTATTCCTTATCACATTGACACATATCAAAGCACATGCTCTGACAATTCTCCCTCGTATATCGGGCAAATAGTAAATATTCGCCAAATATGGCGTATCTATCTAACGTGCCATTGACATGTAAACCACACCAGTCGATGGTTTTGCAACACTAATAGGAATGGTAAGACTAGTACCATTGAATCAAGCAAATGTGAATGATGTATTCCTTCGAAGAACAATTCGATAGGCTTCTCATTTACTGAGAATGCCAACGAAACTTATTGAGAGCTAGAGACCTAAACACTGAAAGATATCCTCAATGTGCTCACCCTAGACATCATACATTTAAATATATGTATGATAAATTGAGAACAACTGCATCTTTAACGTATCAGAAACATGTCTGGCAAAGGAAAGTTACTAATGAGGAAACGGAAATTGGTACTCTTGCTACTGTGGTTCGAAATCCTTGTGTTAGTTTGCGTCACATCACATGGGAATCTGGCATGAGCTAGAGTAGTATTGTTTGTGTTCTGCATCACCATAAATATCATGCTTACCACATCAGTCTCCACCAAGAATTAATGGATTGTATGTGTCACATTGAATTCTGCCGATGGGTTCAACTTCAGATTCAGAGGGATGACACATTTATTAATTTGATTTTATTTACTGACAAGGCTACAATTATGAACCATGAAAATGTTAATCTGCATAGTGCATTATTGGGCAACTGAAAATCCACGTCGGCTGTGGCAAGTTGCACACCAAAAACTGTGGTCAGTGAAAGTATGGTGTGGGATTCTGGAGGACAGAATTATAGGCCCCCATTTCATCGAAGGAAATCTTAATGGTAGTAAGTACACCACATTCCTGCAAGACACATTAGGTCTGTTATTGGAAGAAATACCTTTACAAACAAGGAACAGTATGTTGTATCAACATGATGTGTGTCCAGTACATTTTTCGCTGATGGCTAGGAATAAGTTGCAGAGACTATTCCCAAATCATTGGATTGGATGTGGAGGAGATGTGTCATGGCAGGCTTATTCACCAGACTTGATGCCTCTGGATTTTTTTTTTGTGGACATTTGTAAAAGACATTGTTTATAAAGACATTCCAACTACACCTGAAGATATGTGAGAGAAAATTGTCAGAGCATGTGCTTTGATATGTGCCAATGTGATAAGGAACACCACTCAATCCATGATAAGAATATTGTAGCACTGCATTGATACCAATGGTCATCACTTCAAACACCTTCTGTAAATGGATGTTCATGCCACCTTTGTGACCTTCGTTGACCTTCAAAGACCTTATTGTTACACATCATTGGATTCATCTCAATAGCCGCTATCAGAAAATAAGTACCAAACTATAGCATCCGATTTAAAAAAACAATGTTGACATTCATATCTCTGACGTGACCCCAACTAGCAACAAAAAACCAACATCATATTATGGCCCCCATTGTCCCCTGCAACTTTTGTCCCACAAACTTTTCAGCTCCTCATACTTTCAGAGCTATTCTTGGTGGCAATAGTTAGTGACTCACCCTGTACATAAATTGAAGGTGGAGGTGGTGAGAAAGGAAAGAGATTACTCATGTCAACTGCAATGAGATAGTACTTACTTGGCATGCCTCACAGCCGATCCACATTCTCATCCGCAGTGTCCTAAAGAACAGACACCATTCATTCATATAATTAATTCTTCTAGATGGGCAACAGATCCACCTCCTTCAATGCAGATGCACAGGTACATTCAGCCTCCTGAGGGAATCTCGAAGTAGCAAACATGGAGGAAATGAACAGAGACTGTGGATAGTTGGCACTAATGGGAATGTGGATCGGCCGTGAGGTGTGCTGAGATAGCCCACACAGTTGCAATAACACTGTTACCAGGTGACGCAATGGTTAACACATCTGCCTAGTAATGAGCAGATCCTGGGTTCGAATCCGGGTCCAGTACACATTTTCACTCTTCACAGCTGATTCTGCCTAATGTCCTGATGCAGCAGACATCAGTAATCACTTCCCTTCCCTTTCCTTTCTCCCTAACTCTACCTTCAATTTACATAAGCGATTTCTATGGTCATGCAGGTTCTACCCTTTTCATATGAGTATGTCCCAATGGTGTTTGCTGGGTTCCTCAATTTAGAGAAGAATACGGTCACTGAAAAAATAAAGAGCCATGCTCAATATTTTGATTACAGAGCTTTCCATCAGCAAATAATGAATGTAAGGATTGATTATCAGATCACTGTGCAGCAAATCACTTGTAGTGTCATTGATGGAGTAGTCAAACAAAAGAAAATCAATTCCTCACATTCATATAACTGACAAAAAAAACCTTCAGGTTGTCTGCACACAAATATGCTCATGACAAGCCCTGCCACTGTTTCACTTGACTCACATTTTAACAGCCTGTTTCATGTCAGTAAATGTACCAATTGTAATACAGCAGCTTTCTCTTATTTCTAATATACAGAAGACCACAACGAATGCTAGGCCGTAAAGCTACATTCCCAGAAATGTATCTTTACTTTGCATTCTACTTTCAAATAGTACGCAGTTCTGTTCTTAGGTAATTAATCTTCTGATGCCATTTTAGCTTATAATGTATATACAGCATAAGAAATTTGATCCTCAGTGTTTCATATACATTGTGACAAATTGTGCCTCAGTGACAATGACATACAATAGAATACCATTTCATACTTAAATTATATGTTGCCTCATTCTGGCACACTCTTATAATGTTATATTCTTCTGTTTCTTATTAAAGTGAAACTATATCCACAGTGAAATGAAGGTGATGGCTACTTGATTAATAGCATAAAGTTTCAGTTTATTAATCAGAATCCATCCCTGTTTCACAGCCAAGATTACAGAAAATGATATCTGAATAATTATCCTTCTTTAACATTACCATTGATTTTGTCTAACCAGGGGACCTCACTGTGTTCAAAGTTTTGTAACGTTTTATATTCATTATAAGGGAAGTTCAGAACTCTAATATATCTCTCCAAAAGCAATTTGATGCAGCTCTCAAAAACTCTCAAGAAAAATGACTTTGAAGTTTTCCAACCAGGTGTAATATGTTACAGTAAGGTAAACATTTTTAATGAGCAATGTGTCTCCGTGGTTGAGTGCTTGCAAAATGAGTAAGGGTGTGGGTTTGATTCAAGGTGGAATCAAGTTTTTAAAAACAGGTACATGTTCTATGAGCGTTTAAGAACAGAATACATAAAGTGCACAAAAGTGGTAACCATTAGATTGTCCAATTTCAATCATTATTTTTTTCCTTTTTATCTTTCGGTTTCAATACCTAAGTAATGCAAATGTAAAATCTATCAGATATATGCATATTAACACACCTACGCATCATTTGTATCAAAAATACACATCTTCTTATTTCTATTTATATAGTTCACATGAAAATCCAGTTTTCATTGCAAACAAAAATTCTTAATTACCAATTTTTGTAAAAGAATGTTAATCAATATTTAATAATTTAAAAAAAAAATTAATGCTTATTTTTGTCTTTTTTTGTTTTATGCTTCAGACAAATTCTCATACAATGACTCCTTTGTTTAAAAGTTTGATTGTGAATGGATTTGAAGAGAAACCACCTGCATGTCACATGAGCACTCTACTACATAACCACACTGTTTGTCAAAAGAACAGCAGGTTTGTGTAGCATATCTTGATTAAAAATGCTAGGAAAACTGTAAAGTCATTTCCTCAAGTATTTTTTAGTATTGCATCAAACTGCTTTGGGAGAAGTATATTTATCTTTTGAACTTTACATACTGTAAATACAAAAAACTTACTGAAATTTGATCGCTGTGTGGGCTCCATTTAAGTCATTTCTTGTGATATTGTTTTTCCCAGGAGTGTTACTTGTGACAGGTGGACAGGCAAGTCTTTTTGGCATTTGGAAAGTAGAATGTACAAGAATGGCTTGGTTAGTAGATTTTCCAAATTTAATGACTTTTCGGGATTATATAACTTTTCACGTTAGATATTTTGTCAAATTATGTTTCGTTTTGTGCTCTGTAATGGTTTTGATGGTTTTTTGGTTCCTTATGTAATATTTGGTTATGATCCAAATAAATCAAGTGTTGTCCTATCTTTAGATATTTCCATGTCAAAAACATGGGTGTGATTACATTTCATCAGAAAACTTTCTTTTGTTTATTAACTTTCAAGAACATAGGCTTAAATTAAATGAGTATAAATGTCAGAGATAATATCCTGATGTTTATTTCTTCATATAAGGATATAATATGCCAATGATTATGCATGCTAATTTCTAGTGAAGACCTCATACACAGGCAAAAGTCTGTTAGTATTCAATATACAACCTTATCCTGTATTTAAGTATGTGGCGTAGAGTGCCATAAATATCGATATTTGTTCTGTGCGTAAGTGTGCTATCTTTGAGGAGAGGGCTTTGAGCAGGATGTTGGACGCTAACGGCAGTTAGCCTCCGGACTTGTATCTGTGTAGAAGCTAAGTGTGAATAAATCTGTATCTGAGAGAATTCTAGTTGTTTACCTACAACTATTCTATATTCCCTCACTGGTGACCCCGTTTTTGTGTAATACGCGTCCGAGTTACCGCCCGAAGGTTATTTACACGCCTACCGCGTCGGGTTTCTCCGCGATCGCGAGGGCCTTTGTTCAGCTCCAGACAATGGCCTTTCAGCATCCACCACCACCCGGATTCCAGCAACATCTCTCCAGCACTCCTGCCGTCGTAGTGGACATGCCGCAAGAATCTTCGGAATCCTTCAGCGAGAACATGCAGTGGAATTCATCGAGTGCCGCCAGTTTCTTCCAACCGCCAACGGTCGTGGACTCTGGCTTTGTTAGCCTGGACCTTCCCACGTGTTCTCCACAGAGTGTTGGTCGGAACATTCCTACTCCTGTGTCGAACACACAGTTCAATACAGTTCGTGGCGTCGAGCGAGGTTTTGCTACTTTGGAAAATCCAGTAGTAAATTCAAACTCGAATCAGTACCCGCCACGTGTGTATCCTTCCGCACCGGCTAGTCAACAGGTGTTCAATGCTCGCCAAACAGCAAATATCACACCGAGTGTGCATCCTAGTGGACGTGTGTGGGATCCTTGTGTTGCTTCTAATCAAGTCAACAATTCTGTGCTGGACAGTAATTACTCCGATATCTACAACCAGCCCCACCACTCATGGTCGAGTGAATACCGTGTGCATAACAGACATTCACTGGCGTACTTAAGCACTTGTGGCTTCTCTCCGAGCTACCACGTCAATGAGAATGCACATTTTGACGACGATCCTCACACCGTTCGAGCGTCCGTCGCTTCTCAGCCGTCCCCCCGGCGTCAAGTGAATTTCGCGATTCCCGCATTATGGGACGCCAATAATTCGGACTCGCAATCTTCTGCATGCTCTACTTCCATCTGAAGTAATAGGCGCACCTCCGCAGTGACTGCAGTGCCAAATCTGCCGAAATTACCAGGCTTCAAACCCGCTCACCTGGAGTTCTGGTTTAACCTGGTTGAGCAAACATTCAATGTCTGTGCTTTGGACGACGACGCACGCTTCACCTGCCTCATGAACCATCTTAACGGCCGCATTGATTTAATTTACGATCTAGTCAAAGCACCCCCTCTAGCAGGGAATTATGCTGTGGCGAAACAGACGATACTGGAGCCCGTCTCTAAAACCAGGAGAGAAAATGTGCGACAGCTCATCTACGAAGAGCGTCTCGGTGACAGGTCTCCGTCCCAGCTGTGGTGGTGCATCCGTCTTCTCGTCGATGAGAAAGTTATGCCTGAAGACACACTCACAGAAATCTGGACTGAAAAGCTGCCTTTGCCTGTCCAGACTGCAATCTCTGCGTATGAAGATAGGCCAGTAAATGAACGTTTACGCGCCCCTGACAGAGCAGACTCCGCCAGGCAACGTGAGCTCCGTGCACTGCATTCTGGACGTGACCGCACTAAGACGCTTTCTGACGCCACGCCCTTGTCTGGTGCTGCTAATAACAAGTTTGTTAAACTAGCCGCCCTGCATGCACCTTCAACTCCCCACAACGACAGTGCATCGGCCTCTGTGGAAGACTCTGGGGCACATACTCCGTCACCTAGCAACTACCCACAGGAGCACAGGCCCGCCCAACCTCACTGTTTCTACCACACGAGATTCAGGGAGCAAGCTCGCAAATGCCAGTCACCGTATCCTTACCCAAACTCCAACCACAGGTAGGCTACGGTGCCACCTCCTGCAATGTAAACAACGGGCACCATTCTACGTTGCACTCCGTTTCGGACAATAACAGTAAGTGTGGTCGAGTCTATGTTCGCGATTTATGATCAGGTGTATGTTTTCTGGGAGACACTGGTGCAGACGTCTCTTTGCTGCCGGTTCGCCTAGCAACCAATAAAGTGCAACCACACAAAACAGTACTTCGTGCAGTGAACTTGTCTACCCTACAGTGTTCGGGTTCCACTTTGTATACAGTGAAACTTTCCCCCGAGTGCAAGCTGGAATGGACGTTTCTAGTGTCAACAATTGAAGAACCTATTCTCGGAATTGATTTCCTCAAGCACTATCAGTTGTCACTAGATTTTGTGCAAAATACTGCGTTTTACCCCCCCCCCCCCCCCTTAACAAACAAACATATTCCTTTCACTTCGCCGAGTGTCAGTTCGGCCAACTCCAAACATGTGTGCTGTGCTAAGAAGTGTGTAAACCTATCCTTGGAGCTGCAATCTTGGACAAACAAGTGGCTAGTGGAGTGCGCCAAGTCTTCGAAGTTGCAGATGGAACGTACAGAAATGCTGCTGCATCTCCACGACATACACCACGAGTTGGCCTCCACACAACAACGCCTCGTGGCACTACAAGCAGACGACTCGTCGGCTACAGACAAGGTCAGTCCATGCCAATCGGGTGTTCCCGTGCCCGCGCACGTTAACGACAATGTTGTGAACTCTGTAAACTGTGTCAGCACCCCCTTTTGTAATGATAGGGTATGCCTGAGTGCTCATGCTCCTTGCGTTCCAAATGGACAATTAACTTGCCAAGCTCGTGGCAATGAACTACGGCCATCTGCTGTTCGGCCACACTCACTCATGCCTACAGCGCTCGTAGCGGCACGGCCCGCTACCAAGAACCAGTGTACCAACCTCGCCCATGTTAACACGTGTGCGGCCTTTACGCAGCCTACGAGTGGGTGGCACACCTGTACTTCTGTGCCCTCAGCGCCACAGCTTGGCCCGTCCGCCACTGCCTGCTCCGCTTCACGGACATCTGACTGTCGTGCCGCGCCATGTATTTCAGTAGTCACTAATGGCACAGTTCATCGGTTACGTCTAACCGATGGGCCGCCCATATCACAACGCCCACGCCACCTCAAGCCGGAATTCATGAAAATAGCAAAAGAACAATTGGACGATCTGTTACAAAAGGGAATAATTGAACCTTCTTCCGGTTGCTGGGCTAGTCCTATCCTGTTTGACCAAAAGAAAGACGGTACTTGGCGTATGGTTGGAGACTATAGGCGTTTAAATGCCCGCACCATCATTGATAAATATCCGGTCCCACACATTGCAGACTTCAATCATGCGCTCGTAGGTGCAAAGTACTTCTCTGGTTTGGACTGTAAGCATGCATTTCATCAGATTCCTATGGCTCCGGAGGATATTGAAAAGACTGCCATAACCACTCCCTTCGGGCTGTTCCAATACAAATTTATGCCGTTTGGGTTGAAAAACGCCCCCCAAATGTGGCAGCGTTTCATCAATCAAACTTTATCCCATCTAGACTTTTGTTTCGTATACATGGACGACATATTGGTTTTTGCTTCTACTTTGGAACAGAGTGAGGAGCGTGTTCAAGTCGTGACAGATATTTTATCAGCCACTGGTATTGAACTGAACAATAAAAAGACTCAATTGTGCCAGTCATCCGTCACATTCCTAAGTTTTGTTGTGTCATCGGATGGTCTGACACCACCACAGGACAAGATCAAGCCTGTTCTCAAGATGCTACGCCCTCAGACCTATAGGGAATTACGCAGGTTCATCGGAACAGTTAATTATTACCGGAAACATTTGCCAGCCGCTTCTGCGGTGCAGGCTCCTCTCACAGATGCTCTCGCTGGCCCACAAACTTCTGGCACCCGCCAGGTACCATGGACACCAGACATGGACAAGGCATTTAATGAACTCAAACAGCTGTTGGCCTCCGCTGTCACTATTGCTCACCCACGGGCGGACACCACAATGTTTATCACTACTGACGCTAGTGACAATGCTATCGGCGCAGTACTGAGTCAGACATACAATGATGTTACGACCCCCCTGCAGTTTTTCTCAAAAAAGCTAAACAACGCGCAGAAGAAATACTCAGCATTAGACAGAGAATTACTTGCAGTTTACGAGGCCATAAGACACTTCAGAACTGATGTTGAGGGATGAGATTTCTATGTGCTCACTGATCACAAGCCGTTGGTTCCTGCCATAAAAAATCCTGCGGCTGATCCGCCCCCACGACGCTTTTGTCACATCGATTACATCTTGCAATTTACAAATGACATTCGCTACATCCAAGGAGTGGACAATGTGGTCGCTGATTTTCTCTCGCGTGCTGGTGCTGTCACAACCTTAGTTGACTTAACGGACCTACCTCGGCTGCAATCGGCAGACCCCGATACCATGCAGTTAATTTCAGACCACAGCTCCTCTCTCCAACCGGTACGCTCTACTTTCCCTGGCATATCTGACTTAGTGTGGTGTGATGAATCGACTGGTTTGTTGTGGCCATTCATTCCTAAGCCCCTTTGACGCCAGGTCTTTGACAAACTACACACATTAGCACACCCCGGTGTCAAAGCTTCCACCCGTCTGGTAGCTGAACGGTTTGTCTGGAGAGACATGCGCCGTGACTGTCAGTCTTGGGCTAGGGCATGCATGGTGTGTCAACAGAACAAAGTTTCCAGGCACACTTCTCCACCCCTTGGCTGTTTTGCCCAACCACCAGGCCGGTTTCACCATGTTCATGTCGATCTCGTAGGCACTTTGCCCCCCTCCGAGCGTTTCCGTTACTTGTTTACAGCCATTGACAGGATGACTCGGTGGGCTGAGGCTGTGCCTATTCCAAACATTACCTCTGAGACAGTAAGTCGAGCATTCTTAGATTCGTGGATCTCTAGATTTGGCTCACCTGTTTACCTCACCACTGACCAGGGTCGACATTTCGAGTCTTCAGTTTTCTCCGACTTATGTAAAATGTGTGGTATCGTCAAAATTCATACTTCTGCATACCACCCCCAAAGCAATGGGCTTGTCAAGCGATGGCATCACACCTTAAAGTCTGCCCTGCATTGCCATGACTCACTATGGACAGAGGCACTGCCCTTCGTGCTTCTTGGCCTTCGTGCGACTTTCAAGGAAGACCTCAAGGGTTCCGTAGCCGAGTTTGTGTATGGCCAACCTCTGGTTTTGCCTGGAGAATTAGTCACTCCGACCCCACCTCCATGGCCCTCTGAACTCCCTTCACTTCTCGAGCAGGTGCGCTTGCACTGCAGCAAAATTCAGCTGCCACCTCCGGCTGCTCATACACCTCCGCGCGTGTACGTACCGCGCATGCTAGACTCTTGTGAGTACATGTTTCTCAGAGACGTCTCAGTCAAAGCCCCACTTCAGTCGCCCTACACAGGTCCTTACAAGGTCATCAAACGCTCTGAGAATAACATGGATCTCCTCATAAAAGACTCTGTAATCACGGTCTCACTCAACCGAGTGAAACCAGCTTTCATTGAGCCTCAGGTGAACCTCCCTGATTCTGCCCCTATTTCTCCCACTCCTGCTTCGAGCAGCCATCCATTTTCCCACACCATGCATTTGGGTATTGATTCTCCACAGCGTGCTTCTCTGCCAAGCACTGCTCCTTCTCCGCGTTCATCTAATTCGAGTGGCCAATCTTTTCGGGGCTTCACTCCTCACAGCCCTCGCAGTCGAACTGCCAACCACTCGGATTCTACCATTGTGTTACCATCTTCGTGTGACAGCTCTTTGTCACGCCGTTCAATCCACGCTGGCTCCTTGTTGCCTTCGGTCACGCTCCCTCGTCTGTCAGCTGATCGCCCGAGGTTGTCTCCTGCGCAGTCCAGTGCACCTGCCACCCCCCTCTTAGCAGATGCTTCCCCCTGCCAGGGCTTTCCCACATCTCCTTGCCTCCCTACCATTGCTCGTACAGGTGCCATCCAAGAATTCACAACATATGTGCACCCTGATGACATACATAAATTATCTGTTGTCGTAGATGGCGATACGGTGTGTGTGGTACTCGCGTGTGACAATATTGAGGGAGGAAGTGCAGAATCTCGTGTGGTGCGCCGCTTTAAATTGAGCAGAAGTGCTGCATGTGGCAATTTGCGTGCCTTTGTTAGGCCTTCTGGCAAGGTGATTCTCCGCCTGCCGGCTGATGAAGTGCTACACCTCCACTCCAGGACGGGACGTCATTTACAGCCACAGGCGTCGCTTGCTGACTTCACCGTCGACGTACCGGGTTTCACCCCCCGGTCTCCTACCAGTCGACCGCTTCCGCCTGACGCAGAAGAACTGTGTGTTACCTTCCTAACTTCTCACCCCCCCCCCCATTCACAGGGACATACTCCATACTGTGCAGGGGGGGGGCTATGTGGCGTAGAGCGCCATAAATATCGATATTTGTTCTGTGCGTAAGTGTGCTATCTTTGAGGAGAGGGCTTTGAGCAGGATGTTGGACACTAACGGCAGTTAGCCTCCGGACTTGTATCTGTGTAGAAGCTAAGTGTGAATAAATCTGTATCTGAGAGAATTCTAGTTGTTTACCTACAACTATTCTATATTCCCTCAAGTATCTTATATATGGTAAAAAAAATTACAATATTTGTGCAAATGTTAAGCCCTATACATCTTTGTAGATGTTTCTTTGGCCCTTTTATTGTTCTCACACTTTATGTGAGACAACTACAGAACTGACAGGTAGCCTGGGACAGATTTAGGGTGTGGTTGTGGTGGGGAGGGAGGTGTGGTGGTTTTTATACTGACTCCCATCCCCTAAATATAAGATATTCTTATAATTACTTGTTACACACCACAGACACCTAGAATTTTAATAACAATAAGAATAAAATGTTTAATAATAAGCTTACATTACTACTCACCACATTATGGTAATATAACCTTCTAGGAAGCACAGTTCAGAAAATACATAGTTTGTAATGGATTCATCTGAAAATTTTAGATACACAGTTCATTAAAAAGCTATAACAGCAAGATATCCTCACAAGTTTAACACTGACATAATTAACACAAAACAAAAGTCAGGGTGCTTATTTAGCAGTAATCACTGTTCACTTCCTACAAGGTCATCCACATGAGCTAGCAACTAGGAAGTTGCTATGTTCAACATAGCCTTTTATGTAATTTTCTAGAATCCTTGCCATTTTAGAGACTTCAAGTACTGATACTGCTTTATTTTTAAATAGTTACCTGAGAAATTTGGAAATGGGTGTAGGTAAGAATATAAATTCTTTTAGTAAAATCTTGTTTAGGAGGGGGAGGGGGAGGTAAATGTCATGACCCCACCTTGTATATGCACCAGTAGGTAGCACCGTATTACATTGTAGGAAATACTCTAGACAGTCACAAGTTCTGTTTTAAATGATTTTATTGTACCATTATTAGTTTCAGGCGAAAAGCCATTGTTAGATGGTAGCGTTGACTTCTTTGCAAGTTTTACATTTTTGTCCTAAAATGTAACAAAGGTTTTGTGATTAAATTGTTTTTCACATATATGTGTTCTATACATTTTACTTACTTCCTGGAACGTGCTTCTTTACATATTGTAAGACAGAGGTTGGATTTTCCTTTAAAAAAATAAATAATAAAAATCCAACCTCTTTTATAACATATAAAGGAGGGCTTTCCAGGAAGCAAGTACAGTGTACAGAACAAGCATATACACATGAAAAACTATGTAATCATAAAAGCTTTATCCTATTTTAGGTAAAACCTTTTGTAAACTATGCATCACAAAAACTTTGTTATACTTTAGTACACAAATGTAAAACTTGCAAAGAAATCAACACTACCATCTGACAATGGGCTCAGGTCGGAAACTACTTATGGTACAAAAAAATCATTTTAAAAATCCTTGTGTTGGTTGCAGTGTTTCCTACTGTCTAATTTACAAAAACAGCTGTGGTGTTCAATAAAATGTGTAAAAATAGCACTGTATTATTAATGTTAATTAAAGTTACTGTAATTCTGGGGGAGGGGGGGATGATTCTTCATGTTATTTTGTGGTATGGCTATATAACAGTTTACCGTTTTAATGTAAATTTATTCTTGCTTCATATAAACTTAGATATATTCCATTGCAATGACTTCATATTTTTAGGACATACATCTTTCTTTTACTAGATGTTTCTTCATGTAATTTAAACATTTAAAATAGAAAAATCTCCTACACATTTCTGTGAGAAGAAGACTGACAGTTTCAGAAGGACTCTGTGCAGGGGTGAATGATTTTTCACAAGAATGAAAGTATCCAAAATACATTAGTTTCCCCATTCTTAAATCACAACTCCTACAGATTTTTCTGAACTAAGATAACTCATTATTTTTAGGATGTGGGTATTCCAAACAACGTTGTGATGATGATGTTCAGTTTGTGGGGCACTAAACTGTGTGGTCATCAGCGCCCATACAAAGACCCAATTTTTACACAGTCAAATTTTTTGTGCACAGTCCAATCCAGATGTGACAAACAAGCTGGGATATTTTACTTCCCCCCTTGTTTTGCCATGTGCCTCCTTAAAAACCATTTTTTCATGTCTGACTAATTACCATTAACATACATGAGTATAATCTGCATTCTCGTAATAAAAGAAAATGGTTGGCCCTCAGTTTTACAGAATATAACACCAGATATAATTTTGTGCTTAGTTTTATATATGTAATTACTTTTCTAATTTATTTTGACTATTCCTAGTTAGTATCCGTTGTTATAGGGTGAAAACAGTAATTGTTTTGTAACTCAAATTTTATTGTTGACTTACAAACAAATATAAATTCTGTAACAAATATTTGGAAAAAGAATCACTAGGACTCTTACAGTATTTATTTGGTTCTATTTGTGCATGTTAGCAAAGCCATTCCTTAATTAATTCCAAAGTAATTACCAGTTCAGTCAAAAAGTATTGTTTGTGTAACTATATCTGTTAATTTCATAAGTTAAACAAGTAATTTGGCTTTACCCTTGTAGTAGAAGAAACTGTTAAAAAGAAAGAATTTTTCCATGTTTTCAGTTAATTGATTGAGGTATGTTTTAATTGTAATTTCTGTAAATTAAACATCAAACAATGTATAGTTTCAGTGCCTATTATTGTGATGCTATATGAAGGCCTGCTTTTTGGTCTAAGACAGTCAGTCCACAGCCGAGTTTCAGATGACGAGCCCGTATTGGTTACATGAACAACAATGCATCAACTTAACTGTGAAATAAGTGTAACACAATTAGGCCATGTGCTAAAACAGTCACAGTGTCTATTCAATAAATACTGTTTCATTCTGCAAGAACTGTGAACTGTGTGGTTAGGCTTTTACTGCTCATAGATAATCAACAGTGAACTATGGTAGCAGTATGTTGACATATGCCTACAAACTATTAATGAAGCTTATCAAAAGTTAAACAATACTGCACTGGCCATATAACTGTGTATTATTGGGGGGCAGGGGTTGTGAACAGTGAAAGTAAAGAACTGTGAAACACAAATATGCACCTGCTGACTACATCATTTAAAGTAGTCAGTGTTGAACTTCCACCCACCAGCCAGTATAGCAACCCAGTATGTCAACACTGAGAACAATCAATGAAGAAATAAAGCAGGAGAACATCACACAGCCACTGTCATGAATTATGATGATGATGATGCATTGATGAGGACAACACAAACACCCTGTCCCAAGGAAGATAAAATCCCCAACCTGGCCAGGAATAAATAAGGTCGTGATATATCTATAACTGTTAGTTTGCATTAAACTTTAATGTACTGAAGTTTTTTTTCTTATGTAATTGTAAACCAGAGATCATCAATGTAATACTTTCATACATGCAGTATTGGCATCTGATTTATATATCTGTCAGTTTGATTCTCCCTTTTTACTCAGGGACAATAAAACAAATTTCACAGTCTGTAACAACAGTTTGTGAGATTACTCCACAGATTTTATAATGACCACTTACTATTACAATTCCTTTTTAATTCTAACAAAGTCAGAGCATATTTAGTTAGACAGTAAGAAACACTGAATGTATTTAACCCACAAATGGGAAAGTCTGAGGTGCCATAGGTGCCCTATAGAATGAGCAACATGCTTCTAAAAACACACTCTATAGTAGAATATAAAGTTGAAGATACTATAACAATTCGAAAGTAAGCATTAAAAGAAGTGATAGAAAACTCCAAATGCAATTACTGCAAGCCAACCATCATACATATGTGTCAAGAAAAAGATTCAAGCATTCATTTCTGCCCTGCTGTGCATAAGTCTCTTGTAGATTTCACTCAATGTCTGCAACCTAAAGTTTTAGTTATTATAGGAACTTGAAAATATATTTTTTGCCAGTAACTGTACCATGTTATATATGATGTAGTATGACTGATACTGTGTGCAACATATTTTATTCCAACCAATAGCCAGTGCTGTACACCATCATGGCAGATAGTACCATTGTGGGATGAATATCAATAAGGTGATATAACAATAGTGGATTGTAGTAAACTTCAACTGCAGTTAAACATCTGTTTATTAGAGAATATAGGAGATATAGTTTCTTTACCACCACATCAGTTTATCAGTTTTACTCTGATGTTATATGAAACAGATTAATGCATGGGTAATTCATAAATAAAAGTAAACTAATCCATATATAGTGACCTGTGACTACTTACAGGCCTGTTGAAAGCCTTTAGTTTTAGTAGCCATTTCAATTGAGTTATAATTTCCCATGCTTTCAACATCACTATGCAGTTGTTTAAGACAGCTTTCTTGTGAACAGGATGATCAGAATTGTTTGTATCATCATCTTCTCCATAAGAAAAATGTTATAAACACAATAACACATAGGTCTAACATTACTTCTGATAATGATCTTCTCCAGGCTGCACTGACATATTTCACACATTTGTTCAAGACAGGTGGACAGTTGAGCCACTTGTTCCATCAGAGTGGTTATACTATCACTAACATCAGCTGACCTTGTGTCTAGCATTTTTGTGCACTTTACCACTATCTTACATTTATACATAAAACATTTGCATAAAACAGAGCAACATATTCCAAACAAGAAAAACACAATGTACAATGTTTGAAACTAGACTCAACTACTTCATTTGCCTGGTCATCACACAGCAACACTCAGTACACTCGTGAGCTGCATTACCACACCATCTACAAGTAGAACAAATTACAGGTACAAATTTAGTGCATGATTCATCAAGACCTGCTCAATTAGAAATAGTACATCTCACTCGTACCAAATGTTTTTATGTTACAATTTCCTCTGAATTATAATAAATTAACAGATTCCATAGGTTTCAAAAAAGTTACTTTGGACATACACACATGGAAAAAAAGTTTTCCATCACCTCGGTTCTGAGAGTTCAGGAACCTGTGTAGAAAATTGGAATAGAGATCAACATAAAATCATTTCCACCCTTTTTATTGCTCATAAAAAACCACACATTGCATGTTGTACCATCATACAGCGAGACCTTCAGAGGTAGTGGTCCAGGTTGCTGTACACACCGGTATCTCCAATACCCAGTAGTGCATCCTCTTGCATTAATGCATGCCTGTATTTGTAGTGGCATACTATCCACAACTTCATGAAGGCACTGTTGGTCCAGATTGTCCCACTCCTCAATGACGATTCGGCATAGATCCCTCAGAGTGGTTGGTGGGTCACGTCATCCATAAACAGCCCTTTTCAATCTATCCCAGGCATGTTCAATGGGGTTCATGCCTGGAGAATGTGCTGGCCACTCTAGTTGAGCAGTGTCGTTATCCTGAAGGAAGTCATTCACAAGATGTGCATGATGGGGACATGAATTGTTGCCCATGAAGATGAATGCCTCACCAATATGCTGCCAATATGGTTGCACTAGAGGTCGGAGTAAGGCATTCACGTATCATACAGTCATTCTCAAAACAGCAGGGAACCTCCACTTTGCTGCACTCACTGGACAGTGTGTCTAAGGCGTTCAGCCTGATTGGTTTGCTTCCAAACACGTCTCCAATGATTGTCTGGTTGTAGGCATATGTGGCACTCATCAGCGCGCTGCATGGTGTCATGGTTGCAAAGATGGACCTCGCCATGCACGTCGGAAGTGAAGTTGCGCTTGATGCAGCCTATTGCACATAGTTTGAGTCGTAACACAACGTCCTGTCACTGCACTAAAAGCATTATTCAACATGGTGGCATTACTTTCAGGGTTCCTCCGAGCCATAATCCATAGGTAGCGGTCATACCCTGCAATAGTAGCCCTTAGGTGGCCTGAGCAAGGCATGTCATCAAGCATTCCTGTTTCTCTGTATCTCCTCCATGTCTGAACAACATCGCTTTGATTCACTCTGAGATGTCTGGATGCTTCCCTTGTTGAGAGCCCTTCCTGGCACAAAGTAACAAACACAGTATTGACTGTCTAGGCATGGTCGAACTACAGACAAAATTAGTCACATACCTCCTTTCTGATGGAATAACTGGAAGTGATCGGCTGTCGGACCCCCTGCATCTAATAGGCACTGCTCATGTATAGTTGTTTACATCTCTGGGTGGGTTTGGTGACATCTCTGAACAGTCAAAGGGACTGTGTCTGTGATAAAATATCCACAGTCAATGTCTATCTTCAGGAGTTCTGGGAACTGTGGTGATGTAAAATTTTTCTTGATGTGTGTAGAATGCCAATCAGTATGCCTAGACTCTGCCATATCAAACCAAAGTAAGAAAAAATGTCTTTGGTACATACTGCATTGTGGTTATTTCTTCAATGTGCTGATCACTGCCTTCAAATTCCAGATATTGGAATCTAACACTTCCAGTGCCAAATCCTCTGATGCCAGCATCAAAGAGCACACTTCAGCACAAATTTACATAGGAACTGAGTGGAGACAGCTCTGCATGAAGTCAGGATAGCTGTTGGCAACCTGTGAAGTGTCTTCAACACTAATAAAACATTATTAGAGGTCAATCATTTATTCACTGTGTTTACAATTTGGTGGTCTCCTGCACCAACCTCATCTGTTGCTCATTCAGCAGTGTGTTGGATTCTACCACACATCCATCCAGTTAGCTAAGCATCTACAATCCCAGGAGGTGGTATAAGTGACCATGGTGCTGCAGCAGGTGGTGAGTGAGCAAATGCAGTTGTTGCCTTGTACAAAGTGACCTTTCACTGGTTTCTGGAGTGTTCTCAGTAACACTCCAAATTCTACAACAAACCTTGATGATCCATCAGTGATACCCTGGTGTTGGTAGTCATGTGGTCAGTTGATCTTCTCCCTACTGACCTGGTAGATTTCAGCACCCATAGATGCCAGACTGTTGAGCAGGAACATGGACCCCATGTTAGGTGCTGGGAGCACTCTGTGATGTGGTGTTGTTGAAAGACAGTAGATGGTAGACTGCGAGCAGCGAATAGTTCATGAGGCAAAGACCATTGTCTTGAAGACATCTTCAACTAGTTCATAAACTGTGCTGGAGCATGTAGGACATAGATTCATGGCAATATCGAAATGGTAGAATTGAGTGCTATTTCCGTGTATGCCATCGATCCCAGTGATTAGCTAACAAGAACTGTATAAAACTGGAGCATTTAAAGCGTGCTATTATGAGGCTATGACACAAGGCTTAGTTCAGTATGATCGTATGTGTCCTCCTTATTCTGCCATATTCTCTTAACGGGTTGCTAACTGCTATATCAGGTCCTTGCTACATGTACATTTGTAAGAAATAGAGTTTCTTATAGCACGTCTTAGGAGCTAATGAATATGCTCGTCTCACTTCCCTTGGTTTTCTGTCACAGTCTTCTTTCTGCTGAATGTGTATTCTTACTTGGTGGAGAGTGTCATAATGTGTCAAAGATCTGATCCACTTGTGACATACTGGCATGCTGCCTGCATCAGCCTCTGTCTCTGGCTTAACTGGATATTGCTTCGGGTAATGTAAACGAGTTTGAATAAAAATTTATCATTTCCTACACCTTACTCTTCTGTGCTGTAACAATGTGCATGCCTGTGCTTAACACATGTGACATATAAAACAATTATGCCAGATAATTTAGCAATGGTAGTACATTGGCTATATAATAGCTAACAAATATTGTTTTGAAAGGTAACAATTATGTACCATGTAATAACTTTTTGGTATTTAGTTTTAAAAGATGCAGCCAAAAATGGATCATAACATAATAACTGTAAGTAAGATCAGAAGTGCTCACTTAACAGGCAGGTGGGCAAGATTTGGGACCTGGAACAAAACCAAAGATTGCTGCTTCAAAAGATTTTGAGAATGTTGACAAGGATTTATGGTACATCTACATCTACATCTACATTTATGCTCCGCAAGCCACCCAACGGTGTGTGGCGGAGGGCACTTTACATGCCACTGTCACTACCTCCCTTTCCTGTACCAGTAGCGTATGGTTCGCGGGAAGAACGACTGCCGGAAAGCCTCCATGCGCGCTCGAATCTCTCTAATTTTACATTCATGACCTCCTCAGTAGGTATAAGTAGGGGGAAGCAATATATTCGATACCTCATCCAGAAACGCACCCTCTTGAAACTTAGACAGCAAGCTACACCGCGATGCAGAGCGCCTCTCTTGCAGAGTCTGATACTTGAGCTTGCTAAACATCTCCGTAACGCTATCATGCTTACCAAATAACCCTATGATGAAATACGCCACTCTTCTTTGGATCTTCTCTATCTCCTCCGTCAACCCGACCTGGTACAGAACCCACACTGATGAGCAATACTCAAGTACAGGTCGAACGAGTGTTTTGTAAGCCATCTCCTTTGTTGATGGACTACATTTTCTAAGGACTCTCCCAATGAATCTCAACCTGGTACCCGCCTTACCAGCAATTAATTTTATATGATCATTCCACTTCAAATCATTCAGTGTGCATACTCCCAGATATTTTACAGAAGTAACTGCTGCCAGTGTTTGTCCCACTATCATATAATCGTACAATAAAGGATCCTTCTTTCTATGTATTTGCAATACATTATATTTGTCTATGTTAAGGGTCAGTTGCCTCTCCCTGCACCAAGTGCCTATCCGTTGCAGATCTTCCTGCATTTTGCTGCAATTCTCTAATGCTGCAACTTCTCTGTATACTACAGCATCATCCACGAAAAGCCGCATGGAACTTCCGACACTATCTACTAGGTCATTTATATATATTGTGAAAAGCAATGGTCCCATAACACTCCCCTGTGGCACACCAGAGGATACTTTAACGTCTGTAGACGTCACTCCATTGGGAACAACATGCTGTGTTCTGTTTGCTAAAAACTCTTCAATCCAGCCACACAGCTGGTCTGATATTCCGTAGGCTCTTACTTTGTTTATCAGGCTACGGTGCGGAACTGTATCGAACGTCTTCCAGAAGTCAAGGAAAATGGCATCTACCTGGGAGCCTGCATATAATATTTTCTGGGTCTCGTGAACAAATAAAGCAAGTTGGGTCTCACACGATCGCTGTTTCCAGAATCCATGTTGATTCCTACAGAGTAGATTCTGGGTTTCCAGAAATGACATGATACGCAATCAAAAAACATGTTCTAAAATTCTGCAACAGATCCACATCAGAGATATAGGTCTATAGTTTTGCGCGTCTGCTCGACGACCCTTCTTGAAGACTGGGACTACCTGTGGTCTTTTCCTATCATTTGGAACCTTCCATTCCTCTAGAGTATTAAGGTACACGGCTGTTAGAAGGGGGACAAGTTCTTTCGCGTACTCTGTGTAGAATCGAATTGGTATCCCGTCAGGCCCAGTGGACTTTCCTCTGTTGAGTGATTTCAGTAGCTTTTCTATTCCTTGGACACTTATTTCGATGTCAGCCATTTTTTCATTTGTGTGAGGATTTAGAGAAGGAACTGCAGTGTGGTCTTCCTCTGTGAAACAGCTTTGGAAAAAGGTGTTTAGTATCTCAGCTTTACATGGGCCACCTCTGTTTCAATGCCATCATTATGCTGGAGTGTCTGGATATGCTGTTTTGAGCCACTTACTGATTTAACGTAAGACCAGAACTTCCTAGGATTTTCTGTCAAGTCGGTACATAGAATTTTACTTTCGAATTCAATGAACGCTTCACGCATAGCCCTCCTTACGCTAACTTTGACATCGTTTAGCTTCTGTTTGTCTGAGAGGTTTTGGCTGCATTTAAACTTGCAGTGAAGCTCTCTTTGCTTTCGCAGTAGTTTCCTAACTTTGTTATTGAACCACGGTGGGTTTTTCCCATCCCTCACAGTTTTACTCGGCACGTACCTGTCTAAAGCGCATTTTACGATTGCTTTGAACTTTTTCCATAAACACTCAACATTGTCAGTATCAGAACAGAAATTTATTTTTGATCTGTTAGGTAGTCTGAAATCTGCCTTCTATTACTCTTGCTAAACAGGTAAACCTTCCTCCCTTTTTTTATATTCCTATTTACTTCCATATTCAGGGATGCTGCAACGGTCTTATGATCACTGATTCCCTGTTCTGTGCTCACAGAGTCAAAAAGTTCGGGTCTGTTTGTTATCAGTAGGTCCAAGATATTATCTCCATGAGTCGGTTCTCTGTTTAATTGCTCGAGGTAATTTTCGGATAGTGCACTCAGTATAATGTCACTCGATGCTCTGTCCCTACCACCCGTCCTAAACGACTGAGTGTCCCAGTCTATATCTGGTAAATTGAAATCTCCACCTAAGACTATAACATGCTGAGGAAATTTATGTGTAATGTATTGCAGATTTTCTCTCAGTTGTTCTGCCACTAATGCTGTTGAGTCGGGAGGTCGGTAAAAGGTGCCAATTATTAACCTAGCTCAGTTGTTGAGTGGTACTGTGCTCTTTTTATATTTCCAAGGAATTTAACTGATTGTAGAGGAAGTAATGTTATGTTATACATTCATACATATTTCATTAACAATCATTGCACATGTTATTCTTCCTTTCTATTTACATGAGGAACACTAAGATACTGCTGACTTTCACTATACCCTCCCTGCTTTTCCATTTGTCTATCCAAATGACTGACTATGTCCTCCCCTCCCCCATGCCCCCACCCCTGTTCTCAAATTAAGAATGATGGAACACTGGGCGAAGTATTGGCTATGACAGATATTGGGTGTAATATTTCTTATTATGCTTTATAAATGTAAGCAAGGGATCAAGCAGGCTACTACTGACAAAAAGTAAAACTAGTATTTGTGATATTCCTGTTGTGACAATTTGGAGACTTTTTAGCTTATTCATTTTTCACTCTGTAAGCATAATCTAGCAATCAGTGTTATAGTTTTATATACATGAACATGTTTGGAATGCAAATGGCTGCGCAGCACAATTCCCCTGACTCCATCTTCAGGTTTCAGCTTCCCCACACATTTATTGTCTTGACCACTGAGCTTGATGGCTCTGGAGAAGTTAGGTGTAAATGAAATTGTTTATTTGTCCGAAATGGAAGTAGAAGTATGTTAGTTGGGAACTATGTTCACAGAAAATTGGGGAAATAAACAAAGCATACCCGTAAAATTAGAAAGAGATGCAACTTTCAGTTTCCTTTTAGTCTCTCACCATTGTGTTGAGGAAAAGAGTCAATTATCTGTTCCATAGGTGAGGGTACCTGACACTGTGTTGCATGGAGAAACTGAACTGATGCTATTGGATAGGATTGTACCATATGTTGGTATTTGTTTCCCTCTCATACTTTCCTCTCATCATCACCAACAACATAAATATTGCACTAAAATCCTCCATGCAGCTCTCTGCTCATGATGTGGTCACTGAGTCCACAATGCCACATAAAGTTTTTATCTCTGAGATTCAGAGTGGATCTCGGTATCTAGTATACATCACATACCACATATCACATACCACAACATGAAGTGTACATTGCTTATGAAATGCTGTGTACTTCATGTTAACATGTTTTCTTTATTCTGATATGAGGGCAGAACTCACCTGAAACAGTTTGATTTAGTTGATGATGAGGAAAGTGTTGTGTGACTTTGTAT
This sequence comes from Schistocerca americana, assembly GCF_021461395.2. Taxonomy (NCBI): domain Eukaryota; kingdom Metazoa; phylum Arthropoda; class Insecta; order Orthoptera; family Acrididae; genus Schistocerca; species Schistocerca americana. The sequence goes on from NC_060130.1 coordinate 479,498,252, forward strand.
TTTGTGTGGATTCCTGTCCAAGCTTTTATGATTATGGTTGTAGTGTGTTTTCAGAGTCACTAGGTCATTTCATGTTTAGTTCAGTAATCAGCCATTTTTCTATGCTGTATTGGCAGATATTTCTCAATCCAAATAACTCATGTTTGCAAAGTCTGTGTCTATAATGGTAGAAGAATATTCACTTGTTTTTCCTCTTATTTATCTGGATACTTTGTGTACTTGTTTTTCCTGTTCATTACATGTGCACTGTGTGGGGACAGTAACCCATCATTATCAAGTGTGTGTATTTATGATTATGTACTATTTTAAAGCTCTAGTTATTATAATTATGAACATAAGATACTACAATTACAGCTGTAAATGTATGGTAAATTTTTGTATTAATGGTCCAAAATAACTCAAACTTACAGGGCATACACCTCTACAAGATCCTACCGCGATGTTCTGTATAACTCTGACATCATTGAAAGCAGGCAACTAAGAGTTCTACCATATGAGCAAATTTTTGGTAGTGTGGATGGAGTGTGGAACTTGAATTATGTTGAGGTATCATGTGTGCACAATCAAATGACTATCAGCCATTTTCAGTACATTATAACAATAATTTAACCACCTTTAATGACTTTTTCAGAAACCATGTGGTACATTTATCCTATCAAATATTCGATGTATTTGGTTTGCTGATGAAAATGAAACAAACAATTTATCTGTGCCATTTCTGTGTGTTGAAAAAGTAAGTACATCAAGCACACTTATTAAAACAGCATAATAAAAAAGTTACTTTTAACTATAAGTCTTTCCAATACATGATTTGTTAATAATGAGGCAGTTTTATTGGGTTAAGGGTACTTAACATTTATACACTAATTTTGTAGTTGTATAAACCTTACACGAAATACTGATTTGGAATTTTAACCTTCTTAATATTAAATGTTTCTCTTTGGAATGAAGACATAGTGTCAGGGAGCATATTTTGTTGCTTCCCTTAAGGTTTGGCACTTGGACCACTAATGATGTTGGAATACACAAGTGACTCATCAAAGATATTAAAAGACTTAATGTAAACTGTAATTCTTGCTCCTAACATGAGCTTGGAGATGAAGAGCCTTAAGTCATCATTCCAGATATATTGAAAGAGGTATATAAATTAGAGGAAGGCAGACTAAATTTGGATTTTCTGTTGCTGACAGTTTGGTTACAGTTGCCTTAAGCAGTGTGGGGAAACCATGAGAAGCCCACATCTGAATGGCCAGATGATGAATTAAACAGCTGTCTCCCCCCCCCCCCCCCAAAAAAAATACAAGTGCAGCATCTTACCACTGCATCTTACCACTCACTTGATATTGATATATGAGCTAGTGGGTTAGTGCAGTGTCTGTATTTGACCAGGAGTGTATAGTTTGATGCAAATGTCCTTCATACTTGCATGCATATGTGAAGGTACAGACACTGATGATCTACGGCCATATTAAATTATGAAATGTATTCACAAATCGCGAATATTGTATTACACCAGCTGCATGGTTTACATGAAAAATTTGTACCAGACTGGGAGTTGAACACTGATTTCTTGCTTATCATGAATAGTCACTTTAACCATTTTGGCTATCTGTGCATGCCTCTGAGACCTATCCAGATTAACATATGTCAGAGTGTCCACCTCCCAAAGTGCTCGCACACCATTTGTGTGATTCCTCCAGAAATTAAGTGATCATGAGGGATACTGAGTTAAGTCAATAAGTAAACATTGTTTGTGATTGGCCATTAGGACAGTGTACTGTATTAAATATATAATAGCTTTTGGACTAAGAGGAAGAGAGAGTGCCAAATTAATTCTAATATACACATCCACACTTTAAGTTATAAAGATATTTTCCATATAATGAGCATGCAGCTCTACTGTATGGTTAAGTGATGATGGTATTCTCATGGGTAAAATATTCCACAAGTAAAATAGTCCCCCATTTGGATCTCTGGGAGGGAACTACTCAGAAAGATGTCATCATCAGTTGAAACAAAATTGCTGTGTGGAATTTTAGACCCTTTACTCAGGCAGGTAGGTTAGAAAATTTAAAAAGGGAAATGGATAGGTTGAAGTTAGATATAGTGAGAATTAGTGAAGTTCAGGGGCAGGAGGAACAGAACTTCTGGTCAGGTGAATAAAGAGTTATAAATGCAAAGTCAAATGGGGATAATGCAGGAATGGGTTTAATAATGAATAATAAAACAGGAATGTGAATAAGCTGCTATGAACAGCACAGTAAATGCATTGTTGTAGCCAGTGTAGACGCAAAGCCAATGCCTACCTCACTAATACAAGTGTATGTGCCAACAAGCTCCTCAGATGATGAAGAGATTGAAAAAATGTATGATTTGATAAAAGAAATTATTCAGCTAGTTAAAGTAGACAAAAATGTAATTTGATGGAGAACTGGAATTTGGTAGTAGGAAAAGTAAGACAAGGAAAAATAGTAGGCGAATATGGACTGGAGGAAATGAATTAAAGAAGGAGATACCCGGTAGAATTTTGCACAGAGCACAATTTAATCATTGCTAACACTTGGTGTAAGAATGATAAAACGAAAGTTGTTTACATGAAAGAGACCTGGAGACATTGGAAGGTTTCAGATTGATCATATAATGGTTAGGCAGAGATTTAGGAATCAAATTTTAAATTACAAGACATTTATAGGGACAGATGTGGACTTTGATTGCAATTTATTGGTTATGAGCCATAGATTAAAACTGAAGAAATTACAAAAAGGAGATGGGACCTGGATAAATAGAAAGAACCAGAGGTTTTTGAGAGTTTCAGAGGGAGCATTAGTCAACAGATGACTAGAACAGAGGAAAAAATACATTAGAAGACACATGTGAGTAGTTTTAAGAGATGAAATAGTGAAAGCAGCAGAGGATCAAATATGTAAAAAGACAAGACCTAATAGAAATCCTTGGATAACACAAGAGATATTTAATTTAGCTGATTAAAGGAGAAAATTTTAAAAATGCAGCTAATGAAGCAGATGAAAGGGAATACAAATGTTTAGAAAATGAGATTGACAGGAAGTGCAAAATGGCTAAGCAGGAATGGCTAGAGGACAAATGTAAGGATTTAGAAACATATTTGACTTTGGGAAAGATACATATCAACCACATGAAGATAAAGAGGCCTTTGGGTAAAAGAGGAGTAGCTGTACAAATATCAAGAGCTCAGACTTTCCCAGGCTCAAGCAAAGAAGGGAAAGTTGAAAGGTGGAAAGATACAAGGGACATGAACTTGAAGGCAATATTGCAGAAAGGAAGTGGATGTAGATGAAGATGAGATGGGGGATATGATACTGCAAGAAGAATTTGACAGAGCTCTTAAAGATCTAGGACAAAACAAGGCCCTGGGGGTAGATCACATTCTGTCAGAATTACTGACAGCCTTGAGAGAGCCAGCTATGACAAAACTCCTCAATCTAGCGTGCAAGATGTATGAGACAGTTGAAAGACCCTCATACTTCAAGAAAAATTTTGTAATTCCAATTCCAAAGAAATCAGTTGCTGACAAGTGTAAAAATTACTTAACTATCAGTTTAATAACTCATGGTTGCAAAATAGTAACACGAATTCTTTACATAAGAACAGAAAAACTGGTAGAAGAAGACCTCAGTGAAGATCAGTTTGGATTCTAGAGAAATACAGGTGCACACAATGCAATACTGACCCTATGACTTATCTTAGGACATAGGGTAAGGAAAGACAAACCTGTACTTATAGCATTTGTTGACTTACAGAAAGCTATTGACAATGTTGACGGTAATGCTCTCTTTGAATTTCTGAAGGTAGCAGGGGTAAAATACATGGAGTGAAGGACTATTTACAGCTTGTACAGAAGTCACTCAAGGGGCATGAAAGTTAAGCAGTGGTTGAGAAGGAAGTGAAACAGGGTTGTAGTCTGTCCCTGATATTATTCAATCTGTACATTGAACAAGCAGTAAAGGAAACCAAAGAAAAATTTGGAGATGGAATTAAAGTTCAGGAGAAGAAATAAAAGCTTTGAGGTAAGACAATGACATTGTAATTCTGTCAGAAACAGCAAAGAACTTGTTGGAGCAGTTCCACGGAATGGACAGTGTCTTTCTAAAAAGATGAACAGTGATAAAAACAAAGCAAGGATAATGGGATGTTGTTGAATTAAATCAGATGATGCTAAAGGAATTAGATTAGGAAATAAGACACTTAAAGTAGTAGATGAGCTTGGCTGCTATTTGGGCAGCAGAATAACTGATGATGGCCAAAGTAGAGATGATATAAAATGTAAACTCGCAATGACAAGAAATGCATTTCTGAAGAAGAGACATTTGTTAACATCAAATATAGATTTAAATGTTAGGAAGTCTTTTCTGAAGATATTTGTGTTGAGGGGAGGGGGGGGGGGGGGTTAAAAATCAGAGAGAGATTAGATTAGATTAGGTTAGATTTCTTTCATTCCAATTGACCCATAGTGAGGAGGTCCTCCGGGATGTAGAACATGTCAGAAAAACAATAATACATGACAAATATTTACAACTGAACCATGTAAGCTAATGTACCTTGCACAGGTGGAATAATTGTCATTTTTTTAATGAACACTATATGAAAGAATCATTTTACAAACACTCATTTACTAAGATCACATTAATGTACTGAATTTAATATTTAAAAAATTTTTTATTTATAAGGTAATAAACGTATAATAGAACTACTACAATACTTGTGTTGCTTGAGGTTTTCCCAACGGACATGTTGTATATATGGTTCTTGGGCGAGATGTCGGATGTCATAGTGAAAACTCCACAATATTTCATCAGTGTAACTGGCCGACATCTTCAGGTGCGACGAACACACTGCTAAGGCAGGACCAGAGCCCCCTATTTATGCCAGTGTTAGGCAGGAAGTGTGCATGCGTGGAGGCACCAAATTCGATGGCCAATAGCGACAATATCAACTGATAGCTGGAAGGACAGCAACGCCACCTGCAGGATGAAGAACCAAAGACTTCGGCGCACGCACGGAGGCTGCCGTCACTGCTCTGCGCTGCCTCTGTCGGAAGCCCCAAGCAAAAATGCGTGTCCACATAGGCGCCTTGATTATCCTCCCGTTGTCAACAGAATATTTATGTTGCTGGCGAATCGTCATCCGCCTTATGACCAATAGTACGCCTCTCTGCTCTAAGCGACTTCAATATGGCCAGTGTTGGATCCCAAGCTGTACTAAGCTGAAAGCCCGTGTCTCTGTTTACAAGATTCATCGAGCTACGTACACTCCTGGAAATGGAAAAAAGAACATATTGACACCGGTGTGTCAGACCCACCATACTTGCTCCGGACACTGCGAGAGGGCTGTACAAGCAATGATCACACGCACGGCACAGCGGACACACCAGGAACCGCGGTGTTGGCCATCGAATGGCGCTAGCTGCGCAGCATTTGTGCACCGCCGCCGTCAGTGTCAGCCAGTTTGCCGTGGCATACGGAGCTCCATCACAGTCTTTAACACTGGTAGCATGCCGCGACAGCGTGGACGTGAACCGTATGTGCAGTTGACGGACTTTGAGCGAGGGCATATTGTGGGCATGCGGGAGGCCGGGTGGACGTACCGCCGAATTGCTCAACACGTGGGGCGTGAGGTCTCCACAGTACATCGATGTTGTCGCCAGTGGTCGGCGGAAGGTGCACGTGCCCGTCGACCAGGGACCGGACCGCAGCGACGCGCGGATGCACGCCAAGACCGTAGGATCCTACGCAGTGGCGTAGGGGACCGCACCGCCACTTCCCAGCAAATTAGGGACACTGTTGCTCCTGGGGTATCGGCGAGGACCATTCGCAACCGTCTCCATGAAGCTGGGCTACGGTCCCACACACCGTTAGGCCGTCTTCCGCTCACGCCCCAACATCGTGCAGCCCGCCTCCAGTGGTGTCGCGACAAGCGTGAATGGAGGGACGAATGGAGATGTGTCGTCTTCAGCGATGAGAGTCGCTTCTGCCTTGGTGCCAATGATGGTCGTATGCGTGTTTGGCGCCGTGCAGGTGAGCGCCACAATCAGGACTGCATACGACCAAGGCACACAGGGCCAACACCCAGCATCATGGTGTGGGGAGCGATCTCCTACACTGGCCGTGCACCACTGGTGATCGTCGAGGGGACACTGAATAGTGCACGGTACATCCAAACCGTCATCAAACCCATCGTTCTACCATTCCTAGACCGGCAAGGGAACTTGCTGTTCCAACAGGACAATTCACGTCCGCATGTATCCCGTGCCACCCAACGTGCTCTAGAAGGTGTAAGTCAACTACCCTGGCCAGCAAGATCTCCGGATCTGTCCCCCATTGAGCATGTTTGGGACTGGATGAAGCGTCGTCTCACGCGGTCTGCACGTCCAGCACGAATGCTGGTCCAACTGAGGTGCCAGGTGTAAATGGCATGGCAAGCCGTTCCACAGGACTGCATCCAGCATCTCTACGATCGTCTCCATGGGAGAATAGCAGCCTGCATTGCTGCGAAAGGTGGATATACACTGTACTAGTGCCGACATTGTGCATGCTCTGTTGCCTGTGTCTATGTGCCTGTGGTTCTGTCAGTGTGATCATGTGATGTATCTGACCCCAGGAATGTGTCAATAAAGTTTCCCCTTCCTGGGACAATGAATTCACGGTGTTCTTATTTCAATTTCCAGGTTGTGTATTTCCACTGCTTCCTTAATAACACTGTCACAGTGCAAACTCGTTAATGCGAGAATTTTTGTATGTTGATAATTCATAGAATAGCCTGTACTGAGGCAGCTTAGTACAGCTTGGGATCCAGCACTGGCCATATTGAAGTCGCTTAGAGCAGAGAGGAGTACTATTGGTCATAAGACGGATGACGATTCGCCAGCAACATAAATATTCTGTTGACAACGGGAGGATAGTCAAGGCGCCTACGTGGACGCGCATTTTTGCTTGCGGCTTCCAACAGAGGTTGCTGGGGTGGCCGATGACAGTGCAGAGCAGCGGCGGCAGCCACCGCGCGTTCGCGGAAGTCGTTGGTTCTTCATCCTGTAGGTGGCGTTGCTGTCCTTCCAGCTGTCGGTTGATATCGCCGCTGTTGGCCATCGAATTTGGCGCCTCCACACATGCACACTTCCTGCCTAAGACTGGCATAAATAGGGGGCTCTGGTCCTGCCTTAGTAGTGTGTTCGTCACACCTGAAGATGTCGGCCAGCTGCGCTGTCGAAATATTGCGGAGTTTTCACTATGACATCAGATGTCTCGCCCGAGAACCATATATACTACTACAATACTTATTTACAATGAACACATTACTGCGCTGAAATGCAACATAAATATTCTGTAGAAGGAGTTGGTCACCAATAAATTCTTTAGGCTTCAAACTGAATTTCATTGGTTGTTGAGCTTTTTATGGCTGCTGTCAAGTTATTGAATATGTATGTTCCTGAATAATGCACACCTTTTTGTACAAGAGTAAGTGACTGTAAATCCATGTGAAGATTATTCTTATTTCTAGTATTGATTCCATGAAATGAGCTTTTGGTTTGAAAAAGTGATATATTTTTAATGACAAATTTCATTAAGGAAGAAATATATTCCAATGCCATAGTTAGTATCCCTAGTTCCCTAAACAGGCTTCTGCAGGATGTTCTTGAGTTCACACCACATATAACTCTTACTGCACATTTTTGTGCCCAGAAGACGTTAGCTTGGCTTGATGAATTACCCCCAAAAATAATACCATTATGGAATGAACGTAAGCATAGTATGCCATCTTTTTCATTTTTATATCCCCTATGTCTGACACAATTCACATTGCAAATAGAGATTTCTTAAGATGTTTCAGCAGTTCTGTGGTGTGCTCCTCCCAGTTGAATTTATTATCAAGCTGCAATCCCAAGAATTTAACATTGTCCACTTCTTCTATCTGCTTGTCGTAGGACACGCCTTACAAGTTCTGAACTGCATGTAGTGTGTTTTTTCAAAGTTTAGTGACAAAAATTGGCTAGGAACCAGTGATTAATGTCCACAAATATTTTGTTAGCCGATCTTTCTAAGACTATACTTGATTTGCTATTTATTGCAATGTTTGTGTCATCGGCAAACAAAACGAACTTGGCACCTGGTAATGTCTAATGAAAGGTCATTGATATCCACAAGGAAAAGGGCCCTAAGATGGAACCTTGTGGGACCCCACATGTACTTAGTTCCCAGTTGGATGATGCCTGATAGCTTAATACATGTCTCTTTTCTAATAATGCCCTTTGTTTCCTGCCAGAGATACAAGATTTGAACCATTTTGCAGCATTTCCTGTTACACCATAATATTGTAATTTACTTCAAAAGGATATTGTGATTTATGCAGTCAAATGCCTTTGACAGATCACAAAATATACCAATTGCCTGCAATTTTTTGTCTAATGAGTTAAGTACATTTTCACTGTAAAGGTAGATAGCCTTCTCAATATCAGAACCCTTTAGAAATCCAAACTGTGACTTTGGCATTATGATGGTTAATAAAGCCCACTGTACATTACCTTTTCGAAAAAATTTGAGAGCGCTGGCAAGGGTGTAATTGGATGGAAATTTGATGCTATTCCTTTATCTCCCTTCTTAAACAATGGCTTAACTTCAGCATATTTCAACCATTCAGGAAGTATTCCACTGATAAATGACTGGTTGCACAGATAGCTTGATATGTTACTTAACTCAGAATCACATTCTTTAATTAACTTTGTTGATATTTCATCATACCCACTAGATGTTTTTGATTTTAAAGATTTTATGATGAACATTACTTCTGCTGGGGTAGTGAGGTCAAATTCATATAATGGTAGTTACCTGAAATGTTTGGTCTGAGGTATTGCATAGCAGCATCTACGGAACCTCACAACCTCATCATTTCAGTAACAGTTACAAAATGTTTGTTAAAAAGTTCTGCAACACTATACATTTCTGTCACCAATGTATCATTTACTCTTAATGCTGTTTGTCCCTCTTCATGTCTGGTTCTTTCGGTCTCCTCCTTCACTATATCCCATAATGTCTTTATTTTTTTATTTGATATGACTATCTTTTCCTTGTAATACATTTGCTTTGATGCCCATATTACATTGTTTAATGTTTTGCAGTATTTCTTGTAATGTGCTATAGCATCAACATCAGAACTGTTTCGGATTGACAGATACAGTTTTCTTTTTGTTTTACAGGATATCTCTATTCCTTAAGTAATCCATGGCTTCTTTGTAGACTTTTCTCTTATCTTGGGGGGAAACAGTGTTCAAATAAGGTAAGCACTTTATACAGTAAGCAGATTGAGAAGGATGTAGGTTTCAGTACTTATTCAGAGATGAAGAGGCTCGCATAGAATAGAGTAGCATGAAGAGCTGTATCAAACCAGTCTTAGGGCTGAAGACCAGAACAACACCAGTCACCTTAGCCTTACCTAAAGCTCAGTGCAGAGTCCTGTACTCAAGTGAAAAGTTGCTCACAAAGATATTACAACAAATCTGAAATCTCCATAAATGCAGATGAAAATTAAAATGTCAAGCCACACAATACTACTGAAGTGATCAACATGTTTTGATGGTATAACTGCAGGTTTTCATTACTGAGGAAAAGAAAAAATTATATATATCACCTTCAGTCTACATTCTTGGAGGCCATACAGACCTTTCATCAAGATAAATCAATCGTTTAATGGAAAATGAATCCCATAGTACTTACCATGTAATGTAGCAAACAATATATGGGTGGTTTGCTCGTTCCAAGATCTAGTTGAGTCAATAACTAGCAACATTAAGATTGCTCTGCTTGACATTAATCTTGGTGACATTGTTTTAGAGTGTGAATTACAGTACCCATCTGGAACATGTACACAGGAGAGTCGTCCTTTGTGGAGTAAGTCAGTATTCATTTTTCACAGAGATACCTTCTTCAAACTAGAGGGAGACACAAATATTCTCATATTATACGTGCATACAAGCCAAAATATAGTACTTTCAGAGAAGTTTTTTAAAAAAAATAGAAAGGCAAATACAAACAAACCACTCTCACTCCTTACATTTCTATTGAAGGTACTGAAAAATCATATATACAAGGAAAAAAGCCCATCTATCACAAAGTGAGATACTGAGCTTCAGTTTCAATTTTAATAGAGTCCTCTACAGAATTTTTCATTTTTTCAGTCTGTAAGTTAAATAATATCGGTCATTTGTGTGATATGTTGAAGGTGTTTGCTTCATACTCTTCTCAGTTTGTAAGTCAAATTACATTGTCCATTTGTGTGATGCATCAAAGGCATTTGCTTCATACTTTTCTTGCAGGGAAACTGAAATATTATGGGATCAGATACATTACTGGATATTGGTTCTCATCAGATCTGGCTAAAAGTAGATATGGTGTCCAATTGATAATCCCAGAGACTGTTCACAATTCATTTTGGATAATAGCAGAATTTGAAGATGAAAATGTCACAGTGTTGACATGTATTTCCTATTTGCTTTTCACCAATAGTTTATGGCATCATAGTTTGGTAGTATCACTTTTCATTAGGAGGTAGGCGCTCATTGCACAGATTCATGTCTTAAGGTTGATACATGGAGTCAGCTTGAGAATGCTTTGTAGATGGCTCTTCAAATTTTAATGTATAAAAAGGAAAATTCACTGAAGAAAACTGTTAAATTTTGGCAGGCAGGACTGCTGGGAAGTATGTAATTTGAAGGGGTGAAATACTGACTACAGTTGATGGACATAGAGAAAAAGAAGAACACAACACTACCCAATGTTAGTTCTTTCCATGGGGAGGAGAGGGATTGATTGTTGATAGTGAAAGTAAAGCAGAACATTCAGACCTACCTACAATGAGGTTGACGTTGGGCATCCACTTTGTGAAACTGACAACAGCTTTCCAATACATTTACTAACCTATGAAGGCTTTTATTATCTACAAGCACTCAGTATTTGATAACAACACCTACATATTATAGATATTGTGCTACAAGAACAAATGAATTACATTATCCATCATTCAGCCGTAGTATGACACAGAAAAGAGTAATATTTCAGCCATTAATGTCTTTGTTCACTGACTCAGTAATGGGGTGAAGTTAACAAATAATAAAAATGCTTCACACACAAACTGGACTCCTATTCACTTGAGAACATCATCTACTGTATAGAAGAATTTTATCATGAGTAATACCACATTGTGTTCTTGAGCGTGAGAGAGAGTGTGTGTATAATTAGCTTAAGGAAAAAATACTAAAAGTAGATTAACATCAATAGACAAGACAATCATGTAAACAGTCAGCATGCCACTACACTGCCTGCAAAATTAATGAAGCACCCAGAAGACACACCTTCAGCAGGCATGTAACTGATGAGAGTTGCAACTCTATGTGACAGGTAAAATGGCCACCACAGTGCATTAGGGTTGTTTGTGTTTAGTGTTGTTACCAGCCCATGGTAGGGTATATAAGGGATGTGAATAGTGCCGGATGTAGGGTGGTCACTGTGAAGGACATAGAGATGCCATGTACTCACACAAGACAGAACTGCCAGCACCTGACAGAGTTTGAAAGTGATCTCATTGTAGGTCTCCTTTTGACTGGCTGGTTGAATTGTGCAGTATACAGATTTATGGGGCATTTAGATGTGACAGTGGCCTGATGAAGGACTGCATGGGAATGCAAGGGCAGATGTACTTGTTGTCAAGGTTCCAGTCAACCATGTTCAATCACCACAGGGGAGGATCACTGTATTGTGCACTAAGAATATCACAAACCCTTCACAACTCCACGTGCTTGCACAAACAATATTCTGTGACATTCTGCACCATTGACTGGAGACTATCAGTACCCAGGCCAGGGAATTACCATCCCTCACAAACACTTCTGGTCATACCACAATGAAAATGGCTGCATTACAAGTGGTCTCATCACTGGGAAGCATGGACTGCTGATGAGCAGTCTCTCATTGTGTTCAGGATTAATTGCATTTCTGCACTACTGTGATTGATCGTCATCAGCGAGTATTGTGACAACATGGGGAGATGTCCAATTTCTCCAGTGTTTTTTGGGGGCAGAATTGTGTTACTCCTCTTATTATAGAGTGGGTAGCTATTGGGTATGGCTTCAAGTTATTGGGTATGGCTACAGGTCATGGATGGTAATGATGGAGAGAACTCTTGATGGCACAGTGGTGCATAACGGACATCTTGCATCCTCGTATGTTATTTCTCATGCGACATTATTGTGCCATTTTCCAGAAATACAATGCCCATCCACACATAGCACATGTCTCCATGAACCATGGCCAGGAACATACCAATCTATCCACAATCAAACATGTGTTTAACTCTGTTCCAGTGTCAGTTTCCAGGATACCAAAGACCACTCACAACGGCTGTGGGTCAGCTTGCCTTGGGAGAGGATACAACAGTGTTATGACACCCTTCTGAACTGAATTAGTGTATACATCCAGATCAGAGGAGGTGCAATACTGCTAAGTTCTTTGTAACTTTCATGCAATGTCATTGTCAGTGAAATAACATCATATAACCTCTCAACCCATGAAGTCTCATTTTGGGTACGCCACTCTTTTCTCAGACTGTTTATATTTTTCACTGAGAAAGTGTATTACATGTGTAAACTAACTGACACATCACAAATCATAGCAAGAAACCACAACTTAATTGATAGATCATGAGATTAACTAATTCAAAGTTTATTGGTAAAAAAAAGACCCCATTAAGGTGTTGAAGTGTTTGCTATTAAAATGTTTTTAGAAGAGAAAGCCTTCTTGGCAACAGGAGACTCTCAGGCACTCAGTCTATGTAACTGATGACTATGTAAAAACCTAGCTAGTTTTTTATGTTAGTGGGAAACACAAATATCCCTCCTGTATACTAGATTCTTGTTTTTGGCATTTACTTGACTTTTAAATGCTGTGCTGCAATGGCCAAGTAATGTCACCTGAAGTAGCTCACTAGCCTTTAAACATAGGAATGCAGTTTTAGATAGACTGAACCAACAGTTACATGTTCTGTCAACACTAGTCTATTGCAGCTTAATATAACTGAAGTTGTATCTCTGGTAGGCCATTTATCGTTTTCATTACCGTTCCCATTTTGGTGTTCCCCTCTTCCTCCAAATCTTTCTTAAGTTCCTTTATATTAACACAGATTATTCCCAATAGGAAATAATGTGTTTTTATATTTTGCTATTATTGAGGATTTTCCCATAGTTTTCAAAGGATATATTCGCTCTTTTGTTTCTGTTTGTATCCTTTTGTAGAGTAGCTCTTAATGGACTAAACAATGATCATTTTGTAGAAAATATGTTATTACTATAAAATGGGCCATTCAAAGTGCTGGGAATGACCATGTGTGAATTTTACAGGAAATCCTATGAGACAGAAGTGTGCCCATCCAAGCAAGAATAGTACTATTGTGATATAGATGATATCCTATATGTTGATTACAAAAAGAGTATTTGAGTCTGTTATCTTGAGGTTTGGATATTTTTTGATAGACCCCTGTCATTTCCAACAATGGAGTTCTTGCTGTAACTTCTCTGTGCTTTTGTAAAATAGTAAAAGTTGGCTATTGGTGCTCAGGTAAATATGCTACTTACCTGAAGTCTTCTGATTTTTCCTGCCTTTTGCTTCCGCTGAACACTGCAGTGAGACTGTCAAGCTTGAGTGCTTCAGTGAATTTGATAGAGCAATTGGAAAACAGATCTCACATACATTGCACCAGTCCATCTGACTGTAATTTTGCATCAGGTGACACATTAAATGAAGACTCTGTATTATATACATTGAAAAATGGGAAGCTGATTTTGGTGCTAAATTTGGCATAGATAGATACTGATACTGCAAAACTAGTTAATGAAATAGCTGCTTTCAGGATCCAGGTGAAGGAGTTGACGAAGTGAATTTGGATATTTGCATTCTTTTTGGAGAACTTGTTATGAGATGCTTAGTCAAACATGGCAATAGGTTTAGTATAATTATGACAGTTCAGTGACTGTAGCGTCTTGTGAACACAGTTTCAACAAATTAAAGATTAAAAAAAAAAAACTTAAGGCCGAGTATGTGTGAAATCAGACCATCAGATTTAGATCTCTTGCTCATAGAATTATACACATCTGCTAAACTTGACTTCAGTATCATAATGAGTGAATTTGCTTTGATCAAAGTAAGGAAATGTAAAGTAAAATTATAATAAAAATAATTTCTGTTGAGCAACAGTTACTCAGTTTTTAATTATAGCCCTTTTTGTTTCAGATGAATAATTTATGCATTATAAATAATGTGTGAGGTGCAAACAATACCTGTTCTTTATTATACATCATACAAAAATCAATGTACAGTAGCCACCATAAACAGTAGGATATAGATTTAGTTTTACCTTCAGTTTTTTTAGAAAATTTTTATAATTTGTAATTTATTAATACAGTGTAAAGACACTTCAGCTATCAAGATATTAGCAGTAAATTTTCAGAGTGTTTGGAATAAAGTTCCTGAATCTACTGCCCTCCAGGAAGCGTGTGGCGCACAAATTATTCTCAGGACTGAGACCTGGCTGAACCCTGAGATAGGAAGTTCTGAAATATTTAGTGAGGGTTGAAACGTGAATCGGAAAGACAGATTAGACACCATAGGAGGTGGTGTCTTCATTGCAGTTGACAAAAATATTGTGTCTACTGAGGTTGAAGTAGAGTGTGATTGTGAAGTTATCTGGACACGTGTAACAGGGCTAGGAAAAATAAAGTTAATTGTTGGGTGTTATTACCAGCCACCAGGTTCCACCGTGACAGTTCTAGAATCATTCATTGGGAGTCTACACTCTGTATTGCGGAAATACCTGGATCATGCTATATTAGTCGGAGGCGACTTCAACCTACCTAGTATAGGCTGGGATGTCTATGGATTCATTACAGGTGGTACAGACAAGCCATTGTGTGAATTACTTTTGAAAACATTATCCGAAAATGTCTTGAGCAGCTAAATTGACAACCAACGCGTAATGGAAATATTTTAGATCTGGTAACCACTAACAGACCAGACCTCATCGACGGTGTCAGTGTTGAGACAGGGATTAGTCATCATGATGTTGTCATTATGACTGTGGTTATGAAAGTTAAAAAGTCGGTCGGTCAAGAAGGCTAGGAGAGTATTCTTACTAGAAAGAGCAGATAAGCAGTTGTTAGCATCCCACTTAGTAAATGAACTGACTTCATGTACTTCTGGTACAATGGACGTGGAAGAATTATGGGCAAATTTTAAACGCATTGGACAAGTATGTGCCGAAAAAGTGGGTTACGGACGGAAAAGACCAACCGTGGTTTAACAACGCAATTCGGAGAATGCTCAGGAAGCAAATGCAGTTGCACTCGGGGTACAAGCAAGATCGGGAGAATGAGGACAGGCAAAAGTTTGTAGAGATTCGTGCTGCTGTAAAAAGAGCCATGCACGAAGCATTCAACCACTACCATCGTCATACCTTAGCAAAAGATCTTGCTGAAAACCCAAGGAAATTCTGGTCTTCCATAAAATCGGTAAGTGGGTCGAAGGCTTCCATCCAGTCACTCACTGGTCAGTCTGGCCTGGCAACAGAAGACAGCAAAACAAAAGCTGAAATTTTAAATTTAGCATTTGAGAAATCTTTCACGCAGGAGGATCATACAAACATACTGCAGTTTGAGTCTCGTACAGATTCCCGTATGGAGGACATAGTGATAGACATCCTTGGGGTTGTGAAGCAGTTGAATGGGTTGAAAATAAATAAATCGCCAAGTGCTGATAGGGTTTGAATTCGGTTTTACAGAGAGTACTCTACTGCATTGGCTCCTTACTTAGCTTGCATTTATCGTGAATCTCTTACCCAACGTAAAGTCCCAAGTGACTGGAAAAAAGCGCAGGTGACGCCTGTATATAAGAAGGGTAGAAGGATGGATCCTCAAAATTACAGACCAATATCCTTAACATCGGTTTGTTGCAGGACTCTCGAACATATTCTCAGTTCGAATATAATGAATTTCCTTGAGACAGAGAAGTTGCTGTCCATGCATCAACACGCCTTTGGAAAGCATCGCTCCTACAAAACGCAACTCGCCCTTTTTCACGTGATATCTTCCGAACCATGGATGAAGGGTATCAGACGGATGCCATATTCCTTGACTTCCGGAAAGCGTTTGACTCAGTGCCCTACTGCAGACTCCTAACTAAGGTGCGAGCATATGGGATTGGTTCCCAAATATGTGAGTGGCTCGAAGACTTCTTAAGTAATAGAACCCAGTACATTGTCCTGGATGGTGAGTGTTCATCGGAGGTGAGGGTATCATCTGGAGTGCCCCAGGGAAGTGTGGTAGGTCCACTGTTGTTTTCTATCTACATAAATGATCTTTTGGATAGGGTGGATAGCAATGTGCGGCTGTTTGCTGATGATGCTGTGGGGTACGGGAAGGTGTTGTCGTTGAGTGACTGTAGTAGGATACAAGATGACTTGGACAGGATCTGTGATTGGCGTAAAGAATGGCAGCTAACTCTAAATATAGATAAATGTAAATTAATGCAAATGAATAGGAAAAAGAATGTTTGAACACTCCATTAGTAGTGTAGCGCTTGACACAGCCACGTCGATTAAATATTTGGGCGTAACATTGCAAAGGGATATGAAGTGGGACAAGCATGTAATGGCAGTTGTGGGGAAGGCGGATAGTCATCTTTGGTTCATTGGTAGAATTTTGGAAAGATGTGGTTCATCTGTAAAGGAGATTGCTTATAAAACACTAATACAACCTATTCTTGAGTACTGTTCGAGCATTTGGGATCCCTATCAGGTCAGATTGAGGTAGGACATAGAAGCAATTCAGAGGCGGGATGCTAGATTTGTTACTGGTGGGTTTGATCATCATGCAAGTGTTATAGAAATGCTTCATGAACTCGGGTGGGAGTCTCTGGAGGAAAGGAGGTGTTCTTTTCATGAATCACTACTGAGGAAATTTAGGGAACCAGCATTTGAGGCTGACTGCAGTACAATTTTATTGCTGCCAACTTATATTTCACAGAAAGGCCACAAAGATAAGATAAGAGAGATTAGGGCTCGTACAGAGGCATATAGGCAGTCATTTTTCCCTCGTTCTGTTTGGGAGTGGAACAGGGAGAGAAGATGCTAGTTGTGGTACGAGGTACCCTCTGCCACACACCGTAAGGTGGATTGCGGAGTATGTATGTAGATGTAGATGTAGATGATGCAATAATAGTTTTTTTAAGTAATGATTTATAATAATGCTTCATTTTTATTAAACCTACATAGAAAATTGTGAAATTCACTGACTTATCCTGGAAAATACTGCAGAAAGATAGTTTTCTTGAGAGATGGCGATTAGGATTGGGGGGGGGGGGGTGGCTTTGTTTTGGCACATAAGTTTGGCATTAACCAATATCATCACTGTGTGGACACTACATTCTAATACCAGATGAATCCCATACAAAGTGTTTGTGAAGAGGCCTTGATGGCGTCCACATGTAGCATGACATGAGAGAACATTTTGAGATCTTTCTAAATGAAAATTGGGAAATGTGGGTTGTTTCTGTGGAGGGATACTGTGTATGAAGAGAAATGCAGTTCTTGATCTCCTATATAAGAAGGGAGGATCTCGGTATTGGTAGCCGATGGTATGACGATGTATAAAATCAGATATATCTACCACATTACAGAGAAGGAGCTCTGAAACTTATGGCCCTGGTCCATCACTATATTTCTCAGGCAGCCAAACTGTGATGTTCATGTCATGAGAAAGGTTTGTGTGACCATATCTGCCAAAATGTCCATGATGGATACTGCTTCCACTCAGTAGGTGGGCCTATTAGTAGCCAAAAACATATTCTAAGAGCCTTGCACAGCAATGAGAGGTCTAACCAGGTTGATCTGAATATGAGAAAAACGTTGTGTAGGCTCCTTGAAGGAACCACTAGTTTTGTGGTTATATTGTCCCATCTTAGCGGATAAGCAAACCAAACAAGTCTTTAATGACAACCTGCCATCACACCTCACACATGGCCACACAAATCTGTCAGTACCAATTCATATGGTCCTGCTGGCTCCAGGATGTGCAAGTCCATGGATGGCATTAAAGACTTGTTTCCTAAAACACATCAGAACTAAAGGGCTTAAAAGTTTTTGAGAAATGTCACAGTACACAAGGAAACTGGCCATTGTTAACTTCTGTGGGTGTAACCCTATATTATGTTTCTTGATAAGTTCTGCATCCACAGATCAGTGTCTCGCACTGTAGTCAGTTGCATAAAGTCAAGGCCTGTAGAAATCACATTTATTCTAGATAAATAATTAGCTATAACATTATCAGCACCTCATACGTCACAGATATCAGTAGTAAACTGACCAATAAATTCCAGATGGTGGAACTGTCTAAGTAAGAAAGAGTGACGAGAGGTGCCGTAAGGCAATGAAACCAATGTGTGAATGGTAAAAACTGTGAATTTAAGCACTTCTGTGTTCGGTCTGAAATGCTTAATGGCTTCATAGACTGCCAAAAATTCCATTCCACAGGAACTTCATTTTGTTTGTGACTCTTACAGTGTTCTTGCAAATAACACTGGTGGCTGCCATGTATCACTTAACTTACTTGCTGTTCTAGGTCCACTATTATCATGGTCTGGCCAGCATTAACTACAGTAGTTAGAGGTACAGAGGGAGTAGGATATGCTATAAGCACTGCATCCAATAAGAAGGCCTCAACCTTGTTGAATGCTGATTGCATCTCTGGAGTCCATGTGATAGGGTGTTATCCTCTTGAAGTTGGGCTTGAGAGTGCAGCAGAGAGGGATCGTGTAAGGTTGTGGTGTGGGGGTGATGGTAGCTCTAGAAGTTTTCCATACCCAAAAAATAGTACAAGAGGCTCAGACTGAGTCAAGTCAACCTTATTTTGTAAAGGCAAAATGCCAGAAGAGGTAACCGGGTGATCTTTCTGCCTGAGCAGACATTTGTCTCTATTGATTCGCATCCTGTAATGTGACAGTCTATGAAAAATAAACTGATATGTTTGTCAGGTTCCATAGCAAAATTTGAAAAAATCAACACATTTTTGAGACACATGAAACAGAAGGGCAAGCCATGAAGCACTTCACTGATGAAACACTGCCATGTGTGTGCTGCGTTCTTAAGACCAAACTGTGTTCTTATGTTTTAGAAGAGTCCAGAAGGTGTGGCAAGGTTTCTGGTGCTGTCCAGTGTCCTAGGGGGGGCACAGTAGCTGTTTCATGTTGTGCAGGTCACCCATGTAGCAATGTCATCTTGTAACATTGAAAATTGAGCCTTAGACATCCTGCATCTGTTAATTTGAGTATGTAACACATCATTGTCCACAATAATGCATATTTTTCTTCCTTCAAAGTTGCTACTCTCCCAAGTAATTCACTAAAAATGTTCACTATGGTAAGACTTTTTTAAGAAGGACACTTCAGTATTGATGGGTAAACATTCAGACATCGCTCAGTGGGTGCTGTATCCAGAAATGCTGTATTTTTCAGTTTGTGAGCAATATGTGAATAGCTGATATGTCTATAAACTGTCTCACTGTTCATACAGAGTTAGCCCTTCTTTAAAGACATGTCACTGAGAAAATGGTGAAGAAAAGAACAGGTTCAGCGACATCAGCAATCAGAAATGTTCACTGCAAGATCTTTGTGAATCCCAAACTCATGACCTCACTACATTGTCTGAAAGTAAGTATCTTTGAGTTATTCACAGCAGTGAGCCAGAAGATCACTCTTCACATTTTGCTGGTAGTACACTGAATGCAGTCCAGAGTTGATTGAAAATTACACTGCAGTTTTCCTGGACATACAAGCAGTGTGGTGTAATAAAACTGTTAACAGTGGAATGTCAGCCAGACATGCCTGGTAGAGTCAGAAATCCACCTTCTTGTGACTGAGTTCCACAGCTTACATTAGCCCATATGAAACACAAATTCTTGTAGTGCTGTGCTGTAGGCTCTTTACATGAGACTGGTTAGTCATGCCGATACTCAGTCATTGTCTTCATTTGAGTAGTTGCATAGAGAGGTGCATCTTTTAGCCAGCCATCCAAAGTGAAAATGATACCAACACTGTCTAAAGTGCTAACATCATGGTGAGTGCTGCATAGTCTGGTAGGCTGGGGGCTACTGGGATCAGTGGAACTAGCAGGAATAGCTGTTGGAGAGTGCTGTACTGAGCTAACTAGTTCTGCCAGTGGAAGCTGCTCCCTTCTACCAGCCTCCAGTGTAGCTGCAATTGCGATGCCATTTTCAGTTAGTGGGGTTCCACTTGCATTATCATGTAACAGTGTACTATATATTTCATCAGCAATGAGTAACTGAAGTCCAAATTTGAAGTGTTGACCACAGGAAGTGACTGATTAAACTACACTTGTTTTAGCACTGCAGGGCACACTTCAAATTTGGACACTAGAGACCAGAAATGATGCCAGAATATAGTAGGTAATTTGTCAATGATAATTTCACTTGTGTAGACTTCTTGTATTTAAAGGTCTGTTGGTTTACACACTCACCAAAATGTGTTGTCTTTAAGGTGTGTGTATTTGCACAGCTGTGGAGTGTCAAGCATAGTATCAGACAATAACAGCAAGGTTTGAGAATCTACAATGATCAGAAAAAATTGAAGGCTCTTGATACCATAGAGGGAAATGAAAGTTCTAGGAGATGGAAGCATCTGGTTGTTGCAGCACGTGTGACGGGATCCCGAATTTTCCTCACAGCATGGAAGATGCAATGCTGTAAGTTGTCCATGAGCTGGAAGTCATGCAAAGTACCTGGTCCCTCTCCAAAATTTATTGCCATTGGTGGAAATTAGTTACTCCCTCTGAGATACAAAACAACTGACCTGATGAAGTGGTGTCCACAGTAGCTAGCAGAGTATCCTCACCTTTGAAATGTTTGTCATCTGCCATGGCACTTGTTGGGGTCACCGTTTGTGGGAATGATGATCAGCAATTAAGTGTCAACAAGATTAGTGACACACACTTTGTTAATTTACCAAAAAAATACATGCAACACACAATGGAGAACAAAGCAAGAAGACAATGGCAGGAAAAGACAAACCAAACAGTTTACAACAAAGAACTCATCAGTAAGAAAACAAAGATGTTCCACACTTTTGTCTTGGTCTTAATGTTCAACTAATTGTGTCACCACAAATTCATTGGAAAATATAATTAATGCTGATACATAAGAACTTGAATCTCACCAAGAGGTCTATGTGGATTGTTCATCAGCTCAAAGAATTAAAATGAAGCAACAACTATATGCATTTAACTACCATTGCAATACTAAGCTCTTCATTTTTTACTACAAGAAACTGAGCACCCTGCTCCAAATTAATTTTGAAAGTACTAATACTTTGCACATGAAGGCTTAAGAAAAGAAGTTTATCAATGTCCCATCAAGACACCAAAATCTTTGTAGATATTGCAATGATTTCTTTTCCAAATGGCAGATAAGCATGACTAACTACACAAAGTACCACATAATAAGTCTGTGGAGTTGTGCATAATTAGTCACAATTTGATTCTAACTGTGGAGACCATGTGCTACCACAGATGTACATAAATCATTTCTAGTATAAGTCTTAAAGACTGTTAATGTGACATAACAATACTTATGCTGCATTGCTGAAGATGAGTATGTGGCCCCGTATTAGCTCAGCATAATAAAAGTAAAACTAAGCCTATGGACCTTATGTCAACATTTTTGTCGTGAAATTGAAGTTCCTGAGTTTAGTTCAAGCTGCTGAGTTACAAGTGTATAAAAAGATTTATGAAAACTCTAATTTCATCTAATTTTGATTCACATAATTGTACATTTTAGTTAAACCCAGTAAATTTTATAAGATGACAGATGTGCTTCCTCTTCTTTACAGCCTCCTTCAGGTCTTGTTTTTAGTAATGACATTACATATATCAGAAAAGAGAACGCATGTTATACTCTACTTGTCTACTTCCATATAAAGATATCCTTCTGCCTCAGTTGTCATCCACATATATGCCACCTGGAATAATAGTTTAAAATATAGTTACTGTGAGTATGATACCAGGAGTTCATTAATCACACCAATGTAGTTACTGTAAGATATGGTTTATATGTTTGTGTCAGTGTTAACAGTTTCAGTTAACAATGCTGTTGATAACACTATGCCATCAACACACTTTCTTATTCACTTCACTTTTCATTTGAAACAAAGCTCTTACTCTTTGGGCCAAATACGAGGGTGGGAATGTAAATAATGGCAACCTTTTATTCACAACTGATACTAAAGAGTTACAGGTTTGCACCTGTTACTGTGCTTAAAAGTAGTCACCAGCATTGTGTAGAACTCATTGCCAGGCAATGTGGAAGGCGTAGTATACCGTTAGCAGAGCATGTTCTGTTGATGGTGCGAATGGAGTGGTCTACTGCCTGTCGAGTCTCTGGAACAGTTCTGAAGAGAATGCCACGAAGTGGTTCCTTCATCTTTGGAATCAAATCTAAGTCACAAGGACTTTAGTCCATGGAGTATGGTGAATTGTACAATACCTCCCAGTTCCATCGACAGAACAGAGCAGCCACAGATTGCGCTGTATGCGCCCGCGCATTGTTGTGCAACATGATGGGTGGTTTGCGGAGAAAGTGTCACCAATTCTTTCGCAAAGCTGGTTGCAGGGGATGCTCCAAAAATGAACAGTAATACTGTGCATTGACGGTCTGCTGTGGAAGAATGTAATGCATTTCGATAACACCATCACAGTCGTACATGAAAATCACCATAACTTTAGACTGCTCCGTTCGCACCATCAACAGAACAGGCTCTGCCAATGGTATACTATGCCTTCCACATCGCTAGCAAAGGGTTCTACACAATGCTGGTGACTACTTTGAAGGACAGTGACAGGTGCAAACATGTAACTCTTTTGTATGGGTTGTGAATAAATAGTTGCCACTATTTATGTTAAACCCCTCATAAATCTTTTAGTGAGAATATCTCAACAACACAAAATACGTAAACACCTCATGGATTAGGCCTTAAGCTGACTTCTGCCTACAAGGCAGTACTAGGAGCAATCTATGAGCATTGGACATGTAATTGGCATGTTGCCAATCTCTCCAGCCATTATTGCTAGTGGATGGATCTTGGTGAAGCCACTGCTTCTTTATTCAAGCAGCTCCTTACTTGGCCTCATGAGTCTCAGTGGACCCTGTTACAGACCTCCCAACCCCAGAAAAAAATCTGAGGAAGAACCAAAAATCAAACTTGAGTCCTTCTGCACCAAAGGCAGTGACACTAACTGTCTGTCTATAGATAAAGTAATCAGAATTTTTTTTTCATCGTACAATAATCTCTACCATCATCCACACAGAAACACAAAATATCATTTACTGCTTGTTTTCCTTCCACTAAAGGATGTAGAATTATATTTCAGGGTAAGTCCTTGTATGATGTTATTCACATGGCAATGAGGCCTCCAGAAGAGCAGGGTATGTCATTTTGTGATGTATGTCTGAAATATTATTCAAGTGCACCAGATATGTAACTCTTGCATCCCTTTATGTCAATTCCATCATTAGAGTCCTGGTTCATCACATAGATGCAATTCATGAGAACTGCAAGAATCAGTCAGTAGGAACTAATTTAATAACTGATGGCCTCTTGAATAATTTGTCATTAATGCATATTATAATTTTCACATTACAATTCACATTTGATTTAGAGTGGACTTGCTACAGAAATAAAGGATCTATGTTAGATAAATCTCAGTTTTTCAAATTTATAATGAAGATCTTTCTGGTGACACATTCTTTTATTTTGTTCAACAGTTTTCTCAGTACCTTAAATAAAACCTTTCGTTGTATTCTGTTACTGAAACATACTATAGAAAATCATTGCGTGTAGTACCAGTATGTCTCCAAATATACAGGGTACATTAATGTCATTCTCAAACTATTTTCAAGAACTGAGGTTCTTCACAGAAATGTGTATCTGACTGAAATAATGAGGTTTGTGGCAGATGAAGGATACAACTTATCCTTCCAAACTAATGTCTGTGGTGGTTTAGGCATAAGTTGACTTTGACAGGATTATTTGTGTATGTGTGTGTGTGTGTGTGTGTGTGTGTGTGTGTGTGTGTGTGTGTGTTTTAATGGCTGGCATATTATCTCAATAACAGTAAGAAAATTGTCACTTGAAGAGAGTATATCCCATTAACATAACTAAGCTGACACTCAAAACAGTATAGTTCAACGGCTTAAACATACATAGCCTATGATGGAGGAGTTAAGTCATCTGCTATCACTCAGTAAGAGAGAGTTGAAGTAAGAGTCTATTAATTTATTTTACTGACAGCATGAGGTACCTGGCATTTATGTGATGTATTTTAATATGTAAATCTAATTATCTGAATGTTGATATTGTAATGCATTCATCGTATATAAACTAATGTATGTCTGCTTCATATGTCATTTATTTGTCTTAATATATTTGTGAAAATCCGTGATATAACTGTCAGATATTTCATACCTCCTTTTCAACAACTGAAGTAACTAATACATGTTTACTTCTCTAGGTTGCTGTTGTACCAACAGACTATGGACATGCATTTGATATAGAAGTTTTAGATGGGAATAAAGTATATGGATGGAGATTTAAGACAGAGCCTGAAGAGAAGCAACAGTTTCTTTTAGGAAATTTGTGTGGCCATCTTGTTCAGTTCAAGGAACATCCATTTGTAGGATTTTAAAAAAAATACATTTTGTGTGCAGGTTATGTTGCTTTCCTGTTATATCACACACCAAAACTATATATGACCACTGTGTGTAGTTTTGAGCAACAAATACATTCTGGTATCTTCCGTTTTTTGCATTCACTTAAGTTACAAAGTATTATTTAAAGTACATCTGTCTATGAGTGTTATTTGAAAATTCATCTGATTTTTTAGCTCTGTGCTTCCAGTGTGAGATATAATAACACTTGCGTGCTCTAACAGTAGCTTTCAACAGATTAATTGTATGTTTATTGTGTTGTTTTTTTTCCAAAGTTATCTTTAAGGTTTCTTATGATATTGTAATTGCTGACACATTTTTATGAGTATGTGATTAAATTTTTATGAGCAAATAAATGGGAACAGGTTACTGACACTTTGATGATAATACTAATGTTTAATATGCAGTGAGCTATGATATTTATGGATTTAAAATGGCATATAGCATTGTGTTCATTATTGATGCACATGATTTTCTTGTAGCTCACAATGTAGCAGCAGGTTAATAGGGGACACCCTTTTCTCAGTACACTACATAAATTTACTTACTTTTAAAGAATTATGATGCAAATTCATGCTGCAAATATGTAAGCAACTAAAATTCTTATAAAAAGCAACAAAAAGGACTGTAACTGATATTTGGGCTGTTGTCTCTTAAGGAGGTTTTAATTTATGAGTTGATTTATCCAGCTTCTGATTCACTCGAGTGAAAGATTTAGTTCGACTATATCTCTCCTAATCTTGATTGATTTTCCTAATTCCACTTTTCCAATAATATACATGAATAATATCAGATCCTTAACTAATTATCAGAAAGCTCATCCATTTAATTATTAATGCCACTGGCTGATGAAGTAGTTTTCTGTTGCAATGAAATTACTTGAAGGAAAACGTTTCTGAAATTAAGAGCAGTAAATTTTCTGACATAGTAATGTAAATGTTCCTTTACCATTGTCAAAGTCCTTAAGTTTTGTGTGTAAAGGATAACACCTTATTAAAGCCACCTTTTGTGGCATATTATAAGGTTCATGTGCTCCAGTGAGACTTTTGCCCATGCAAGTAATAGCAATGTACAGCTTCCAGCAATACCAATCAGGCTGAATACATTTGAAAAGAGAGGGTGACAAATTGAGTCCCACATCACAATAGTGCCTACCTGCATTGTCCATCCTGCTCATGAGTCTCGATGATCAAAGTGTTGTAGGACAGCTGTAAATTGATTTCCAGGAATTATACTAACAATGTACACTACACAAACATTCAAGTAATGTGCCTTTTCCCACACTTATTATGACCACAAACATTATGATGACCAGATCCAGTTTCATATCAGATGCAGTATGCAAGTAGGTACCATCACTTTACTGTGTTACTGTACATAAAAGTAGCATTAATGAAGTAGGCACACTATAAAGTCACAGTTCTTTCTTAGCCCAATCATAAAACAATGCAGTGGCTGTGTAATAATAAAACAATGCACACATTGAAAACAAGTTTGTACAAAATCATACACTTTATCAAAGTTAACGTATTGACTGACATTTATATGTTGAGTGAAAAATACTGGTGGCTGACTTTCATATAATGTTACAAACTGAAACATTCATGTATATTTTATTTATGTTTTACTTCATTGCTTGGCAGCCATGACTTTCACAGAGATTTTTAACACAGTGAATGACACCAACAGCCTGACTGTTATGGGGTGGTGCATGCTATATAAAGACAGGTGTATGAATGTATTGTGACTCTGGAAATTAGATTTTGGTTTGAAAAAAGGCTAGGTTAGATTTAGTTAATTCAGATGGACTATATGTAATGACAGTAATCTTATTTAAAATATGTGGTGGTTTAGCAAAATACAAAAGATCATGGAACAGTGTTATAGCAGCCATTTTGGAAATAACCCTCTCAGAAGTACAGGGAACATATTTAGGTTTACAATCATTTCTGCCAAGTTCTACTAAACCTTAAATAATGGCTTAATTACCTAGTGATGGATATCATTTGGTCCAGGAAATTTAAATTGACAAAAGTATGGTGGTAAAAGTTGGACTCTAACAAGCACAATGGCTAAACTTGAAAAAGTTAGCGTAGATGCAAAGAAACTAATGATATTAGCTGCCAGTGGGCATTGATGTAAAACAGTGGGGATGTTGAAAATTTGTGTGGGACTGGGATTCAAAGCTGGGTCTCCTGCTCACTAGGCAGAAGTGCTGACCACTGCACCATCAGGAAACAGTTGTCATAACTATTGCACAGACTACTCTAGCATCTACCCTGTCAGATCCAAATTCTAAACTTCTCCACACACTACTGATGTAGTGACACTTGCCCTTTATCCTCATTACTCACAGTATTTCATTGATTCCTGTAACAGTTCAAGAATTATGTGCATATGCACTGATGTGATTGAAGTGATCATTGGGTGTCCCCACCTCAGCTATGTATGTGATGTCTGTTCATTCTGACATCTCCAAAAGAACCAACCCCATTGTGACCCTGCAGCTACTATGAAACAAGATGCAAAGGAATGAGATTAGTTGTCAGTGGGAATCGATGTAAATCAATGGGGTAAACTGAAAATTTTTGCTGCACCAGGATTCATATCCAGGTCTCCTGCTTACTAGGCCGATACACTGACCACTGTGCCATCCAGACACAG
This sequence comes from Schistocerca americana, assembly GCF_021461395.2. NCBI lineage: Eukaryota > Metazoa > Arthropoda > Insecta > Orthoptera > Acrididae > Schistocerca > Schistocerca americana. The sequence goes on from NC_060130.1 coordinate 479,525,754, forward strand.
TGGTCATTGCGGCTGCATGGACCAACTTAGAATGCCTCCCATCAGAACCAAATTCTCAACCTATCCACACACTACTGACATAACACCCCTTGCCCATTATCCTCATTACTTGTGGCATTTCACCAATTCCCATAAGAGCTTGAGTGAGTGGGCATCCACATTAAAACGATCATTCTTTGCGCTCACCTTAATTATGTATGTGGTGTCTGTTCTTTCAGGTATGTCTGAAAGAACAAACACCATTTTGATCTTATAGCCACTATGAATCAAGATGCAAAGGCATTAATGACTTTAGCTGCCAGTGGGCACTCATAAAAATCAATAGAACAGTTGAGAAATTGTGGCAGGCTACAATTTGAACCTGGGTCTCCTGCTCAATAGGCAGAACTACTGACCAGTGGACAATCAGGACACAGTGGTCATTGCAATAGCATGGACTACCCTAGCATTCCTCCCATCAGACTTGTCCAAACACTACTGATGTAGTGATCGTTGCACATTATTCCCATTACTTGCGGCATTTCACCAATCCCCATAAGGTTTCAAGCATGGTGTGCATCCCCACTGAAGTGGTAATTGGCCGCCCACCTTAATTGTATACAGGGTGTTACAAAAAGGTACGGCCAAAATTTCAGGAAACATTCCTCACATACAAAGAAAGAAAATATGTTATGTGGACATGTGTCCGGAAACGCTTACTTTCCATGTTAGAGCTCATTTTATTACTTCTCTTCTAATCACATTAATCATGGAATGGAAACACACAGCAACAGAACGTACCAGCGTGACTTCAAACACTTTGTTACAGGAAATGTTCAAAATGTCTTCCGTTAGCGAGGATACATGCATCCACCCTCCATCGCATGGAATCCCTGATGCGCTGATGCAGCCCTGGAGAATGGCGTATTGTATCACAGCCATCCACAATACGAGCACAAAGAGTCTCTACATTTGGTACCGGGGTTGCGTAGACAAGAGCTTTCAAATGCCCCCATAAATGAAATTCAAGAGGGTTGAGGACAGGAGAGCGTGGAGGCCATGGAATTGGTCCACCTCTACCAATCCATCGGTCACCGAATCTGTTGTTGAGAAGCGTATGAACACTTCGACTGAAATGTGCAGGAGCTCCATCATGCATGAACCACATGTTGTGTCATACTTGTAAAGGCACATGTTCTAGCAGCACAGGTAGAGTATCCCATATGAAATCATGATAACATGCTCCATTGAGCATAGGTGGAAGAACATGGGGCCCAATCAAGACATCACCAACAATGCCTGCCCATACGTTCACAGAAGATCTGTGTTAATGACGTGATTGCACAATTGCATGCGGATTCTCGTCAGCCCACACATGTTGATTGTGAAAATTTACAATTTGATCACTTTGGAATGAAGCCTCATCCCTAAAGAGTACATTTTCACTGAAATGAGGGTTGACACATTGTTGGATGAACCATTCGCAGAAGTGCACCAGTGGACGTCAATCAGCTGCTGATAGTGCCTGCACACGCTGTACATGGTACAGAAACAACTGGTTCTCCCGTAGCACTCTCCATACAGTGACGTGGTCAACGTTACCTTGTACATCAGCAACTTCTCGGGACACCTTCGTTCTGGAAATCTGTCTCGATACAAACGTACCACGCCACGGCTATTGCCCTGTGCTAGTCCATACATCAAATGGTCATCTGCCAACTCTGCCTTTGTAAACATTGCACTGACTGCAAAACCATGTTCATGATGAACACTAACCTCTTGATGCTACATACTGATGTGCTTGATGCTAGTACTGTAGAGCAATGAGTCGCATGTCAACACAAGCACCAAAGTCAACATTACCTTCCTTCAATTGGGCCAACTGGCGGTGAATCGAGGAAGTACAGTACATACTGAAGAAACTAAAATGAGCTCTAACATGGAAATTAAGCGTTTCCGGACACATGTCCACATAACATCTTTTCTTTATTTGTGTGTGAGGAATGTTTCCTGAAAGTTTTGCCGTACCTTTTTGTAACACCCTGTACAAGTGGTGTCTGTTCTTTCAGATGTGTCTGAAAGAATAGACATCACATATATAATTAAGGTGAGGACAGGCTCTGATCACTTCAGTGCAGATGCACACCATGCTCAAAATCTTACCAGAATCATCAAAATGCCATGAGTAATGAGGATAACTGGCAATGGGCACTGCATCAGTAGAGTGTGGATAGGTTGAGAATTTGGGTCTGACAGGAGGCGTGCTATGGTAGTCCACGCAGTTTGCGATGAATATTGTGCCCGGATGGTGCAGTGCTCAATGTATCATCCTAGTAAGCAGGAGACTGGTGCTCAAATCCTGGTACAGCACAAACTTTCAACTTTTCCCATTGATTTATATCAGTGTCCACTAGCAGCTAGTGTAATTAACTCCTTTGCATCTTGATTCATAGTGGCTGCCGGATCAAAGTGGTGTCTGTCCTCTTGGACATTTCCAAAAGAACAGAACCACATATTTAAGTTAACTAGTTTCAGTAAAATCAAAATATGTTACTATATAGTCTGGATGTCAGTCTCCGTAGATAGAGAAATCTATTGACTCAAAATGTTTTCCCCCTTGTGTACTCTAGAGATGGATTTTCAAGTAGTGTTATTAAACATGTTTTTAAACAAAAGTAATTACAGATTTGCAGTCAGCTCATCTTAAGACTAAAACTATGTTAATGAAACTGAAAGGAATCAGTATGAAATAATAGATGGATAGATTTGTTTTGAGACTACCTGTACATGTTACAGAGAATCAGAATCAAACAGCAATAATAATTAGTTAGCAGATGGGAGATTCCAGTATGCTCTGTGTCATCACTCCCAGCTGGGTTGGGGATTTTCTCTGCCCAGGGACTGGGTGTTTGTGTTGCCCTCATCACCATCATCATTCGTGATAGTGGCTAGATTGGACTGCGTAAAACACTGGAGTGTGAAAAAATTGGGACTTCGTATGGGTACCGATGACCCCACAGTTGAACACCCCACAAACCAAACATCTTCACCATCATCATCTGTTTCATCACACCCCCTCACCTCACTCACCTTTATTGATGTATACAGATTGATATTCACAAAACGTGACTGGAAATTTGATGGGAGATGGCTGGTTTTTAAATACTCTTCTATAATCATAATAAACAACGACAATTCAATTAATCGGATAATAAGAATATCACAAATATGTCATAAAATAGGCGGTATATTAATGTTGGACAGTTTTATAGACATTACATATATGTGCATATTGAAAATTTCTTTATAAAATACAACTCCTTTTGCAACAATTTTTACTTTAATGCGAGGTATAGCCTCTCATTTCAAAGGTCAAAGATACGGCTCCATTTCCCAAGCACTTATCTCAGTGCCTATGTTTTCACTCATTCTCAGCATTCAGATACATGTAAAAGTTTAGGCAACATGCTATGTCTGTAACGCAATATGTATTACTCATAAACTTGAAAAAATTAATTCATACAATGTTATGGATCTAACACAGGTCATAATTACATACGATACAACAACTGTTACATAATTAAGCATAAACTCATTTATAAAGGATGGAAAAAAAGCATCCCGTCATCAGGCCACATGTGGCCCACCGGGACCATCCGACCGCCGTGATATCCTCAGCTGAGGATGCGGATAGGTAGGGCGTGTGGTCAGCACACCCCTCTCCCAGTCATTATGATGGTTTTCTTTGACCGGAGCTGCTACTATTCGGTCGAGTAGTTTCTCAATTGGCATCACGAGGCTAAGTGCACCCCGATAACCACTTTCTCCAGTTATGAATACTTAACCATGAGTTCATGCCACATGATTTCATGAATGTAACATTCTACCATACCTGATACTAAATCCCTAAGCAATTGCTTCCTCAACCAACATTACATTTCTCCACTATACACAGTGAATTACCTAAAACTTGCACTGCAGATATTGCTGAAATGGAAAGTGCTATTGATGCCTGGTTCTCCCAGAATGGATTGGTAGTCAGAGGCTCACATTGTTACCTAAGAAACAGAGTGTAGCAATACTTAGGAAGTATATTTTTTGTGCAAACATATACTTTTTTTAAATGTAACAATGCCTATTGGCATTATCAAAATAAAAGAAAGGTAAATGAGAATGTCAGTGGTGTTTACTGCAGGTTTCTAGTGTGAGTCATTTACGAGATACATATTTTGAAAAGTTTCCACACTGACATTTGTTTGTGCCATTCAACCTGCATAGTTGCTATGTACAATGTTATGTTTGCTAATAGTGCGCTTGTGTGTTCCTTTAGTGCATTGTGACATACTAGTCAGTTATTGAGTGACAGTCCAAGCAGTAGGCCATGAGCGGGCAATGTTCATGGTGTATGGAGAGTGTAGGAATAATGCAGTTTGTTCTTCTAGGGTGCATGTGGCAAGATATCCCAATAGACACCAAACATATTGGCAGTTATTTATCAAACTCTTCAGCCAGTTATGTGAAAGCAGTAGTGTAACACCTACACAATGTAACAGAAGGAAACAAGCAACAATAGAAGACAAGGAAATTAATGTTTTGCTGTGGTTGCTGTTGAACCACATGTTAGCTCCCTCAGCTCATAGACACATTTTTCATAGATGGAACACTGAATGTGCACAAGTATCACAGCCTCCTCATGTACCACCTTCCACGGATGCTAGAAGCTATTCCTCAGCTGAATAGGAGGAACCTGTGGTAATAACACGATGGCTGTCCAGCACGTAGTGCAATAAGTACTACAGCATGTCTTCACGAATTGTTATCAAATCATTGGGCTGGACACAGAGCACCTGTGAACCATTCACGGCTTGCGTTTATCCCATTTATTTGTTGTCATCTTCTATTATGGTACTACCACCTCGTTTTCCTATTCCATTTACTGGCGTCACTACTTCCTGCCTTACTTGCCCGTTAGTGGCAGCAGCAGCACATATCAATAAGTGCACTGCCATACCACCTCTGGAGCTACTGATAATATTTCCGGGACATTGTGTGTCTGGCAGTCAGTTTGGGATGGACCAGCAGTGCAGTCCAGATGCAGCAGCAGTGAAGTCGGGGATGGAGCGCCGGTGAGGTGCCGACAGCCAGTGCTCGCCAACCATTGGCGACACACATGCACTGTCCAACGGAGGGAGATTGGAGCAGGACAACCGTTTGTTGGTCATTCGGTTGGTCATCTCATCGGCCAATGTATATTTGGTCAACCACCACTTCCGAGCCTGGCCAGTTGGTCGCTTGGTGTGGAGCAGAGAGGAAATCTCCGAAGCATGTAGTTTGGCCGGGGCCGGTGCCAGTGTCCACACGCAGTCGGAGTATGAGGGGCGGTTCCAATTGCTACAAGCCCCGTGGCTCATCAAAACCATTTATGAAAGTTAAGTTATCCTGTCGCTTGGTCCATTGCCTGTCTGTCGGTTGGTTTGCCATCGGATTGGGAATGCCTTCAGTCGATTTTGAATTTGACTTGTTTTGCTCTTAAGGCCTTCAGCCTAAATTAAAGAACTGTTCACGTAAGGCCTTTGGTATTTAAAAAATGATTGATGTTATGGAGTTTTAAGTCTTAGGTGTTCAGCCAATTTGAATTTAACTTGTTTGCTCTTGAAGTGTCTGATTCTGTCGGCTGGTGTGGCCGAGTGGTTCTAGGCGCTACAGTCTGGAACCACGTGACCGCTATGGTCGCAGGTTCAAATCCTGCCTCGGGCATGGGTGTGTGTGATGTCCTTAGATTATTTAGGTTTAAGTAGTTCTAAGTTCTAGGGGGCTGATGACCTCAGAAGTTAAGTCCCATAGTGCTCAGAGCCATTTGAACCATTTTTTTTTTTTTTTTTGTCTGATTCTTTGGGCCTTCAGTCTAACTAAAGAACTGTTTTAAGATAAGGCTTTTCCTTTTAAATTTCTGTTTTGGTTGAGTTTTGCCTAACGAAGAACTTTTTTTTTTTTTTTTTTTTTTTTGTAGAAAAAAGATGTTGTTTAGCCTTAAGTGTTGGGCTTTCAGCCAATTTTAAATTCAAATTGTTTGCTCTGAAAATCTCAGATTCACTGGGCCTTCAGCCTAAATAAAGCACTGTTGCAAGATAAGGCTTGTCTTTTAAATTTCTGATTATGCTTGCATTTTAAGTTATTGGCCTTCAGCCGTTTTTAAATCAGAGTGGCTTTCAGCCGATAATTAAGTCCAAAGATTAAACCTGTGTGTTAAAAAGAAAAATACTATCGGTTGCTCCAGAGGTGGTACAACAGTGCACTTATCGATATGCGCTCCTGCTGCTGCTCACAGGCAAGTAAGGCAGGAAGTAGTGACCCCAGTAAATGGAATAAGAAAACGAGGCAGCAGTACCATAACACAAGAAGACAACAAATAAAAAGGGATAAATGCAAGCCGTGCATGGCTCAACCTGTACCTTGGCTGGCCTGTTCACTGGATCTGACACCTATAGACTTTTTTCTGTAGCGAAAGCTTGTAGCAAGGACATACCAACTACACTCAATGATACGCGACAATGTATTACAGCAGCCTGCTCAGCCATCTCTGTTGAAATGCTAGCACATGTGCAGTAGTCATTATATACAGAGAGGAAGCATGTATTGTCTCTGTCAGTGCTCATTTTGAATACAACCTGTGATATTCAACTGTCTCTTTAGTGGACAGACTCCACATAACTAGTGAGTGCATTGGCATTGTTCTTTAGTGCATGCTATTACAGGTATCGAACAACTGTTGGTGTGGGAACTTTTGAAAATGAGATATCTCATAAATGACTCGTACTAGAATCCTGTAATGAACACCACTGTTATTCTGATTTACCCTACTTTTTGTCTGTTAATGTCAATAGACATTGTTCCATTTAAATAAAGATATATTTGCAGAAAAAATATGCTTCCTAATTATTATCATAATCTATTGATTGGCTAACAATATGAGCCACTGCCTACCAATGCATTGTATGAAGACCGTACATCAATATCACTTTCAATTTCTGCAACAGTTGTGTTGATTCACTGTGTACATCAGTATAATCATTTTCATGACAATAATCAACATCATCATCATCCAAAGCCATAACACATTTGCATTTCTCTCTTTTTTACTATCATATATCTTGTTCTTTTACAAGTCACTATGAAATTTCATCAGCAAATATAAAATTACCTTACAGAAACGTCATGACACTAGTATAACATTCACTTCCTCATCACCATATTACAGATAACAGTTCTAGCAACATCATTCATATTCGTCACCTAGTTCATACAGATCAGGATGGGAGCATATTGATTTCTCATATAGTTGTTGTTCTGCAGTGACTGATAAAAACTTCATTTTACAAGTATACAAGGAATGTCTGAAAATATTGTTACTCATGATAAAAACTTCAGATCTCTGCTTCCAGTATTATCTCTAATGACATTTGTATTATTTTGTTTATTAACTTGGTTATTATAGCATGCCAGTGGAAACCAAACTAAGTAAGTTCCAATAATATATAAAAACTACAAAGTCTTAATCAGGTCCAATAGAACATGGTAGTAAATCATTAGATACCATTTAACAAATTCATTCAGTGAATATGCAATTTATATCCTAAAATTACTTACATTACAGCCAAAAATTCAAAGTCCACATTACAAACAAGATAAGAGAACAAAATAATTTTTTCACATGTAAATATAAATCTGTATGAAATAATAATATTCCTTCAAAAACAATTACTTAAAAATTTTTCAGATATAACTACTAATTAAGAAAACTTTTTCAATAAGAGGCAAAATATTGTTGCAGCACTAACCTGCCAGGAGGTCTCCATTGCCTCTCATTTAATTAATCTGTGGAATTCTTTCCCTTGGAAAGTCAAATACAAAACTAATTTTGTTGGCACACTTTCCATGAATATACACAATGTAACTGTTACTGTACATTTTAAATTCACATTTTCTTTTAAGTTTATTGACAAACGAAAACTGTCTACTTTTTTACCACAAACAGACATGACTATGGGAAATCTCTTAAATATTTTTAGACTTCATGACCTTTCTATATCTTTATTCTTCATCTCTACATATTTATTTCTCAACATGGTCAGTCTGTAAGAACCACGTTTCTGCCGACAGGAGACCAGTTTGTTGATACCGTCACTGTAGAATGTTTGACTTCATTGTCAAAGGCACAACCTACCTCCACTTACACTGCTTTATCACTGCCAAAATGAAGTCTTCAAGGGTGTTCTTTAAGTTTTGAAAACGAATTAAAGTCAGATGGGGTGAAGTCAGGACTGTATGGAGAATGATTGAAGATAGTGAACCCAATGTGTGGCACTGTTGTGGATGTCACACCACTTGTGTATGGTCTAGCATTATCATGCTAAAGGAGAGGGTACTCCATGCATGTATGAACTCTTCAAATTCATGCTTTCATTCCTCTGAGGGTTTCTGATGTACTGACATAGTTACATTACACACTGCCACGTTACATTCAACAACTCAGGGCCTTCTAGGGGCAGAGGGTTGCATATTGTGTCATCATAATGAGGAAGTCGATCCAGTAATGTGCATAGGTCCAGCCATCCCAATTTAGGTTTTCTGTAATTTCCCTAAATTGCTTTAGACAAAAGCTGGGATGGTCTTTCGAAAGGGCACAGTTGACTTCCTTCCCCATTATTCCTTAATCCGAAGGGAACAATGACTTCGCTGTTTGGTATGTTCCCCCAGATCAACCAACCAACCATAACATGAGTTTGTGTGACTTGTATAGATTCAGGTGCAAGGATACATTTAGGGGCAAATTATCCCTCTAACCCTTCCATTAATGTATTGTTATGCTAATTGATTTATAGCCCCCTGGGGATAATCCTTCCTTCTGGGAAACCCTCAACTCTCTGGCAAATGCCCACTCCTCACCCCTCCCCTTCGCTGATACAAGTACACTTAACGTTACACGCAGCCACAGTACATGCAACAATTCAGACACTTCTAGGGCAGAGGGTTGCAGCTCGTGTCAGCATAATGGGGAGATCGATCCAGTAATATGCATAACATGAATAGTGGGGTAGTAGTAGCATGAGCACATTTTGTTTGTATGGCTTGCATACATACAGGGGCAAATTATACCTCTTCCCCCTACATGTAACATATTATTATATTAATTTATGATCCCCTGGGGATAATCCATCCTTCTGAGAAACTCCAACCCCTCCTCATTCCTCTCAGTCTCCAACACCCCACTGGAAAACCCCAATCCCCCCTCCCTCTCACCAATACATGCACACATTATGCTAATTGATTTATGACCCCCTGAAGTAATCTGTCCTGAAAAACCTCCCATCCTCCCCCCCTCATTCTCTTCATCCACCACCTCCCCTCAGGGAAATCCCCCTCACTTATGCAAAAACACATTTTATATAAAATTAATTGACTAATTAATATGATTAACTATGATGAACTGATCAATTACTTAATTAACTCCTCTGCCTCTAGAGAACCCCTAGCTGTCCCCTACCATCCCCCACATCCCCCTCTGGAAATTAGCAGGAAAAAGACTCAGTCTGTGCTGAGCTGCTGGAGAGGAAGGACGGAAGTAGTTTATTTTATATATTTTAGGTGCTATCTTGTTGGAAATTAACGGGAAAAGCTCAACTCCTCCCCTCCTCTCCTCTCCTCACCACCTACCTGGAGAAATGACAGGCTCAGTCTGTGTCTTATTGGAAAATTTTCGTGTATGCTCGCTTTAAAATGTGGGGATTGGCCGAGTTAGTCCACAGTGCCACCATCAGAGGACATCCCACTCCTGCCTCTCGCTCCCACTCTCCCCACCCCTTCTACAAAAAGTTGATGGGAAAAATCGCTCAATATGTGCTGAGCTGGCGCATTGGAAGGATTCCACTAAAAGCAATTCAACAACATTGCAAAGGGCAGCTGTCAGCTTTATTTAGCTTGCAAGGCATGCAGTTTGTTTCCGAAAATGGATGCATGTAAACTTTTTATGCTCTATTAAAACACACATTTCCTCCCATGTCCATATGCTAATCATGTTGTTCTGTCTGTGGCACACCTAAATATAAATTTTTATATCCATGAACATGTAATAAGACAAAATGGAAGAGACATGTCCAGTTAGTAAGGATATTAGCTTATAAATGTTCAAACAATCAAAGAAATTCACTCCTACGGAGAGCACTCGTATATTTACATAACATAAAATATTACATAAACTATATCTGTTAATGTGATAAGAAAGTCCCTTAGCCTATTAGATAACATAAAAGTTAAAACAAAAATCTGGGCCCAGTAGGTCACCAACCCACTACCAGCTGTTTTGTAATGTGGCACTTCTACCAAATACTCTGTTCTGAAGCTCTGTAATGAATGACCTATTTTATGTTAGAGTCTTCTCAAGAATTTAAACACTGATTTGTTACTAACCAAAATTTAATTATAACAAATCGTAGCAAGAACAACATGTTTTTCTTGAATCTTCAATGTGCTGTAGCGTTAAAACGTTGTACTTGAATAACATGAGAGTTATAACAAGAAAATAACTAGATGCAAAAGTAGTTTAACCATTTTCACATCATTTTATTGCAACAAATCGTACCAATAATGATGTGTTCTAGAGAGATTCAGTGTACTGGTGTTTAGAAATAGTACACAGGGTGATTTTTTCCACCGTGTACAAACTCTAGGTATTGATCGACGAAAGGATACGGAACAAAAAAGGTCTAATGAACTTATGACCAGAAATGCCTGGTTTCCATGCTAGAGACCATTTATTCAATCATATTTTGTTACAGTAACTGCAGTCTAATACGTGCTGTACCATGCAGCCACAGTTACAGTATGCATGGTTTCTCCTATAGGGTGGTACTGTTCCTCATACGTCAAGCCCTAGTGCCCTCTCCTGCCAAAGTAATTGGTAATGTTGTGTCCGATTCACTTGTCTTGTTGACTCATCTTGTAATGGATGCAATACAGCGTTGCACACAACGGTTCTATATTTGAATCTAGAGCTTGCTGACATGGTGTCTACTTATGGAAAGGCAAATGGCAATGGGCGGTGGGCAGCCAGGATGTGTCAAAAGACCTATCCCCACTGTTAACAAGCACAGCATTCAATGTTTTCAACAGGATTTTGCGATTTGTCTGAGACAGGGTAATTTCAGGAAGCAGGAAATCATCAAGGAACCATCCGAAATGTTCAGACACCATACTTGGAGGAAAATGTGATTAACACTGTGGAAGGTGACCGCCATGTCAGTACCAGGGAGTTGGCCTTACTTGCGACCGACTTTCCACATCAGAAGCAGTTTTGTCACTGGTTGCTTCACCAGGCAACTGGAATTTCTGTCATCCATCCTTTTCGTAGATGATGCTACCTTTATGCGAACTGAGATCTTCAAATTTCATAATATTCATCTGTATGATAGTATGCAGAACCCCATAGTATGGTGACAGCGAATCGTCACCATCGGTGGAGCCAGAATGTTGGACCGGGCTAATTGGTGACTGTATTTTGGAATGAGCCTTCCTTCCACATCGCCACTTTGCAATCATCTAAACGACCGAATAGTAAACTAATACTTAGTATGTGTTGGGCGGCTTTTGTGATCAAGTGGAAATTTGAGGAGATGGTGCGTTTGCGCTGGACCGTTATTCCCTCCCATGTAAATTGTTCAGTTGACTGCTTCTGCACATATCACGCCTTTATTTAGTTGAGAGAAGATCGATTGTGGTGTGTGGAAGACATGTTTGCCCGTTCTCTGGACATGGGAAAGACCTTAGTTGGCTTGTAAATTACAGGGCTGATTTGGGATCTGTTACATAACCGACATCGGTATTCGAGAGTGAAATAACAGTTTCCTCTATTTGTTTCTAGTTACTAAGTGGCTTACAGCACGCTGCACCTCGCTAAAGTTTGGAGTTTGTAGAGAAATAATTTCGAGTTTATATCTTGGGAATTATGTTGCGCTAGCGATCGGTAGTATGCCACCTATTGCTTGAAATCGAGAAGTACGACGAAAATGGTATAATATTATGCAAAAAATATGTGTGTTCTTGTAATTCCAGAGTCTGGAGATGTGCATAGAAAAGCGATCAAGCAAGGAGCAGAAACAGTAACGCGTTTGTGCCGAGGGGAAAAGATCTCCAATTTGCAGAAGAGTTCTTACATCGACTTCAGTCCTACATCCTTTATTCATCGACAAAGATGTAATGGGGGGAGGCTTTTTTGCTGTGCAAAAGCGACACCTGGCTGGTGCAAGTGTGGACGTAGAATAATTTTTTTATGCACCTATAATTCATAGTCAGAAATGTTATGCTGCTGCTTGAACGTGAAGGTACTGTGACTTATGTTCCGACATACGTTTGTGGGAAGTAATCAAACTACTATTCACGCAAAAACGAGGAAAGATTGCGTATGTCTAGTAGTATTGGAAGGATAGGTAGGACATGGTGAATTGTGATTTCAACGCACTGAGAAGTATATCCGAACGTAAGTGATGACAGATTCATTTCGTAAACAGCTGCATAATATAGCAATGCAAGTTTTCAACTGTACATGCTATAGTGTAGACACTGGACGGGGAATACGGCTGTAACAATACGTCCCCTCATCGGCAGCCCTAAGCGGACCCTAGAATTTTCCTTGCTGTTCTATCGATAGTGATGTTGATTAGAGTACACCAACCCGCGTTGGTAATGCCTTTCCAAGCATTACGGCCGCGGGTGCGGTATTCATTATTTGAACACAGTTCCAGACACCTGTCCTTCATAACACGTGTTTGAGAGAATCTTGGCAACACCTTCCAGAAGCGCTGATGCAACGACTTTGTCAGATAATTTCCTAGGACTGAGGAGAATCGAGACATGTAGCAAGTGGGACTGCAGGTAAATCACATTTTTTTTCTGGCGCTGTACAGATATAAAAGATAACTGCACTGTTTGCGTAAAATGTGTATATATTGCAGTGTAATGTTACTGTTGCTTATGTTGTGGCATGACCAGAGAAAATGAGTGTGTGTCCTATCGTGCGGGACGTAAAGATTAAGGACATTGATAACCACGAGAGATTTTTTATGTGGAAAATTATGTGCGCTGAGATTCGTTGCAGAGGAAACATTACCTGTACATCGATCGGTGTCAGACTGCAGCAGTAATCGCAATATTTAATTGTAGTTAGATTGTTAAATATTCTTGTGAGTCTTGTATGTATTTTATGATCGGTAGACAACTTTTGCAGGGTTTAACTGTCAGTGCAATGTAACAATCTGTACAAAATAATTTTGCCTCTGAAAGTTTTGTCTGCATATAACAATGGCCGATGGTGCTCCCAGACCGACAATTTGACGGGTAAATTCACTGATGGACAGGTTGTCCTGTTAAGAATGTCCCCTGGGAAGCATTGCAACATCTCTAGGCGGTGGACCGAATCACAGCTATGTGTCATCAAACCAGCAACGGTACCTGGGTGAACACGTATGTTGATAGGAATTTCTCAAGTGTAAAGTATGAAAGAGATGTCAGCGCCTCATCCTTGCATAGCCTGAACTGTCGTGGAGTAGCTTTGCTGGGATCGCCAGTGCACCCGGACTCCAGTGTCAGAGTCAGGTGTCGGTCGGCAGGAGGTGATTTTTATTATTAGCGATCTTTTGTTTAAACTATATTCCATCTAAATATATAATCTGCTAGCCACCAAGCAGTGTGTGGTGGAGGGCGCTATTCGCACCAAAGCAATACTTCCCTCCTTCTGTTCCATTTGCTGTTCGCGCAAGGGAAAAACGACTGTCCGAACGCCTCAGTACGAGCTCCAATTTTCCTTATCTTTGAATGGAGATCATTGCGCCATATGAAAGTTGGCGGTAATAATATATGTTCTACACCCTCGCCGGCCGGTGTGGCCGAGTGGTTCTAGGCGCTACAGTCTGGAGCTGCGCGACCACTACGGTTGCAGGTTCGAATCCTGCCTCGGGCACGGATGTGTGTGATGTCCTTGGGTTAGTCAGAATTAAGAAGTTCTAAGTTCTAGGGGACTGATGACCTCAGAAGTTAAGTCCCACAGTGCTCAGAGCCGTTTTTCTACATCCTCAGCGAAGATAGGATTTGGAATTTAGTGAGCAGCCCCTTGCGTTTAGCACATCGTCTGTCTGCAAGTGTGTCCCACTTCAAACTTTCAATGACAGTTGTAACGCTCTCGAGATGGTTAAATGTACCAATCACAGATCTTGCAGTTCTCTGAACCTTCTCAATCTCTTTAATCAGACCCAACTGGTAAGGGCCCCCATACAGACGAACAATACTCTATGACCAATAGGATGCCGTTAATTAAAAAAAAACTAAGCCATACATGTGAAGAATATCGATTTAACCAATTTGCATAAATTTTTTATATCAACGTGGTATTAGTGGTACAATAGTTAAGGGTAGGCTGCGTGTGACTGGGTGACATGGAGCAGAACAGCAGATGAAGTGCAGAACACTAAGTTAATTTGAATAATTTTTATGTAAAACGCAGTAAAATAGTTTAAGGGGGTGGGGGGTGACATGGAAAACCACTTAAAAGAACAATAGGTTAAGTGCCGACAAAGGGCCAAACATTAGGTTAAGACACCCAGAGTACAGTGCTGAACATTAGTTTAAGCAACATGTTTGCCCCATGTAATTGCTTCTTGCAAGACCTAGATGATTCCAAACGGCAGAGAATGATGAGTAAGAGAAATCCAACCCCCACAAACTGAATTTTTTATAAATAAACAATAAACCCTTTCCATATATTCCATACATTGTCTAAATTGTTTAAACAATATTCCATACAGAGCAATCGAATACCCTCCAAATGACCGATCAACTGAGTCTTTTTCCTGCCAATTCCTAGGGGAAGGTAGCGGTCAGATGACTTAGGTTAGTGGAGGTGCTCTTTTTTCCGTAGACCTCATGGAGCAGGATACTCCTACATCTGTGTCCAGTAGCAGAGTGTCTTCGCAGGATGGCACTCTGTAGTCACCAAGGTGTCCTCATCATGACGCCTCTCGAATGGAAAATTTGTGGCCTTCAATCTGACAAAGAGGATTTACGGCTGCTTTTAGAATCTCAGTGTCCACTCATACTCTGCCTTCTGCCTTATGAGCGTTTTGAGCTTTCACATTTTTTCCTGGTCGGTTTTGACCATCCGCCAGAGGTCAGCATTCCATCTCATGGGGGAGCCATGCTGTTCATATGGGATGACGTTCATAGTCGACCCATCTCCCTGACTACCCATCTTCAAGCTGTTGCAGTTTGCCTTTTCCTTCCTCATTTGACTTTTTCCCTTTGTACCAATTACTTCCCTCCATCATTCAATGTCACCAGGGCCAACTTCCTCCAGCTTGTTGGACAGATAACTTACCCATTTCTGCTGCTCGGTGACTTTAATGCACACCATCCCATTTAGGGTTCACCAAGAACCTGTCCGAGAGGTACTCTCTTCGCTGATCCTTTAATCAATTTAACATTTTAACACAGGAGCACCCCTGTTTCTTTCAGACTGCTCACACACCTATTCCCATTTGGACCTATCCTCCTGCACTGCCCATCTTGCCCAACATCTCGAGTGGTCTGATCTTACTGACACCTACTCAAGTCACCATTTCCCATCCGCTATCCGTTTGCTGACGCCTACCCCACCTATGTGCACACTCAAATGGCAGCTTACTAGGCCCGACTGGCAGCTTTACTCCTCTCTGACGACCTTCAACGACCACAATTTCCCCAGTTGTGATGACCAGGTGCAATAACTTACAAACGTTATCCTTAACGCTGCAGAATGTTCCATTCCTCGCACTTCCTCTTTACCACGCCATGTCCCAGTCCCTTGGAGGACTGAGGCATGCCAGGATGCAATTCAAGTGCAGAGACATGCTCTCTGCTTTTTTAACCGTCATCCCGCAATGGCAAACTACATTCATTATAAATAGATACTTGCACAGTGTCGTCGCGTTCTTCAGGATAACAAAAAAGGTAGCTGGATTTTATTCACAGTTGCACCCCATCTTCCGTCATGTGGGGCAACCTCCAACAGGTTTCTGGGACCAAGATCCATTCCCCAACTTCCAGCCTGACAGTAGCAGATGATGTTATCATGGACTCTGATACTATCTCCAACACCCTGGGTTGCCATTTTGCGGAAATTTCGAGCTACTCCCAGTATCACCCTGCCTTCCTCCACTGGAAATGAGTGGAGGGGGTTCAGGTGATACCCTCCCCTTCTCAGAATCTTGAGTGTTACAATGCCGCCTTTACTATCGTGCTCTCACTTGATCCTGGTCCTCTGTCCCAGGGCTAGACGATGTTCACATTCAGATGTTGCAGCACCTTTCTCTTGTGCACGTTTCCCAGATGCTGGCGCCAGCCACTGTCATACCCATACCTAAGCTTTCCTTCTGGCTACCGCCCCATTTTTCTCACCAGCTGCGTTTGCAAGGTGATGGAAGATATGATTCATGACCAGCTGGCATGGTGGCTCGAGTCTCGTAATTTACTAACCACTGCACAGTGTACATTTCGACCTCGCCGTTCTGCAATTCACCATCTTGTCACTTTGCCCACCATTCTCAGGAATGGTTTTCTGCGGAACTCCCACACTGCGACCTTATTTTTTGGATTTGGAGAAAGCCTACGACACCTGCTCGTGGACTGGTGTTCTCCATAATCTCTACACGTGGGGCTTCCTGGGTGCCTCATCCGTTTCCTTGAGGAATTTTAAAAAGTCCAAGTTTTCAAGGTATGTAGCCTGATGGGGCCAATGACTGTGCTGTTTCATCCGCACCCCCTGAATCAACCAACCAATTTTAATTAATTTTACCTTAGAGAATCTCCTTTTGCCGCTTTCTACAGTTAGTGGTTTCTTTAGCAGTATTCTTGAATCAAGAGTAAGATTTGATTCAAAATTTACCTTTATAATTCATTTCAATAGATTGCGTATGCTTTCATATTTGCCCAAAAGCACAGATACTACTGAAATTTCCTCTGCTACTTCTACCCCTTTCATGTCAACAGAATTACCATCAGTTATAATATATTTTAAATTTATAATGTTTTAGTAGCACTTCTTTGGGCCATTGTATTTGAGTTATTTATATATATATATATATATATATATATATATATATATATATATATATACACAAGACCTGAAAATAGGTTCTACGATACGATTAGTAGGTTGTTCCAAATTTGCAGTGCATTTGCTGCTTGATTGATTGCGAAATTTTTAAAAAAGTTATTTCGTATTGTTTTTGTAGATCTTTGATGGATTCATCTGATGCTTCATATGAGAAATTCCTATTTATTCTTCTAACACAATGTTGTGTTATTGTTGATCAAAAATTTGCCTCCACATCATTTTCAGTAGCAAGATTTTTCACATCAGTAGTAGTTTCATCGAAGGATGAATCTGATCGAAGGTTTATTAAAACGTATCTTGCAATTTTTGAAAAAAATAAGGGCAAAAGGTATTTCATACTCCTCTGTTTGCATCAACTTGCTTATTAAATAATCGAATTTAGTATTTTATGCCAAATAACTCAAGAACACAGAAACTTAAATTGATTAATACAATTTAATAAACCAAATCTCTCATCTCTTATTAAATTATTAATTTTTCGCTTTTCATAAATGCTTAGCAAAGCTTCATATACATCTCTCAGTTGTAAGGCAACATCCTCTTCCATCTATTGTCACTCAATGGTTTCAAAGTTAAATCTTGAATATATTTTAAAAGTATTGCCCTGCAAAAAGTAGATGTTGAAGAAAAACTGTTAATGCCAGAAGTCCAGAACTTACCTTACAAGCTGTTCACTATAATGTATGGTGACATACTGCAATTTTGTTGGAACACAATAACTTATGGAGCAATCAAAAACACAGGCTCCACTACAAGTATTGTACAGAAGTGTTACAACGCTTAACTCTGCAAAATAGGTTCAAATGTTTCATTGTCCTACCCCTTTTTTGAAGACTGAAGAGTTATTTTAAAGATTTTAGAACACATACTGTGTTTGAACAGTAGGAAATACCTCAAAGAAGAAAACGATGTTATCAGTAGGAAGCAAAGGCTCCAAACAGTTGTGTGTTTTAAATCATCACATCAAGTACTAGTGCTGAGTGCACACAGAGCTCTCTCGTAAAAACGTGCCTTAATTAGCCAGCTGATAATTTTGTAATGAGGACTTAATGATCGTATGTGATATTATTTGCAGAATATGTGTATAAATATGAGCATGTAAATATGGAGCAGCATGCAGGTCTGTTTTTTATCCTAGACAAGCTCCATGATGGATTGTGGTGGAGCACAAAGAATCGCTTTCCAAACTTTGAGTCTGAGCTGTCTCCAACGTCCTTGTCGTAGGTATCCAGCTGCATCTGTGTGATACATTGCATCATACAGGGGTTTTGTAACATTATCAACAGAGAAAAATGTATACGAAGCACTCTCCATCCTATTACAAGACTACTAAATTGTGTTGTACTTAGATTGATGCATATAAATTAACGACATCATAGCATATTATTCAAAAATGATGGCAAAAATTTGAAATGATTTATCCTGTAAGGTAGAAGACTTCAGCACTCCCATTACAAAGCATGACCCTGTTTCTAAACTTGGTTGTTGCGAGTTACTTTGACATTGCAGTGTGTGTGTGTGTGTGTGTGTGTGTATAGATTAATGATGTCAAGACATACTCTATAAATGTTGTCAAATATTAATGTAAGATACTTTAGCATTGAGGTGTGTGTATAAATTCCTTACTGTCAGTTTTCTACTGCTTTATGTGTTCTGTGTGTGAAAAAGAAAAAGTAAAATGAAGAATTCAAGTATATGGCGAAGATAATTGCCACAAAGGAAAAATATAAGCTAATATTGGAGAAAGAAGAAGCCATTGCAGATGTGCAGGCAAGGCTTACAAAAAATTTAAACACAGAGTATGAGGAAATCTGGATACAAATCGATAAAACAATAAATAAAAGCAATAAATATTAATAGCAGTGGTAAGTGACCACATGCTGGAGTCCCAACCGAAAATGATGGGTTGGAGCACATGTACCACATTGAAAGACACTCGAAAAAATTGTTTTTAAAGCTCCATTCCCACCTGGGTCTGCTTAAAAAAGTATGGTTACTTTGTATCTGAGTGGTGGACTGACAGACTGGCAAACCTGCTAACCACTTACAATGGATTGCAAATCCCATACATATGTCTGTCGCGAATTTGTTTCATTTTATTGATGTTTGCTGGTAGAACAGCAGCGGTAGTGTGAGTGAGCAGTACAGTTGACAGTATGGACTCAAATTAATGTCTGGATAGTATTGAGCACAGTGCAGGGTATCCCAAAGTAAATTATGTATTTTGCAAGAAAGCGGGTTGTAGAATGATTTTTTCCACTCTGATGCATAGAACTGCAGCAACTTTGCCTGAGAGACAGAAGAGAATTGCCAAGTCATCTGCATGTATTAAATATCACTGGCGCCATGGCAAATACGTATACATCTGCGAGATCCAGCTCAATATAGCCGATCACGATACAAGATGACCTCCAAGATGGTCGACTATGACATCAGAATGCTGGTGGCAGTGCTGGTGCATACACATGTGTCTAAATGCTGCTGATGAGTGCTGGAGGTAGGAATAACTATTTTTGACTCCACTTGTATCCCCAGGTCAACCGCTTTGGATCACCACCTTGGATTTTGACGTCATTGATGATGCTATTGCTGATGCCATAGATAACCATCTTTATTTCTAAACTTAGATTCATGCTGGTTAGTACCTGTAGAGTAATGTCATAGACATACTGTTATCCTGCTAAGCGTTCTACAGTGTTACACTGCAGCCAATTGCAAAATAGGTTTCTAGACTTGGAATAGTATTGGGGAAAATAGGCCACTTACAAATAACTGATGGAATGTGCTTCTGATTTAGACATGTTCATGTTGGTTATTACCTGCATGATGGTGGGGATGTGGATCAGAAATAGCATTCTTTGTCTAAGTGGCTTACTGTGTTGGAAAGTCACTTGTGAATATCATGCTATAAATTCGTAGCAGAGAGTTATTCTGAAGTGTTCTGATTGGTGAGCTTTATAAGCGTTCACCAGACAATTCCATAAAATCTGTACAAGGAAGATATAGCGCACTGGATGGTTTTGTTAAAATTCATTCGGCTTTTGAAAGGGAGTTCACTGTGTAGTTGTTGATATATATTTTCACTGTTCTTGGGTAGTTCTTACACATATTGTATTGTAATTCAGTACTACTGTCAGTGTTTGAGAGGTGAACATTGCAGTTATTTGTGCTGAATTCCGATAAAATGAGTCAAAATCTTGCAGCATTACTTTCATGTCAGCAAATCATGGAGTTTCGAAAATGAATGCTACATTGAACTCTCAGTCTGATGACAAACCTAAAGCAAAACATTTTATGTTGGAGTGAATAACACTACATTAATTGGTGCACTATGCATTGCTAGTGGCGTAGAAACGGAAATGGAAAGCCTGGAAGCAACTGTGTGTGTCTTGCTCTAGTGTATTAGGGAGCTTGTCTGGAAACGATTCTTAGTGCTGCTCCAGTATATGTTTGATAGCTACTAAGTTTGGATCTAGGGAGTGTCACATCTTGGACAAAATTTGAGCCGTTCAGTTTCATAGCTCTAGCGATTCTAACGTGAGTGACAGTCAGAAAGTGGTGACGTTCAGTCAACTCTATACATATGTTTCTCTAGCCATTTGTCTGACAATTATTTTGAGAGAGATAGTGTGTAGTGTGTTACTGAATCATTTATTTCTACTATGGAACTATAGTTAATACATGTAACCGCTGTACTATGTATGCAACAGAATTTCTGGAGAGGTCCTGTCACAGTAAAGCCACATGTAATTAAATACACATGCCTATAAATTTCACGTAACTCACACCTGAAGGGTTAGTATTTTTCAGTTAATGAATGCGTACCCCACTTTTTCCATTCATAGTACTGTCTCTATCCCTAGCTACGAAAAGACAGTAGCTGACAAACCTGTGCTCTTATTGCCACATTAATTGATAGGTTTG
Source organism: Schistocerca americana (assembly GCF_021461395.2). Lineage (NCBI taxonomy): Eukaryota > Metazoa > Arthropoda > Insecta > Orthoptera > Acrididae > Schistocerca > Schistocerca americana. The sequence continues at coordinate 479,546,854 of NC_060130.1, forward strand.
TATTAACAAGGGAAACTTCCCATCTCATCCCCCTCAGAATTATTGGTAAGATTGTCCAGTGGATAGCCTGTCAAAAACTGAACACAGATCAAGGATGCAAACATGAAGAAGGAATATTGAACTGTGAAAAAAAGCAAAATAGAAACAGTGAATGGTTCAAGCTTTACGAGTGTATCATTGATGTAAGTGGACGAATAAGAAGCATCGTGGTTGAGTGGCACAATCTGCTTTCGGCAGGTGAGCGGCGAGGTCGTCTTGTTTGCGTCTTGTCCGCAGAGCCGCGAAAGCGCGTAGTTTGTTTACGTCCTCGCTGCTGCTAGCACTCGCGTTCATTGACAATGAGCCGCTATGGCTCATTCCTACAGAAAAGGTACCATCAAGATTAGCTTCCAGCCGACCACGAAGTTCAAACACCACCACAGCACATCGTAGGTATCCACCTATCCATCAAAAGTAGCGTCGTCTATGTCAAGATGGTCGATGACGAGTTATGTCATGCTATTGTGAGCACATGTGCGAACACTTTCAAGTTCAAACGCTCTGATGGTCACATTGGGGCAGTTACTGTTGGTCACGCTGGACTAGGATTACGGGCACTACGGCTACTCGAACTACCTTTAGAGGTGCTGCCGGATGTAGTCATCGCGGCTTTCTGACGGTATGGGACGGTAATTAGCCACGTTGCCGAAAAATGGAATACCTTCGAGATGTACCCAGTCCTCAACGCCGTGCGACAAATCAAAATTGAATGAACAAAACACGTGCTGTCCCACCTACTCATAGGTGGATGTCGAGAAGTCGTGATGTACGATGGACAGTTTCATGCTTGTTCTGTCTGCGGCCAGGAGGGCCATGTATGCTCGGGGTGTATTCAACGTTGGGTTACACAAATCCCATTAGGTGGTATGGCACCACCCCTACTGTAACGGCCCTCCCCCTCAATTATGCAGATAATGCAGATAATAATCATTTAATACAAAATTTGAGTAATGTACATTCAAAGATATTTTCTAAATATTATTATAGACCAAAAAGATGATGATTATGAACAACAAACTGGATGGAAAAGACATATTAACTGTAAGGGTATTACACATTTAGATTATTATAATTAAATCCTTTGTGTAAAGGTAACATTCAGGTAAATGTAAACAATGTAGACCTACTCAAATATATGTCAAAAATAGCAAATCAGGTGACAAAAAAATCAGCTTGAATCCAATTATTAAAAATTGAACTGTAAATCTATCTTTATCTTGAACTCAAATTAATTAACTTTCGTCTTGAACATAATTTAATTTATTTATATTCCATTAATTTCTAATAATTTTATAGACTTTTTCATTATCTATTTTAAAATTTTTCTAATTTTGCTCTAATTTATACATTAATTATTCTATATTCTCATACTTTTACAAAAAATTGTTCTTATAAATGGTGAAAAAATTGAGATAGTTTATGAACACTGTGCTCGCAATTATTCTAACAGAAATAAATTTGTTGGATGTAGTACATTAAGAAAATATGAGTTAATTGATTTTATAAGTAACCATAATGTGAATATAAATATTCTAAAACAATTATCTTATTCTCAAAGTGAAAATGATGATGGTAATTTTTTAAAATGATGCGAATGAACACCTGAAAAATTATTTCCATTTTCTACTAATATATTTGGAAACAAAAAACAGAAAAACAGTTAATCATTGTGTGGTTAACAAAACATTTAAAAAAATTACATTTAGAGAACAATCTAAAATTCCTCAATATAAATATTTTTAGTGCATCAAAATAAAAAATTATGGAAATAGTTGAAGAAAATTTAAAATTAAATAGTGAACCAAAGGTAAATTTTATACATTGCTGTGATTATAATATGAAATCATCAGATACTGAAGAAATGGAATGTAAATTTCAAATTTGTTATTATAAAATCACAAATGAAAGAGAGAAGATGCAAGATGAAGATGAAAAAAGATTAAATATTATAAAAGTGGAAAAAAAGAAATTATTGCATGAATGTCAGAATTTCAAGCTCAAGGAATTGCTTAGGGTCTAGATAGAGTTTCTCGATTACGTGTAGCAATTAATTAATATATCTGATTACTACACTGAATTAACAGAAATGAAAAAGATATCTAAACTTGTGTTATTCTTAATAATATAGAGCAAAGATGTTTTTGTGGTCAATAAAACCAGTATTAGATCCTGTAAATAAAGAACCACAAGAATTATTTAATACAATGTTGTTGTTGATAGTGATCAAAACTTTCAAATTTGGGTTTTTCCAATTGAGATTAGTAATAGTCCAAAAATCAAGATTAACTTGATTTATCTATTACTGTTTAGTCATTTGATGGAAAAAACAAAGCATATCCATTGAAAATACCGAGATGTTAATGAGACAAACACATCTGGCTCTGTTATTTCTGGGATGGAAATAACTCAATATATTTCCTGATAAAAGATTTATTCGACTTGTTTTACCTCAATTAACATGACATATGGACACCAAATGTATTTGTGATATGTTTTTGATGCATTGTAACTGTAAACAAAAATGATGTACTCATATTCTAGATTTTTCAGCAAATAACCCTCTAAATATTGAATTAGCACATAAAAAGTCACATATAAGTTTTAAAAATTATCGACATATGAAATTTCATTTTGTTATTTATGCTAATTAATAAAGTTTGTTATGAAAAATTGATATTCTTCAGCCAGTTCCAGAAAACACATGTAGAATGAAACATGGAAAACATGAACCAAGCAATTCTTGATATTATATTAAACATATAGATGGCCAAATTATCATAATAAATTCAGCAAATGTACGAAAAAAGAAACTCAAGAAAGTCGAAATTGATATTCTGAAACTGAAGAAATGAAACCAACATTTGAAGGACAATTAAGCTATAATAAATCAAAACATGTTCATTATTTACATATCAGTATTCACAAAAAACAGCAAAGTTCGTCATCATGATAATTTAACTAGAAAATATTCAATCCATTATGTAATAATTGTAATTCACAATTAAAACATCCAAGTTTTGTACCAGGATATGATGCTTCTTTGTTTGCAAAAGAACTTTGTTATAATGAAGAGTAAATACATTTAATATGAAATAATGAAAGTAGATATACTAGTTTTGGCAAAAGACAGAAAATCTGAATATGAGACTTACTAATACATTTAAAGTGAAGGCTTCAAATGTTGAAAAAATTTCTTCAAATTTAAGAAAAGCTCAAATAAAAAATATTAGAAATTTTTGCCAGATAATTCAGTAAATTTAGTAATTAAAGGAGATGTTTGTCCCTCTTAGTATGGGGATGGTTGTAATTTTCACCACCAATACAGCATTCATTAAATTTATTATATAACTCTTGTATTGATGGTAGATTTGTTTCTTCTAACTTTTCCCAACCATGTGAACTAAGTTTGAGAAAAATTTAATATAAAAAATCTTGGTCAATATCATGCTTTACATCTCAAAACTGATGTTTATTTCTTATTTGATTTATTTGAAATTTTTAGAAGAACTTATTCAAAAGCTTACGATTTAGATACATCTTGCTGCTACGTTTAAGTTGGCATTCGATGTTAAAAATTACTAAAGGTAATTTACAATTATTATACGATTCTGATATGATATTAATGGTTGAAAAGATATTAGAGGTGGTATATCTGAATGTTGTAGGAGATTTATATTAAATATTTGAAATACTATGGTTTATCTACATCTATCTGGATACTCCGCAAATCACAATTACGTGCCTGGCAGAGGTTTCATCATACTATCTTAACAATAATTATCTCTTATTCCAATCTCGAACAGTGTGTGGAAAAAAGAACACCCATATCTTTCTGTGAGCTCTAATTTCCCTTATTTCATTCTGATGATCGTTTCTCCCTATGCAGACCAGCATCAACAAAATATTTTCGTATTCAGAGGACGAAGTTGGCGATAGAAATTTCGTGACAAGGTTCTGCTACAGCGAAAAACACTTTCATTTTAACGATGTCCTCTATAAATACTGTATCTTGCCTGTGAGACTCTCTCCCCTATTGCTTGATAATACAAAATGTGCTGTTTTTCTTTGAACTTTTTTGATGTACTCCATCACTCTTATCTGTTAAATTTCCCAAACCCCACAGCAGTATTCCTAAGTGGATAGACAAGTGTAGTGTAGACAGTGTCTTTCGTAGATCTGTAGCATCTTCTAAGTATTCTGCCTATAAAACAAAGCCTTTGGTTCACCTTCCCCAGAATATGTTTCTGCATTATTTTCAATTTAAGTTTTTTGTAATCGTGATTCCTAGGTATTATTTGAATTTGTGGCCTTTATATTTGACTTATTTATCATGTAATTGGAGTTTAACTGAATCCTTCTAACACCCAACTGGATGAATTCACACTTATCATTTCTCAAGGCCAATTGCCTTGTTTTGCACCACACAGATATATTTCCGAAATCGGTTTGCTATTTGTTTTGATCTTCTGATGAGACAACTATACGATAAATGAGAGCATCCTCTGAAAACAGCCTAAGGTGACTGCTCAGATCGTCTCCTGATACGTTTATATAGATAAGAAACAGCAGAAAGCTCTAACACTATGCTGAGGGACGCTAGAAATCACTTCTATGTAGATCAACGGCTTTTCCATCAGTTACTATCAACTTTGACTTCTGTGACAGGAAATCACCAATCCATTTGCATAACTGAGACTATATTCCATAAGCAAGCAATTCGACTACAAGTAGCTTATGAGGTACAGTGCCAAAACCATACTGGAACTGTACAAATACAGAATCAGTTTTAAATCCCTTATCAATAGCACTCAATAAATTCAAATAAAAGATTAAATTATTTGATATATTCAAATGCAAATAATTTATATGACTGGACTATGTGTTAATATTTGCCATAGGATGGATTTGAATGTTATAATTAAAGTCTGACAAAAGTAAGTGAAATTTTGGGTACTTCTCAGTTTGTATATATCTTTCAAGTATATCTAGAATATCCAAGAAAATTACATGATTTACCAGTAGTTCCTGGAACTGAAATTGTGTCTATGGCGAGGTGAAAAACGTTATTAAGAATACTGAATGACAAACATCTTTATGTACTTCACTAAACAAATCTTAAACACTTTATCTCTATGAATGAAGGTAAGAAAACTACATATCACATTAAAATTTAAACAATGTAATTGCCTGCTGGAATAAATTGATCTGAATATGTATATGAGAACTAAAGCAATAAATAATTCTGAACAAGGTTTTTTGCAGTTCGTGAATAACTCATTATTTGCAAAATCGATGGAAAATATTAGAAACAAGGTAGACATAAAATTAGAATCAAATAGGTGTGAAAAATTTGTAGGAATACCAAATTTCAAAGTAAGAACAATATTCAATGAATGTATTGTTGCGATTCATGTGAATAAAATGAAACTCAGATTTAATAAACTGATTTACACAGAATGAATGTAGTTCATTTGTTGAAGGCTTTATGTATATGAAATTTCCTGGCAGATTAAAACTGTGTGCCCGACCGACACTCGAACTCGGGACCTTTGCCTTTCACGGGCAAGTGCTCTACCATCTGAGCTACCGAAGCACGACTCACGCCCGGTACTCACAGCTTTACTTCTGCCAGTACCTGGTCTCCTACCTTCCAAATTTTACAGAAGCTCTCCCACAAACCTTGCAGAACTAGCACTCCTGAAAGAAAGGATATTGCGGAGACATGGCTTAACCACAGCCCACACTCCGCTGCAGAGTGAAAATCTCATTCTGGCTTTATGTATAATTTTTACTATGCAATTATGAAACCAAAATTCAGACAGAAAATTGAACTTTGTTATCTAGATATGACAGTTACATTTATAATATACAAAGAGAAGACTTTTAAGAAGATATAAAGAAAATGCTTAATAAATTTGATACAAATGATTATCCAAAAGTTAATATTTACAACTGTTCTCAAGTAAATAAAAAAATATTTCGTAAAATGAAGGATGAATGTAATGGAAAAGTAATGGAGGCTAACAATCAAAAATATTTATTTACAAAATTGTTGATATTGTGGAGATTAATACATAATGGAGTTAAGAAACATGTTGTAAAGAATAAAATAACTTCACAAGATTATAAAGATTTTTTGTTTTACATCTTTGAACAATATATAACTGAGAATTTTACATGTAATTTTCTTTGTTGATGTTGCTAAAAAACACCAAGTCCTCTTGATGTTAAAAGATATGCTTTGGACGATAAAATGGATACCTTGCCAAATGGAGATTATAAAATTACATAAGTATACCTACAGCATTATAAAATAATTTTTTGATAAAATTTACATTTAACATAATTTTTAATTTTTATAAAATTTATGTAATGACCTTCATGTTTTCCATTGAAATTAAGATCAATTGCATTTGTTTTGATTCCTAAACTATATTCTGGGTCATCACCATAATTGAAACAATCGACTTCAATTAAATTTGAAAAAGTTCTCTTATCATTACTCTCAATGTAGAATGTGTGTGTGATTACATTTTTATAGACTTATCAAATAAAATCTTCCTAATTCTTCCAAAATATTAAAATAAAATTTTTAAGGAATTAAATGAATGGGGAAGTTAGAAGTTATTGCCTCTTTAACTGAGTGTTTCTCTTTACATATCCATATTTTTGAGGAAAAAGACGTGAAAATCTGGAGATGATTTGAAACTTTTAAGTATATATTTAATGCTTGTGGCATTTTTGCTGTTTTTTGATTTAAATAATTATTTTGAGAAGGTGGACGTTATGTGTTCTGGTTCAGTTTCCAGTAAAATGAAGAACCACGAAATGTCAAGTAAATATCGAACAAATTCGTTGTAAAATTTACGTAATGATAAACAAATAATTTTTCATTTAAAAACATTTTCGAAAAAAGTGTGAAAAATTGATGAAAATTTTACGAAAATATTTAAAAAGGGCGAATTTCACTTGATGATCTTTGTTAATCATTTTTGGTCATGCGTTTGTGATATTTTTTGGAAATGTGTTTTTTGGCATAATTTCCACAAACTGGCATGATATTTGGTTAAAATTTTGTGTTTTTTTTATTTTCTTCTACTTTTCACCAGAACATACAAACTATAAGTAAAAGATGTGTTCTTGAATGTATCATATTTATGAACTTTAGTGGTTCATTTTTATGTTTCAGAAGAGTCAAAAAATTATAGCATAAACTATATTTAAAAAGAACCATAAAAAGTGTTATTTGATAAATCTATGAAAATGTTAATTACCACAAACACATTTTACATTAAGAACTATGTTAGAAACATTTTTTCATGCTTTCACTGTTCATATTAGTTTATACAACCGCTGTGATGGTTGGGTAATAGAGCGTTGGAATCAAGGACATATAACTAATATATATTTTAATGGATAGTATAAATATATTAGATATGAATTTTATATGAATTAAGTGTATTTAATATAATTATTTCAAATTGCATAATGATCATATAGTAATGTATGTGTTAATTATCATGTTTTTTTTATTAATCTCAATAGCTTAATTTTCATATTTAAAACTTTGTATTGAATTCATAGTTATAATGTTCCTTATTTTTATATAAATGATATTTATGATCATGTAATGATTTCATTACCTCTTTTAATTTTTCCCATCCTTATCATAACTTTATAAGCATAAGCTATATTTTTTCTCTTACAAACCAAAATTCTTCTAATTGGTCATTAATTTTTTTGAATACATCTTTATTAATTTGAGGTAACTAATAAATATTATTTTCTGGATAAGCACTAGAAGAAAAATATTCAATCATTGCTTTCATATCTTCACATGTATGTTCATTTCTAAAATTATAGTTATAACTGTCAGTATGTTGATGACAAAGTTTAGTGTTTTATTTATATTTTCATTTCATAAGGTTACAGTAAAAACCATACATAAAATATTGCAATAAATAAAGTATAACCATTCCAATAAAAAAGTTTGTTAAGGAAAACTTTAGTTTTATTCACATGGACAGTAACTAAATTTTTATTAAATATTATTTTACTTTTAAAATTTTGTTAAGCTGTTAAATTATTATTTTTTCACCATCTGAGTCTAATTGGATATCTACTATGTTTCTTATATCCTCCATCATTTTTCCAAATAAGCTTTATTCATCAGTTTACAGAGATCTATTTCAAATTTAGTTTTTGCTTTCCTTCTCATTTCTGTAGTTAGAGATATATACTTTTTAACCAATGAGGTTGTTTAAATTTTAATATTTTACAATTTTTTTGTTTTCATTCCTAGAGATAGGTTTTTTTAAGATTTCAATAATGAATTTCATAATTATATCTATTATATTTATTTCTTTGGAATGTAGAAGAATTAAGAAGCGCCATAGATTTGACAGAAGGCGAGCTCCTAAGAAGTCGTGACATACTCATCATGACAGAGACATTCGCAACAGACAATATAGAAATCCCTGATTTTTACCCAAAACATATTCCTGTAAAAACAGGACCGAGAGGAAGACCTACAAAACGAATATCCTGCTTCTACCAACTAACAATACTAATAGCATCTTGTGGCTATGAACAAGAAGACACCATGATAATGGATTGTGACAGTGTGAGTTTCATAGGCCTAACCATCGAACCCCTGACCCCGATTGAGGATGTCATAGCAATCGTGATAACAGATGTAGAAGAGACAGCCCTGGGAAAAAGTATTGTAATAGAAGGAGACCTGAACTGCAGACTAGATAAGCACGACTGCAAAAGTAAGCAACTACTACAGATGATCGCTGAAGAGCTTAACAAGAGAGCAAAGAACACATACTTTGCACACAATGGTAGCAGCATCATAGACATAATAATTCACAAAGGCAATGAAACAATGCATCACAAGGTAATAGATTCCGCTGCGGCGATACCAATAAAGAAACAGTGTCCTGTGACAATTACTTTCAAAAAGAAAAAATGTAAATGCACACAACAGAAAGCAAAGCACCTGAGAAGAACCTCCAGAAAGATAGACGATAATAAAATATGTGTAAATGAAGACAAGCTTACTGTCTTTGAATATAAAATACAGGAAAAGGACCTGGATGCTGCAGCAACAGTGCTAGAAGACATAATTAAAGCCGCAACCACCACAACCAGTGAGAGAAAAGCAAAGAAATGGTTCGATCAACAATGCTGCACAGAGAGAAAGAGAATCATATTAGCCCTCCACGTGGCCAAACGCTCAGAAAAACAAGACGACCTGATCATATATAGCAGCCTCAGAAAAGAATACAATAACCTCCTAAAGAAGAAACAAGAAGATTTCACAGAACTCAAGGCTGAGAGAATGGCGGAAGAAGCAAAAGAGAACAACCACTTTGCTCTAAAGCCACGATAGTCTCAGACAATTGGGAAAACAGAGATGCCAGTCTGGGAGGACCATTTCACCAACATCCTAAATCAACAAAAAGTCAACGAAGCTCATGAAACAACAAGACAATATGAAGAAATCACAAGATTCATGGCAGAGAACATTAGAAACACCATAAAATCACTGAAGAACACCAAGGAATCAGGGGTGGATGGGATATACGATGAACACATCAAGGCAGCCTCAGAAATTTTAATTCTAGCAATCATGGACATGATAAACTTATATCTGCATACAGGACGAACCCTAGAGAGATGGAGAAAATCGAAATTCAGAATGCTGTACAGGGGGAAAGGAGAACCATGTGACCAATTCGTATGGGGGAGAACAACCTCCTCAAAATACTGATGAACCTAGTGATGAAAAGACTAACAGAAGTAGTCGACAAACAGATCCAAGAGGAAGTATTTAGATTCAGGAAAGGCCGAAGCAACCTACACACAGTCAAACACTTCATAGAAGACATAGAGGAGAAAATAAGACTCCTGAAAAGAAAATTCCACACAGTATTCGTCGATCTTACTAACTCGTTTTCCAATCTCAACAGGACCATAACATATGCCAAACTAGAACAGATGGTGGAACAAAACAAAGATGGATCTAAATGATCAGTTTTTATATCAATTTTTTAAAATATTCAGAAACATTAAACTTTGGGTTTAATACATAAATTATTCTATTAACATTGATTGTTGAGTTTAAATTTTTCCCTAAGTAACTGTGGAAGTTTACAATCTTCTTAACGATATCAGTTGCAATAATTTATTGTAACTTTCTTTTATTGGTGGAAGATTTCTTTCTTAAATTCTTCCCAACTATCTATGTTATCACAACGATAAAGTCTCTTTAGTTACTGAACTAGTTCGTTTCGAATATTTTTCGTTTGACACTTTTTGAAATTTGAAGAAGGATTGCAAAGGCTAAAAGGCACAACATTAAGTGTGTCAGTAAAACACATTTATAAATTTTTGTTTGTTTTACCAAAATTATTACAACTATTTGCATTACTTGGTATGAAATCTATTACCGTTTCATCATAATCAAGTTCTTTTACAAATAAATGAGAATAAAATCCTAGTGAATCACATAAAAAAGTGGCTATAAAACTAGAATTTTTTAGTTCCCAATTACAATTATAATATAGTGGATTTATATTTTTTCTAGTCATGTGATCATAATGACGAAAATATCTTTATAATATTTTCTTCACATAAAGAAAGCATTTTAGATGTTCTATATGTACGTTCTTCATCACATATTAGTGGTTTTAATTCTTCGAGTTAGGATAAATTCCACAAATTTCTTGAATTTCTTTTTTGAGATATTCAATGAGTTTTTTACTTCACTATATATTTGCTTCGTTGTAGTGATTATTTATGTAATAATACAATAAATAAACCACTTGGTTTATGTTTTTGATGTTTCATACAAAAAGAATCATCGTTTCGTTTTAATTTTGTTATATTTATCTTTTTGTTGTTAAGTTCATTTCTGTCTTTTAATATTTCTTTGTATAAATTATACTGGAAATCTGTCTTTTTTAACACTTGATATTTTGAATCAGTTTTAACACTTTTATCATTTTTTGATTTGCTTGACAATTATCCATCTTTAACAAGAAACATCCAAAATCAGTATAAACAACCAAAGGACCTCTTTAAGTAAACTTACAATTTTCAAATTTCTTGTAGTTCTACCTGTACTTCCTTATTAATTAAGCAATTATTTATGTGGATGTCTATTTTTTTATTATTATAACGTAATGAAAACATATCACAAATTTTAATTATTTATATTCCGAGATTTGCGATGAAGTAATTAAGGATAAAACTTTTATCCAATTGTAATGTGAATTAATTCATTCTTTAAAATACTAAAGACTAATATGATGTCTACCTTCTTTAATTCTGTTGCATGTAATTGACAAACTTGATGTTTTTCATCAACAGAAAAAGCATTAATAGATACATTGATATTAGTCCCAATTTTTAAAATATCATGTCTTAACTGGAAGTCCAAAATCTGTACGTTTTTGATCAATATCAGTCCAAAATTTCTATAGTTAATAACTCTTCGTAGATTTTCATTTACAGGCTAAAATGCAGATTTTATAGTTCATTCCAAACATTTTTGATTAATAATATTAATATTAAAACAGTCTCTTTCTTTTTATTTCTTAATGTAATTCGATGAAAAATGAAGCTCTTAATGCAACATGGTTATTACTTGCTAACTGTCTTTAATTAATTCTGTTTAATATCCGACGAGAACTACAAAATAGGAAATTAGTCATTTTTGTTAAAATATCTTGTTTCACGATCTTAATTTTTGTAATTAGATCTTTTACTGTAGTAATCCTGCAATTTCAAGTTTGATGTCTTCATTCTTTACCACCATTATATAGTATGTGTTTTATTCACAAGATACATTAAAATTCATTATTAAATCTTTAAATAGTTTTAAATTTTCATTACTATTTTTGATGTTCTTTGGTTTTGCTGAATTTAAGAAAAGCTAGGCTCAGACGGTTTCTATTATTTTCCAATATATACATTGCAATCTTTTCTTTTTCAGCAAAATAGTAATTAACTAGTGTTCTATGAGGTTAAGTTTCAGAAATTTCATTATTTTTTTATAGAAGGAAAAGTTAATGTATTGTCCATGTTGCTGTTTCTTATTAAGTGTTTAAATATAAATACAAGTAAATTACGTATACTTAATTTATAATATTTACTTAATTTACAATATTCCTGAAAATTTTCTAATTTACAATGTTCAAGAAATTGTTTTCAAGTGAAAAATGAGTCACGAGTTTCAAATGCATTGATTATATTATTGAATTCTAGATTGAAAAACCAACTTTTTTACTTACTTTATATTTTAGCATAGCAATCCCTTTTTTAAGAACTTAAAACACATATTCATTAATTATATTGTTATAACTCTTGGCAAAATAATTTTTAACTCGCTATAGAAATCTGATCGAATTTTTTTTGTCTAATTAGTATTCATATACACATGTTAGTAGTATTATATAAAAAAAATTATAAAAGCTCAATAATGTTTAAAAATACTTAATATGATTATTACTGCATTCTCATTTATAGGAAAAAAATATTATTTTTTTGTAAAATGGAAAAATCAGATTCTGTAAACTGATTAAGGCGATAGAAAATTTATGAAATTTTTTAAAAAATAAGTATTTAGTAGATATTTAACAACATGTTTTCTTACTTTATGAATCCAACATTCTGAATCTCATTAACGCTATATTATTTCATTCCTTTATATTTTGTTTTAATATTTCAATCTACATAATAATTAAAATCTTACCCATCAATTACTTTAATATACATATCTCATAAGCAATTTTAAATTTATTATTGATTACTGAACGAACTTTTCACCATATATAGGACATATATATTCACATAGTATATTAAAAAAGTTAATTTCAGCTAATAATTTTATAAAAGAAAGCAGAATTCTTTACATTGTTGCGCTGCATCATTTCATTTATGTATAACAAATTAAAGAAAGATTTCATGATTGAAAATAATTCAATAAAGTTAATTCATTTATAAAATAACTGTTGCAGTAGCACCATTAAAATGTTTCAAATTATTATATTTATAAGTAACATATGTTTCTAAATCTTAAATTTTTAAATCATGAATTGGAGTGACGAAAGGATATTTTGCTAAATAATTTATATGATTAAATTCTAAATTAAGTGTAAGAGAAGCAATAACACTTGTTAGTTGATGAAAATATATATCTTTTTCTGCAAACACTCAATCAAATAACATAAAATTTAAATTTATTAGTTGAAAAGGTATAAGTTTTGGTAAATTACTAGCAACACTTTAACGATTAACTTTAATAATTTCATCATTCAAGGCTAAAATGTTTACCATAGTGTTTTTTACATCCATACATAATTTAACATTACTCAAAAAGATACCTTTCTTTAGAATATTATCTTCTTTAGTGTAAGTACTTCGTTTACCTGTATGAATAAATTTTTCTATACTTTTTAAACCTTATTTACCGACACAAATTGTAGTTACTCCATCACATGAGAATTTGTTGCTTTTTGAAGTAATGTTTGGTGTTAGAAATGGGTTATTAAACTTAATTATTACAACATTTTTTAACCACCTTTTATACGAACTGTAATCTTTTTTGATAAATTACTTTTTAATTGAAATATGTGCCTAATTTGATTTAAATAAAAATAATTTATTTACATGAAATCTGACTGGCTAAAAAATACGAATTTCAGAGAAGAAAGTAAACAATAAAAATCCAATGATTTTACCAAATTCTATATGATATGTACAAATAGAAAACAGTGGGGAAAAAGACATTGATGATTGTTAACAGTATTCTAGCTCCAGGATGATTAAATTGAGATAGTCTAAATCAAATATATTCTTTTCCTCAAAGTTTAGAACTGCCAAAACACTCAGATTTTTAAAAAGATCAGAAACAACTTAAAATAAGAATAATGAAAAGATTACTGTTGTTATTAAAAATAGGATTTAATTTTACCATTAGATGAATGTAAAAACATTCAATTGTTTTGTTTGATGATTTTATTCCAGAAAATCAAGATATAGATAAAAAATATTTTACAAAAGGAAGTCATTAACAAATAGATTGTTTCTACCTAAAAAATACCTAAACTGTTACTTAGAGATAATTATAATTTTTTAAAATTTTCAGGGAAGGTGGTGCAAATTTTAAACATATAATTCAAGCATTTGTTGATGGAAATTTAAAATTTATTGATTTTAAAGTTTTGTCGATTGAATCTTAGAATATTAATGAATTTTAATTTATTGCAATAGTTATGACTACAAAACCTATATAGGCATTGAATAAAAGATTTTTAATAACATAAATATTAAACATAAACGTTGAACAACGTCTTTTAACAGCATAAGCAGAAGACAAAACGTAGATGTTTACATAATAAATGAATATAAATTTAAAATTGGTAATTGTTTCATATCATTATCGAATGTTTAAGAAACATGACCCAGAGGTTGCTGAAGAAGCCAGCCATAATAGATAGATGAAAGAAGAATTAATACAGGAATTTGGACAATGGAAGTTACAACCTCAAATAGTATAAGAAAAATATAAAAAAGAAAACCAACTTGGTGTAATTGAAAATGTTTGTGATAATTTATTAAAAGCAGTTGTAGAACACAGAGAACATGAGAAACAAATTGTTCCTAATCATCAATAACAACACTATTTTGGAGAATTTAATGATAATACAACCATCAAACCATATGAGAGAAGTTATTCTTTATGCAAATCAGATATGCAATACATGTTAAATAAACAATTAGGAGACATTATAGGTAGAAAAAAGTAAAAAGATAAAGAACAAGCTTCAAATATTAAAAAAATAAATGTAAGTGAAATAAACTTAGAATATCAGCTACTGCCAGGACACAGTTATTGGATTACGACCTGTCTGTAAATTTAAATTTGTTATAAATTACCAGTAATGTATAATTGTTTTAATTCAATAGTCAATGATAAAACATGTGAAGGAAGAAATAGGTTAATGCATCCAGAATGAGATTTTCACTCTGCAACAGAGTGTGCACTGATCTGAAACTTCCTGGCAAATAAATACTATGCGCCAGGCTGAGACCCAAACTCGGGACCTTTGCCTTTTGGGGAAAAGTGCTCTACCATTTGAGCTACCCAAGACTGACTCAGGACGCATCCCCACAGCTTCAATTCTGACAGAACCTCGTCTCCTACCTTCCAAACTTCACAGAAGCTCTTCTGCAAACCTTGCACCAGTGGAAGAAAGAATATTGCCAAGACATGGCTTGGCCACAGCCCGGGGGATGTTTCCAAAATCAGATTTTCACTCTGAAGCAGAGTGTGCACTAATATGAAATTTCCTGGCAAATTAAAACTGTGTTCCGGACCAAGACTCGATCTCAGCACCTTTCACAGGCAAGTGCTCTACCATCTGAGCTACCCAAACACAACTCACAACGCGTCCTTACAGCTTCAATTCTGCCAGTACCTGGTCTCCTACCTTCCAAACTTCACAGAAGCTCTTCTGCAAACCTTGCAGAACTAGCACTCCTGGAACAAAGAATATTGCCAAGACATGGCTTAGTCTGGCTATAATAATTGTAATGCAGGAACAAAATTAGAACAATAATTAGCTACATGATAAAGGAATAAATCCATTCAATCAAGCTTGTAAAAATTTAGATTTTGCTTATAGAGATAACAAAGATATTGAAAAAAGACATGAAGCAGATAAAGAACTTCAATTAACTGCAAAAGAAAGATTGTAAACTCAATGTTTTTCATTTGCTGAATTATTAGAAGCAACAGCAGTTAGAGGAATAATGTGCAGAAACATAAATTACGAATGAGCCTGGATGAATATGACTGAAGATTATAAATTTTAATAATATTCAGTAATATGTTCTTAAACAAAATTTTAAATAAGTTGTAACCAACTTTAAAAAATTTTACAACTGATTATCTTTGCTGCTGAGTGATAACACTAAACATAAAGCTATGAAAATAAAACTAAATAGTGAACCATTAAGAAGTCTTTATAATTTCTCACTGACACACAAAAGAAAAAAAGAGATAGAACATTGAGGAGATTTACTTATGACACTAGGTATTACAACTGTGGAAAAATGTAGTGAACATCTTATAAAAGAGAAAAAACAGTTTCTGGATTAGCAAAACACAAAGGTAGATTTTTACCATTATTTTTGGCGGAATTACCACATTTAGCTCCTGCTAGTACAGTAGACAGTACAGTGGCAAAACTAATAATATATATAAAACAAAAACATGAATACAAGGAACAAAAAGAGATGTAATTTAGCAATGAAAAATGAGCAACTGGATTAAAAAAATTCAAAAATTAGAAATAATAAGCTTTTATCGAATTTTGATGTACAAATCTTGTTAATAGATTAAAAATTAATACTTTTAGAGTTATTTACGTAATTGATGTATTACCTATTAAATAAAAAAACTGTATATGGTATACTGTAATACTATATAAATAATATTATAAATATTACTAATAATATAGGTACTCATTGGAGTTGTTATTATAAAATAAATATTACAAAATGTTTTTGGTTCATTTAATGGCAATATACCAAAAGAGATAATTTATTGTTTCCAAAAATTATTTAAATTACAATTTTGAAAGAATAAAAAATTTGCATGAATTAGTTTTTGGACATTTGTCTTTATTTGCGTTAATACTAATATCAGAAAATGTAAAATTAAATGATATTAAAAGTTAATAAATAAATATCTTTGGAAATAAAATAAAAGAAACATATGAAGAATTAGAAATATTTATAAACCGGAAATTTATAAAAATAAATTTAATGAAATGAGAATCATGCATTAATACCAGAATTAAAAATATGAATTAGAAAAAAAGTGATAGATCCAGGAAAGAGAAATTGATTAGACAGTTTCAGAAATAAGTTGATAAAGTTTTTTCAAATAACTATGACATAATTGTTTTTTAAAACAAGAAGTGTTGTAGAAGTTTGTAATGCAGTTAGTCATTATGATGCTGTTACCAGACATTATGTAGAAAAAGAATTTAAAAATCTTATTAGTAGAGCCAAATACACAAATATTTTAACACAAATTAGTAACCATGTTGCTAACTAATATATAGATAAAGAATCAAGAATTATCGCCACAAGAGCTGAGCACAGCAAAATTATCACAGATTTTACCAAAAGAAATGGAACATTATAATAAAGAGATAAATAAAGTGAAGATGTTTGTTAATTATGCTTTAATAGGTGTGGTGCACTGGACAGAAAGTATGTATTAAACAACCATTTGATTTATCATCAAAACATATCAATCATACATTTCCAAATCTTATCAGTTATAATTTTATACTGATGAAAATTGTTCTACTAAGACGAAATCAAGATAATCAGCACATGTATAACGATTATGAAATTATGTTAACAGCATAAGATAAGAGTCACCCACGTATAATAGAGAATGAAAACGTATAAATTAAGTTCATACATTGACTTACTAAATAATAGTTTAAAAAATAACAGTTAAAACTGTAACAGGAATGGTAGTGACATACGTAATTGTTGAAACAATTGCATCCACACAGACAAAACATATTTCAGTAGTCTTAATGTATTAATCTATATAAATGAAAAATCCTAATCACCTCTCACACAATCATATTTGGTGTCTAAAATGTAGAAATATTACTGATTCACATCATCAAAGTACGACAATAACTGAGAATGGAAGACAAAGATTTCGAGCAATTTGTTCAGTTTCTGAAACTAAGAACAGTAAATGTGTTAAAAACTTGTTGGTACTAGTAGTAGTGATGAAATAATTACTCAATTACATAAACCAATTAGAAAGTTGTAAAAGAAGAAATGTTATTTCTTCTAGGTTAGATGATTAATGGCAAGCAGGTTTAGTAGAAGCGGACTCAGGTAATTAAACATGGGTTTCAAAAATCAATAAAGGATATAAATATTTATTAACTATAATTGATGTTTTTCAAAATATGCTTAAGCTATTCCATGTAAATAAAAAATACTAAATATACATTTCTGAAATTTTTGAATATATTTTGAAACAAAGATGCCCAGAAAAATATAAATATATAATAGTACAGAATTTATAACAAAAAGTTTTGAAAAAGTTACAAAAAATTTAAAATTAATCATTGTTTAACATTTACAGAATTAAAAAAGTCCATTGTTGAATGATTTAATAAAACATTTAAAAAGTGGGAAAAGTTGATGTACAATAAAATTATAATCATATTGACTGAGTTTCTAAATTAACTGATGAATGTAATGATACAAAGCATTCAGCAATAAAAATGATGTCAAAAGGTGTAAGAAAAGAAAATTAGAAACTTTTATTGAAAACTCTTTACACAAGTAATTTGAAGGTACTAACCCTAATTCAAAATAGGTGATAATGGAGGAATAAGTAATTTAAAAGGAATTTTTGAAAACGTCTCCACAGCTAATTGGTCATCAAATATTTTTGTAATTTTAACTTTTATTCATTCTAATTCACTCACATACAAATTAAAAGGTGTATATGGAGAAGAAGTGAATGGAAACTTTTATGAAGAAGAATTACAAAAATAAAATATGCAGATATACATGTTGTCAAAAAAATTAGAAAAAGGAAGTTGACAATGTTTTTGTTACATGGCTTAGTTTTGGTAAGTCTTAGTAGGAGGGTTTCAAAAAATAGTGTTATAATACAATTTTTAAAAAATTTCATCCTTATAAGACAAAGGAATTAAAGCTAATACTTTTAAACTTTTCCAGTGAATGTGAGAAATAAAAATAATTTAAGATGTAGAAATTAAAATAAACATTGGTGACATTTGGCTTTATCCTAATCATGGTCAAATATACAGGAATTTTAAAGTAGTTCAAAGTGATGGCTCAGATCATACCACATATGGTGGAAGATCTAATAAAAAATTAATTAGTAACTATGTACCAAAGTTATTTGATTTTACCTACAAAAAAGGAAACATTATTTTATCAAGAATAGACCATCCTTTCACTTCTTGCTAGTTTTATCAAATTTTCCTTTACTCTTTGTGATGAAATTTTTATGGAAGGCCATATCCTTAATAGTGTTAAAATATGAAATAAAGAAAATGAAGTACTTCATCCATTAGAAATATTTGATGGACTTTTTAAAGATAATAAAGAAGTAATATGAGAAAGAGACTTAACAGCTATTTTTAATTTAAGTCTAAGGGATGCTTTTCTTAGATGGTTTTGGAATAGAAATAAAAGTTGAACTATCAAACGAAGGAAAAATTGTTATTGAATACATGGAAATTAGAGCACCTGCTCTTAATTATGATCCTGAATATTAACTTGAATTAGAACTATAAATAAATTAAAAAATTCAAAACTACCAATATGTTTCTTTGAACTACAAAATAAAGAAATCGACAGATTGAGTAACAATAATAATTCGTTATAATTCGTTGAATTTCATATGCCTTTTTTATTAATGTGATTTTTCAAACAAAAAGACAAAATAATCAACTAGTTTATTTTACAGTATTTGATGACATTAAATCACAGAACATCTGTTTAAAAAGTGAGACATCTGAAACTTTTCCTGAGGAAATGTGGAATTTACATCCACCAAAATTTTTTAAAGTCATGCAATTCATTTTGTGACTTTAAATAAGTAATACAATTTAAAGAAGATATTGATGTAAAAGCCATTAAATTTCATTATAAATAGTCCTATTTATGTTATAAATATGACTCAAAGAAAAAATATTATGACAACAGAAAAACCAGTATGAAATTATGTGTTTCTTTAAATGACAAAACACATATTGATACTTTAGCTTAATTAAGTTTCTACATAAAAATAGAGTTTACCTTATGATATTAATGATATTTTAAATTTTTAATTTTTGTATATTTCAATCAGAATCAGTCTCTTCATCCTCAGAAAATAAAAAAAATTTACCTATATGAATTATACCTTCAAATTTTTCTTTCAAGTTTTTGGATAAATTTTTGTTTTAATGTATAATTCTCCAATCTATATAAATTTTAAATTTTCTTATAAAATTGTCTGGTAATTTTTGATATACACAAATACAACACTAATTTACTTTTTTGTTCAAGTTCTTTAATACAATTTTCTGATAATTCCCAATTCATAGAAATATAAAATCAATCCATCTTATCCTTTAATTCTGTAATAAAATTCTTATGACAGAGTTTGAAATTGTGAAATGTAAATGCAGTTTCCTTTATCTTTAAATTCGCTTATACATTTTTCATATAATTTACAGAAATAACAAATAATAGTTTATTCAAATGCTTTTATAATATAATCAATGACAGGTAATCCATATATTTCATTTGTTAAATGGTAATTAATCAATTCCTTAAATTCGAAATTGTTATATAAATTTTCATGTAAAGATGAATATTAAAAATTAATGAAATAATACTATTGTGATTAAGAATTTTTTCAATAACATTAGATTTATTATGTTTACAATATCCTTTTATTTTTAATTGTTTTGTTCTGGATTTTTATTCTTTTATTTTTAAGTTTATTAATTTCTCAAGTTACGAGAAAAACTTATTAGAAAAATAAAAATGAAGAACATGTTATAATTTAATCTAAAAAATTTTATTTTTTTCGTGTATTAGCTATTTCATTCAGTTATAAATTTATGATTAACTTTTTTGATTTGTTTTTATTTTCAGTTAAAATGTATAATTTTTCTAATTTTTTATTTAAATTCATATTTAGTTAAAATTTATGTTTTTTATAATGTTTATATTTACTGGTGTTCATGAAATTCAACTTTTCACTTCACTTTCGTCAAAATAAAACTGGCGCGTTTGAAGCTGGTTAGGATTTCAATTCATTGTAGACAGAGAATGAGGCACACACAAAATTGTGCAGGTTGGCCCATTTCCTAGCTACTAGTTATTTTCACCTAGTCATGTCCAGACAGAGAAAGGAGATTAAGATCTTGTCTGCTCATCAAACAGTCATTAAAATTTTACGCATTTGACTGCCATGTAAACTTGTCAAAAAGATACCCTGCTATCCACAGAAGGGCTATATTCCATTGAATGGTGATTATCATGGAAACATTTCGCCATAGAGTGACATCATTCATTGATTTTGTAAGGTACAAATCTTACTAGGAAAATAATACGTGTTAAAGATGCATTCTACGTTTGGTGTGACAAATTCAGTACATATCTATGCCATCACTCTATATTCTCGTTTTGTGTACTACAGATTCGATGCTATAATGTTTATTGGTATTCTGTTTACTAGTCATCCTTATTTTTCAACAACTGACAGTAAATCTCTCATGTTTTCTGACTTCTGTAAAAAAGATACAGCTTTGGTCCTGATATTTCGATATCTGACTCAGAAATCCAGTGCAAACATCTTATGTCATTATACTTCGTGTACAACATATAAAACTGCCGAATAACGATACTTCACTGATGTCCTATCATGAGATGCGAAAAGCTCTTTTGTCTGTCGCACCTGTAGGTTGTGTAAAATATATCATTAACGTTTGCTGAAATAAGCATCCTCATGCATTTGAATTGGGCTGATGCCTTCCATTTGTCCAACTGTGTCATTAGAAAATCTGTCTCAATACATTTACATTGTAGTAGATGAGGAAATCGTTGGCTGCATCATCAGACTTTTGTCATTACTCGAGAACTGCCGTTGTAAAAACATTAATTAAACCTTATATCACTGAACTGCTTTAAAATTTTTACCAGGGTCATAACTACTTTACATTCCTAGGTAAATACAAGATTGTCAGAAACAGTCTGAGTAGCTTTTAAGGGTGTTGCAGGGTAGGCTATGGTGATAAATAACTGTTAAGAAAACATTCGACACATCACACCATTTATGACTTAATTAGCACTGAAGTTATCCAATCAGGCCATTGCACAAGTAAATTCAACTGACTCACCAGAAATGTTGCCAAATGTGCTCTTAATTTGGTTTCCAAAAGGCGAACAAGACAGCCATAACAAAATTTGTGATGGGATGGTGGTAAGGATCAAACATAGCCAATAAGTTGAGCACTCTTACATGTTATCATCTACACTCAGAGAACAACTGTAAATAACTGTATTTGGCAGGCCAGTTAAATTTGTGCACGAAATGGTCTGATTGGCTAACATCAATGCGAATTAACTCAGAAATGGCGCAATGATCGAATTATTTTCTTAACAATTATATCTCAGCAAAACCAATCCTACAACACTCTTAAAAGCTTTCCAGACTGTTTTTGACCACCCTATATAGAGAACAATAATATATCAGAGGGTCTCAAGGACTGTATACTTTTATGTAGGGACACCACTTGCATACTAAGAGATCATGAGTACTGCGGTCGCCACTCTAGAAGTCGACAGGAGGAGTGGACTGAGCCAGCACGCCACTGTGTGGTGCCTATTATTTGACCACAATATTATTGCACTTGACAGTGAGGGCACTTTGGTTGACTTATCTGTTTTTTCTTTATTGTTATTTCATCCCCGACACGCCATATGGGTGGGGGTGGTGGGCTGTATGTGGTACAGTGAACCCGTTCTTCAACCAACTGACAAAAAAATTAAGTGAGACGAAAAAATAAGAAACCTAAAGGCGTGATATTACAATGAACTTAAAACTCTTAGGGATGAAACTAAAGTGGAAGTTTTTATATGTATGAGTGATAGAAGTTCTTGCACTTAAAGTTAAAAGCAGTAATAGTAAATGGTATAATGATACACAATAACTGCACATGTAAAAGCATCTAAACATGATACTAAAAACACTGATATTTAAAGGAAGTACTTTCCTGGCACTAAAAACTGGGAGGACATGCCCTGGGCTTGGAAGTCTGCTGTTGAAGGGGAAAAGGTTGGCCAGTGAGGAGGATAGGAGTCTGGTGAGGTAGCGATTGGTGACTGGTGCATGGTTTCGATAAAGTAAGAGTTGCTGTTGGAACAGAAGAGTAGGTGGAGCAGAGAGGGGTTTTGGTGAGGTTAAGAGTTGTTGTGAAAAGGGGAGTGGGGAAAGACAGTTAGATAGGGAAATAGGGCAGTAAGAAACAATGAGAAGGGGAAGGAGAGGTACCCCTCATGAGGTGGAGTGGGTGAGGTGGGCTTATAGCTGACAGGATGTATAAATGTCAGGATGAAGTTCATTATCTGTGAGGGGGATATTTCTTTCAAAGAGTGTGTGGAGTGTGCATAGATGTAGGATTAGTGGAATGCATTGGTAAAGGTGCAGCACCATACAAGGATTGAAAAGCAGAGTTGAAGCTATAGGATTATTCCAGTCGAGTATATAGATGGTGTTGATTGTTTGGAGGTGTTCAGTGTAGCTGAGGAGAGGTGGGAATTTGATGAGTAGGTAAAGAATCTTTGTGGAAGAAGGTAAACATATGGGGAAGGCGAGGTGGACTGCATGGTATTCCAGGATCTGTGAGGACTTACAGAACTTAGGAGCATCTGAAATCCATGCAACATTCACACAGGAAAGGATGGGTCAGGTCAAGGTAGTATAGGTATGGAGCACAGTGAAGAGATGGAATCCTGAAGTTCGGCCAGTTGATAGTGTTGGTAGTTCTAATGTATTGTGGGCTTCTGTGTGATAGTTTGTAGGTGATGTTCCCATGTTAGTTGCCAGTCGATTGTGAGTCCAAGATATTTTGGAGCATTAGTTAGCTGTCTGGGATAGTTGTAAGTGGTAACAAAGAAATCATGGAGATGGAAGCCACAGATGGTGTGTCCTGTAGTTATTCCCTGGGTTTTGGAAGAGTTGATCTTGAGGAGCCATTGGTTACTGAAGGAGGTGGACTGGTGGAGGTGGTTTGGGTGTGTAGGTTGTGTAGAGGAGAAAGACAAGAAGAGATGGGGAGGAACCATAGGGCAGTCCTGGAGTGGGATAGATGGTATGGGAGTTGGTGTTGTTAATGGTGACAAAGGATGGGTGAATAGAAAGGAAAGTATGCAATAAACAGTCATAATTAATTGGAAGTTCGTAAGTCAGGAGTTTGGAAAGGAGACCAGAATGCCATGTAAAACTAGGCTTGAGGGAGACAAAAAGAGCGGATTTATAGGTGTTGAACTGGTGGGGTTGGAGTTAGGGCACATGCTGGAGCTAGTTACCAGAAGACAAAGTGGGATAGAAGCCACACAGGTTAATAGGAAGGAGGTGGTTTTGGTTCAGGTGCTAATGGATATGATGGGAGGGGATGGATTCTAAGACATTGGCTGAACAATGAGGCGAGCCAGATGGGGTGGCAGGGGGAGATATCAATAGGAGGTATCTGTGGTTTAGGATTCTGGAGTTTTTCCACAGCTTGGGTTAGTAACTTGTGGAGAGGATAGTGGTATAAAGAGTTGAAAGGGTGACAAAGAAGGAGAGGGGGCATTGTTTAAGGTGTTGATAGGTGGTGCAGTTGTGACCAGGGGACATGTTGCGTTTTTTGTGAAGTTATTATTTTATTTCATGCACTGTGATTGATGTATTTAATTCCATTTGTGGTACATTGTCCAAGTACTGGAAGCTGTGAACCAGGGGTGGGGCAGCAATATGTTTGTGGATGTTAGGGAAGGGAGAGAAATCATAATAATAATCATCAAGGATGGAGAAGATGCCAGAGAGGTGGGATGCGAAGTGCTCAGATTTGCTCTGGTTGTCAGATAAGGGATGATTGTTGCGAGGGAGTGGATATTGAGGTATAGTATTATTGTCAGTGAGTCGATGCAATGCTTTCCAGAACAGGTAAGAGTGTAAGAGGTAATAGGGAGTGTAGCGTTGAGGCTGGTGCATGTCTGGCGCCAGTCTTGGCTTTTTTAGCATTTAGTAAATTCCTGGTGTGTCTCTGTAGTTGCTGGGCGAATGAGTCCTTAGGAAGGATCGGTATAAGCGAAAGGATTCTCGCAAAAGTAAGACTTTTGGGGGTGGGTGGTACAGTGGGGGATGGGGATATATGCCCTTGGAAGGGATGTGGGCTGGTATTGCATCCAACGAGGTTTGCTGCAGGAAGGTCGTGTCGTGATAGACATCTGCGGTGTCGTCTAGAATCGAGGGCGGCACAAGAAGTATCGACCACCGCAGAGATACTACACAGCAAAGTGGTATCTAGAGGCACCAATGAAATGCTAGGAAGAAGCCGTTCTATCCCGTAGTTCCGAGGTGCTACCACCGCACCTCTTTCCTAAAATATTGTCGCCAGTGTCCAGGAGGGCAGTTCTGCTCGAGGTCGGATCCTGCCCGCTTCGAGGAAGTTTCTGTCGAAGTAACGCCGTTGTGCTGGGTATTCGCCATGACACAACCAGTGTCGACCATTGTTGAGTGAAGAGACTTCTGTACTCTGTGAACTGTGCCTACACATCTACGCTATCGAAACTGTGTCAAGTGTCTGTGAACTTGTGTTTTCTAGTCACTGTAGTGAACCCACAGTACTGCCATTATGAACTTTCACCTATTTACCGTTCAGTAATCGTGGATCATTCACTGTGTTCTAAACCCCAAGTCCATGTGTGAAGCTTCGTAGCTCTAGCCCAGCCTGGCGACCAAAGGTAAGTTTTGTTGTAATTAATAAAGTCTTACTTATTCAGAGTATACTAATTAACTGTATTATTACTAGCCACTTCTGTGTCCAAGAAGTCGAACACAACAAGTAAAGTGACGCTGAGGACCAGTTCATATTTAGCTCGCATTGCCATATTGTGTAACTAACACTCTCTTGCAACAGTGCTATTTTTCTGTTCGTGTGTGTCGGCCTATTGAATGTTCACGATGTCTCTTTTCGGATGTGTCTTTAATGCAAGCTAAATAGTTACATTGGCAAAGCACTGAACAACTGCGTAAGACTCCCACTGCAAGGATTTGTGGCAGCACCACGACCGCCACCCCAGCCTGTTCAATCGGAAACAACTCAATAAACGGTTCAGGAGCATAGGTTCAGAGATATTCTGGGGCAATGTAAACGCTGGGCTCATAATATTGTGCAGTTGACAGCGCACTTCAACTTCTATGGCATAACAAGTAACCAGCGTATTTGGCATTTTCTTTCCACCATGGGCTAAGGTGTATTCTTTTTACTAGTATAACTGTTTCCAGATAGCCAACCTCATGAGGTCCCCTACGACGAGTTAGTTAACAAATTGTCAAAACAATTTTAAATCACAAGTGCATATAGCAGCCTCTAATTATAAGTTGTTCAGATTAAAACAGCAGCCAGGACAGTCCTACAAACAGTGGATAACAGAACTTCGTGGTCTTACTAGACAATTTCACTTTCAGTGTTCGTGTGGGTTAAGCGACAGTGACATTATGATGAGAGATGCGATTACCTGGGCCGGCCGAAGTGGCCGTGCGGTTAAAGGCGCTGCAGTCTGGAACCGCAAGATCGCTACGGTCGCAGGTTCGAATCCTGCCTCGGGCATGGATGTTTGTGATGTCCTTAGGTTAGTTAGGTTTAACTAGTTCTAAGTTCTAGGGGACTAATGACCTCAGCAGTTGAGTCCCATAGTGCTCAGAGCCATTTGAACCATCAATTACCTGGCTCGTTTCTGATTCTCATATTCGTGCTGCCATACTAAAGCATCCAAACACTGACCTCAGTTCAGTATTCTCAATTACTGAGTCACAGGACAATGTCGATGTAACTAAGCATGATTTTCAAGCACCTGCATTATCTATTGTCAAGAGTAAGACACTTCAGGAGCCGACCACCACCCTCCCTCCTCCCTCACTCAGGTCAAGCGTCGTCCGACGTCTAGGTCAAGTGCGAACCAGTCGCACTGGCAGGCCATGGCACAGCCCACGCAATCTAGAATGTCCTAAAGTCCTGTCTGCACTGATTTCAAACACATGATAGGGCACAGTGCCCATGCAGCAAAGCTAAGAACTTCACAGGTGGCAAACAAGACCACATACATATGTTTAAGTATAGATGGTGTTAGGCAGCTTTCACATTCCATGTCAAACAGTGATTCCAATGAGGTTTCTGTTGTGTCTGTTGCGCAGTAGTCCGCCAATTCTGTTGTTGTTTCGGCAGATAGCCAGGACACAAACTCTGAACTTATGTCAGCAATCCAATAAGTTGTATGGTCAGTTGCATGTGTTCAAAAAGTGTGTTAATTTCTAATTAGGGACTGATGTTACTGTTACGCTGCTCACCCGTGCTATGTATAAATGGTTAAGTAGCTCACAGCCTCAGCAACCACTTAACTCGTTGTTGGTATACAGTGGACAACCTATTCCAGTGCTAGGAATGTGCAATTTACCAGCCACGTTCTGTGGTGCTACTAAAACGCTGTAATTTCATGTCGTTTGCTGGTTGGTTGGTTGGTTCATTGATTTGGGGGGGGGGGGGGGCGGGGAGGACCAAACAGTGGATTCAACTGTCCCATCGAATTGGGGAAGGATTGGGAAGGAAGTCGGCTGTGCCCTTTGAAATGAACCATCCCAGCATTTGCCTGAAGCGATTTAGGGAAGTCATGGAAAACGTAACTCAGGGTGGCCGGACACGGGTTTGAACCTTTCTCCTCCAGAATGCGATGCAGTGTGCTAACCACTGTGCTACCTTGCTTGGTACGTGTTCTGCTCACGTGAGTGTTCTAGTAGTTTTGGCATGGATAGCTTTGACCTTTTCGGATTGTCAGTTCACATGAAGGTATTAGAAATTAATTCATCTGTGTTTCTGGCCAATATTAATGCATCGTGTGACAAGTGCAGTTCTCTGTTCCATGGTAGTTTACACAAGGCCCAAAGGATCGAGGTCCATGTGACACTGAAAGACAATACGCAGCCCGTGATTTTTCGTGCTCGTCCTGCCCCTTATGAATTATGGGACCAGGTTGTACCATAGATGCAGAGGTTGCAGGACAGAGATGTCATCAAACAAGTTTTGGCCAGCCAATGGGTGTCATTCCTGAAGGTCTTACTAAACTGTCAGGCGTGTTAAGACTCTACGCAGACTTTATACCAGCCTTCAACCCACAAATGGTTGCTGATTATTTTCCATTGCCCTGCCCTGAGGAGTTGATGGACAAATTAGGTCAGGGTCATTTGTTTCCAAAAATTCATCTCCAGAGGCCTACCTGCAACTGCCTTTAGATAAAGAATCAAAGAAGAGTTTTGTGATCAAAACAAGCATGGAATTATTCCAGTTTTAGAGGCTACTATTCGGTAGCGCTTCCGCCCCAGTTATTTTCCAAAGGTATCTTGAGTAACTGACGTCGCAAGTACGTTCTTGTTCTATCTATTTAGATGATTTACTTGCCTCTGGTCACACACCAGCAACACACTTACAAAATTTAGAGGCATTGTGTAAAATGTTGTCCAAAGCGGAAATGACAAGCAACCGTTATAGGTGTTCCTAATTTTCCACAGAAATTGTGTACCCTGGCCACGTGATTTTTGTGCACAGCATCCATCCGTCAGAGCGCACTTAGTGGCCATTTGTGATTTGCCTGCACCAACTAATGTATCAGAATTGCAAGCTGTAATGGGTAAGGTAATCTATTACATCCATTTTATCCAGAATGCCGCTCAGATTGTGGCGCCTATCGATCGGTTGCACTGCATGGGCATTCTGTGTGTCCTGTCGGCTGAATGTCAGACCGCTTTCCAGCGGCTGAAAGACGCACTACTAAGTGATCAGTGTTTTGTTCACTTCAGCCCCTGCAAGTCTGTCATTCTTTCAGTAGATGCTTCATCCTATGGCACTTGTGTTGTGTTGTCACATCTATTGGGCTCCAATGAGAGTCCGCTTACGTTTGCGTCAAAGAAATTCGCCAAGGCCCAACACAACTACAGCCAACTTAAAAAGGAGCCATTAGCTATCTTTTATGGGGTCACGCACTTCCGTCAGTATCTGTATTACCGTTGCTTTTCTCTATTTACAGACCACAGACCATTGATGGCTTTGTTCAGGTTCTCCCAGCCGGTCCCATAGCCTACAACGCAGAAGTTACTATAATGATCCTTCTCTCACCCAATTACCAGTACAAATTGCCATATTGGCCAACTACCAAACACCCCAACGCTGACCTCCTATCGAGGTTCCCTTTGGCTCCGATGCTGCGTTTGATTTCTCAAAGAACTCCAGTCATTAAATAGATTCAGAAGAAATTCGGCTTTTCGAAGATTTTTCCAGTCACCTTCCGCCATGTGCACAGGAAACCGAGCATTACTGATGGTCCTCGAGTTTGTTCGTTGGGGGTGATCATGGAGTCTAAAGAAGATGCGCCACCTGGTGGTTTGTTGCTACTTTGATTTTCAGTGTGTCATCTCTGCATAGAAGGGCATCCTCCTGATGCACACTGAAAGTGGAGATGCAGGAATTCATGATTCCTTAGTCCCTCCAGCGAGAAGTTCTTCGGTTGTTGCACTAAGGACATTCAGGCATTGTCTGCATCAAGCAGTTGCCAAGGCGCCATTGTACATGGCCGAGGATGGGTGCATAAATATGGCCATGACTTCACAGTGTGAAATGTGTGCAGAATATCAGTCTGCTCCTCGACAATGATACTTTGAGTGGCCACGTCCTGACAGAACTTAGCAACGCCTGCACATAGATTTTGCTGGGCCATACTGGAATATACGCTGGCTAGTAGTTGTCGATGTTTACAGCGAGTTTCGCTTCTTCTTTCCAATGAAGTCTACCACATCAGTCGGATGCAGTTTAAGCTCTTACGTCGATCTTCTGCATTGAAGGCTTATCTGAGATGATAGTGGTAGATAATTGGCTGCAGCTCATGTCTCGGAAGTTTGAACAATTTTGTCTAGACAATGGTATTCAGCACGTTCTTACAACGCCCTTTCATCCACAGTCCAAAGACAAAGCCGTACGTTTCGTAAGGAGCTTCAAATCACAGATGGACAAGTTGCGAGCCAGCCATACACGAGAATGGGTTTTTAACTTTCTCCCTGCTCATAGATGGAATCACCAGCAGAGCTCCTGCATGGCTGATGTCGTAACACTGCTCCATTTGCTACGTTTGATGCAGAGACCCTACGTCCTTCTTCTGGGTCACAGTTTCGGCCCCAGCAACCAGTGTTCTTTCATGTGTTTGGCACGGGTTGCAGATGGAATTGGGGTATGGAGTCTGAGGTGTTCTCCCATTTCACCTACATTATCTACAGCTGACAGGGTTGCATAGGCTGCATCAGAACCAGCTTTTGGCAGTCCACCCTTACCTGCTACCCCCTTTATTTTCACAGAGCCAGCATGCAACCAAGGCATGCAGCAGCCACTGTCACATGGGTTGCATGGGGATGAGGTAGTGTGAACACATAGGTGGTCACTTCCAATGCGATGCAGGACTTCTACACTGAGGCATCCAAGAAGGGTGGATAGATGCTAGGACTACATATGGGGTGGTGTTGCATTCAGGATGAGTGTACTGTGGGAAGAGGATAATGTAACCTTGGAGGGAATCTGTAAACTGATGCCACTGCTGGAGTTCTGCAGGGGATTTACAGTAGATGTTGAAGTCTGCAGCAACAATATAGGTTGGAAAGGTATGATCGATATGGGTGAGGAAATCACAGGGGATAGAATTATTAGGTAGGTTGAAAACAATAGCAAGGGTAACAGTTAGGATTTAGAAGACGAGGCTAAGAATAAGATATTCAGTGGGCTTATGGAGTAAGGGTTGTGGACGAGCAGGGGTGTTTTTGTGGTGGCCAATTGCAATTCCACCTCTGACCAGGCGAAGGGGATTACCTGTATGGTGGAGGATATAAGGAGGAATTCAGATGGTGTGATATGGTTGGAGCAATGTTTAATTAAGTATTATGGTATCGACATTGTGTCAGGACAGGCTATGCATGAGAAGGCGTTTATTCATGCGTAGGGGTGGATATTGTGCTATACGATGCTGTATTGCTGTCACACCATGATGGGAGTTAGGGTGTGGGTTCTGTGGGTGTGAGGGTGGAGAGGTTTAAACGAGGGTGTTGAAACAGGTGAAAATGAAGTGGACTTGGTTTCAGAAGTAGGAGGCCTGAGTACTGAGATGGTAAACAGAGTGGGTGGCAAGAGAAATTTGTTGTAGGGTACCTGGTGTAGGCTTAATGTAAGTCTTTATCATGTTATTTCACCAGGACACGAAGAACCACTCGAGAGTATATGCACAACTGTCTTGAAATCATTTACAATGCAATGTATTATCCATAGTCACCACTGTAGTTTTTTACTTAACATCACCATATGTTTCCGAGTACAGCCACAACAGGCCAAGTGCAATATCGTGGTCAGGGAGTAACTGGCTTCAAGAATCACAACATCAGACTATGTTTACGTATGGGCACACTATTATACCTAGAGACAGCATTCTGGTCCACTGGGCTGAACTTACAGTAGCTAGATGGGGCCGCACTCTTTTGCTGGTGATAGCAGCATTCTTCCATGTTGAAGAACTATGTATAAGAATGATATGGACCAAAACTACTTAATATTTCATTCCTTTACACATCTGTATTTGTAATGATTTTTGGTGGTCACAATTCGCCTTCAAATAGGTACAAAGGTGTGTTATCCTCAGATGTTGCTGAGACATAGTATACGAGTATGTATATAACTGCGGACCATGTTGGAAGAACTGGCTTAGTAGCTGTTGCCTTTCTCATACATTAATTTTTATAAGTTAGCACCTTTTTTTGGTCTCTGAGGTACTGCACATGTTTTTCTCAGGAATATAAGTGCGCACTCCCCAATTTTTGGATTTCCTTGCAGAATGTATGTGAGATTTATTTTTAATTTGAATTTCCTGCATTTTCAATATGGTTTAAATTTCAAACGTGAGTATTGTATTTTTCATGTTTCCTGCTACTATGATGTGGGTCACATGGCTGTGATTTCCGCTTTCTTTTAGGTGTTGACAGTTCCCATTCACCAACGACATGTTGGCTAATGCTACAAACTAACATCAGTCACTGATCCAGATTGTAGCCCCTATAATTACAATAAGGCTGCTGCCCCTCTTCAGGAACCATATGTTAATATAGCTCATTGACAAATAGCCCTTAGATATGGTCACAACTCGGCTATCTACATGATTAGACACGTACGCCACTCCACCATGCACTGAATACGTTGTAGTGTAGACCAAAATAAGAAATACATATTTGTTAGACCTGACCATAGAGCCTTTGATGGGTGAAACAGCCCTAAAAAAATTCTCTTCAATATTTCTGAATGGTTACCCTCTAAACGGCAACATATAAAAAAAAATTTCAAATAAATGTTCGAAAATTTATGGTGTGCACTACAAGAGTGCACCCAGATTTTTCGAAAACATCATCTTTTTCGAAATCCTCTCCCCCTTTATACTATTTTTCACTTGGCTAATTGCGAAACTCATAGCATCGTTAATACTAAATTCAGTCATACCTGATGAAATGGTATTCCAAAGACGCATTTGTCAGAAATAAGCTAGAAATATCTCCATATTGCTGTATGTGCACCTGATATGTGTCCATTTCAATGCCTGTTATCATGTTGGGTTGATTAATAAGTCTTTCCCAGATACATATATTCTAAATGTTTATTCTATATACAGTGTTCCCTATAAATATTTTTTCAGTTTAATAAAATATAAAGTAGCTGGTGGTGTAGTAGTGTTTACTTTTTACATTTAATGTACTTTTTTAATTTTCAAGTCACGACCTTTCCCAATTTAATTATCTTGTATTTGAAATTCTTTGTACATTATTCTTCTAACATTATTGTTAGTCTGTACAATCATGGGAAAGGCACCAAAATGTTCGAGTCAAAACAATACTGAATTCATATTGACAATAAAATATTTCTAGCTTACTTCTGACTAATGCGTCTTTGCATTACCACTTCATCATACACTCCTGGAAATGGAAAAAAGAACACATTGACACCGGTGTGTCAGACCCACCATACTTGCTCCGGACACTGCGAGAGGGCTGTACAAGCAATGATCACACGCACGGCACAGCGGACACACCAGGAACCGCGGTGTTGGCCGTGTAATGGCGCTAGCTGCGCAGCATTTGTGCACCGCCGCCGTCAGTGTCAGCCAGTTTGCCGTGGCATACGGAGCTCCATCGCAGTCTTTAACACTGGTAGCATGCCGCGACAGCGTGGACGTGAACCGTATGTGCAGTTGACGGACTTTGAGCGAGGGCGTATAGTGGGCATGCGGGAGGCCGGGTGGACGTACCGCCGAATTGCTCAACACGTGGGGCGTGAGGTCTCCACAGTACATCGATGTTGTCGCCAGTGGTCGGCGGAAGGTGCACGTGCCCGTCGACCTGGGACCGGACTGCAGCGACGCACGGATGCACGCCAAGACCGTAGGATCCTACGCAGTGCCGTAGGGGACCGCACCGCCATTTCCCAGAAAATTAGGGACACTGTTGCTCCTGGGGTATCGGTGAGGACCATTCGCAACCGTCTCCATGTGGCTGGGCTACGGTCCCGCACACCGTTAGGCCGTCTTCCGCTCACGCCCCAACATCGTGCAGCCCGCCTCCAGTGGTGTCGCGACAGGCGTGAATGGAGGGACGAATGGAGACGTGTCGTCTTCAGCGATGAGAGTCGCTTCTGCCTTGGTGCCAATGATGGTCGTATGCGTGTTTGGCGCCGTGCAGGTGAGCGCCACAATCAGGACTGCATACGACCGAGGCACACAGGGCCAACACCCGGCATCATGGTGTGGGGAGCGATCTCCTACACTGGCCGTACACCACTGGTGATCGTCGAGGGGACACTGAATAGTGCACGGTACATCCAAACCGTCATCGAAGCCATCGTTCTACCATTCCTAGACCGGCAAGGGAACTTGCTGTTCCAACAGGACAATGCACGTCCGCATGTATCCCGTGCCACCCAACGTGCTCTAGAAGGTGTAAGTCAACTACCCTGGCCAGCAAGATCTCCGGATCTGTCCCCCATTGAGCATGTTTGGGACTGGATGAAGCGTCGTCTCACGCGGTCTGCACGTCCAGCACGAACGCTGGTCCAACTGAGGCGCCAGGTGGAAATGGCATGGCAAGCCGTTCCACAGGACTACATCCAGCATCTCTACGATCGTCTCCATGGGAGAATAGCAGCCTGCATTGCTGCGAAAGGTGGATATACACTGTACTAGTGCCGACATTGTGCATGCTCTGTTGCCTGTGTCTATGTGCCTGTGGTTCTGTCAGTGTGATCATGTGATGTATCTGACCCCAGGAATGTGTCAATAAAGTTTCCCCTTCCTGGGACAATGAATTCACGGTGTTCTTATTTCAATTTCCAGGAGTGTATATCACTCAATTTGATATTAGCGATGCTATGCATTTTGCTATTAGCCAAATGTCGAAATGAAAAACGAAATATTGGGGAGAAGGGATTTCGCAAAAAATTGTTCCTTTAACAAATCTGGATGCATCACTGTAATGTACTTTAAAAACCATGGAACTTGTATTTAAGTCTTTTTGTATTTCCTACCATTTCAGTGATATTCATTCAGAAATATTAAACTCAGTTTTTTTCAAGTGGGTGTTTCACCCACTTAATGGTCGAATGGGCATGTATAAAAAAAACTGTGTGTCTTGTTTTGCTCTACATTACAACATATCAAGGCCAATGAAAATCGTGGTGTACCCCATGGATAGGTTTTCTTGCGAATGTGAACGAGGTATTGTAACAAGGTTACGAGAAGCTGGCTGTTCCTTCTGCGATATTGCAGAAATATTTGAGAGGAAAGTTACCACAGCGGTTGTTACGAGAAGTCAGCTGTAGTGGCAGTAGTGCTAGTGTCGTCGTAATTGCCGTCTGATTCACATCTGCTGTGCAGCAAGCTAGGTAAATTTAAGTATTAACTGTGTTTTCTTGTTTGTCACTTCTTTTTCCATGTGTTTTTGCTTTTAGGAAGCTTTAATTTTCGAGTACTAGTAATAGTGTTCCATAGATTTCGTGTTTATTTTGAATACAGTCCAGAGACAGTTAGTGCTTATTTTCATTGCTTCCAACAAGAAGTGTCTAGTAACCACAGTTTAGTCAGCTATCAGTCGCCTTTAGTGAATTAGCAGTCTAGTAAAAAGTTGATTACTTAACTCTCTACAGTAAACTGTTGATTTCTTAGGATGGATAGGATTTGCGACTGCTGTGTACGGATGCAGAAGGAGCTGGCCACTGTTCGCGAGCAGCTGAACGTGTTGATGGCCGCGGTCAGCCGTATTCAGGCTGCTGCCTCGGACTGTAGTGGCAGTAGGAAGTCTGGTGCGTCGCATGGTACATCCCAGATGTTACATGCTTCACCCACAGTCCCAGCTGTCAAGACATCTTCGTGGGTACCGGGGGCGGTTGAGCCACCCTCTCCCCAATGGGAGTGGCGGATTCAGCGGCGTTCGCGCCCCACTAGGCGGAGGGTCAATGTGGAGGTTGGTCGTGTGGCATCGCCCGCTCTGCCTGTGAGTGGACATGTGGCCGCTCCTTCAGCAAGGTCCGAACAGGCACACGGGGGGAGAAGTTTATTAGTGATTGGGAGCTCGAATGTTAGGCGGGTGATGGAGCCCCTGAGGAAAATAGCGGAAAGGTTGGGGAAGAAGGCCAGTGTTCACTCTGTATGCTTGACATGGGGTCTCATCCGACATGTGGAGGAGGCCCTGCCAGCGGCGATAGAGAGAACTGAGTGCACCCGACTGCAAATTGTTGCTTATGTCGGCACCAATGACTCCTGCCATCTGGGTTCAGAGGTCATCCTCAATTCATACAGGTGGCTGGCAGAGTTGGTGAAGGCGGAAAGCCTCGCTCGCGGGATGGAATATGAGCTAACTATTTGTAGTGTTGTTCCCAGAACCGATCGCGGTCCCCTGGTTTGGAGCCGATTGGAAGGCCTAAACCAGAGGCTCAGACTATTCTGCAGAGATCTGGAGTGCAAATTTCTCGACCTCCGCGATCGAGTGGAGAAATGTAGGGTCCCCATGAATAGGTCGGGCGTGCACTGCACGCAGGAAGCAGCTACAAGGGTAGCGGAGTACGTGTGGAGTGCACATGTGGGTATTTTAGGTTACAGAATTCTCTCCCTAGGCCCAACAACATGCCTCCTGAGGCGAGACAAGGTAGCAGTAGGCAAAAAGCAACAGGGAAGACAATATTAATGTGGCAATAATAAACTGCAGGAGCATCTATAGAAACGTCCCAGAACTGCTCTCATTAATTAACGGTCACAGTGCCCACATAGTACCAGGGACAGAAAGTTGGCTGAAACCAAATGTAAACAGTAATGAAATTCTAAACTTAGATTGGAATGTATTCCGCAGAGACAGGCTGGACAGTGAACGGGGAGGCGTTTTTATAGCGATAAAAAGTGCAATAATATCAAAGGAAATTGACGGAGATCCGAAATGTGAAATAATTTGGGTGAAGGTCGCGGTTAAAGCAGGCTCAAACATGGTAACTGGATGTCTCTATAGGCCCCATGGCTCAGCAGC
The DNA here is from genome assembly GCF_021461395.2 of Schistocerca americana. Lineage (NCBI taxonomy): Eukaryota > Metazoa > Arthropoda > Insecta > Orthoptera > Acrididae > Schistocerca > Schistocerca americana. The sequence continues at coordinate 479,583,380 of NC_060130.1, forward strand.
TGTTGTGGCAGAACACCTGAAGGAAAATTTGGAAACTATTTCGAGTAGATTTCCCGACTATGTTATAGTTCTGGATGGAGATTTTAATTTACCAGGTATAGACTGGGAGACTCAAACGTTTATAACGGGTGGCAGGGACAAAGAATCCAGTGAATTTTTTTTAAGTGCGTTATCTGAAAACTACCTTGAGCAGTTAAACAGAGAACCACCTCGAGGCGATAACATATCAGACCTTCTGGTGACAAACAGACCCGAACTGTTTGAAACAGTTAACGCAGAACAGGGAATCAGTGATCATAAAGCGGTTACAGCATCTATGATTTCAGCCGTAAACAGAAATATAAAGAAAGATAGGAAGATTTTTCTGTTTAGCAAAAGTGACAGAAAGCAGATTTCAGAGTACTTGACGGCTCAACACAAAAGTTTTATCTCAAGTACAGATAGTGTCGAGGATCAGTGGACAAAGTTCAAAACCATCGTACAATGTGCATTAGATGAGTATGTGCCAAGCAAGATCGTAAGAGATGGAAATGGGCCACCGAGGTACAACAACCGAGTTAGAAAACTGCTGTGGAAGCAAAGGGAACTTCACAGCAAACATAAACATAGACAAAGCCTTGCAGACAAACAAAAATTACACAAAGCGAAATGTAGTGTGAGGAGGGCTATGCGAGAGGCGTTCAATGAATTCGAAAGCAACGTTCTATGAACTGACTTGGCAGAAAATCCTAAGAAATTTTGGTTTTATGTCAAAGCGGTAGGTGGATCAAAACAAAATGTCCAGACACTCTGTGACCAAAATGGTACTGAAACAGAGGATGACAGACTAAAGGCTGAAATACTAATTGTCTTTTTCCAAAGCTGTTTCACAGAGGAAGACTGCACTGTAGTTCCTTCTCTAGATTGTCGCACAGATGACAAAATGGTAGATATCGAAATAGATGACAGAGGGATAGAAAAACAATTAAAATCGGCCAAAAGAGGAAAGGCCGCTGGACCTGATGGGGTACCAGTTCGATTTTACACAGAGTACGCGAAGGAACTTGCCCCCCATCTTGCAGCGGTGTACTATAGGTCTCTAGAAGAGCGTAGCGTTCCAAAGGATTGGAAAAGGGAACAGGTCATCCACGTTTTCAAGAAGGGACGTCGAACAGATGTGTAGAACTATAGACCTACATCTCTAACGTCAATCAGTTGTAGAATTTTGGGACACGTATTATGTTCGAGTATAATGACTTTTGTGGAGACTAGAAATCTACTCTGTAGGAATCAGCATGGGTTTCGAAAAAGACGATCGTGTGAAACCCAGCTTGCGCTGTTCGTCCACGAGACTCAGAGGGCCATAGACACGGGTTTCTTGACTTTCGCAAGGCGTTTGATGCAGTTCCCCACAGTCGTTTAATGAACAAAGTAAGAGTATATGGACTATCAGACCAACAGTGTGATTGGATTGAAGAGTTCCTAGATAACAGAATGTCATTCTCAGTGGAGAGAAGTCTTCCAAAGTAAGAGTGATTTCAGGTGTGCTGCAGGGGAGTGTCGTAGGATCGTTGCTATTCACTATATGAATAAATGACCTTGTGGATAACATCAGAAGTTCATTGAGGCTTTTTGCGGATGATGCTGTAGTAAATCGAGAAGTTGTAACAATGGAAAATTGTACTAAAATGCAGGATGACCTGCAATGAATTGACGCATGGTGCAGGGAACAGCAATTGAATCTCAATGTAGACAAGTGTAATGTGCTGCGACAGCAACTGGAAGCGGCTAATTCCATTAATTCCATAAATTATCTAGCAGTAGGCATTAGAAGTGCTTTAAAATGGAATGACCATATAAAATTAATCGTCGGTAAAGCAGATGCCAGACTGAGATTCATTGGAAGAATCCTAAGGAAATGCAGTCCGAAAACAAAGGAAGTAGGTTACAATACACTTGTTCGCCCACTGCTTGAATATTGCTCACTGGTGTGGAATCCATACCAGATAGGGTTGACAGAAGAGATAGAGAAGATCCAATAGAGAGCAGGGCGCTTCGTTTCAGGATCATTTAGTAATTGCAAAAGCGTTATGGAGATGATAGATAGACTCAAGTGGAAGACTCTGCAAGAGGGACGCTCAGTAGCTCAGTACAGGCTTTGGCTCAAGTTTCGAGATCATACTTTCACCGAGGATTCAAGCAGTATATTGCTCCCTCCTACGTATATCTCGCGAAGAGACCATGGGGACAAAATCAGAGAGATTAGAGCCCACACAGAGGCATACCGGCAATCTTTCTTCCCACGAACAATACGAGACTGGAATAGAAGGGAGAACCGATAGAGGTACTCAAGGTACCCTCTGGCACATACCGTCAGGTGGCTTGCGGAGTATAGATGTAGATGTACGATCCCAAGAAGACCATGCTTCAGACCCCCATGTGACACTGCCGGAGGGAAGACCATCGTGTTCGGCGTATGGCTCTGGCACATTGTATTGCATCAGCAATCGGAACAGTTATCGGCACCACAGTGACACAAAGAACTGTTACAAATCGGTTACTTCAAGGACAGCTCCGAGCCAGATGCCCTGTAGCGTGCATCCCACTGACCCCAAATCACCACCATTTGCGACTTCAATGGTGTCAAGCGAGAGCTCATAGGAGAGCAGGGTAATGGCCTGTTGTGTTTTTTGATGAAACCGGGTTGTGCCTCGGTGCCAGTGATGACCGTATGTTGATTAGAAGGAGGCCAGTTGAGGGCCTGCAATCAACCTATCTGCATGCCAGACACACAGGACCTACACCTGCAGTTACGGTTGGAGTACGATTTCGTGTGACAGCAGGAGCACTCTCGTGGTTATCTCAGTCACCTTGATTGCAAGTTTGTACGTCAGTCTGGTGATTCGACCTGTTATGCTCCCATTCATGAACAGTATTCTTGAGGGAGTTTTCAAACAGTATAACTCTTGCCTGCATACTGCTGTTGTAACCCAACATGCTTTACAGTGTGTCGCCATGTTGCCTCAATCTGCCCAATCAGTAGGTCTGTCTTCGGTCGAGCACATATGGAACATGATCTGACGACAGCTCCGGCGTCATCCACAAACAGCATTAACCGTCCCTGTATTGATCGACCAAGTCCAACAGGCGCAGAACTCTACCCCACAAACTTACATCTGGCACCCATACAACACAGTGCATGCACAGTTGCATGCTTGTATTCTGCGTTCTGGCAGTTGCACCGGTTATTAACGTACCAGCATTTCATATTTGCTATGGCTTACTTCGCGCTTACATTAACATGTGATCTTGGAATGTCAATCACTTAAATATGTTACCTAAGCAAAGGTATTCCTGAAATTTCATTACTCCACATTAATTATTTTTTGGTGCTGCTTTTTTTTCAACAGTGTATATTCTGGTACTGATACAAGAATGTTCCTGCCAGTTTAACTTCTCGATGTTTCAATTACTCTGAGGTGCAAACGAAGAAGTTTACTTTCTGCCAGTGAACTGTAATTTCTCGCGCAAAGTAGAACATACTTCATACAACCGACACGTTTATTTACCGGTGGGGAAGTTCCTTGTTAAGCAATTTTCGTAATACGTACTTTTATGTACATAACAAGTATGAAGTTGGCAACTTCTCACTTTCGAAGAAAGAAAAGGCAGCACTAGTTTCCAAAATGTCAGAGAATGCATCAGCTGAAGGTGTAATGGTCTGCAGTTTTAATTCGTCTGCTAGAATAGCTACCGCTGTCACAGCGATACCTTGACAACAGATACATGAATCAGTGCTTTTAGTTTTGCGTGGAGCCACAGTCACACAAAACTTTTTGAAACATATAACCGCCAATTAACTGTGCAATATAGATTTCAGTCTTAGACCATTATCAAATGTTACGAGTATTAAAAATCATTAGACTTGAGTAGAAAACAAGTCATCGTCAAAACATATACCTTGGTTTTTTGGTTTATAGAACCATAATACGTGTTTTGATGATGACTTGTGTTCTATTCAAGTCTAATGATTTTTAATACTTGTAACACTTGATAATGGCCTAAGGCCGAAATCTAGATAGTGTAATAAAACCTGTTGCATAGTCAAATGGCGATTATATCTTTCAAAGATCAATAGGTGCCTTCGAAAGAGACAAAGTATATCTTTGAAAGGAGTGGGCCAGCAACGACTTGGGAACTGGTAACGTACACTTAAATAAAGGCAAGTCTCTTTAACGAGAGTGGCTCGGACGCAGAGTAAGTGGTTTCCTCAACTCACAATGGAGCATCTCGATAAATCCGTAGCTATTCCGAGTTACGGTGACAAACGCAGTGATGATGAGTCGGCATAACCCGCACGTTACTATAAACTGTTTTTTGGGAGTAAACTGGTGAAGGTTACTTAGTCGGTGTTCGCGTATTTCGGTTTTTCGTAGGCCCAATGCCCACATTTCCTGACAACTAGCGCGAATAATCCACAGCTACTTTCATCATTAGCGTTTTCAGTTGCTTGAGTGAGGGCCTGCTCACATGAATGGGATTGTGGACTGATCGGCAGCATTTCAGTAACGTAAAAGTGCACATTCGTGGGCTGAGCGTATCTGTTGTCAACAACAAATCAGACACGATTCGTTGAGTCAACAGGTGGAGCCAGCAAATTACTGGAAGGTGAGTAAGGTAACAAAGATGGAAAGACCCCAACCAAGAAAAAAAGAAGACTGACTTGCCAAAAGTATGTCCTATGTAAAACTGCTAAGCAGGTCTAAGGCTTCCGTTCAATCCCTCATTGATCAGTCTGGTGTGGCAGTTGAAGATAGCAAAACAAAAGCCGAAGATTTAAATTTCACCCATGAGAATCGTACAAAAATTCTGCTATTTGAGCATCGGATAGGCTCCCATACGGGCGATATTGTAATAAGCATACCAGGCGCAGAGAAACAACTGAAAGGTTTGAAAGCAAATAAATCATCAGGTCCGGATTGACTCCCAATTCGGTTTTACAAAGAGTACTCTACAGCACTGGTACCTTACTTCGCTTGCATTTATCGCGAATCTCTCGCCCAGTACAAACTACCAAGCGACTCAAAAAAAAGTGCAGTTGGCTCCAATATATAAAAAGGGTAAAAGAACAGACCCGCAGAATTACAGACCAATATACCTAAATTCGATTTACTCCAGACTCCTTGAACGTACTCTTAGTTAGAATATAATAAACTTTCTTGAGACTGAAAAGCTTATGTGCATGGTTTTAGAAATCACCACTAGTGCGAAACTCAGTCTACTCTTTTCTCATATGATATACTGTGAACTACGGATGAAGGGCAACAGGCAGATGCCACATTTCTAGATTTCCAGAAGGCGTTTCAAACGGTGCCTCACTGCAGGCTGTTAACGAAGGTACGAGCAAATGGAATAAATTCACAGATATGTGGATGGCTCGAAGACTTATTAACTAATAGAACACAGTATGTTCTCTTCGATGGCAACTGGTCATCAGAGACAAAGGTATCATCAAGAATGCTTCGGCAAGTGTTATAGGACCACTGCTGTTCTTTGTATACGTAAATGATTTGTAGGATAGGTTTGGGTAGCAATCTGCAGTTGTCTGCCGATGCTGTGGTGTACGGTAAGGTGCTGAAGTTGAGCTATTGTAAGAAGATACAAGACGACTTAGACAAAATTTATAGTTGGTGAGATGAATGGCAGCAAGCTCCAAACGTGGAAAAATGTAAGTTAATGCTGGTGAGTTGGAAGAACAAACCTGTAATGTTCGGATTCTCTATTACTATTGTCCTGTTTGACACAGACAAGTCGTTTAAATATTTGGGTGTAACGTTGCTTAGTGATTTGGAATGGAACGTACATGTGAAAACTGTGGTGGGATAGGTGAATGGTCGCCATTGGTTTATTGGGAGAATTTTAGGAAAGAATGGTTCACCTCTAAAGGTGACCGAATATAGGACGCTGGTGCAAGCTGTTCTTGAATGCAGCTCGAGTATTTGGGATCAATACCAGGTCGACATCGAAGCAATTCACAAGTGGGCTGCTAGATAAATTACCAGTAAGTTATAACAACATGTAAGTGTTGCAGAGGTGCTTTTGGAAATCGAATGGGTGTCCCTGGAAGGAAGGCGATGTTCTTTTCGAGAAACACTATCGAGAAAATTTAGAGACCCAGTATTTGAAGCTGACTGCCGAACGACTCTACTGCCGCCCACATAAATTGTGCATAAGGACAATGAAGATAAGATATGAGAAGTTACGGCTCCCACGAAGGCATATTGATAGTCGTTTTTCCCTCGCTGTACCTGTGAGTGGAACAAGAAAGGAAATGACTATTAGTGGTATACGATACCCTCCGTCACGCACTGTACAATGGCTTACGGAGTGTCTATGTAGATGTAGATGTAGATACAGAATGTAGAAGAGAAAGACTGAAAGAAACAGCATTCCCTTCATTTAAACTCTTGCGTACTATGATCCATGATGGCTCTGTGAAAAACGATTATTTTTCTAGTATAAAGTGTATCTTGTGCAATGAAAGGTTATAGATGGTATTCATCTGTGTTCAGCGGCTCAAAACCCTATACATGCTAAGTGCATAGCATATTCTGATACATTAAATATGAAATGTAGCTAGTGTAATCACCTCTGGTTTGCAATATCTGGCTTTAGCTATACAGGATGCTGTATGGGAAGAAAATGCAGTGTATACTTGAATAGTTTGGAAGCAACAGTAAGAAAAGCTTGAGAAACACTTTCTGCTTAGGCCTAAAAAAAGCTGACGTGCAAAACAAAATGAGGAAACGTTCCTGCTCGAAATAAAAAAAATATATCTGAGCTGCTAGCAACAGATAAAGATGCACCTAAACAAGGGACAAAGAAAAATGAACTTTCGTCTCCAAGAAGAATTTTGATGATTCGAGAAACAACTAAGCACTTGCGAGATGAGTCATTAAGTATGAAAAATAAGGAGGGAGAAATTTACGTACTTTCATACAGCCATGGAAGGGGCTTAGCAGGTTTTATGACGATGACAGAAACGAAATTCAAAGTAAGTGGCATTACCAAGCCTGGCACCTCACTGCATGGAATCAGCAGCAGTGTCATGGAGAGACTCTTGCAAAAAGCCAGCACCAGTGCCATGGAGGGACACTTCCAGAAAGCCAGCAACAGTGTCACTTCCATGAAGACCATATGGTCCTGCGTAAGGAAAGGTAGCAAAAGTGTAGACATGAAAAACAGTGGGAACATAACTGTCGAGAAGAATAAGAGTAATATCATGGACTCATACAAAAAATTTGTAAAGGTGTTACTATTGGGTGAGGAAATGACATCTACAGGAATGAAAGTAGCAATGGGACCAAGGTTCTAAGAGAACTTAAGAACGAATCCCGCATTCAGGTGCTTTTGTTGTAAGTACTTCACAGAGGCACAAACTAATTGAAGCCTCAGTCTTAATAAATAAATGGTCAGTTCAAACAGAAAATTCAAAAAGATATTTAGCTGTTATCAAACTAAGAATTTTATTGAAGCTGTAACCTCAGTGACGTAACATTTCACGAAACGTGACTGCACAGAAATAATTTTGATGAAACAGTTCTGTGCAAAGAAATACTGAAAAACACTAACTGCACCAGATAAGAAATATACAACCCAATTCCATTGTCAACAATGTAAGAAAAAGAAATGATGTCACTATCTGCAGGAAAAGAAGGACCTTCATAGTCTCAAGATGAAACAAAAAAGAAACATCGATGTGCCCCAGAAAAGAAGAACACACAGCACTGATCGCACCAGAGGAAGAATCAGGAAATCCACCAGCAAATTTGAGGATAGGGAAAGAATCAAGAAATGCAAACTGCTGAAGGACCAGGATTTTTTGTACAAAAAGCTGAGTAAGAAGGTAACATGAAAAATTTAGAAACAAAGACAAATGTTTCTACTTCAAGAACTATACACCAGGATTTACTGCATGCCTCAAGTAAATAAGATGAGATAGAAGTACTAGAAGCAGAAAAATTGCCACTATTTTTATAATCGCAGAGCATGGGTTACAAAAGAACTAAATTAGTGTTTGTAACACACAGGATTATAAAAAAAGTGGTTTACTACCAGGAAAGGAAAAACTTATTGCATTAATTAAATAGAATTTTGATAGTGTTTGTTTTGAGGATTTCTATAAATTATATTGACCAACAACTGAAACATATAGAAATAAAATTGTTGAGTATATTAAAAAGAATAATCTGTATAATAATACAGAATGGAAATATATAATATATTAATACTATGCCATGATTAATATGAAGATTCTATTAGAGAGATTCAAGATAAAATTAACAGGTATACTTTATCATAGACACGAAATTAAACTGAGGATTTTATGAAAAAATTTCAGAACAAATTACATTGCAATGCAATATCATATCGAACGTTAACTGAAAATTTCATAAGAGAATTTCAAGCTAAATTAGATTGGAGTGTTCTATCAAATAAAGAAAATTATCTGTAGATGTTACTAGTGAATTTCAATTAAAATTTAATGTCATCCTATTTCAAACAAAGGAAAATTATCTGTAGATCTAATTTGAGGATTTCAAGCTAGAATAAACTGGAATAAAATATCACAACGTAAGTTGACTAAATATTTCATAAGGGAATTCCAAGATAAATTAGAATGGTCTTATATTCCAAGGAAACAACATCTGAAAAATTTATATAATTAAATCTGATGAAGACTAATTATATCATTAATAAATTGTTCATGTGTGTAGTCATCCAAAATACAGAAATTATTGTGCCAACAAACAATGCTTAGTTTTCTCTTATTCACGGGTATAAATTTATTGAATTAGGGTTATAATGTAGTCTTAACATTTTTTCGAAATTTGGAAGTCTTTTTTTGGTTCTATAAAATTACCTTTGTAAATTTTTTCGTTGCGCCCTACTTCCATAGTAATGATATTCATATTTAAATATTATATTTTAGTAAATAAATGTAAAGGAAAATAGTTGATCTTAAATGCTAATTTATCTATTTCTCCAGTTCTTTCTTGTACTGTTTCTAAAGCATTATCAATTATTTCAATTAAATTTTCTATGAGTTCATCATTAATTTTGTTTATATTTTCGAAATGAATTATTTGACCTAAATGCAGCTGTACAATTTTATATCCTCCACATTTACAAATTGATAGTGAAACTTATTTGTAAACCCAATTTTGGAAATTTTCTGCAAAAGGTGTTTTGGATGTCATAGCTGAAGAATGTAGACAGGTCTCATTCATATATTTTATTGATTTTTGTATGTATTTAGGTAGTCTCATTTTAGCAAGGTCAGAACTTTCATATATGGTCTTTGATTGTTTTGCTAGGTTTTCCATGTGCCAAAAGAACAGAAAGGTGATTAGCAATAAAGCATATTTTATTCTTTTCATCAATAATCATACACACTTGCTTACTATTATACATAATCTAGTTGTTGATAGGTTCAATGACTGACTTCATTTAATAAAAATAAGTTTAATAGAATTTTTCATAATTCAATTAATAATTGCTGGGTTAACTGCTAAAACTAGAAGATTTTAATTTTTCTTTGTAAATGGAATTCATCCAATATAAACTGTGTAAATATTCCAAAACACGGAAGTAAACTGATAGTTTTACTTTACAGAAATATACCAAATATAGTTATAGGACTGTGTGCAGACAATGCAAAAGTGAATAATGTATAGAGTATACAGTAGTAAACGAATTTCTTCTGTATGAAAAAAAATTTCTCTGTATATAATTATAAAAATCAAGAATTCTTTGTGAAGAACATTTGAAGATACTGTTGTCTGTGGAAAAAGTTGAACAACAAAATAAGACAGATAACACACAAAAGTATGTGTTGATTGACAATAGGTTAAAGAAACATGATGTTTTTACTCGAATTTATCGTGTAATGGCAAACATACAAGTAGATGTAAGAAATATACTCGAGAATATATCGAAAAAAAAATGTGGCTGCTCTTTTTTTAAAAATTCGTAATATATTTTTATATTAAATTAGTGACTAAACTGGAAGTATTCACGATTACCCAACTACATGATTATTGTAGATGAAATAATTTAACTGGATATAGTGAATTAAATAGAGCAGATCTGATAGTGTTCATTAATAGACTTTGGCTTTGAAATGTTATGAAACAATTACCTTATCCCAAAGCTGGAAATGATGATGGAATTTTTCAAGGTAATGAAGCTAAACCAGTGGAAGAAATATTTCTATTTCTAAAGACATAATTGAGAAATTAATAAACAAAAGAACAATAAGAGATTATCTCACAGATAAAGCATTTAAATACAGACTATAAACTATACATTTTGACAGCAATCTCAAATTGCTTGACCAGAACTTCTTCTTGAATGTCTCTAAAACAAAAATTATGAAAATTCTGAAACATTATCTGGAAGTACATCATGGGTTAAATTGCTTTCACATTTTTTTGCGAGTACAGAATACAGACAAATGAAAATATTACAGAATTTATATTTCAAGCAGAAAATTACAGAATCACTAGAGAAAGACAGAGTTAATAAAAAATGTAAGAACGGAAAACTAAATGTTTTTTCACATGTGTCTAATTTTCAAGCTTGTGGTTCTGGTTGGTCATTAAATAGAAATTTGGCTTGCAGTTAGCAGTTATATATAAATATGAGAATAATAAATAGTACATATGTTAAATATTTATATGGACACAGTACAGTTTTAGCTGTGCCATTATGAGGTTCATCTTATATTGACTTCACAGAAAAAAGAAAAGAAAGCTTGTATTATTGTAAATATAATGATCAAAAAAATTGTCTGTGAGCTATAAAATCTGCATTACATCCTATAAATAAAAATGTGAATAGAGTCATAGTATAGAAATGTTGGTCTTGATCTTGATCAGAAACTCGAAAATTTTGAATTTCCCGTAGTGGTTGATAATGTTCCAAAAATTGAAAATAAAGTTTCAAGTGTACCCATTAAAAATAACAAAATATAAAAGTGAGAATCATGTAAATCTCCTTTATTTTTAAAATGAAGGTAATTCACATTTTTTTATACAAAAAATTATTTATTCTTGTTTCAAGTAAAATTAGAAAACACGAAGAAGTAAAATTTATTTGTGATATGTGTTTACTCCACTTCAATAATAAAAAAATTTAGATAGTCACACACGGAAGTCCCTAGTTAATAACCCAATAAAAGTTGAACTACCGAAGAAAGATGAATGCATTAGTTTCAAAAATTATCAGGATATTTAAAAAGTTCTGTTCTTTATTTATGCTGAATTTGCCTTTTTCCTGTTGAAGATGGATACTACATAACCTGATCCAAAAAATTCATATATCATCAAATATGAGCCAAGTGGTTTCTGTTATTATACTGAATATAGAAATCAGCACTGTAAAGTTCGAGTTGCTTATAGTGGGTCAAATTGTCATAAAAATTTATCAAATGTATGAAAGAAGAGGTTGAAAGAATTGGAAGAATGTATTCTGAAACTTAAGAAATGAGACTATTTATATCTGAAGAACAATCAAGACACGTAAGATCAAAAATTTGTTCATTATGCAGATGTCAATACTCAAAAACAAACAAAACAGTTCGTCAGCTGGATCATTTGACTGGAAAATATATAAATCGATTATGTAATCACTGTAATTTACATTTAAAACACCCAAATTTTGTACCTATTTATCTGCATAATTTATCTGGATATGATCCACATTTCTTTTTAAAAGAATTGGTTGGGATGAAAAGGATGTAAATTTCATACCAAATAATAAAGATAGATTTATTAGTTTTCACAAAATAATGAAAGCAAATAATAAATATATAAAGGAAAGCAAATAATAAATGTATAAAAGAGTACAATGTAAAAAAGGTGTCAAATTATTTAGCATATTTAGACACAAATATATTATATGGCTGGGCTGTGAGTCAATACTTAGCATATGGAGGATTTGAATGGGACGATCCAGATTCATTTAGTTCTACAAAAATAGCTGAAATTTCTAGCACATCAGCATTTGGATAGATATTTGAATTAGATCTAGAACATCCAAAAAATTTACATGATTTAAATAAAGATTTACCACTTGCTCCTGAAAATAAAATTGGGCCTGGAACTAAAGAAAGCAAGTTATTTACTACTTTGGAAGACAGGCATCATTATGTAGTTCACTATAAAAACCTTAAACAGTATCCACCTCTAGGAATAAATATTTAAAAACATATACAAAGTTTTAAAATTTAAACAACCTGATTGGCTAAAAAAATTATAGACTTTAATACAGAAGTGATAACTATAGCCAAGCCGCATCATCTCCAATTCCTCCCAAATTATCCAATTTCCATCAAGTGATACCCTACACAAGTGCTGCCTAATTTGGTGTATGATCCCCAGTGTTGACAGAGTGTTTTACCATGGGCCACTTCGTTTATCTTTCTTCCACACCAGATTTGGAAGCACATAAAAATTGGCACAGAATGGCAAACAACTACTGACATTGTTCCTCAATCAGTCCTTCTATTGATAGTTCAAGAGAAGCTTCCTACTGTACATTGTCTGTAATGGTATCGGTTGTCAGCATTAAGTTGCTCTTCTTGTGCTGTTTCAGCTGTCTGTCCACACATATCTTTGGTATGAGTCGTGGTTGCTCATGAAAATTAGTGATTCAAAGTTTTCCTTGTCCAGAATATGCTTATGATCGTCATCGGCATGTAGATTCCTTTTGTGAACCTGAGTAGCTTTTACCCACTGACAAAAGCTTCATAGTTTAAGTGAGCATCTGGACTAACAACCGGCACTCATGATGTCGACGAGGGGGGCATATCAAGGCCTTCACCAGCAAACAACTGCCCATTACAATCTATGTTATGTGTACTTGCTGAATGGTTTCAGCGTGGAACTCAGATCTTCCATAATCTATGATTGCAATAAGTCCCAGCTGAGAATAACATTATGACTACATCCTGAAAAAACAACAAATTCGATGGGCTGTGCTCTGTTATTGATAGTTATTCTTGCAGTACATGTTCCTCTCAGCTGTCCCAACTTTCAACAAAATCGTTTACATATCACAGAACATAGTCTTCTCTCATTGGTGATAACACACAAACAAAGTTGTAACTAACAAAATGCTGTGTACATGAGGTAAAAAGGTATTCTGCAAGTTTTTGTAACCGTTATTAGACAGTTGATTATGTTACCTTTGAAAAAATAACGCTATTTTTTATTTTCCTGGACAAACAACAAATATCTGCGCAATTACAACTCTGTGCTTCTGAAACAAACTGCTTTTTCTGATTGTAGAAATGTAAACCATATTTTGAGAAAGTGCACAGACAGGTCAAAATACACAATGCTTATTGCAATACAAATCTGCACATGTAACAGGGGAATATATGGAAAAATTTAACACTGTTCTTGTTACATTTACACTAAACAGGAATGGACAGACAAGCAAATGCATTATTCACTTGGTAGTTGCTCAGAGAAATTTCGTTTTTCAGCTGGGATATACTGCCGCATGCCACATAAGGCTTTCTTCTTGGCGGAGGTTTATCATAGCAAACAGGGAAACCTGAAATGTTATCCAGTGGCAGTACCTCTCAACTTCTTTGCAATGCTTAAAACCCGTGGTTGCAGGATGTTATGATGCTTACTTCCCCTTAGTGTCATAGCGTCATCAGATGAAATTTGTAGCTTGACATGTCAGTTATTTTGAATGAGTTGCTTTGCGACCATGACTCTAGTGCACTACAAGCCCAGAAATTCCTTGCTATTATCTTGCAGACAAGGAATCGGTTGTCCTTGGGGTTAGGACTAACTGAAATCGTCGTATGGATGACATACTTGAAAGGATCTTCCGTTCCTCCCAATAAAGGCAAAATCTCTATCACACAGTAGGAAACTGTGCCCTGTGATGAGGAATTTCTGGTTTACAGCAGTGAAATACACTATGTGATCAAAAGTATCCGGATACTCCCAAAGACATACGTTTTTCATATTAGGTTCATTGTACTGCCACCTACTGCCAGGTACTCTGTATCAGCAACCCCAGTAGTCATTAGACATTGTGAGAGAGCAGAATGGGGCGCTCCGCAGAACTCAACAGACTTCGAACGTGGTCAGGTGATTGGGTGTCACTTATGTCAAGCGACTGTACGCCAGATTTCTACGCTCCTAAACATTCCTAGGTCCACTGTTTCCGATATGATAGTGAAGTAGAAACTTGAAGGGACGTGCACAGCATACAGGCAGACCTCGTCTGTTGACTTCCAGAGACTTCTGGCAGTTGGAGAGGGTCGTAATGTGTAATAGGGAGACATCTATCCAGACCATCACACAGAAACTCCTGTCTGCATCAGGATCCACTGCAAGTGCTATGACAGTTAGGCGGGAGGTGAGAAAACTTGGGTTTGATAGTCGACCAGCTGCTCATACGCCACACATCACTTCAGTAAATGCCAAACGACTCCTCGCTTTGTGTCAGGAGCATAAACATTGGACGATTGAACAGTGGAAAAACGTTGTATGCAGTGACGAATCACGGTACACAATGTGGCTATCCGATGGCAAGTTGTGGATATGGCGAATGCCCGGTGAACGTCATCTGGCAGCGATTGTAGTACCAGCAGTACAATCTGGAGGCGATGGTGTTATTGTGTGGTCGTGTTTTTCATGGAGGGGGCTTGCACTCCTTGTTGTTTCGCGTGTCACTATCACAGCACAGGCCTACACTGATGTTTTAAGCATCTTTTTGCTCCCCAATATTGAAGAGCAATTCGGGAATGGCGACTGCATCTTTCAACACGATCGAGCAACTGTTAATAATGCACGACCTGTGGCGGAGTGGTTACACAATAATAACATCCCTTTAATGGAATAGCTTGCACAGTCATGACCAGAATCCTATAAAACACCTCTGGAATGTTTAGGAACGCCGGCTTTGTGCCAGGCCTCACCGACTGACATCGATACCTCTCCTCATGGCAGCACTCAGTTAAGAATCAGCTGACATTCCCCAAGAAACCTTCCAGCACCTGACTGAACGTATGTCTGCTAGAGTTGAAGCTGTCATCAAGGCTAACGGTGGGCCAACACCATATTGATTTCCAGCACTACCGACGGAGGGCTCCATGAACTTGAAAGTTATTTTCAGCCAGTGGTCTGAATATTTTTGGTCACATGGTGTATTTATGGACGATCAGATTTTAGAAAAGTGTCCTCATATTTTGAACACCTGTCACTAATCTGCGATATTTAGGCTTACGTTCACATGAAAATCATGTGAATAATAGGTATTATGATCAAAACATTTTAGTTTCGACTATATGTTACACCGCTGCATTAGAACTCTCAAATATTTAATGTATAGCTACAACGTTTTTGGTACATGACTCACGAGAAACTTTTTTTCATTAAGAGTAGCGGTAACACTATTGTTCCACTCACACCAGCAGGGGCCAGTTTTTCAGGAACAGGACAGTTCCTGCTTTAAATAATGAAAACCGCTCCAGTTGTATAAATAAGTACAGTTTTCATTATTTAAATCATGAATGACACAGTTGCAGGTTTCCCACATCATATAATATGATGAACGAAATTAAGGACAATTCCTTCTTCATATATCAGGGCATTCACTATGCCTCACTGCCTCATGTTTACTGTCCTTCCACTCACTTACTTTATTCAATTGTTTTTGCGCTCCACCTGTTGTTTGCCCAAACATAGAAGTTTGTAGTTCGACAACGCTAGTACACCCATACCGTGTCTCTCTAACAGCGCCACTTCAGTGTGCACTACTTATGCCATGCCCACACAACGTCCCTACCTCGCCACCACCAGGCATTCGTGCCATGGCATTTATGTGCCAATTGGTCCTGCATGCTTCAGCACAGAGGACGTAGGAAGGAGGAAGCGAGCACAGCGCCATCGCTCTCAGACTAGTCACACTCATGGAACTGCAGCAGGAAGTAAAGAAGCTGAAGTAGGTGTAGCTCTGATGTTACAGTGATGCCTTGATTTCTAAGGTATGTAGCCCTCAACGTTAGACTCATACTCGCTCTGTTTTTGGTAGCTAGTACTTGGTTATCGTTTGATGGCTACAGCATGAGTCCTAACTGGCTAAGTTCACTTTTGTTGTTGTGTTTGACTAGTGGCAGAGATTGGGGCTAATGACTGATGAACATCTTGTTTAACATTTTATGTTAACTTCTATAATAGGGGATTGATATGATTGATATTAATTTCTCCTCTAAAACGTATGTTACAGATTAGATAAATCTAAAAATGGGTGAGAACAGGATTTTAAAGGTTGTTTTCAAAGTTTTTGAGTCTTCTTACAGAAATCAAACTTAAGTGGCACAACCATATTAAATATCTGTGAAAAAAGTGAAGCGCAGCAACGTTTGCCTTAAGAGTCGTATCTGAGAGTATAGAGAGGAGCACAATAAAAACAGCACACTTTGGCTACTTTCATCCACTTATGGTCTATGGAATAATATTCTGAGGAAATCAACTACTAGCAAACAAAAGGTTCTATGCACACAAGCAAGCTATAAGAATAATGTGTGGCATCCAGCCTAGGTACCCATGCAGAAATCTGATGCAACTGATGTGCTTTGTTATTAAAAATAGCAATTTACTCAAAACCAATAATTCATACCATAATTATAACACCCAGAAGAAACTTGATATTCCCCATAATCTAAAAAATATGTTAATGCAGAAGGGGGCTCTGTACAGTTTCACCAAAATTTTAATGCACTTCCACCACAACTTACAGATCTTGCCGAAAACATCTCCAAATTTAAGGAAAAACTATGGCAGTTATATCTAAATCTATTATGGTGAAGAAGAATTTCTTAACCATTTATATATTCCTTGTGAAGTATTTGCATGGTAGCTAATATGTTAGCTTGTATGAGGAACTTCTTCACAAGTGTTTGTTATTCTTACCATATTATTCATGATGTAAGTTCAAAGTACTTATGTGTTAAACAACAATTTGTAAAAAATGACCTATTCCGTATCCAGTGATCTGTTCACACATGGATTTAAGGAACTTGAAATAAACAAATAAAATAATACACATACTTGCTATTTCTTTCTTACACAGTCCAACAGTTCTGGCTTTCATAAAATGCTGAATCTGTTCTTGTACAACCTCCCACATGAGAGAGATGAGGTCATGGTGGTGTTCTTCGAGTGCCACGGGGACCACGTTTGGGAGTTAGTCGTACACTTCGCCATTGTTTTTCTCAATGTGCTAACACCACTTATTAATTCTTCTGTTCTTGACATCATTTGCCAGGAGAACTTGGTGCCTATCCCCTGCAACTCGTTTCAAGTGTGAAATGTTTCAGCTTCTGTAATATTTAGATTCACAGTGTTGCACAAGACCACAACATTCTGTATGTAGGACTGTGTCATATCCCCATGACGTTTGACCCTTTACTCCAATTGTTCTGCTAAGCACACATGCTACCTATTGTCGCCAAACATTTTCTTCAGTTCCGCCTTCACTTTATCCCAGCTATTTAATAACTTTAAAATGTTGTAGGCACGCTTTTTATTATTTCCAAAATCTTCTTCTCATTTCGACATTCCATCATTTTCAAAGACTATAAAATACAACACAAAACTGGTATCAAACGATATGAAAATATGTCACATACCACCATTGATTAGAGACATAATGAGTGGAATATAGTTTTCTAGTTTACCAGTCTTGTATGTACCATACAAAATTTTTTAATAGATATGCTGTGTTTGGTCAACATCCTAAGTTACAGGACATATCTATCTTCTACCGAGGAACAAATTGGAAACCAAGTCGACTAAACTTCCACTTGGCACTGGATATGTAGTACATACTCCATTTGTTTGTTCACAACTACCATTTCATCGTTACATGGTATAAAACAGTGTCATCAGTAAACAGGCTATGGAAATCTCTCTACAATGTTTTACAAAGAGATATTTTTTACAAAACAATGTGTAACAGATCTTTTCAATGGTCGAAAACACAGTGGGAGAGTCCGCTGAATACCGCTAGGGTAGATGAGGCAAACTGTATGTTAACAAACAATTCTTTTGACAACTTACAGTGTATAAATTACTAGCATCAGTAAAAGCTCACAAATACTGTTTTATAAAAATTTACAAAGTAAAGAAGTACCAGTTGAGGATGTAGCACTCACCTATGAAGATCTTTTACCGATGCTGTTACTTTATTCACTCTAAGTTGTAAAAAAAAAAAGTTATTTGTTAACAGACAGTTTACCTCATGTGTCCTAGTGCCACTCAGTGACCTCTTTCACTGTATTATTTTCGAACATTAAAAAGATCTGTTATGCATGGCTTTGTAAATATACTTTTTTATAAAACATTGTAAAGTGATTTCCAAGACTTATTTATTGATGATTTTTTTACGATGTAATGATGAAACTGCAGTTGTGAACAAACGACTGTAGCAAGTACCACATATCCAGAGCTGCCTTTCCTGAGAATGTTGACAGGATACAATGTATCTACTGAGCAATTTTATATGATTGACATAACATTGTCCATTTTATATGATTGACATAACACTGTCAAGCTAGAAAATCACATTCTACTCGTTTCACTGTTTAACTAATCAACTGTGAAATTTAATGTATTTTCGTATTGTTGATACCAGATTTGTGTTGGGTTTAATAGCCTATGAAAATGCCAGAATGTCGAAACGTGTAGAGCGACTTTGGAAATAACGAAAAGTGCTGTCAAGACATCTGAAAGTTACTAAAGTGCATCCAAACAACCACTTCATCCCACAGCATTTTCGTGTAAATTGCAGTTTATTCCAGCTACTGAGTTTCTCTTTGTTGTTCTAAAACCACTGCTAAGATGTGACATCCAAGTGAACATACATATTTGTTAAACATGTTATATCATCCCACAAGTTATGTTTAGCAACTTGGTCAAATCGTTTGAGCCATTTTGTCGCGGCCTGACCAGAGTCTCTGGAAAACACTGATGGCTGTCTGATGTGTACCAGACTTACTGCTGTTTTTCAGTCCTTTGTCCTCCTGAATATATGGGCCATGGAAACGATTCTCTGCCCATATTCCAGTCCCTATCCATGTAGATGACGGCTTTTACATTGCCTAATTGAGACCATGTGGCGCAGATGTTTGGAAGTACCTGGCATCTGCACTAAACAATGTTACATTGTAACCATAACTAATTCTGAATCTGAAAGCAGGGTCATCAGTGAAGTACACTGAAACCAGGTTTAGTACTAACGCCAACGACAGCCGAAAAAGAACAGGATTGATCACGTGGGTGGAGAATGCTGCTATTTGTACAAACACAGAATATTCCAGAAATTACAAACATAAGAAATTTCTAGAGCCTTCCAGACACGCAGATACTAAGTAACTAGTAACTGCTGAGGATTGGATGTGAATAGACGACCTGCAGTATGTCGGCTAACGACACTGAATGCTACATTCCACATTGCACTGCTCATAGCAATATTTTAAACTAACATTATGTTGAAACAGTGGACAAAGTTAGATATAGTGGGAATTAGTAAAGTTCGATGGCAGGAGGAACAAGACTTTTGATCAGTTGAAAACAGGGTTATAAATACAAAATCAAATAGGGGCAATGCAGGAGTAGGTTTAATAATGAATAAAAAGATATGAGTATGGGTAAGCTACTACAAACAGCATAGTGAACGCATTATTGTGGCCAAGATAGACACCAAGCCCACACTTACTACAGTAGTACAAGTTTATACGCCAACTAGCTCTACAGATGATGAAGAAATTTATGAACTGTATGATGAGATAAAAGAAATTATTCAGATAGTGAAGGGAGACGAAGATTTAACAGTCGTGGGTGACTGGAATTCGAGAGTAGGAAAAGGGAGAGAAGGAAACATAGTAGGAGAATATGGATTGGGGCTAAGAAATGAAAGAGGAAGCCGCCTGGTAGAATTTTGCGCAGAGCATAACTTAATCATAGCTAACACTTGGTTCAAGAATCATGAAAGAAGGTTGTATTCATGGAAAAACCCTGGGGATACTAGAAGATATTAGACAGATTATATAATGGTAAGACAGAGATTTAGGAACCAGGTTTTAAATTGTAAGAGATTTCCAGGGGCAGATGTGGACTCTGACCACAGTCTATTGTTTATGAACCGTGGTTTAAAACTGAAGAAACTGCAAAAAGGTGGGAATTTAAGGAGATGGGACCTGGATAAACTGAAAGAACCAGAGGTTGTACAGGGTTTCAGGGAGAGCATAAGGGAAAAATTGACAGGAATGGGGGAAAGAAATACAGTAGAAGAAGAATGGGTTTGACGGATGAAATAGTGAAGGCAGCAGAGGATCAAATAGGTAAAAAGACAAAGGCTAGTAGAAACCCTTGGATAATAGAAGAAATATTGAATTTAATTGATGAAAGAAGAAAATATAAAAATGCAGTAAATGGAGCAGGCAAAAAGGAATACAAACGTCTCAAAAATGAGATCGACACGAAGTGCAAAATGGCTAAGCAGGGATGGCTTGAGGACAAATGTAAGGATGTAGAGGCTTATCTCATGAGGGGTAAGATAGATACTGCCTACAGGAAAATTAAAGAGACTTTTGGAGAAAAGAGAACCGCTTGCATGAATATCAAGAGCTCAGATGGAAACCCAGTTCTAAGCAAAGAAGGGAAAGCAGAAATGTGGAAGGAGTATATAGAGCGTCTATACAAGGGCGATGTACTTGAGGACAATATTATGGAAATGGAAGAGGATGTAGATGAAGATGAAATGGGAGATATGATACTGCATGAAGAGTTTGACAGAGCACTGAAAGATCTAAGTAGAAACAAGGCCCCCGGAGTAGACAAAATTCCATTAGAACTACTGACAGCCTTTGGAGAGTCAGTCCTGAAAAACTCTACCATCTGGCGAGTAAGATGTATGAGACAGGCGAAATAACCTCAGACTTCAAGAAGATTATAATAATTCCGATCCCAAAGAAAGCAGGTGTTGACAGATGTGAAAATTACCAAATTATCAGTTCAATAAGTCACAGCTGCAAAATACTTTACTGACGAATGGAAAAACTGATAGAAGCCGACCTCGGGGAAGATCAGTTTGGATTCCGTAGAAATGTTGGAACACGTGAGGCAATACTGACCTTACGACTTATCTTAGAAGCCAGATTAAGGAAAGGCAAACATACGTTTCTAGCATTTGTCGACTTAGAGAAAGCTTTTGACAATGTTGACTGGAATACTCTCTTTCAAATTCTGAAGGTGGCAGGGGCAAAATACAGCAAGCGAAAGGCTATTTACAAATCGTACAGAAACCAGATAGCAGTTATAAGAGTCGAGGGGCATAAAAGAGAAGCAGTGGTTGGGAAGGGAGTGAGACAGGGTTGTAGCCTATCCCCGATGTTATTCAATCTGTATATTAAGCAAGCAGTAAAGGAAACAAAAGAGAAGTTCGGAGTAGGTATTAAAATCCTTGGAGAAGAAATAAAAACTTTGAGGTTTGCCAATGACATTGTAATTCTGTCAGAGACAGCAAAGGACTTGGAAGAGTAGTTGAACGGAATGGACAGTGTCTTGAAAGAAGCGTATAAGATGAACATCAACAAAATCAAAACGAGGATAATGGAATGTAGTCGAATTAAGTCGGGTGATGCTGAGGGAATTAGATTAGGAAATGAGACACTTAAAGTAGTAAAGGAGTTTTGCTATTTGGGGAGCAAAATAACATGATGGTCGAAGTAGAGAGGATATAAAATGTAGACTGGCAATGGCAAGGAAAGCGTTTCTGAAGAAGGAAAATTTGTTAACATCAAGTATAAATTTAAGTGTCAGGAAGTCATTTCTGAAAGTATTTGTATGGAGTGTAGCCATGTATGGAAGTGAAACATGGATGATAAATAGTTTGGATAAGAAGAGAATAGAAGCTTTTGAAATGTGGTGCTACAGAAGAATGCTGAAGATTAGATGGGTGGATAACATAACTAATGAGGAGTTATTCAATAGAATTGGGGAGGAGTTTGTGGCACAGCTTGACAAGAAGAAGGGATCGGTTGGTAGGACATATTCTGAGACATCGAGGAATCACCAGTTTAGTATTGGAGGGAAGCGTGGAGGGTAAAAATCGTAGAGGGAGGCCAAGAGATGAATACACTAAGCAGATTCAAAAGGATGTAGGCTGCAGTAGGTACTGGGAGATGAAGAAGCTTGCACAGGATTGAGTAGCATGGAGAGCTGCATCAAGCCAGTCTCAGAACTGAAGACCACAACAACAACAACAGTGGACAAATTAATAAATCAATACTCTTCTGTCAAAAAATGGATATGTAGTATTCCTCATAAGACAAGATCTTTATTTCTTTCCACAACAAGTAAATTTGAGTAAGTACAAAAAAAGGGCCAAATGGCTCTCTCTGAGCACTATGGGACTTAACATCTATGGTCATCAGTCCCCTAGAACTTAGAACTACTTAAACCTAACTAACCTAAGGACAGCACACGACACACAGCCATCACGAAGCTAAGTACAATAACACTCAGTTTATAAACAAAAAATACTGATGGCCTACATGGTACATCGACTAAAATAACTGAATGCTGCCTGCAGTGGGCACTAAGGCTTCTAACTCTTCTTGTAAACTAGGTTTGGCAGAAGGAATGTTTACAAGGTGTTTAAAAAACGGTAAAGTGATCCCTATATATAAAGGAGGCAGCAAGGAGTTCCTACGAAATTACAGACCAATAACTGTTTCATTAGTCTTATGTGAAATGGTAGGGAGTGTAATTAAAGACAATATTACATTTTAGTGGAAAATGCATAATTTCGAACAACGCAAAACATTGATTTAAAAATGAGCAATCTACCAAAACAGCAGTTTAGCTTTTAGTGTTTCTAACTAAGACACTAGATGAATAGAAGTAAGTCTGTGGTATATTCCTTGACATTTTAATAGCCTTAGATTGTGTATGCCATAACATAACAGCCGGCCGCGGTGGTCTAGCGGTTCTAGGCGCGCAGTCCGGAACCGCGCGATTGCTACGGTCGCAGGTTCGAATCCTGCCTCGGGCATGGATGTGTGTGATGTCCTTAGGTTAGTTAGGTTTAAGTAGTTCTAAGTTCTAGGGGACTGATGACCACAGTAGTTAAGTCCCATAGTGCTCAGAGCCATTTGAACCAACCATAACATAACATTAGAAAAATTCCAGTGTTACAGTATAAGAGCAGAAGAACCTGTAAACATTACTGGATAATAGAAAAGAGCGTGTAGAAATAAAACATAAAGCTAACAATATTATTACAAATGTCCACTTAAATTTTGAATTTGTTAAAATGGTGTACCTGGAGAAGCAGCGTTTCATCCACTACTTTCCATTTATATACTTAAATGATGTGCCCAAAATAGCAGGTCGATATGCTGTCACATATGCAGATGGCATTACATTCGTAATAAGTAGTATTTCAACAAGACAGCCAAAAGAAAGCTTCTCTAAATATAAAATGATGGAAGGATTACTTAGCGAAAATAGTCGTTTTATGAACATCAACAAAAGCCCATATATGCAAAGTATGCAAGAAAAAATGTAACTTGAACGAGATTGCTGTCAAGCTTGAAGACTGATATAAAAGATGCAGAAAGTCATAACTTCCTGCATGTGATCGTGGATAGATACTTGACATGTGAAACTCTTGTAAATAAAATTTGTCATAAAATAATGCGAAAAAAATTGAGAACAATAAATGTACAAAACCCACTTGACAATGTACCATGGGCTAAAGCATTCACGAATATCATATAGTACCATGCTCTGGGGAAATGCTGCAAATGTACAGATACAGCAAAATTATCGCCTACAGATTTCTGCAGAAACGAATTCAGAGAACTAAATATGTTAACAAAATCGTCCCTATGTGTATATGAAACACAAGGTTGGATGGAGGGGGGGGGGGAGAGGGGATGATTGCACTCCTCCCCTGAGAGGTGAAACTAAATTAAAATTTTCTAATCTGTGTGAAAGTTAAATACACAAATTTAGAGGGTCAGTATACTTCCTGTATTCTATTGTATTTTACTGATCCAAGAAATCACAGTATTGTACAGTTTACACATATGATACTAAACAAGTCAACTGTACATTTTACAAGGAATTTTTACAATTAATTTGTTGCAAGTTTAATTTGTTACATGAAAGTCTGTGCAATATTACAAGCTGATAACTGTATTATCACTTGTTAGGTGGGTTGCAACTTCTTTTTACACTCTTATTAAATACAATGTTACATGGGGGGAGCAAAACAGGAATAAATACAGATCAATACATTACATACTTTAAAGATGTATGCACTATATATAAGTATTAGGCTAAGTGATCTTTTGTTACATTAGTTAGCATTTATAACCCTTTACAAAATTATGATTCAAAGTGTTAGAGTTTTTCTTCAAAAGATTTTTTTAAATTTGTATATGAAGCACGTAGCATTTCTGTTCCTTTAATTTCATCTGGTAAATTATTTAACATCCATATCCCAAGAAGTAGTACAGTCTCTGGTAACCAGTTGTTCTGGACTAAATCATGTATTGGTCAGATTGCTGTCTGTTTAATAGCTATGAATGTGTTCATTTAATGTTAATGATCTATTCTTGTTTAGTACATAGATCCTAACTAATGATATGATGCTATAAGTGGAAACAGATGGCAGTGTCATAATGGCAAATCACTTTACATGTTTTCTGCACGCTTTGTTATGTTTTCGGATTGCAGTATTATATGCATTGCCTTTTTTTGCATTTTCAAGATATCTGTGCTGCAGGGTGATTTCCCCAAAAACATCTACATCTACATCTACATCCATACTCTGCAAGGCACCTGACGATGTGTGGCGGAGGGTACCCTGAGTACCTCTATCGGTTCTCCCTTCTATTCCAGTCTCGTATTGTTCGTGGAAAGAAGGATTGTCGGTATGCTTCTGTGTGGGCTCTAATCTCTCTGATTTTATCCTCATGGTCTCTTTGCGAGATATACGTAGGAGGGAGCAATATACTGCTTGACTCCTTGGTGAAGGTATGTTCTCGAAACTTTAACAAAAGCCCGTACCAAGCTACTGAGCGTCTCTCCTGCAGAGGCTTCCACTGGAGTTTATCTATCATCTCCTTAACGCTTTCGCAATTACTAAATGATCCTGTAACGAAGCGTGCTGCTCTCCGTTGGATCTTCTCTATCTCTTCTATCAACCCTATCTGGTACGGATCCCACACTGCTGAGCAGTATTCAAGCAGTGGACGAACAAGCGTACTGTAACCCACTTCCTTTGTTTTCGGATTGCATTTCCTTAGGATTCTTCCAATGAACCTCAGTCTGGCATCTGCTTTACCAACGATCAACATTATATGATCATTCCATTTTAAATCACTCCTAATGCGTACTCCCAGATAATTTATGGAATTAACTGCTTCCAGTCGCTGACCTGCTATTTTGTAACTAAATGATAAGGGATCTATCTTTCTATGCGTTCGCAGCACATTACACTTGTCTACATTGAAATTGAATTGCCATTCCCTGCACCATGCGTCAATTCGCTGCAGATCCTCCTGCATTTCAGTACAATTTTCCATTGTTATAACCTCTCGATACACAATCGCATCATCTGCAAAAAGCCTCAGTGAAATTCCGATGTCATCCACAAGGTCATTTATGTATATTGTGAATAGCAACAGTCCTATGACACTCCCCTGCGGCACATCTGAAATCACTCTTACTTCGGAAGACTTCTCTCCATTGAGAATGACATTCTGCATTCTGTTATCTAGGAACTCTTCAATCCAATCACACAATTGGTCTGATAGTCCATATGCTCTTACTTTGTTCATTATATGGAGTGAAACAATGAATAATATACTTGTAGCAGAATTAATTTAGTGACTGATTTACTGAGTACTCTCAGAATATATCATACAGTTGACAGCTTATTTGAGATGTAACTGACATAAGTGTTCCATTTAAGACTTTTCTGGCCATATACCAATAAACTTAACAGAGTTCACATTGGATAGATGTCAGCTGTTTGGTGCATGTCGGCGATTTCTAGCTTTTGAGATGAGAGGCTGAAAGTAATATAAGTTGTTTTTTGTGCATTCATAATGAGATTGTTACCACTGAAGCATTTGCTCAGTGATGATGTAAGTGGTTCAATCTTTTGGTGATAGTAATCTTTGTCTATACTTATTATCAGAATACTTGTGAAATCAGCAAATAGCGTTGTATGACCTGTAGTAAGCTTCATGCGTATGTGATCAATACATACATTGTGAAAACAGCATGGGCCCCAGAATGGAACCCTGTGGTTCACCACACCTAAGAGGCATCACCTCAGAGGAGTGCACAGTACACAGACGAGCATTATAATTTTTTTTCGAATTTCTTTTCAACTTTTTGCTCTCTGACAAACGTGATTGTAACCACTGGTTTGCATTCCTTCTTGCATCTTGGATGGGGCCTCCTGGCCAACAATGCCATACACTCATTTCATTTCACTTCTGAATCCATGTTGATGCTTCGACATTAAAGAGAATCTGTTAGGAAAACTTTCGAGTCTAGGGAAAAAGACTATGTCAAATATTTTTGAAAATGTGCTGTGTTGTACAACAGGCCTGTAATTAGCTACATCATTTTCAGGTCCCTTTTTATGGAGTGGAGTAACTTTAGCAATCTTCGGCGGTCAGGGAACACTTCATTACTAAAGGATGCATTTATTGTATGAGTTAGTGGTTCTACAGTGTATTCTCCACACTTCTTTACAATTAGCACTGGAATGGAATGTTGTCATTGCCAGTGGAGAATCTATTTTTAGTCATGTCATAGCTGTGAGCATTTCAGTGTTTGAGGATTTGTGGAAAAACATTGATGCTTTTATGGTTTCTGCATGTGCTGGGTGTTGAGTACTGGCTCTATGGCAGTTCTCCTTTAACAAATTTCCAGGTATTTTACTGACTTAGTCATTAAAGGCATTTACTATTTGATCTGGTTCTGGTGACAACTCATCATTTAGATTTAGTTTTAAAGTTTTGTTTATAGCATGTTGTTTGTTGTTAGTTTCATTTTTCACAAGTTTCCAAATATCTTTCATTTTATTATTAGATTCTTTTTTTAAATTCATTATTAAATAATTGTTTGCTTCTCGAATTACTTTTTTATAGCTAGCACAGTAATACTACTAGTATGGTCTAAACTTAGATGTAATTCTTCAGGTAACCCTTATTTTGGTTAGAGATTTTTATCCCTGTTATCACCAACGAATCTGTGGTTTTGTTTCCAATTCTCCTTGACTTCAGTGGAAATTCAGCATCGAAATAGTGGAGAACTGTTATATGAAAGTAATTAAACATGTTGTCAGTGTCATTGTCTTCTTATAGCTCTGTCCACTTCTCAGTTAATTAGTAATATTTAGCCACTCATCTTTGTTTTTTCAGGTTTATGGAAGCCAATATTAAACTCTCCACATATTAGCAAAGTTTTATTGAGTGCATAAAGTTTATTTAGTGGTGCATCCAGGGAATGAATGACAGTCTGGAGATTTCCAGTAGGAAATCTATACATGCAGTATTAGTATGTTAGAGGCTGTCAAGGCACTTATAGAAAACTTTAAATTTTTTCCATTAGCGTATCATTGTGCATTATGACGAATTTGTAGTTCAGATTCTTTTTTACATAAATAGCGATAACATTTCCCTTACTTTGATTTCGAAAACGATAACTTGCTAGATTATATTCTCCAACTGTTGTTTTTCAATTTTTCCTTTTGTTTGCCAGTGCTCAGTGATACAGGGAACAAGTAATTGCAAATTAGTTTTCAGGACTAGCTCCGTTTCTAATCATTTATTAAACATCACCTGTACATTACAGTGTTAATATTTTAAGAGGTACTAGTTTTTGTTTTCCATTGGGTCATATGACTTTGTTATGTGCTTTAGACTGTAGATAGGTTTCGGGATGCTACTCACCAAGTTCTCCTCTCATTTTGGTTTATGGAGTATATTTTCTGCATCTGTTGTATTTTGGTGGGCTGCTATTTTGGAGCTGTTGTCGTTCCTGCCCACAGAAAATCCTGGTTATAGGCTGTAGGCCTGTATTTTCATGTAGAAGATCTTGTCACAGCGTCCAGTGATGCTGATCCAAATTTCAATTGCACATTTTTTATTGTTTTGTCTTGAGCATATCTTGACATAGAACTTGACTGAGTTTCTTTTGCTCGACTAGGTACTGGTATCTCTTCCTAGTTTAACTCTTGAGACTTTTGTTGCGCTTTGTCTTCTTTAAGTGCCGATGGTGTTCTATGGTTATTTCTCGTGGCTCCTCGTTTTTCTTTCATTACTGCCGACTTGGATAACACTGTTTTCATGGTGAATTTTTCTTGTGTTTTCACTTTCATGTTTTCTGAATTGTATATTTGTAATGCTGGTATTTGCAAACTGGTCTCTACTGCGTTAAATGGCTGCACAATTTCTTTTTGCCTTCCATTCGTATGTGAAATCCATACTTTGTATAACCGATTCCGCTGGGAAACGCATTGACGTCCATCACCGTTACATGCTCGTAATTTTCGACAGTGCTGATTGAGAATTCGTTTGCAGCATGGATTTTATTCTTCAGTTTTTGTAATTCGCATCTGTGTGGAATTGTGCACACGATTACTTTTGTATGGATGCCTTTTGAAGAGAATCTGTTAGGGAGCATTTGACATCCTCAAGTTTCTCGGTGATGTCGTTCGCCCGACCTAGAATGATGACACTGTCATTTTGCATATTCTTGCGTCTTCCCGTCTATGTTACAGACAACATCCTTTACCTCAGTGGTAGGTCTTATAGCATAAAGATGTAGTATTCTGAGTTATGAAAATTATTCAGAATTTTAGCGTACTGACGTCTATGACTGTCAGAAAGAATTAATACATTCTGACTCTAGTTATGGCTGTGTATCTTTTTCGAGATTCTGGACACCCTTTTTTTTATAATTTCCACCTGTAGTAATACCGTTGTTTCTACCAGGTCACTTCATAACACAAACACTTGGGTCCATTGCTGTAGTATTTTTGCTTGTGACACCTATTATTCTCCGTTTCTTCCTCACTATTTAGAGTTTTTGTTGGTTTAGATAACCGAACAGTTCAGCATTTTCATTTCGAAGTTTCATTGCATCACTCTTTGGAATACGAATCGCTGATTATATAAGATACATTCTTTTGAATGTTCAGTATTACTTACACATTTAGTACCACATGTATTTTTACCTTCAATCGCTGTATTTTCATTCGGTGGAACATCGTGCACATCATACACATGAGTAATATCACTTTAGTTCATATACATACCAGTAGTTCACTATTTCTGCACCTTTTTTTCCGACACTTGGGTTATAATGTTATACTCACTGTGCTTAAAATCACAATAAAAACAGATTTTTGCACATACACTATTGGCCATTAAAATTGCTACACCACGAAGAAATTCAGATGATAAACGGGTATTCATTGGACAAATATATTATACTAGAACTGACATGTGATTACATTTTCACGCAATTTGGGTGCATGGATCCTGAGAAATCAGTACCCAGAACAACCACCTCTGGCCGTAATAACAGCCTTGATATGCCTGGGCATTGAGTCAAATGGAGCTTGTACAGGTACAGCTGCCCATGCAGCTTCAACACGATACCACAGTTCATCAAGAGTAGTGACTGGCGTATTGTGACGAGTCAGTTGCTCGGCCACCATTGACCAGACGTTTTCAATTGGTGAGAAATCTGGAGAATGTGCTGGCCAGGGCAGCAGTTGTACATTTTCTGTATCCAGAAAGGCCCCATACAGGACCTGCAACATGCTGTCGTGCATTATCCTGCTGAAATGTAGGGTTTCGCAGGGATAAAATGAAGGGTAGAGCCACGGGTCGGAACACATCTGAAATGTAACGTCCACTGTTCAAAGTGCCATTAATGCGAACAAGAGGTGACCGAGATGTGTAACCAATGGCACCCCATACCATCATACCGGGTGATTCGCCAATATGGCGATGTCGAATACACGTTTCCAATGTGTGTTCACTGCAATGTCGCCAAACACGGATGCGACCTTCATGATGCTGTAAACAGAAGCTGGATTCACCCAAAAAAAGACGTTTTGCTATTCGTGCACCCAGGTTCGTCGTTGAATACACCATCACAGGCGCTCCTGTCTGTGATGCAGCATCAAGGGTAACCGCAACCATGGTCTCCGAGCTGATAGTCCATGCTGCTGCAAACGTCGTCGAACCGTTCGTGCAGATGGTTGTTCTCTTGCAAACGTCCCCATCTGTTGACTCAGGGATCGAGACGTGGCTGCGCGATCCACTATAGCCATGTGGATAAGCTGCCTGTCATCTCGACTGCTAGTGATACGAGGCCGTTGGGATCCAGCACGGCGTTCGGTATTACCCTAATGAACCCATCGATTCCACATTCTGCTAACAGTCATTGGATCTCGACCAACACGAGCAGCAATGTCGCGATACGATAAACTGCAATCGCGATAGGCTACAGTCCGACCTTTATCAAAATCGGAAACGTGATAGTACGCATTACTCCTCCTTACACGAGGCATCACAACAACGTTTCATCAGGCAACGCCTGTCAACTGCTCTTTGTGTATGAGAAATTGGTTGGAAACTTTCCTCATGTCAGCACGTTGTAGGTGCCGCCACCGGCGCCAACCTTGTGTGAGTGCTCTGAAAAGCTAATCATTTACATATCACATCATCTTCTTCCTGTCGGTTGAATTTCGCTTCTGTAGCACGTCATCTTCAAATGGTTCAAATGGCTCTGAGCACTATGGGACTTAACATCTATGGTCATCAGTCCCCTAGAACTTAGAACTACTTAAACCTAACTAACCTAAGGACAGCACACAACACCCAGCCATCACGAGGCAGAGAAAATCCCTGACCCCGCCGGGAATCGAACCCGGGAACCCGGGCGTGGGAAGCGAGAACGCTACCGCACGACCACGAGATGCGGGCACATCATCTTCGTGGTGTAGCAATTTTTATGGCCAGTGGTGTATAATAGGTATTTTGCTCAGTTTACGTCTATATTTGCAGAGCTAACACCCTCGCAATTTATACTGCCCATTTAGTTATTTATTTCGGTATTCTCCAAGCCACCACACTTTGTGTGCCTGGGAGAATGTACTAACTGTACTAGTGTCATCTACTTCGATCCTCTTCAGCCCTCCAATTGTGTGTGCCAAAGATCAGCAGCATCTCCCCATCTGTCATAGCAGTGCACTCTTAATGTCACCCTCACAGCATTAACTGCTTTGCCCCACTATTGTCAGTGTTACTGTTGTTACAGAGCTCGACCAGAATTCAGTACACTATCCAAACAGTTGGTCTTGATGGTATAGTGCTTTTCAGTTTTGTGTAACATGTAACAAGTTTCAAAAATAACACTTTTCTTCTCTAAAAAACAGAAGACAACATCTAATTTTGTTACAACATAAGACTATTGTTCCTTACGTATTATGTGGACCAGTGTTTTTTGTTCCTATATTGCCTAATTTCGGAAATTAGATTGTTAAAGTAACATTATTTGAGATTACAAACCATTCTTAGATCTTCTCATCCATAGTAGACTGTTCTCGACATGGCACCTGTAAAGCTAAATTAGAAACTAGAGAACATGTCTGCTTCAAGCACTTCACTTATAAAGCATAAAGTATTTTGATGGTCATCATCTTTAGACAGTAAGTCGATCAGACTAACTGATGAAATTGAACTAATTTTATTTGCCTGGACAGCAAAATGTGAGCTTTCATTAGCAGACATATTTGTTAATATAATGAGTCTTCTTGAGCCAGACGTAGCATATCCTTCCTTCCATATTTCTGAACAAAGATTTGGCTGAGCATTGTTTAGTGTGCTGTGGGTATATGATTTTATTTAAATAATCATCATAAATACAGTTGCATATAATTACATAAAACAGAGGTATTTTCCTTGATTGTTTCTCTTTTTCTGATAATTTCCTTTTTTTCCATAGGTGTACAGAAGTTTTCTGGCACACTTGTATCAGAATCTCCTTACATCTAGGTATGTTCTGTCCATGTCACTCTATAACAGAGCAAGTCTCCCTTTACAATCACATTACTATTTTCTCTCTTTGTTTAATTCTGAGGTTACATATACATAGGCACCATTTAAACAGTTAGCCTTGAGTAATCAGTTTAACCACAACTTTCATTCGAATTCAAAATTAAATTCTGTCCTCAAGCATTGGTATCGTAAACAGCAAAGTTAAGTAGTCAACGACTTTTTTTGTACAGAAAGCATAATATTCACAAAAGGTGCAAGGCGTAGAGTATAGTTTTTTAATCTCCTCCACATATTTGGTGTAGGATTGGTCATTCATAGTAAACTGTGGGCATTCCTACAGGCCTGTGGGGCCAGAGGCTAACTGTTTATTTACGCCAATAGCTGTTTGGACATGCCAACTGCAGTGTATACACTTCAGAATCACTGGGAACCTCCTGCTGAATACAAATTACCGCATTCTACACACAACAAGGGAGGAATGCCTAAAAAACGATTTTTGTAAAAAGAGCATTTAGATAAAGACAAATCACAGTTAGCATTATCACCATTTAAACAATGCCTATTTTACAACATATATCCTTTTTTTGTGCCTGCTCTTATGGGTGTTCATCACGGAGGAATGAAACTAAACCCATTAGTGATCGTATGACTTACAAAGTTCTGTAAGTTGCTAGGAAAAGATTGTGACTTGGAATGCCACAAAAAACGATTTATTATCAGCAAGATTTAGAACATGCTAACTACTTTCTGATTTCTTAAAACACCGTGAGAAATACACTGGGAGTCAAGTGGATACATACAGAATGAAAACATCAAAAAGAAACTGAAAACATTTCTGCTTTTCTTTGCAAAACGTTATATTTCTCGAGATGCGGAACATATATTTTAGAAGGCATTGTGATGATGGCTCTGTTCTCTCAAAAAGAGTCCAAAGCATCAATAAAGGTAACTTCAAAGAACTGATGAAATTTTGTGCTGCCAAATGTGGGGAAACTGAATTAGTTCCAGAGTACAGCTCTAATAATAAAAGAGGTACATTACTTAACTAAAACTGTGCAAAAGATTTGATTGAATGCTGTGCCAACAAAATAATTTCGCAAATATTACACAGAATCCAAAACAGTAGGTTCTACGTTACTGGGTTTGGTGAGGCTGCTAATACTGGTCACAAAATTCATATAGCCAGTTATTTCAGATATATGTCCCAATAGATGGTCAGAGAAGATTTCATAGGTTTTATCAGTCCGTGGAATCCACAGAAAAATCTGTGGAAGCAATCTCTCAAATTTCACTACAGATGTGAAATAAATGAATGTTTCTGATTCAGCTTCTGAAGGTGACAGTGATCAACAAGATTCTTTTGAAGATGACAGAGATACCAATACTGGCGACAAAAATAAAGCAGATGAAGAGAATAAAAATCCATGAATCAATGGAAAAAATAGGTAAAATTGTGTTAAAGCTTGTGAGAAGTCTTATTCTCAATCTTAGTAAATACAATTGTATCGCAACAGATGCATGCTCTGTTATGAGTTCTAAGGCTGTGGGAGCAGGCACTAAAATAAGGAAAGAATGAACTAATTTTGAATGAGCCACTTGTTTTTATGATTTCCAAATGCTCTTACATGCATTCAGTGTGTAATTCAATTGGTATCATTCAAGAGGTTGTGTCTTTGTTACAGCTTCATGAAATAGAAAGCTGTACTTGTAAACATGAAGGGAATCAGCTAGTAGCAATATGTGGAACAAGATGGGTAGAAAGACATCTGTCTCTGCCGTCTTTTCTAAAAATAAAACTAAAAAAACACATTGAAAAAAGCTGTATCATTCCTTGAGGAAATTTCGCAATGGTCACATTTTTCAAAAGAACCTACAGTGTAACAGCTTTCAGATGCACTCAGTAATGGAGAATTAATCATGACTCTTGTGGGCTTTGCTGGTGTATGCAGGCAAGCAAGACCTCTAAGCAGGTTTTTCCAAAAAAGGACTATTAATATTATTAAATCAACTGAGATCTTGACTGATACTTTCTCAGCGTTAAAAATAAAACGAGAAAATGTGGTTGCAGAATTCAGCCTGCTTTATAATCAAGCCAAAAAACACTGACATTTATTATAGAAAGCGCCATTCAAACATCGAGAATCACATCTCAACAAGTTAACATGATTAATGTCGCTTCATCAAGTGCAGAACGTTATTTCAGGGTGATTGTCTTTGTCCCTACCTTTGGCACAAAAAACAATGATTTAGAAAACAGATTCTTTAAATTTTCAATCTGAAGACAGAAATCAAGCTGTGTGTGACAAAGTGGAAAATCGCTAGGCAGCTGAGTGTTTACAGCTTCGTGCTCCAGAAATTTTCCCTTCAGTTAGATCTTCAGTGTTGATCTTTTCTTCACTTCCTGTGTCAACTACAACAGCAGAAACATCTTTCTCCATACTGTACTTCATTAAGGTTTGGTTGAGAAACTATTGTGGTCAAAACTGCTTAACTGGACTTGCCTTATTGTACATCCATAGAGACATCATTATTAATTAAGAAAAAATTGTAGATAGGTATTTTGATAAGGAGAGAAAGAAAATAAAATATGTTATCTCGAGTACATTAATTAGGAGTCACACACTTAAATTACTCTTTGCGATTTTATATAAAAACTGCAAACAGTGCAAATCAACTGCTAATATGCAGGATGCATGGAAAATATATACTGCATGAGTAGAGAACTAATATGAAATATATAAACATGATAATTTTTTGTAAAATGTCTTCTACATCTGATTTTATGCTCTCTGTGCATTAAAAAAATAGAAATTTAATTCAAAACTAAGTTTTTATGCATGTTAAGTAAGTATATAAGTTCTTGTAATACTGTAATATCATTTTAATTGTTTACTTTGTACTTCTTTGCAGATGTTAGTGTCAAATGAATTGTTTTTCTAATATTATTCAAATGAATATTGCATTTTTTTCCTACTATATTTGTTTCAAAATTAGTATCATTGTAATTTCTAATGAAAGAAACTTATAAAAATATTTAAGAATCTTTTTAAGACTTAACAAATAGTATTTAACAAATATGTATGAACAAAACTGACAAAAATGTAACTTTCAACAAATTACAAATTATTATTTTAAAAATATTCTGTTCGAATCTCAGTTTAGTATCTTTTAATTTCCTTATCAGGACTGTGTTGACAAAAGTCTTACAGAGTTGGTGGTTTTCGTGTTAACGATTATATATTTGAAGATACATGTGAATGGTATGCATTTCAATATATTTGATCCACGTATGTCAAAAATAAGGCACATTTTTGCACTTCTTTGATATTTTAAAGTATCAGATCAGCTTAGAGTAGCACTTTCTGGAGTTTTTTCTTTACCTTTTAAGGGGATGGCTTATAGATCTTCCTTTTCCATTCAACTGCCCCCTCCCACAAAGTTTCATTAACCTGACACTTTAAACAAATATTTATATGAAAACAAACCATGCTGCATTGTTTAACAGACCTATACGATTATAGCACAAGGAGTAGAAATGCTTATCAAACTGAAGGAAATCACCTCAAATTAACTGACAAAGTGTTTGCAAATGTAGGATACTTTCTGTTGAACAGTTTTTCTCATGATATGAAGGTGATAGGGTGTATGGCTGTTTTCAAAAGCAAATTTAAATCTCACTTGGTGAAAATTTGGCCATGTAGTGTTAAAGAATATCTTCAAACGAAAATTAAAGTAGTAGATTTAGATGTTACAATATATATATATATATATATATATATATATATATATATATATATATATGGAATTTTTTCACATAAAATGTGAGCTATATGTATTTATTTTTAAGTTTGTTATTTTAAGATGTATAAGCATTTCTTCCATTGATATGTAGTTGTGTAGCTCCATGCAACATACTAACAAAAATCTGTGTGTATATCAGTAATTTTAGATACTTACATTAAGATAATCATTCATTTTACTGAAATATTTTTGAACTCCACATAAAGATGACACATCTAGTACTGTTGTGCAGAATAGTTCACAAACATATTATATAGTCTACAGACGTGTTCACAATAGTAGCACTTAGTGAATCACTGAGTCTACACTTCGATTTTACATAGTGTAAATTATGACATTGTCAAAGTCGGTATATATAAATTTTTTGCTATTACGGTTCTCGAAATTCCAGAAGAATGCTTTTCAAATGCTATAATTTTTTGAATTACAGTTTCTTGATCTTATGCTAAAGTGAAGTACTAAGCATCACTCTAAACAAAATATTATTATTATTTCTTTCTTTTCTCAGACGTTATGTCTGGTCAAAAATGGAAAGTGACGCAGACCTTGAACAAGCGTAACTTCCTTTTGACTGTACGGTATACGTTATATTGCATTTAGGAACTTTCGGGTAATTGAACATCTATCAATAATTACAGGTTTCTGTAGTTGTATATATAATTTTAGATGTAGCTGTATTGCATTGATGTACTGGTGGATATTTTGTGGTATGACTCCTGTAGTTGATAGTATAATTGGTATAATGTCAACTTTATCCTGATGCCACATGTCTGTAACTTCCTCAGCCAGTTGGCTGCATTTTTCAATTTTTTCTCCTGTTTTCTTTTGTATATTTGTTGTATTGGGTATCGATATTTCGATTAGTTGTGTTAATTTCTTCTTTTTGTTGGTGAGTATGATGTCAGGTTTGTTATGTGGTGTTGTTTTATCTGTTATAATGGTTCTGTTCCAGTATAATTTGTATTCATCATTCTCCAGTACATTTTTGGTGCATACTTGTATGTGGGAACGTGTTGTTTTATAAGTTTATGTTGTAAGGCAAGCTGTTGATGTATTATTTTTACTACATTGTCATGTCTTCTGGGGTATTCTGTATTTGCTAGTATTGTACATCCGCTTGTGATGTGATCTACTGTTTCTATTTGTTGTTTGCA
This sequence comes from Schistocerca americana, assembly GCF_021461395.2. Lineage (NCBI taxonomy): Eukaryota > Metazoa > Arthropoda > Insecta > Orthoptera > Acrididae > Schistocerca > Schistocerca americana. Next base: position 479,620,511 of record NC_060130.1, read on the forward strand.
AAGTCTGCATTTATCTGTTGTGGTATTGGGATCTTTAATAATATGCTTGCTGTAATATCTGGTGTTTATTGTTTGATTCTGTATTGCAATCATGAATCCTTCCATCTCACTGTATATATTGCCTTTTCTTAGCCATGTGTTGGATGCGTCTTGGTCGATGTGTGGCTGTGTTAGATGATACGGGTGCTTGCATGTAGTGTTTTCTTTATCCAATTTACTTTCTTCGTATCTGTTGATGTTATGTGATCTAGAGGGTTGTAGAAGTGGCTATGAAATTGCAATGGTGTAGCCGATGTATTTATATGAGTGATTGCTTTGTGTATTTTGATAGTTTCTTAAATTGTCTACCTGTCCATAATGTAGGTTTTTTATGTCGATAAATCCCCTTCCTCCTTCCTTTCTGCTTAATGTGAATCTTTCTGTTGCTGAATGTATGTGATGTATTCTATATTTGTGGCATTGTTATCGTGGAAGTGTATTGAGTGCTTCTAGGTCTGTGTTACTCCATTTCACTACTCCAAATGAGTAGGTCAATATTGGCATAGCATAAGTATTTATAGCTTTTGTCTTGTTTCTTGCTGTCAATTCTGTTTTCAGTATTTTTGTTAGTCTTTGTCTATATTTTTCTTTTAGTTCTTCTTTAATATTTGTATTATCTATTCCTATTTTTGGTCTGTATCCTAGATATTTATAGGCATCTGTTTTTTCCATCACTTCTATGCAGTCGCTGTGGTTATCCAATATGTAATCTTCTTGTTTAGTGTGTTTTCCCTTGACTATGCTATTTTTGTTACATTTGTCTGTTCCAAAAGCCATATTTATATCATTGCTGAATACTTCTGTTATCTTCAGTAATTGGTTGAGTTGTTGATTTGTTGCTGCCAGTAGTTTTAGATCGTCCATGTATAGCAAATGTGTGATTTTGTGTTGGTATGTTCCAGTAATATTGTATCCATAATTTGTATTATTTAGCATGTTTGATAGTGGGTTCAGAGCAAGGCAGAACCAGAAGGGACTTAATGAGTCTCCTTGGTATATTCCACGCTTAATCTGTATTCGTTGTGATGTGATATTATTTGAATTTGTTTGTATATTAAGTGTGGTTTTCCAATTTTTCATTACTGTGTTTAGGAACTGTATCAATTTAGGATCTACTTTGTATATTTCCAATATTTGTAGTAACCATGAGTGGGGTAAACTATCAAAAGCTTTTTGGTAATCAATGTATACGTAGTGTAGCGACCTTTGTTTAGTTTTAGCTTGATATGTCACCTCTGCATCTATTATCAGTTGCTCTTTACATCCTCATGCTCCTTTGCAACAGCCCTTTTGTTCTTCATTTATAATTTTGTTCTGTGTTGTATGTGTTATTAATTTCTGTGTAATGACTGAAGTTAATATTTTGTATATTGTTGGTAGGCATGTTATGGGGCGATGTTTAGCTGGGTTTGCTGTGTCTGCTTGATCTTTAGGTTTCAGATACGTTATTCCATGAGTAAGTGTATCAGGGAATGTGTATGGGTCTGCAATGTAACTGTTAAATAATTTAGTTAGATGTGAATGTGTTGAGGTGAACTTCTTTAGCCAGAAATTTGCTATTTTATCATTTTCAGGGGCTTTCCAATTGTGAGTAGAATTAATTGCTTGGGTGACTTCATGTTGCAAAATTATCACTTCAGGCATCCGCAGTATCATCTTGTATGTGTCTGTTTCTGCTTGTATCCACCGAGCATGCCTGTTATGTTGTACCGTGTTTGACCATATGTTGCTCCAGAAGTGTTCCATGTCTGTTATGCTTGGTGGATTGTCTATTTTAATGTGTGTGTTATCTATTGTCTGGTAAAATTTCTTTTGGTTTGTGTTGAATGTTTGGTTTTTTTCCCTTCTATTTTCACTGTTTTTTTATGTTCTAAGTCGTTTGTCCACTGCTTGTAATTTCTGCTTCTTTTCATCTAATTGCTCTATCGCTTCTTGTTGTGAGATTTTACCTAACCTTTTTCGTTTTTTTTCTGACATTTCATTTCTTATAAATTGTGTTAGCTGTCTGATGTCTTTTCTCAGTTTTTCTATTCTGATCTGTAGCCTGTGTTGCCATGCTGGTTTTGTGGGTTTCTTCTGTGTGTTGGTTGGTTCTGATCTCTGCCTAGTGTGTATATTTAGTGTAGTGAGTGCTCCTATATAAACCAGTAGTTGCAACTCTTCCATAGTTGTGTTTTTATTTATTTTGTAGTGTATGATTGTGTTGATAGTTTTTATTGTTGTTTCGACTTGTGGGTTAATTGGCGGGCTATGCAAGAATGGTCTAATGTCTGTATTTGTGTCTTTCTATTCTATATATGTCAGCTGAAATTTCTCTTCTATATCTAACATGTGTGTCACTTCGTGTTCTATTTGTGCTTGTTCTGGTTGCTGTCTTAAGATTTCGTTTTCCTCGTGTTGTTTAATTGATGCATGTTGGTCTTTGTTTGTTTGCTCTGGGATGTTTGAGTCCATTACTGTGTTTTCTTCTTCTTCTGATTGCACTTTATTTTGTTTCAGTATTTGTTGTACTTGTTTGATGTTTTCTAATTCTGACTGGGGTATCCTGTTATTTTTGATTATTACACGGATCTGATCAGCTAGTCGTTGTTCTGTTTAAAATTTTAATTCTGGGTATTTGGTAATAAATGTTGTGTATACTTGTGATCTGTATCCAGTTGTGTTGGTTCCTAGGTTTGTTGCTTGGTAATAACAGAACATGAGGTGTCGATTAACTTCGTCTGACCATCTCATCCTCTGTCTTTGTTTTCCTTCTAGGGTGGTTGCAGGAAGCATATCCTGCAAAACACCTCTCTTTGGAATTAAATCATTTTCCAGTTGGCTAGCAGTGTCGTTACCATAGTGGGCGGGCATAGGGTTCAAGTGTCATCCCCGACCATGACGGCGCTTGTCCGAGGCTTCTTTATTTCTGTCCTGAACCAAGTAATCACACTAAAAGGGGGGTTAGCCCCATTAGTGGTTTGTTCTTTTCGTCGCCTTTTACGACTGGCAGGACATACCGGAGGCCTATTCTTTTCCCGGGCCTCCACGGGATTTATTATTATTATTATTATGTTGAAGTACTTAATATATTTCATTATTATTAAAATCGTTGGCTTATCATGTATTCTAAAAGTGAGCATTGCAGCAAGTTATATTCTGTGAGGTCAGAGAGAAGAGAGAGAGAGAGAGAGAGAGAGAGAGAGAGAGAGGGAAAATGACATCCCATTCCTCCTGCAGACTGCAGAACCATACCCTGGATCCATATTTGCTGATGACTATTTAAATAGCGTCAGAAATCTTTGCTGTCCCGAGACATCGCACTGTCTCTCACTCTGCTTCTTGATTAAGTAGATTTTAGCAGCTGCCTTCGAAGGGCAGTTAATATGGAGCATTCTGATAGCTCATCTACCCATCGTTTAGGATATAAAATGCCTTACAAAGACCAAATCATATAACGAAGTACATTAGTTATAAATTCTATTTGAAATATTCACAATTTTTTCATGACTAACTTAATCTGAGATCTGTACTTAGCAGTTTGACACATGGATTAATAGACTCATACCAGGAATAGCCTTAGTATTCATTCTATGGACAATGTTAGAACACCTGTCTTCTCAGCCAAGGTACACTGTTCCAACATCAGTAGGTCTGTAACATTTGAGCTTTGAGTTAGACGTGACAATGGCTCTGATTTCGTCAGACTGAATCACAAATACTTCAGAAACAACAAGAATGGTGAACTAATTGGATAGTTTCATGTTTCATGGATCATTTTGCATGGTACATCATAATAATGTAGAATGGGTCATTTTACTATCACATTGCTAATTAATTTGTAAATATGCCTACATGCTGTACATTCATAAAGATTTTTTTCTTTTTTTGAACATATATGTGTAAGTTAGCAAGTCCTACCCACCACATATTACACATCACAATAATAGAATTTCTTCAATGGAGTAGAAGGTGTTGCCATGAAGAAACTTTCACTGTTTGTTTTCAAATTTTATTTTGGTCTTTGTAAGGCATTTTATATCCTTGGGTAAGTGATAAAACATTTTAGTTGCAGCATTGGACACCTGTTTTTGTGTTTGATCCAATCTTAATGAAGATTAATGAATGTCATTTTTCCTTCTGATATTGTAATTATGGATATCATCGTTCCTTTTGAAGTACAGTACAGTGGATTATTTACAATAGACTTCATGAGACAATAAATATACTATGAAGCAAAAGTCCGAATGCCCAACTCCTCAAACAGATGTCTGCAAAATAATTGTGGGTGGGCACCATATATTCTTACAGCACGTTTTTGAACTATGAAGACATTCTTTCTTAAAGATGTGTTAGACCAAAACATTATTCCACCATGACATTACTGAAAATATGCAAAATATGTCACCTTACTGATTTGTCTATCCCCTAGATTTACAATGATTCTAAAGCCAGGTTCACACACACAACTAATGTGGTGCGACAGCTTGTGACTTTCTATAGTGACATAGTGAGTCACCATTCACACAGGACGCCACAAATTCTATGTAGCTGCAAAGCTTTCAACACAGTGTCGGTTGAAATCATATGGATGAGTATGAATGTTATTGTGCATGTTATGGGATTAAAGCTGTGACAAGAGTTAGATATAAGGAAGACAAAACCCAAATGTTTCATCTGAAAATAGATTTCGCATACGGATAAATCAGGGGCCACAAAAACATTTATAAAAGAAATAACAGTTGGAGACGAAAATGCTGTCTGCAGTAGCAAGCCAACCAAAAGCTGGCATGTAAATATCATCTGAAGATATGTAACTCTTCCAAGATTTTAGAATCTTATTATATTCGTCGATATAAGCATTTTGAATAACTAATTTTTAGTTTAACAGCTGTCACATCACACTTGAGGCGCTTCATGCATATAAGTAAATAATCCACAATTGATACAATGCTTGGATTGCAAATCATGAAGTTTAAGCAACTCGCTTTTTTGGTTACGTATATTAAGTTTATTTATTTATTCATCCAAAAATCTTTTAAGGTTGTGGGATACATCATTAGTTCGCAAATATTGCCCTCACACACACACACACACACACACACACACACACACACACACACACTGCTGCAGGAAATCAAACACAAGTTGCTGTTCTTGTGGCGCCAGATGCTGTGAAAATGTAACTGCCAATCACTGTTTTCATTTTTTTCGGTAATAAAATGAAAACACATTGAAATCGAATGGAGTACAGCAGCAATTACTTCACAACTGTGACAGGATGCTCTTGTTCGAAATATTGCCACCAGGGAGCAGTGGCGGAAGGGAAGTGCCGCAACAAATTACAACCAAGCTGAACTTTTTGTGGCGTTGCGTCTATGAAGTTGCATCACTATAACCTGGGAGTTCACACAGGTAACTGCATCGCATGTTTGTATAGCACTAGCTGTGGCGACACTTTTGTTGCGTGTGTGAACACGGCTTACGCGCAAATGCGGCTGGACTAAATTGTTTTAATCATTACTTCTGCCTTCATGCTGACTGGGTCGCAATGGTAAAAGTCAAACATCAGGCAAAGAATGACTTTATTGCTCATATGACGCATTTCGGACTTTATCGATCATCAGATTTGCAGGACAATTGTTGCACTTAGGTATAGCATTTCCAGTTGTGTGTGAAACAATCCTTCACAGACTCGTTTTTAAAATTCAGAACCATACACAGAAAACCAATCAATGATACGTTTCGTAACATTGTTTACCATTTCCTCCATTTCTGTGTGTGTGCTTCTGTGAATAGTTTGCAAATGTTGGTTTCACATAAACTGGAAACACTGTTTCTACATGCAGCAATCGCTCCTGGATATCTGATGAGCAATAAATTCTCAAACAAGTCATACGAGGAATAAAGTCATTCCTTGCCTGATGTTTGACTTTTACCATTGTGACCCGGTCAACCTGAATGCAGAACCACTGATTATTATAATACTGGTTGTCTGCCGCATGCATGGCACATTTACAATAAATTGCTTTAGAAGTTCCAAAGTCTGCATTTCCCAGTTTAAATTCTCATCTGTGTGGACTCCTAAAAATTTGAAGTATCCGCCATATTTATTATTTCCTGACCATGTGTTACACTTAGCATCTGTATTATCCCAGACGAGCAGAACTTAATATACTGTGTCTTTTCAAATTAAGAGGAAGACCTTTCACAGGAAACCATTCAGTGATACTTATAAGAACATTGTTTAGCATTTCTTCTGTTTCTGTGTGTGTGCTTGAACTGATTACTGCTAGTACCATCTGCAAAAAGAACTAGTTCTGTTTGTTGTATGTTAGAAAGAAGATCGTTTACATCTATGAGGAACAATAGTGGACATAAGATTGAGCCTTGGGGAACTGCATACATGATTTCTCTCCGATCAGAATAACGTCACCGGAGTATATTGATTGAATTACTAAGTACAATTTCTATTATGTAGGTGGGTCTAAGAATGAAAATGATGTAGAAAGTACATATTGGAACAGCTACAGAGAAATCAGCAAAAAATTAAATCTATCAAGGACAAAACGATTATGAGAGCTGAGTTCATCACATTACTAGATTGATATTCAAATATCGGATATAAAATGATCATCTGTCTACGCATTCTCTTTGCTACAGGATAACCGCCCTGATAAAATGAACCCGGAAACAGAATTAATGTGACTGTTATACTTCGGTCCCAACGGCAGCACATTTTTGATCGTCGAGCCTATGGAGGAGTTATTCCAATGTAGTCTAAAAAGAAATCAATGTTGACCATACTGCGAAGGACAATTTTGGCAAGGCAGTCCGATCGCATAATATTGATCGCAAGTTTCATCGCGTGTAGTATCTTTCTTGCTTTGTTCTCTATGTGTTTTGTGTTTAGTCTTCCGGCGTAGAGTGGGATGTCATGGCCGGCGAATTTATTTGGTGTTTGAAGTATCGCGTTATATTTGTAATCGGTTTTTTCGGGTGCCCGTATGTGCCAACTTGAAATGTTTGTGCATACTATGCAGGTCAGAAATATTGTGGACAGAAGAATTGGGCGACTTGTTTAGCGAGTGCACTTTTTCGCTACCACAGATCGTAAAGTGAATTTCGGATAAAGTGCTAAAAGCAGCTAAGCTCTTCAGTCAGTTGAAGTTTCATTAGTCCCTGGGGCCAAGATTTGAGGTAATTTCCATATATCCTTCTCGTAGGAACAGAATTACTATAAAAGTTTTCTAATTACCGGTTCAGCTGTGACATTTGTCATTAGACGAGAACTTTATTATTTGATTACGATCCATCACTCCCACCTTCGCTCTGACGATTTCGTTAATACTTTAAGAATGTTTATTTTTCTTTAGTGATTACCAGAACTTGTAAACGCATGTTTTACCCCTCGATGACGTTTTAACTTTTTTTTGCAATTTTCCTTCCTTCGCTTACTTGGTCAACAAAATTTTACTCTCGGCCCATATGTCGTTGATAAAAGTTATGTTTTCTTATGCGACGAAAATAATAAGGAAGAAACGTAACTGTTCGTAGCTGTTACCGTTGTTAAATTACGTGTTTGCACTCGACCTTGTTTACATATAATTGGTGTGTTCCTCCGAATAGAGGAATGCACAGGCCTAGGAAACTAAATTAAATTGTCGATAGTAGATATTGTCAATTATTCCAAATAGAAACAATAAATGAACAGACGTAACGTTTCCAGTTAATGTTGTTACATATAATAGAAAGTCGTCAGTGGAAGTTAAAGTAAATTGGACACTGCAACAAAGGTATTATTGAACAGGCCTGGTACATGCTTTGTGAGCAGTGGTTGGTAGTTGCATTCTTATGGCATGGTCACTGTACTTTTAGTTCCTCTCCTAACCCAACCATATTGTAGAAATTCGTTATATTAAAGTGAAGTTATACAAACAACTAGATCATCCCTGCAAAACAAGTCATATCAAATGTAGTCAGAAGTAAATCAGTGTATATGCTGACAAGTTTTGAAAACTTGTGTATGTGTGTTACTATCTGTGACAATATTATATTGGAGATAATATGGAGAAACTGTTTTCCAAGTAGTATGTTGGAATTGACACGTGAGAATAGACATAAACATTATCAGCCTCTTTAGTTTGGCAGAGAATGTATTCCTTGCTGGAAAACTGGTTTAGTGAAACATTTTGTAACAGTTGAATTTATATGCAGTATTAACATATTTGTAATATTCATTTTATTTAATGGTGGAGCATTAATTGGTACTTTTTCTGATTGTGGTTGATCACAAACAGTTCTAAAAGAGATTCGGTTCCTATTCATGCTTTCTACTGTATGACACATTCATGTGCTCTTTTTCCATCCCTCCTCTTCTCACTACCTTGCAAATGGATAGGTGGATTGATTGACTAAGTTAAACAGATGGTGTCTAGGAAAAAGTTGTTGCAGGAGGGTGCCAGATTGAAGATTGTTTTTTTTTTTTGTCAAGACCTGCAAGAGAAATGTGAGCTGAAAATAGGGTCTGGCTCAGCAGCAAGCACCCGGGAGGGTCGGGGGCACATGCTGCCCCCCCCCCCCTCCCCGAAATGTTTGGACTTATGCTACATGCAGTGGAAATTTTCTAGTACCAACATGCTTTCTTAATATTATTGATTCATGATTATGGCTGAAAGTAAAGTGAAAGAAGTTTCAGGTGTAAAGAGATTGGTGAAAAACTGCAGAGGAAGATTCACGGAACTATGAGAGGCTGCAACTGTCACAAAGCGGAGAAGGTGGTGAACAGTTTCATAATGTCACCATGTCTGTATTGTGTAAAAATTTCCATCTAGTTGAAAATGGATCATCCCAAGCACAAGTTTGAGTTAATTAGCTTCCTTTGTGTCCTCAGCCATACAAGGAAAAATTAAGTTCAACATGGCTGTGTCTGGGCTGTTTCAGAACTAAACAGAATAGACTCAAGGTTAATATCTTTGTTCGAAAACTTGTGTAAAGTAAGTGGGTGCCTTTCAGGGGGGGGGGGGGGGGAGGGAGGGGGGGGGGGAGATAGCGATTGATTTTGAAGTTATTTTTGTAACCTTCTGTTAGTTCATTTGAATTTTGCGAGGTATTTGCTTTTCTATATGAGATTGATACCTCAGTAACACTGCTGTAAATTAAATATTTATCTAGTGGTTTTGAGAAATTTGAGCTTTTAACAAGTTTAAGGATCATTTAAGGTGAATGAAAACAGCAAATCAATTCTTGTCCACGTGTTTGGTATATTAAAAGGTTTAATCGGAACTTTATTTATGTATTTATACTATGAGTCACACAAAGTAAAATTAGCTTTCTGATATCCCCCGCCCCCTCTGTCCAATAAATAGTCCTGTGTGTGGGCCTGGCAAGCACCAGCCCATTTATTTTGTAGCAGAGCATGTGTTTGACTCCAGAAAAATCATTGGTGTGTTGAATATTTATCAGGTTATTTCAGTTTTATGTCATGGTACCTATTGCTGTTGCCAAAACATTGTCAGATATTTAGATGAAAAGGTGAGAGTCTCAGTTTGACAGAAGCTCTGTAAGCAGTTGTGGGACTAAAATAGATACGTGAGATTAGTTTCACTCCACTGCCGTTGTTAAAAGATGGGTGCCATGAGAGAGCATTGACTGTTGGGTTAATGTGAGTTGACGGGGGTGTTACAGAGATTTGTATCTGGCTATCGTCAGTATAATAATTATGACACAAATTGATGTCTTTAATGTGTCATGATATTCTTAATGTTATTTCTAAAAATATAACTTGTTGTGTTAAACGTCTTTATCATTAGAGCAGTAGATTATGTGTCAGAAAAAATTGCATTCATAAGTTGAAGACTATGCATAAAATAAAAATTGTGACAACCCTCAAGCATTCGTCAACTATAAATTACACTTTGATTAATAATTATGTTTGTTGTCACATCTTTAGTGATGGTTCACTTACACTGTGGAAGGAATACTGAGGCTCAATCTGCCTTCCCTACAATGTGATTTATATTCGTTTTTATGCCCCCCTGAGACTCTGTCTTAGTGGTAAGTGCCAAACTATGGAGTCATCTGGTTTGATTTCTAGTCAATCCTAGGATTTTTCTGTCACTTATCACTTATTTCACTGCTGGCTTTATTTGTCAATGTGATAAATGCAGAGTTGCACCATGATTATGAATTCACACTAAACTATAGGTTCCCTTATAGTGGCTGGGTAACTGTTTGGAGGTCAGGAGAAGGCAATGACATGATATCTAACAGCTTTGTGCATAGTAGAGCATTGTGTTGTTCAAACCAGCCTTTGGGTTGATGACAGCTTTACCTCCTTGTCACACCAAATGGATACTCCCAGGTAGTTAATGCTATTGCTGATTGTACTTTAAAGTAGACTACAAACAACATTGCAGCTTAGCATTTTTCACATCAATAAACATTGCCAAAGGTGAAAGACTTAATAATTGATGGACAAAAGTCCTAGGACAGACCGGGAATTGAATCTGAGCCTTTTGTATTTTAGCTTTAATGTTTAGATTGTTGTGTTGTAAATTACATGTTGTTGAGAAATGAATTAAGCAATAGTTTTAGTCTTGATATGTGGGCCATACAGTTTCTGTTCCTTAAAATAAATTAGCACCTAGAATGTGTATGGTTAATATTCTATCTGTTGACAATAATTAAAATTTGGATTTCCTAATGCCTACAGTTTGACATGAATAGTTGTCATTTGATTAAGTTTAATCAAGGTATTTGAGAAACTGTTATGTCTAGCAAAAACATAGTTGGTTTATTGTGAAGTATTAACAAAAAAGACTATTAAAATATCAGAACCTACTTCCAAGAGCCATTTCTCTGCTTCTTTCCCTGTGTACTGGTATTTTACGGTGCTGTTCGCATTGCTTAAGAATGCATGCTCATTATTTGACATCAAAATTTGCTGGGTAAAGAGGTTTATTCGATACTAGTAGTCAGCTTTGACCAGTGATGTGTGGAACATGTGACAAATGTCTTAAACAACATAGTGATTGTAACGTAATATTAGTGGAGATTTTTTGATATGGCCGAAGTTACAGACCAGTGTCACCACAGCAAGGATTTTTGCTTTTACATTCATTGCCTTTGTCAACTAACAATCAGACAGTGAAAATATGCAGCAAAATGCTATGTGACAGCTGCCATTAATGTTACATTACTGATGAAACCTGATGATGAGTATCGAATACTAATCCTTATCCTATTTGCTTAATGCTGACATATGTTCCTGCAGTGCTTACTTATCATGTATGTGAAAGTTTAGGAGTACTGATAGTTTTTACATTTGCTTATAAACTTTTCAGGAAATGGAAATTGTGGCAGCTCAAATACCGGATTTTGAATTAGTCATATAATGTATCACTTTTATAACATAAACAGGAATGACTGCAGACTGTTGTTTGGTAGTTGTTAGTGGGCAGTACTCGTTCAGCGAAAGGGCCATTATAGCACACTGCAAGGGAAGGAGTATGTGCTTAAAGATAACAACCATAATATATGAGCTGAAAGTTGTTTCATAAATAGTATTCTTTAGCCCACATATGCCTTTCCCGTGTTGCTAAAGGCCAAGAGTGGATGATGTGTTAAGTAAAGCAGATTGTATTCACATAGACATGACTGAGAAATTGCTTCCACACATAAGTACAAAGGCAGTTTTGCATAGAGTTTTATGTTGTACAGAATACTTAATTGTGAATGGTTCATCTGGAATTACAGAGATTCAATTATTTTGGCATTATCCAGGTATGTTTTTCTCTGATTGGATGGTTTGTGTGATACCATATCTGTTCATAGTACCAAACTGGGCTCTCACGCTGTTTTGAAAACTGTTGATCAGCTTGCTCTTTAGATGCAAAAGTTTGAGATCAGATCTCAACACGAACTTTTCAAGAGTATATTGAATATTTCTACATGCCAAATGTGCTTTTTTGTCACCAGTTTTCTGACTGGTTTGATGTACCCCACCACAATTTCCTTTTAGTTCACATTGTTTGTAAATTATGATTTTGATTGTAGATTCTCCAATTTTTGTTTCATCTTGTTGTGTAATATAACACAAGAAATCTTGTTTGCAAGTTGAAGAAGAAAAAGTATCTCTCTGTGTGTGTGTGTGTGTGTGTGTGTGTGTGTGTGTGTGTGTGTCAGTCAGTCGTCCTTCTCAGCTATCAGAAATTATTCATAAGATTAGTTCCATTTGCAAATGTGCGAGGAGGATACTATTGCAAGCTCTTGTCAGTAGGTAAAAATGTCTTGTTCAGGCTATAATTAAAAGTAAATACTCTCTGTGTGACCTTCCAAAGAAAGAAGGAAATTGCATGGGGTGGTGATACGAAAAAAAGAGTAGTCTGATCAAATCATCAAACCCTTTTGAAATCTGAGCACTGATGATAGGGTGGATGTATGTGCCATAAAAATAGATATTTGGGTGAAGAAACTTGTACAATCCTCTTTTCTTCCCACACTTACCTGGTTATTATGTAAGCATGCGGAAAAATGTAGAATAAAGATTTCACTAACAAACTTTTTCTCTTCAGTGTAATCCAAGTGGGCCCAAGCGGCCATGTAGAACAATAGTTCAAAGGATAATATTAGTTTGCTACAGACTTTGCTGTTACTGTGACTGGTGCACATGCTTGCATATCCGTGGCATTACTGTGTGTGAGTTTGGCAAATGTAGTGCTCTCAAGCTGCTTAGTGCTGTTATTTCTCTAAAACCATCACTGAACATGCTTCACTGACCACCACTAGGTGGTGGACTATTGAGTGTGATGGAGGAGGAACCTTGGCTTCACTGTCCTGATCAAGGGGATGCTACAAACCTCTGTTAGGAAATTTCAATGTCGAGGTCTACATGAGTTGATGGGATTGATGATTGTGAAGCTGGATGGTATTAAGCTGTGCTTTTCCTGAAACTGCACAAATCTTGAGAGAAGCTTACAGTTACTTCATAATATTTAAACCTGCTCTAGGGCCCTGCAGCAAGTGAATGTTAGGGATATTGGTCTATAATTCTGCATTTTTTACCTTTTTATGAAGAGGAATAGCATTTGCTGTTTTCCCGTCCCCACAGGAGTATTCTCTGCACGATTAATAGTTCAACTTTGTCTTCATTGTTTAATTTCACAGTTTCCTCATCATGGCAGGAAGAGATGGAAAAATACCAAATAAAACCTCATTTGTAAGGTGATTCCTATTTTAGAGTAGAATGTAAATGGGTTCAGGTGGCATTTGGAGGAAGAGAGACATGTTTGTAACTGTGTGCTACAGGAGTGTTCCTTCATCAGGTGGGATTATCTTAGTGTGGTAACGGCTAAAGAATGGTTACGTCATTTTTGTATAGGTGTACAAACATTTTCCTCTCTCTTCCACCACCACCACCACATGCCACCAACCTGTGAACGGTTGTTGTAAAAATAAAGGTGCATTAGAAGATAGCAGTATGTTCCCCTATCTAGCAATGCATGAAACAATTGACCAAGAAGGTCTCACTAAATACAACCTTTTTTATTCAGTCATGCACATTGTAGGCAAGTGTCAGCTTCAGATAAACAGTTCTATTAGTTTTATTAGCTGACTTCAGCGGAAAAGCCCTGATGCAATGGTCTCACTTTTTACAGAAGTACCTTTAGTGGATTCATCTCATCACGTACAGGTCTGAGGCTGACAAGTGTTGTCTGAGCACGCACTCTAGTACATGAGTTGTGTTTCTTCAAACGAGTGAGTTTTTTTAATTGCCCCCCCCCCCCCCCTCTCTCTCTCTCTCTCTCTCTCTCTCTCTCTCTCTCTCTCTCTCTCTCTCTCTCTCTCTCTCTCTCTCTCTATATATATATATATATATATATATATATATATAAAATCTCAGTCTCCAACTTTTTGCGGGAGGATATTGAGGACTGGGCACTAGACTCAGCCATTTAAAACCTACAATATTCTGACAGTACATTGAAGGTGCGTTTATAGTTTGGTCTCATGATTTGGACAGCTCCTGCGAGTTTCTTTAACATCTTAACTCCATAAATCATGACATTAGCTTACCATGGAATAGTGTAAAATGGGTGTTTGCCAGTTTTAGATATATTGGTGTGACGTGAGGCGGTATTCCTGGACATTGAGTATATTGAAATCCCACTCATAATGATCTGTATTTGTAGCCAAGCATTTGCCACCACCCGTTATGGACAGTGAGCATTCTTAAGACCTGCAGATGGAATTGGAACATCTGCAAATTAGGTTTGTAGAAAATGGATGATCATCCTGTCGGATACACATCGTGCTACAGTTGTACAAATGCCAGCACAAGGCTCAGGATGAGGCGGTCAAGACATCTTACCTGCCATATGTCTAGAATGTTTGTGCAAAAATATATAATTTACTGAGGAAACATCAGGTTAAATGGTATTTTGTCCTCCAGCAAATATCTTACTACTTCTGTGATCAGTCAAAGGTGACTTAGTGCTAGGAAAAGTAGGGTTATACAGGATTCTTTGCTAGAGATGTAGAGCTTATATTGGGTCAACAACATAAACTATTCAGGAGCACAGTGTAGAGCACCTCAAGCGTACTCGTTTCGTACATGCCAGCCTGAAAATTACTTATTGCCAAAAACTGTATTTCTGATTGTCATTTTAATGTAATATAACAGAATGAAAGTTTTCGCCTATAAGTCAAATATGTGTGGTTCCATTAGTAAAGAGTCAGTGAAAATATGACTGACTGAGTATGTGATCAGTTAGGATGGTTGTTTTGAGCTGGACACCGCAAGGAATACTGCCACTGTGGAACTTTCTGCAATGTGTAACATAGTGATATACACAGCAGATAATTCTTTATTATAATTGAAAATATTTTAAAATGTCACGTGGCACCATGGCTTGAAATATTTGTGTAGATTGTGTACTGTTTTGTGTGCACCACCACTTACTACTGTTTGTTAGTTCGCATGTGCGTCATCCTTGGGATAGAACAGGGTTCAGAATAATTGATTAAAGTTGTTGTCATATAGATTGTGTTTAATGTGACTCCTGCCTAAATATACTGCTTATCTGAATTTTACACTCACATCCCAAGATAAGGTTTAACATGTTCCACTTGAACATACTTTGCAATTATTTTCAATTAAATGGACTAACTAGTTTTTATTCACATTCTTAGTAGTAGATTACTCAGTTCTGTATAACAATTAATACTCAGTTTAAATATATTTCATCAGTCTGTTTCAAAACCAAAGATACCATTGCTTAGAACAATTTTTCTCACTGCTTGGATGTCAAATTTGGTTTTGATGTCATTAGTTATTTGTAATCATAACTTACAATATATTACTTCAAAAAATATTGACAACTCTGAGAATTTGTTTTTTATTTTAGCAAACACTAAGCTGGTTTATTTATTACCACAGAGTACAAGTAATGGCGCACATTAAAAAGCTTTTGGTACTTCTAAACATACATGTGAATTGTACTGTGGCCACAACACAGCAACATTAAAAATTTTTAAGCACATTTTTGTTTCATTGCCAGTAATAATAGCTGCAAAAGATTTGACATGGCTTGAGGATTTTTGCAGTAGACAGCTGTAGACCCAGTGAAGATCCAATCCAATGTCATGAAATTCCCGTGCTGCATTAAGAATAGCCCTCAGCACTTGTTGAATCTCTGTATCACTCATGCAACAAACAATGAAAAACAAAAACTTGATGGTCTCTACTATAAAAGTCATTAACATTCATATGTAACACATTATATACCATACTTTACTCTTTGTTGTAGAGGCGGAGTTCAGTCATACAATCCAAATTCCATATCACTACAGCAATCAACTTCCTTCTGTGATTTTACCAAATGAAGACAATATCATTTATATGGGCCAAGCATTTGCTGCTGAGTGTACTCAGATCCATGCACAGACGTGCAACAGAAGCACGTTCACTCAAGTATTGAATGCAAACTGACTGAAGTGTACACCATGCTTGTAATGGCTGGGTCTTAAATAGAGCAGCTTAGTGTGTCTTCACAAATACATACCTAAACCTGACCAGAAAATGCTCCAAAATATCGTGGCAGCGAGATATTGATGTCCGGCATTTCTTCCAGAATTACATAGAACAAACCAAAAATTCCCAGTCAAGATTGTAGCTCCAAGATATTATTGTACTTGCCTCCCATTTAAAAACGGAATTGAAGGGGCAAGTAGGAAGAACTATGTTGTTGGACATATTCATTAGTGATAAGAAATCTAAAAAGTAAATTCCTCCGAAAAAGGCCATGAAGGCTCAATGGTACCGACCAGCCGCTGTGTCATCCTCAGCCCATAGGTGTCACTGTATGTGGATACGGAGGCGCATGTGATCAACACACCACTCTCCCGGCCATATGTCAGTTTCTGAGACTGAAGCTGCTACATCTTAATCAAGGAGCTCCTCAGTTTGCCTCACAAGGGCTGAGTGCACCTCGCTTGACAACAGCACTCGGCAGACCAGATGATCACCCATCCAAGTGCTAGCCCAGCCTGACAGTGCTTAACTTCGGTGATCTGACAGGAACCAGTGTTACCACTGTGGCAAGGCAATTGGCTTAGTAGTAAGAACCTAACAGCTAAAACAAACTAGGAAGGCTAAATACAAAAAGTTCTGGAGCCGCCTGCATTGTACCACTGTGCAGTGTGACCTTTCGTGATATTGAAGATCGTGCCAGTGGAGGATGGGCTATTGAATTTGAGAGACAGTGAATGCAAACTTGTGAAGTTGATAATGTGACAAAGTGTATAATCACATGTCACTCAAAGTTGTTTTTGTCACAATGGTGTGCACTGGATGTGGATACGGAGGGGCATGTGGTCAGCACACCACTCTCCCGTCTATATGTCAGTATCTGAGACTGGAGCTGCTACATCTTAATCCAGCACAGCTTTGACTGCTCCAGGAAAAGGCAGTACAGTCCTCATACCATTTTCAGTGTACATATTAACTACAAATGTTTCAGTTCATGCCATAATATAAGGCCCTCGTTTGGCCTTGAATTGATTTTGTCAGGAGTGTCTGCCTTTTAAAATGTCATAAGTGCTGGCTGGTATTCTTTCTTACATGAAGCAAGGGTTCTACTGCTTCCCATACTTGTTTAATATCAGCTGGTACTCTGTTGACTACTACCACCACCACCACCACTACTACTACTACTACTACTACTACTACTACTACTACTACATTTTATTAGTTTATTTTATGTAATGAACTCCACCACTCATTTTTGCACCCAATTCGCGTTCAACAGTTAGCATTTTAGCTGGCTTTGTACTGTCTTATTACTTCATCTCGGGATTTGACAAACACAGTATTTGGCTGAATTCTTCATACATCTGTTGTTTAAGGACTGAGGAAGGTAAGAGACGATGAAAGTGCACAGATAGTGTAGGGGGATTTAACATGTGACAATGTACTGTAAGAGGAAATGACACTGGATTTTGCAGCTTGTGGGGCTTTTGCTACATATTCTGAAACTAGACAGAAGGTACTTTAGAAAGACATTGGAGTAAATGCACAGTTTCTGCTGATGAAATGAAGCTGCTAAAGAGAAGAAAAAATTACAGGATGTGTGTGTGTCTGTGAGTGTGTGTGGACTTAGATTCAAGGGGACCAAGGACTGAAAAAATACACACTATTAGACTAAAAAGGAACTTTACTGTGAAAAACAAAACATAAACCAAAATAAAGGCAGTCTGCTCTTAAGCACAGACCTGTGAAATCAGAAGCTGCTGCTCAGTAACATCTAAGACTGAGCTGTTACTACATTGTGTGCATTGTAACATACTTGAATCCTTCTTAGAATGCTGTCTGAAAGGTGGAGATGTTGCTGCTCTAGCCTGTCCCACTCCACGACACTTGAGGCCATTCTGTGTATGGGGTGGTTTCTGTGAAGACACCTTTCTAATTTCAAGTGCTCCCAAACATACCAGTCATGTTGCTGTCAGTAGATACCACATGTTATTGTGCTCCTGCTTTCAGGAGGAAGATGTTAATGAGGTGGGCATGGTGTGCTCATGCGTCTGCTAAGACATATACCCACGACTATGTGGGGGCTTTAGAGCAGGAAAAAAAGTTGGAGAATTGTCTCTTCATACTGCACAGCCTTCAGATTACCCTCAGTAGTGGTGAGAGGCGTCTGTCTCTGTATGTGATACTGGCTCAAATCATTATAGACCCACATCCATGATGAACCCATGGGTCTGCGTGCCTGGGATCTCCATAGTTAGTTGGCAACAACCACACTATTCTGTGGCAGTCATCAGCTGTCAGACAAATCCCACTCTTGTCAGTGAAGAGAACCCAACACCATTAATCCAGATTCCATTTAAGACCATAACTTAGAGCACCATGTGGTGGTATGGTTTGTCCTGTGATAGATGTCTAGATCATGTAGAGATCATTGCAAGCATTCTGTCGACAAAGACCTAATTGCCCCCAAATAGGCAGCAAGCATTCTGTCGACAAAGACCTGCTAGTTGCCCCCAAATAGGCAGCGAGCATACCCCTCAAGCTACCTGTAAGCCATAATTTGTAGGTAACGGTGGTGTGGTGTTGTTGACTGCAGGCCACCAACAGTAGGCACGTCTTCATTGTTTAGTCCTTAATGATAGTAGTTGAATGTTCAAATGGTTAAACTGTGATGTATGCCATTTTGATGGGCAACATCTGGTGCTGACAACCCTTCTTGCTGAAAAGTGACAACATATGTACGTATGTAAATGAAGTGAGAATGTGCATTTAAATAGGGGCTGGCTCTGCTTAGTAATATGCTGTGGTCAAAAGAATATTTCGAAAGATGTTTCCAATAGGGGGGAAAACTGCAAACTATGCAGGGGATGGTGCAGAACTTCTATTAAGCAGTTAGTCTGTAGTTATGTTACTTTGATTTTCATATTGAAGTCCATACCTTTAAGTTCCCATTAGTTTAGGAACTGTGACTGATTGTGGAACTATCTGAAGGTGTCATTTTTGTATCCTGGATGATTGTGGAACTAGCTAAAGGTGTCGTTTTTGTATCCTGGAGTTTTTAGCCTACAAAAATATTTATTTTGGACAAATTATCTCTGTTTATTCCTTTGTACCCCAACAATGTTTCCAGTATTATGTGACTGCATTAAAATAAAATCGTTTAAGTACTCATCACGTCGATTATGTTGATGGTACAGTACTGCTAATAATGATAATAATAATAATAATAATACCAGTACAATTGTAGTAGTAGTAGAACTACATGAAGTGTTAGTACCTGAAGCACTGTGATACCATCCATCATGGGGGATGTAGGCTGACCAATGCTGCCTACAGGGCCAATCTCACTCACACCTAGCATCTGTGCTGAGGTGGGGGCACTACCTTTTGCAGTTTGACAGCAGCTCTTGTGTTTCATGAGATGTCCAGGTTCTTGACTGCTTCCAAATCACGAGCATTCCAAACCGTGTGCATCGTACCGTGCAGTTGATTTTCATACATTGACTGAGATCCAGAAGGGATTTTACTCTTGAATATGTTTTTGTCTTAATGTTTTGTGACATTTTAAATGAGCACCAATATATATGATAGTCTTTGCACATGCTTCTCAGAAGGGGAAAACTCTTGGCCACTTGAGTTTTGCCTCTGACTCTGAGAGCCATTCCTAGTATAAAGTGCATATACTCTGCATATGAACACATCCAAGACTTCCCTCTGTAACTAAAAGGGCTGGGCAGGTGTCATCTACTGGGTGCCAGACTGCATATGGGAATTTGGATAAACAAGCTGGCTGATGTGGGAACCAGTGAATCATGTATGGCAAATGAAGTGGCCATCAGCTTACTTTGTTTCGTCACTGTTGAAATGCATTATTGTGTTAGAGGTAAGAAAAATGACAAAAAGAGACAAACCACTGTGTCTGGTCAAGTCAACTACTTGATTGTGGCACTCCTTTTAACCCCTCACGTGAGATGAGCTACATCTCAAATGTCTATCTGTAGGGCACACTCGGATAATGCATACCTTCCTGCTATGACAAAAGGACTCTCCTATGTGTGGTGCTTGAAACATAAAGATTTCAGATGCCATATATTAATAGCTTGTATTTTATATACAGACAAGTAGGTAGAGGTTAGTTTACCTGGTGATATGTGATCTACATTTGCAGACAGGTGACCTATGAAAGGACATGAAATTTTTATCTCTGAGGGACTGTTTTGGCAGATAAATGTGTGTTTTTATAATAATAGAATCTAGATATTCTTCATTATTTAAAACTGAAAAGGGAAATTGGTAGGTTGAAGTTAGATATACTGGAAATTAGTGAAGTTTGGTGACAGAAAGAACAAAACTTCTGGACATACAAGTTCAGGGTTGTAAATGCAAAATTAAATAGGAGTAATGCTGGTGTAAGTCTGGTAACGAAAAAGAAAATAAGAATGTGGGGAAGTTGTTATGAGCGGCATTGTGAATCCATTCTTGTACCCCACATAGACATAACCCAACACCTACTGCAATAGTAAGAGTTTAGTACTAGCTCTGCATGTCATGAAGAGACTGAAAGACTGTATGATGAACTAAAAAGAAATGAGGTGGATATTTAAGGGAGGTGAAAATTTGTGATGGGGAATTTGAATTCATAGTAAGAAAGGGGAAAGGAATGAGAGAGGCAGCTGCCTGGTAGAATTTTGCACAGAGCATAATACTTGATGAAAATCATGATTGAAGGCTGTATGTGTAAAAAGAGACCTAGGAAAGTTTCAAGTAGATTACGTAATGATAATACAGATATTTCAATACCAGATTTTAAATTGCAAACAATTTCCATGGGCAGATGAGGACTTCAACCATAATTTATTGGTCATGAACTGCAGATTAAAGCTAAAGTTACAGAAACAGAATATTAAGGAGATATGACTAGGATACATTGAAAGTATCTGAGGTTGTTGAGTTTCAAGGGTAGCATAATGCAATGTTTGATTGAAACTAGAACACAACAGGAAATGAATGGCTAGCCTTTAGTGACATAATAGTGAATGTAGCCAAGGATCAAGTAGGGTAAAAGACAAGACCTAGTAGAAATCCTTAGGTAATACATGAGATATTGAATATAATAGACAAAAAGAGAAAATATATAGATGCAGCAAATGAAGCAGAGAAAAGGGAACACAGATGTCTAAAAAATGTGATCGACAGGAAGAGCAAAATGGCAAAGGAGGAATGGCTAGATGTGAAATGCAAGGATGTAGAAGTACGCATAACAAGGGCAAAGATAAATACTGCCTACAGGAAAATTACACACATCTTTGTGGAAAAGAGAAACACCTGTTTGAATATCAGGAATTTTATAGAATGAGAAGTATTTGAACATGAGTTGGAAGATATGATGCCGTGAGAAGAATTTTACAGAGCACTAAAATCCTAACTAGAAATTAGGACCCTGTAGTAGATGACATTCTCTCAGAATTATTGAGATCCTTGGGAGAGGCAACCATGACAAAATTATCCCAGCTGATGTGCAAAGACTTCAAAAGGATTGTAATAATTACAGTTGAAAAGAAGCAGGTGCCAACATGTATGAGGATTACTGAACTATCAGTTTAATAAGTCATGTATGCAAAATACTTACATGAATTACTTACATAAAAACGGGAAAATGGTAGAAACCAACCTCAGGGAAGATCTGTTTGGGTTTCGGAGAAATGTAGAAACATGCAATGCAATACTAACCCTATGAGAGAGGTTAATGTGTGTTTATTACATTTGCAGATTTAGAGAAAATTATGAAGGGAGCAGGAAGAATGAAAGATTATTTACACCATGTACAGAAATCAGACTGCAGTTATGAGTTGAAGCACATGAAATGAAAAGGAAGCAATGGTTGTGAAAGGGGGGGGGGCAGGGGGGGGGGGGGAGAGAGAGAGAGAGAGAGAGAGAGAGGGAGGGGGGGGGGGATTTGTAGCCTGTTCCTGATGATATTCTATCTGTACATTGAGTAAGGAATAAAGGAGAAATTTGGAGGGGGAATTAAAGTTCAGGGTGAGAAAATAAAAACTCTGAGGTTTGCTGACAATATTGTAATTCTGTCAGAGATGGCAAAGGACTTCAAACAACAGTTGAACAGAGTGGATAATGTCTTGATAAGATGTAAATCAACAGAAATAAAATGAGTACTGAAATACAGTCAAATTAAAGCAGATGATACTAAGGGAATTTGATTAGGAAATGAGACACTGAAATTAGTAGAAGAGTATTGAAATAATCTGGCATTCCTCAAGGAAGTGTTATAGGCCCTCTGCTGGTCCTGATCTACATAAATGACTTGAGAGGCAAATCTGAGTAGCCCTCTTAGATTGTTTGCAGATGATGCTGGCATTTGCCCATCTTGTAAAGTCATCAGATGATCAAAACCAACTACAAAATGATTTGGACAAGATATCTGTGTGGTGTGGAAAGTGGCAGTTGTTCAAAACAGTGAAAAGTGTGAAGTCATCCACATGAGTACTAAAAGGAATCCATTACATTTTGGCAACACACTAAATCACACACATCTAAAGGCTGTAAATTCAACTAAATCTTTAGAGACTATCATTACAAATAATTTAAATTGGAGTGATTACACAGATAATGTTGTGGAAAAGGCAAAACGAAGACTGTGATTTATTGTAAAACACTTAGAAAATGCAGCAAGGCTACTAAAGAGACTGCCTGCACTACGCTCGTCTGCCATCTTCTGGACTATGGTTGTGCAATGTGGAATCCGGATCAGATAGGATTGACAGATGCCATTGAAAGAAATTCAGAGAAGGGCTGCTCGTTTTCTGTTATCACGAAATGGATTAGATATGATACATGAATCGGTGCAGCAATGATTAAGGCATTTTTTGTTGTGGCAGGATCGTATGAAATTTCAATCACCAACTTTTCCTCAGAGTGTGAAAATTTTTTTTTTGGCGTCCACCTACATAGACAGAAATAAGAGAAATCAGAGCTCACAAGGAAAGATTAAAGTGTTCATTTTACCTACACACCGGTAGTGTGTGGAACGGTAGAGAAATAGCTTCAAGATGTTTCGATGAACCCTGTGCCGTGCATTTAATTGTGAATTCCAGAATAATGTAGATGTAGATCATGACCAAAGTAGAGAGGATATAAAATCAAGGCTGAGAATAGCAAGAAAATTGTTTATGAAAAATACAAAATTTGTTAATATCCAGTATAGATTTTTTAGTGTCTTTGTCTGGAGTGTATCCTTATATGATAGTAAAATGTGGCCAATAAGGAGTTCAAACAAGAGGAGGATAGAAGCTCTTCAAACGTGGTGCTACAGAATAATTGTGAAGATTAGATTGTTAGTTTGAATTACTGGTGAGGAGGTACTGAATCAATTTGGGGAAAAAGATATGTATGGTAAAACTTGACTGAAAGAAGGGATCAGTTGATAGGACGCATCCTAAGGCATGGAGGAATCGTCAGTTTTGTAGTGGAGGGAAGTGCGGAATGTAAAAATTGTAGTGGGAGACCAAGGGATGAGTACAGTAATTAGGGTAAAATGGATGTAGGTTGCAGTAGTTTTTGAAGATGATGAGGCTTGCACAGGATAGAGTAGCATGAAGAGCTGCATCAAAATGTCTTCAGACCGAAGAAAACATCATCATATTTCCTTTGGGCTTAGTTACATTGCTTGCAAAGAAAGACATCTTTGTTCCGTTTGGAAAACTCATATTTACCAAGAGTGCTGATAATCTTGCCCTTGACTCTGCTGTAATCTCCACCACCACCACCACCACCACCACCACCACCACCAACAACAACAACATCAAATGTAATTTTGACGTAGTTTGTATTTTTTGTGTAGTTTGTTTTGTGTGTTTCAACCACATTACAGATAAAGCCGTGAAAGCTTACATGATATGATTTGATACTAATACTTATCTCCCTCCCTCCCTCCCTCCCCCTTCCCCTCCCCCTCCCCCTTCCCCTCCCCCTCCCCTCCTCTACCCCCCTCCCCCCTTCCCTCTCCCTCTTGTAGTTCATGATGATAGACAGTGAATTTGGAAAGTTGAGCCTCACTGTATATTAAGCGTCATCCCACCACATGCAGACGACTGTGGAATAAGCAAATATAGACAGCTGGACCAAGTAACAGTCTTGAAGTTTCATTAAAAAGTTCTGAATTCCATTCCTTTTATGATGAATAAGATGCAAAATGAATGAGAATGTAAGGACAGTAGAAGAGAAGGTGAGTAGTTAACTTTGGTTTATTGGGATAGTTTTAGGAAAGTGTTGCTCACCTGTAAAGGAGACAGAGTACAGAACACTAGTATGATCCATTCTGGATTACCGCTGAAGTGTTTCGGATCCCAATCAGGTCACATTAAAGGAAGATATTGAAGCATTTCAGAGTTGTGCTGCTAAATTTGGTAGATAGCTTCAGTCAGCTTCATGCACTCGAATGGGAATCCCTGAAGGGAAGACGATGTTCTTTTCATGAAACACTATTTGCAAAAATTTAGAGAACCTGCATTTACAACTGCCCACAAAAAAATTCTACTGCTGCCAACATACATTTCATGTAAGGATCATGAACATAAGAGATTCAGGGACCGTGCAGAGGTATATAGGCAGTCATTTTTTCCTCACTCCTTTTGCGAGAGGAACAGGAAAGAAAATAACTTGTAGGGGTACAATGTACTGTCCGCCATGCACTGTATGGTGGCTTGTGAAGTATGAATGTAGATGTAAAAATCAACCTTGGATACACGCTCAAAGAAGAGGTTACCAAGAGAAAAGCGTTCAGTTTGTTCTCGAAAATGCATGGTTTGTCACTGACTGCCATCAATTCTCACAGAAGTCTGTTGGATGTATTCTGCAGACTGACACTACCCATTTTCTGAATGATAGACGAGGGCATGCTCCTCATACACACGTCATCGCACTCTTATGTTCAGTGATTGGATACAGCTCTTCCTTTCAAGCAAACATATTTTATGAATAACAAATCAGATAATGTGAAATTCCCAAGATTATTAAATAGTGTCCTACATAATATGCTTGTGAATTGACATCATGTTGTTTGATTCTACACTTTGAAACAAAAAGTTATTATATCTACACATATTTGCCTCGTAAACTCACCTCCAGTACTGTCAAGTAATGAAAGTGTGCAAAGTGAACGAACTTGAGTATACCACTGCTGTTCACTGTTGTGGACAATATGATGTCTTTAATTTCACGTGTCAAGTCAGTTTTGTGCAGGGCATAATAGATCATCCTAACAAAACTGCTTGAGCGAAAGTAAATGAATTACGTTTTGTTAAGATTGATTCATTGTATCAGTTATGAACTGATTTCCTCCAATAAACTCTTTTATTATTTGGTTCCTGATATTAACATTTCAACAGCTATGCTTATATCAGTATGAAATAACAATTTTCGGTACTTCTACTGCAGTGTGTAGTAAATTATCAATAAAATAAGAAAAGACTGGTACCAGAAAAGAATCTTTAGAAGCAACCCAAGTTACAATGCCCCAGTCCAATGTTTCAATTCCTGTTTCGTGACATTGTAAAGGGACTTTGTGATTCCTTTTATATAAATAATTGAAAATAAAATGGTTTCAATAAAAAGCAGCTGTGCTGTCTACTCTGAACTATTTATGAAGTCAAACCATGGTTTTTCGTAAGTTCACTTTTTCAGCAAATTTTGAAAATGTTATTAACAATATTGGCATTTAGTTGCTACCATCAAATGTTTTCTTGTGGAAAGGCCTCACCACTGAATCTCTGGGAAACTGTTGTGCCTGCTGGGATGGTATGACACAAGGAAGAAGTGTTTGCTCTTGCACAATGCATAAACCTTTATAGTCTACTTGATATCATGTCGTAACCATTACTGGCTGTATTTGATATTTCATCATTACGCAAGTCACTTAAATAGTTGACGTTCAAATTAATTAATTGGTGTTTTGCTTCTCATTGTGAACAGTTTTTTATACTTCACTGCACTCCCCCCTTTTTCTCAATATGCTTCGGAAAGAAACATGAATTTCCACATCATTCTTCTCCTTATCATATAACTCTTTGTAGTTACTACCTTAATTTTTCGTGCTTAGACATCTGAGGTACCACCCTGTAGGGCATCACTTCTCTGTACATTCCAGCTTTTTTATCCAAACATTTGACCTTTTTCCATTCTGTGTTGATTAACTTGTCTTCATCTCTGCCATGATTATCACCTCATTGGTCTTGCACATAGTTGCACATTGTATAATTGTGAATTAGCAGCACAGTCACAATTAGTATTCCACTGGAATTCGAAAGGGAATTCATGAATTTATAAAATAAAATTTCTTTCATATTCCCATGTATATTACCAGCTGGTCCAGTTTTTATGAATAATATGTATCTTAAATGTAATTTCTGTAGCTTGTGGGTTGTTGTTGATGAATTGATACTGCATTTTGTCACCAATGGGACTGGGCACCAGTATGAAATTGCTGTGTGCACTGTGTGGTTTTATTATAATTACTTCAATGTTCTATTTCTAAAACTTCTATCATTTGTGGTGCAGTATTTATTTAGTTGTATTAGATATAGGCATATAGTAATTTCATTTGTCTTGCAACGTGGTGAACAATTCTGTTGTCATTTTTAGGGTCGGTCTTGAGTGGCTGTCAAAAGAATGTAATACATCCAGAAAGGTCTCTTTTGATGAATACTGTAGGTCAGCATTTCAGTTTAACACATCCCATCAAGCTTCCTCCTTAGGATCCAGGCCTTGGTTTATGGGTGGAAGTGTTGGTGTTGGTGTTTTGACAACGATATGAGCAGCAGTTTTAAATTTTTTCATGGAATTATTAACTATTGCTTGATAGGCTTTCTAGTCATGGTGTGATGGTTGGATTAATGTCCTTGGACAATTTTGAGACCATTGGAGATGGAGTTGTAGCTGGAATAAGAATTTAGAGGAAATGGTCTGTGGGCTTGTCTTAGATACAGTACTCAACTCATATGATTAAAGGAAACTGTAGAAACCTAAATCAGGGTGGTTGGCTGGGGATTTGGGCATTACTTCTGAATAATAGTTTAGTGTCTCAGTAGCCATGCCATTACACTCAGTTTTATGATTAAAGGAAACTGTAGAAACCTAAATCAGGGTGGTTGGCTGGGGATTTGGGCATTACTTCTGAATAATAGTTTAGTGTCTCAGTAGCCATGCCATTACACTCAGTTTAAACGCAGCCAAAACCTCTCAGACAAACAGAAGCTAAACAATGTCAAAGTTAGCGTAAGGAGGGCTATGCGTGAAGCGTTCAGTGAATTCGAAAGTAAAATTCTATGTACCGACTTGACAGAAAATCCTAGGAAGTTCTGGTCTTACGTTAAATCAGTAAGTGGCTCGAAACAGCATATCCAGACACTCCGGGATGATGATGGCATTGAAACAGAGGATGATTCGCGTAAAGCTGAAATACTAAACACCTTTTTCCAAAGCTGTTTCACAGAGGAAGACCGCACTGCAGTTCCTTCTCTAAATCCTCGCACAAACGAAAAATTGGCTGACATCGAAATAAGTGTCCAAGGAATAGAAAAGCAACTGGAATCACTCAACAGAGGAAAGTCCACTGGACCTGACGGGATACCAATTCGATTCTACACAGAGTACGCGAAAGAACCTGCCCCCCTTTGAAAAGCCGTGTACCACAAGTCTCTAGAGGAATGGAAGGTTCCAAATGAGTGGAAAAGAGCACAGGTAGTCCCAGTCTCCAAGAAGGGTCGTCGAGCAAATGCCCAAAACTATAGACCTATATCTCTGACGTCGATGTGTTGTAGAGTTTTAGAACATGTTTTTTGCTCGAGTATCATGTTGTTTTTGGAAACCCAGAATCTACTATGTAGAAATCAACATGGATTCCGGAAACAGCGATCGTGTGAGACCCAACTCGCTTTATTTGTTCATGACACCCAGAAAATATTAGATACAGGCTCCCAGGTAGATGCTATTTTTCTTGACTTCCGGAAGGCGTTCGATACAGTTCCGCTCTGTCGCCTGATAAACAAAGTAAGAGCCTACGGAATATCAGACCAGCTGTGTGGCTGGATTGAAGAGTTTTTAGCAAACAGAACACAGCATGTTGTTATCAATGGTAAAGTAACCTCTGGCGTGCCACAGGGGAGTGTTATGGGACCATTGCTTTTCACAATATATATAAATGACCTAGTAGATAGTGTCGGAAGTCCCATGCGGCTTTTCGCGGATGATGCTGTAGTATACAGAGAAGTTGCAGCATTAGAAAATTGTAGCGAAATGCAGGAAGATCTGCAGCGGATAGGCACTTGGTGCAGGGAGTGGCAACTGACCCTTAACATAGACAGATGTAATGTATTGCGAATACATAGAAAGACGGATCCTTTATTGTAT
The DNA here is from genome assembly GCF_021461395.2 of Schistocerca americana. Taxonomy (NCBI): domain Eukaryota; kingdom Metazoa; phylum Arthropoda; class Insecta; order Orthoptera; family Acrididae; genus Schistocerca; species Schistocerca americana. The sequence continues at coordinate 479,648,982 of NC_060130.1, forward strand.
GATTATATGATAGCGGAACAAATACTGGTAGCAGTTACTTCTGTAAAATATCTGGGAGTATGCGTGCGGAACGATTTGAAGTGGAATGATCATATAAAATTAATTGTTGGTAAGGTGGGTACCAGGTTGAGATTCATTGGGAGAGTCCTTAGAAAATGTAGTCCATCAACAAAGGAGGTGGCTTACAAAACACTCGTTCGTCCTATACTTGAGTATTGCTCATCAGTGTGGGATTCGTACCAGATCGGGTTGACGGAGGAGATAGAGAAGATCCAAAGAAGAGCGGCGCGTTTCGTCACAGGGTTATTTGGTAACCGTGATAGCGTTACGGAGATGTTTAACAAACTGAAGTGGCAGACTCTGCAAGAGAGGCGCTCTGCATCGCGGTGTAGCTTGCTCGCCAGGTTTCGAGAGGGTGCGTTTCTGGATGAGGTATAGAATATATTGCTTTCCCCTACTTATACCTCCCGAGGAGATCACGAATGTAAAATTTGAGAGATTAGAGCGCGCACGGAGGCTTTCAGACAGTCGTTCTTCCCGCGAACCATACGCGACTGGGACAGGAAAGGGAGGTAATGACAGTGGCACGTAAAGTGCCCTCCGCCACACACCGTTGGGTGGCTTGCGGAGTATAAATGTAGATGTAGATGTAGATATGGTATTAATTATTACGGTCTGTCAATGGCCTTGGCTTTTCTAATTGGGGACATAATTTTGTAACACTATGACATTTCTATTTCAGCACATTACTCAGTGTTGGATGTTCTGCCTAAATCCAGAATGAGATTTTCACTCTGCAGCGGAGTGTGCGCTGATATGAAACTTTCTGGCAGATTAAAACTGTGTGCCCGACCGAGACTTGAACTCGGGACCTTTGCCTTTCGCGGGCAAGTGCTCTACCATCTGAGCTACCGAAGCACGACTCACGCCCGGTACTCACAGCTTTACTTCTGCCAGTATCTCGTCTCCTACCTTCCAAACTTTACAGAAGCTCTCCTGCGAGTGCTAGTTCTGCAAGGTTCGCAGGAGAGCTTCTGTAAAGTTTGGAAGGTAGGAGACGAGATACTGGCAGAAGTAAAGCTGTGAGTACCGGGCGCGAGTCGTGCTTCGGTAGCTCAGATGGTAGAGCACTTGCCCGCGAAAGGCAAAGGTCCCGAGTTCGAGTCTCGGTTGGGCACACAGTTTTAATCTGCCAGGAAGTTTCTGCCTAAATGTTTCCAGTGAAACCTAATAATAGAGTGAAAAAGTGTGTGGGCTGTCATTCACCTAAACTCAGATTTTATTGTGAATTGATCTTTAGGACTGTGGCTGACATGCATTATTCCAAACATATACGTCATTATTACTTGTGGTCACTGTATGCTTAGGAAATATATTGTAATTTTCACATTCTTAACATATGTCATTAGTAATTTTTGAGAGCATATGTAAAACAGAGGCTTGAGCCTCAGTTTACATTCTTCTTTTGTACACAATCTTAAGTGGTGACTAATATGAATATTGTATTAATGGATCTACAGCAACAAACCTCCTCTCCTCCCACCTTTTTCCCCACCATTACACATTTTGGAGGCTTAATTCACAAGGGAATATTCCCAGGAGTAAATAAAAGATCTTGATGAATTTTGGTGGATATTTGGAGGGTTCAGATAATGCAATATGTATTCTTTTTTGCCCAGTTTCAATTTTAAGGAGTAAAATACACCCCTAAAGAGAATTTGGAATACTAGGTTTAGAGGGAATAACTTCAAAACCATGATATATATATAAAAAATGTGTTTCATACGAAAGTTGAAATATACATGTAATTAATGTTCTTGAAATAACTTTTGTAATAATTTGAAATTTTTTAAAATAGCCCACCACAATTAATTCTGAAAAATGAAAACTTTTGTTACAGTATTAATTGAAGCTGCTTTCATGGCTACATACATCCCTGTGTAATGAAGTTGGTTTTTGGAATACCATTTTTAGGAAATAAGCTGTAGGCCTACACAATGTGCTGTCAGAGTATTTTCAACATACCTAATTAAACTATCTGAATGTTAATGATTAGAATAATTATTTATTTTACTTATTTTTGTTTTGTGTTTTAACCCTGTTACTGCTACAGACATTCTCTCTGCATTCCATGCTGAGAGTTGCTATACTGCTCATCTAATACTGCTACCTTTGCTGAGAGATGGTGTTCCGATTGCTGTGAAATACATATCTTCTTGTTTTAGGAAAGTTATTTGGTGAAAAAATTTGATTTTTGCACATCATACAGTCTGATATCTTCACTCGATAAACTACTGAATTCCTTCTTCTTATTCGTCATAGTTAATGTGCTTCATCAAATTAAGTAAAGCATTGCACAAAATTTAAAGAGTTTACAGAGGTAAAAATACATTGCATAAACTTTGTATATGGTTTATTTTAGCTCATATATTGCTGCATATGAAATGTAGCTAAGATATTTAAATTTTATTTAAAATTGAGAGCGGAATGATATCTCATTCTATTGTTGAGTTACGGGTTCTACCATCCCTGCGCATCGGGAATCGTATTGTCATAGCAAATGTCATATTTCATAAACAGTTAAAGATACTGAAATGAGGCTTTTTGTGAATAACAGCAAGCAAAGAGGAATGTATGTTTTGTGATAAATAGTTGCTAATTTTTTATTCACTAAGGTATAGAAGTTACTCTTTCACACCAGTGAGTTGGTTGCTGGAATGGGACACACAAACATGTCAATAGCACTTAAGGAAAACCCATTGGTTGCATTTAAACATGTCCTCGGTGCCTGGGGAGCAGCAGAGTGTGAAGTGTTAACTCATCTACAGAAGCCAAAGTGTTATATTGCTATTTTACATTCATGTTTTTAGTTCACTGTTTCATATATGTGTATTTTGTTAACTGGAAATAATAAGTAACTCATTATGATACAAAATCATAATAATGACAATCTGTAAAGGAATACTTGAAACATAACTTTTTTTTATACCATGCACATAAAATGGACAAAACTTTTTCACATAATACACATGACAGACAACACAATATAAAACAAAATTTAGCAGGATTCTCAAATTATGGTGGGTGATCCTCTAAATATCCTGGTTTGTTCCAGGCATATTTCAGTACATTGGAAGGCAAATATAATTTATTACATACTGGTGCCTGCAGCTTGATTATGTTGTTTTTCAAGTGAAGATTGACATCACAATGTTTCAGAAGAACTAGATCTAAAAGTCTGTTCAGAAAGTTCTTCCAACATAAAATGCCGTATAATGCCAATGGATGTACCTGTGCCATTGAGCCATTTGAAATCACTGGATGGACAAGTGCCTTGTCCTTGGTTGTGATGCTCAAAATGGTTCTTTTACATTAAGCACCCCAGGAACCTAACAATAATACAGATTTTTCTCCCACACTGGAAAAAAAACTTCTTTCAGATGTCTTTTGTCCTGATCTTATGTTAGTTTACCAGATTTTGATCCTGTCACAAGCACATAAAACAAAAATAAGTAAAATAAGTAATTAGAATAATAATGAACATTTAAATTTGAAAATACTCAGACAGTACATTGTGTAGGCCTGCAACTTATTTTCCAAAACTGGTGTTTCAGAAACTAACTTTTGTCACATATGGATGTATGTGGTGTGAAAGTTTCATTATGTTGTAAGAAAGTTTTAATTTTCAAAATTAATTGTGGTGGGGTATTATGCCAAATTACCTTTCGGGGTAAAATCGAAGTTGGGCAAAAATGGGGGAAAAAAAAGTATTGCATTAATGTGACCCCTCTGCATACTGAACAAGTTTCATAAAGATACTTCATTTACAGTTGGAAATGTTTCCTTGTCAGTTGTGTTGCAGAGTTACTTTTTCTTACTTCACATTCAGGTTTTTGCTTTCTTTAGTGTTACATCTGATGTTTGCTTTTCAAATTACAAGCACATTCTGTGTCTAATGACCTCATATTATCTCCCCCTCCCCCCTTCCCGGTTGGAAATGGAAACCATTACCTGCAATGCTAAACACAGTAACACCATTTAAAATAGACTCAAAAAATCAACAATTAAAATGAATCCTCCACTTTATAGAGGAGCGTGCAAGTCCTTGAAACTTGTCAAAAATTTAAAATTTGCATTGAAATGTGAGTCAAGCCCACAGCATTGCCTCACATCGGTAATACTTACTAAGTATTCGGGTATGAGCTACAGCTTCACTTGGGCAGTATATGTTGTGTATTTTTCAAACTGTACAGAGGGTTTCTGACTCATTGCCATGGAGAAAGGACATTGTCGGTTTTCTTATCTATGGGATGGAGGTGCTGGAAGATTGAAGTTGGGAGGGGGAAAGCTGAGAACTTTCCTGGGTAGCTCCGATGGCAAGTACACTGAACATTATATGCTAGAGTCTTGGTACGGGTCCTAATGTGACAAACAGTTATACTCATCTAAAAAATTTCAGTACAGCATTCATTCTGCTGTGGAATAAAAGTCAGTCAGGAAACAACTGCTGGACTTTGCCTGTCATTCTCCATTGTGCCCTTTCTCCTAGGGCTACATGTACAACAAAGTATTTTGGAGAGATGCTATGGTGTTTCAATAATAGGATAGATGTACTGCCAGATTGAGCTGTACATCATACGTGGGTAGTATATGGGAAGTAACAGCCTTACATGTTTAGAGGGAAAGGTTTGAATTTGAGTCCTAATCAAGTAAACACTTATTACATCAGCAAGTTTTAACTGTGTTAAACCATTTGAAATTTAGTGAAAGTCCAAAACACATTATAATAAAATAAAGACAAACTTCTGGCTGCTAGAGTGTGTCAATGAATTGGATCTATAGCAGTGATGCTCAGCCACCACCAACAACATAGCTTGAAATAATTATAGTGTTTGCTTTTCTTACAATTTAATACTGTAATATGAAGGTATTTACAACTCATTTAGTGAATCCATTAAAAAATATAATAGGAAAAGTACTTGCACGTTTTGGCAGGGCTAATGTTTGCGTATTATTTGTTACTGTGATGTCTCATTTGTGGTATTCATATTATTTAGAAGCTTCTAGCTTTTGCTGTTTTCTTAAAATGAAAGACAGCTGCCCTCTTCATACTATTTGCTAAAGTCCCATTTAAATCTTCCAAATTGTAGTTAATTTTTCACCCAAATGTTTATGTACATTTTAAAGTATTAATTGTGCACATAAAGCAGTCACAATCCATGTTTTGAACACCACAGTGCTTTACTAGACATGGTCCTGTCGGAGATAGCCATTGCACTAGTAACATAACAGCTCCAGTGCCAGCCTGGTGCACGCTGCATTTTCTCTACCACCTCTTAAAAATTAACTCTATGCAAAAATACTCAGTTCTTATCAGCTTAATATCCGACTCATCCGGCATCGTAGGTCATTCTGGAAATTGGTGGTACTTTGTACCATCCTTCTAGTAATGGAAGGATGGCACGAACTGGCCTGACACTGCAGTTTGACCTTCTTATATCTGTCTCCTGTGCCTGGAAACCTTCTTCTTGAGTTAGTATATCTATTAGTGAAAACTGCGTCAAAATCCTTACAGTAGTTACTGAGATTAGTCCAAACACAGAGACAGAAATGCAGTGGGGGACTTTATTTTATATCTGTATAGAAGGAAGGTATACATTGTATTTATTGAAATTAAGTCTCCAAGGAATGTAAAATAACTTTATAATAAATTACTGTAGCAACAGTTGCCACTTATTGAAAATTAGATGACACTGCTTACCCAGAAATGAGTGTCTGTCTGTGTGGACACACATTTCCCTAACTCCATGTGGGACTTCTGTGGAGTGTACTAATCACATTAAAACCACACTCAGTGGACTGGATGGACCATGGGAGAACATTCACACCCAGTTTAATGTAAAAACTTGAATTCAGTCCACCTGAACACTCGTGAACAAAACTAATACAGGGAAAGTAACTGAACTAAATTCAAATTCCTGAATTTGTCTAAGATTGTAATGAGACAAGAGGGGTGTTTCGTGAAACCATCACCCTTTTATAACCAGAAAACATTAAATTGAATGCTCAGGAATCTGAAATCAGTGAAAAAGGCCCAGAAATGGGACTATGCTGAGACCTCTTCCTCATACTAAGCAACATTACTTTGTAATGCCAAGTGTGTTGTGGAATGTGTAGGTGTGACCAAGCTGCACAGTATACTCATAATTAAAACAAAGGGACTGTCCCATGGAAGGATATTGTGGATATAGAATTATGTTAACAGGAGGAGGAATGGTGGAGAAATTGCAGACCTCAGGAACATTGTGAAGAGGGTTAATGGTGTGCTGCCGAAGACTCCAGCTTTTGTCTTCACTTTTAACATACTTGAGCTCCCAGAGTATATAGAAGCAGGTTTCGGATGTCTAAACACCGAATCCATTAATGTGCTTTAAGTGCCAGGAATTTGGACACCTCATTCTGGCATGGAAGGCTCAGGTGAAGTGAAGTGTGGAAGTCGTGGTAAAGTAGTCCATGACAAAGGAGCCCATATGTATTCCTGCCATCCCGACTTAACCCTTGACATACCAACTATCTCCCAATTGCTCAGGCCATAGTAAGCAAGGAGGTCAGATGTGTATCGAGCTATTGAGCAGTTTAGCCATGTGCTTGAATCTGCGCATAATGCATGCATTGTACAACATTTGTATTTTGGTACAAAATGAGGAATTGTGAAATAATAAACAATGTTTAGGCACAACAAATAGTTTTAAGATGTCCAGTGGCATGCAATCCGTATGTTAAGGATTGTTGGTTTATCTATGGTCGATAAAGGTCCTTTGTCTTTCATAAAGTAGTTATGGCACTGTTGTAATAATGCTTCTACTGTTTTAATTTTATGGTCAGTGTAATTCTGTTTCTTTTTCTTGTTTTTGTTGTAAAGAATGCATGAATATAAAGTGCCATATCAAATGTTTAAAAACAATTTTTTGGTACCCTTTCAATTATTTCCTCAGGGAAACCCACTAATATTTGATCTTGGTAGTCAATACCAATCATTCCCCTGTTGTAATCAATAAATTTTGGTTTGGAAGTAGAATTTCATTGACTACCATTTTCTCCAGTCATTTTTACCATTTGTGCTTTGTAGAAATAATGTGGGTGTCCTGTTTATCCTTCCATTTCAATGCTATTATGCATTGCAACTTCTCATTATATACTCTCCCCCCCCCCCCCCCCCCCCCCCCATTTAAAAAATGCCTTAACAAAATTTCCCAGCATGTTTTTTCTATTAAAATGTACTGTCCCTACATCATTTGTTCCATTTTCAGCTCAAGTTACAAACAGTTTCGGCAAAGAATATCAGTTGCCCATATACAAAGTGTTTTCTTTATTTAGTATTAACTTCGTCACAATAGTTTTGGATGCATTCTAATCAAAATCTGTGTTGTTATTTCCTGAATATATTTTAAAATTGGAGCAATAGCCTGATGCTGACTTCCACAGTTTATAAAATTTTATCCTATGCCATCCTCTTCAAGGTATTAAATTGTTTATAAGACATGCATCCCTTGAATTTCATTAATGATTCGTTGCAATACTATCTTACATTACATATACTTCTTTTATTTTTTTTTTATTAAAATAGTTCATCACAGTTGTGACTGTATGTGTTGGTGTTCCTGTGATGGCTCTTTTAGATTGGTATATCTGCATTTTTTACTTGATCCATTAGTATGCTCAGTGCAAAGTATATTTTTATTTAATTACAATGGACAGAGATCCATGTTTCATTAGTTACTAGTTTTCTTTCATGTATTTTGATAGATCAATGCTTTGCGTACTGATTCATTTCCATGACAATATTGTCCCAAGACACATTGTCAAACATTGTATAAAAAAAGTCTATATCTCTCTTGTTCTTCCACCTAACTGCTCCAAAATTGGTACTCTTATGCCAGGAGTCTGCAGATATTCCCAGATTTTTTGCGTGTAATTTCCTTCTTTCCTAATCCATGGCTTCAGTGATTGATACTGTCTTCACCATAGATGTCATCTTCAGAGATTAATCTTTTTGGGCGTTTTGTACAGGAAACACAGTATTGCTAGCATCACTATCATTATCAGCAGGATCTGATGAATTGGTGTATGCAGTAATCACACACTTATCACTACTAGCCTCAATATTAGATATTCTTTTTATTGATACAATAGGTATATGGGTTGTTTCGTTCTTTTAGATAATTATAACCAACACGAGTGGACACAACAAAGGTGTATCACAACTGAAGTAAGAGACTACAAGAACTGTTGAGACATGAATTTGACTCTTTGTCATTGTTCGTCCTGCATGATGTACCTCAAGCTAGGTTTGTGTTGTTTACATGTGGTCCGCATAAAGTATTGTGAGACAGACTTGGGCTTATTGTTTATGGACCAACTTCCTTACCTCGAGTCTACTTCGGGGCTGTAGGCCAAGGGCTTAAATGTGGTGAAAATCATGCTGTCTGGAGTCAGCATTGCCCTGGGTATTAGGAGGAAAGAAAAATTCAAGTGATAAAGGGTAGCAAGTAGGTATTTTGTGCCAAAGCTTAGATGATGATCAAAGCAGAGCTTATACATGCACTTGCTACTTAGTTTGCATAGACAGTGAAGGAAGAAACAACCAATAAACATAACTGGAGTGACATAAATGCAGGCAACAGTTGCTAACTTTTTTACATGTTCATGTAAATGCAAATGTAGTTTCCAAAGCACTAGATAACTAAATAAAGAGATTTCAGTGATGGACAGTCTTCCACCTCCTCTGAAAAGAAAGGCAGACAAAATAAAACTCCCAGTACACCCCAATCTATGAGGTAATCACAAATATGAATATTTGGAGTCCAGAAACTACAATAAAAGAGAAAATGCACAAAACCTTAAAGCTTTTGTGAACTAGTCATGCTTGATGAATCAGATAAGGACATACAATCTGAAGGTACAGAGGTTGAAGTTTGCCTGAAAGAGCTCATGAGACCCTCTCCATCTCTACTTACTACCAAAAATTCCTCAGCCTTGCAAAGAGGGAAGAGGAAACACCAAGAAAAACCTCCTCACTAACATGCTTTTCGTATGTGAATGGAACATCTGTATGTTCAGGACAACGGTGGAGGAGCTGACCCCTTGTTTGGGGAACACCTCATTCCCTGTGTCTAGAAGACTCACAATTTAAACATACTGATGATTCTGTATTTGTGGCTCTACCCTCCACAGAAAAGATGAGATTGCTGGTGACTGTACATAGGATGGAGTGGCAGTGTTTCTCCAGAGCACACACCACTTTTCACTCTACACACTACAGCTATAATTCATCAGGCCACTGATGTGGTACATCCTAAATTCACCAGGAAAAGGCAACTATGAATAGTTTGATACATTGCCCTGTGGCAAAGAACCTGCTAACTTTTCAGATGTCGAAAGCGAAAGTAAAGAGAACAAATATAAAGAGTACAAAGAGGCCAATCATGACAAGAGTTCCTGAACTCGTATTTATAAATTGCTGGGGAACCTGGCAGTGCTTCAAGTTGCTAAATATGTATTGGAATTTTGGAGTTGGATATATATTTTAATCTCCTTCACTCTCCCTCCTGACCATCTCCTCCCTCCCCCCCCCCCCCCCCTTTTGTGTCTTGTCCTTCCCCTTCTATGTCCATTTCTTCTCCACCATCTCTGTCCATCTCCTCTTGCCCCCTCTCTCAGGTTATGAGACTTGTTTGTAATCATAGCAAACAAAACCTTGGTTGGAAATTGAAATTTATTAAAAGACGTGGGTATATTGGTTGGGATCATTGGTATAAAGGGTATGAGGGAGATCTCTCCACATGCTGGATCTGTGGTGATAGTTGCTTCAGTGGCACTATTTCGCATAGTTTTAATCTGCGAATGGGTGGAATTACAAAGTTTTTGATGATTCGGATTCTGCAGTGGTATACTAATCATACGCCGATAAGCCATAAGTGTGTGTGTGTGTGTTTTTACTGACGAAGGCTGTAACTGAAAGCTACAAGTGAGTGTCTTTTAATCTTGCTTGTCTGCAACTTTACGTGTGTTCTTTATGGTAAGTAGCAATCTGTCTTTCCCTATATTGTCGATATTCTTTTAAAAAAAAGTGTCCACAGTATCAGTGGGTGATCAAAACACAAAATGATTAATTTCTTCTCCATTTTAAGCCCTGTTAATAAATTAAATAGCTGATTTTTCAGTGTTTGGCTTCAGTTAATGTACCAAGTCATGTCTTCATTTAAACTGTTTTCCTTTTCTGATAAAAATACATGGTTCTTGACCCTTTGAAATAGTCCTACAGTAAGAGTCTGTCCTTTCATACAACAGTAATACAAGTTGGATTTTTGTGTGTCTGCACCAGTGCTCAGCAATACAAAGTACTGTGCAATTCAAAGATAGGAGCTCAACTTCAGATTGCTGTATTTTACATTATTTTGATTGTGAAGACTGAAATGTCCCAGGTACTTTTTCCATTGATTTCTTTCTCTTTGACATGCAATGTGTGTGCCATTTGACGTATTAAAATCTATCTTGTGAGTAATTAATGCAAAACTCTTTAAACTGCTGGAGATACTCATTAGACAGGACGACTTGTTGTCAGAGTTTACCTTAGAAAAGACTTACTTCTCCTATCAGTGACAAAGTGTTTGATCATTGTTGCCCGAGATCCAACCTCTATACTTTCGTGACTCAGCAGTACCAATCATCTCTTCCCAGTCATGTATAAGTGTAGGCCATGTCTATTGAAATCCCACATATTGATGGTCATGCTCAAAGTCAGCTGCCATCAGTGTCATTTCTAACCCAACATTAATCTGCCTCACAGTTCCATTAAGGCATGTTGAAATAATGTATGTTGATGTCACTCCTATACAGCGTGGGAACAAACAGATAGAAATCTCTCCTACTTTCCAAGGAGAAGAGGTAAAGGAGGAAGTATAGCTATGAGGGCAGTTGTTAGATATGCTTGGATTACTTCGTTGGTAGAGTACTCGGTCATGTAAGGCAAATGTTCCAGTTTCAAGTTTCGGTCCATCTCACAATTTTAATCTGCCAGGAAGTTTGAAATTGGCACATACTGTGCTACAGAATGAAAATTCATTCTGGAAATAGTTTACTGGACTGTGGCCAAGCCATTTCTCAGCAATATCCTTTCTTCCAGTAGTTCTAATCTGTCAGGTAGTTTCAAACCAGCACACATTCCACTGCAGAGTGAAAATTAATTAGCCGGCAGCTGTGGATAAGCGGTTCAAGGCGCTTCAGTCTGGAACCGCGCTGCTGCTATAGTCACAGGTTCGAATCCTGCCATGGGCATGGATGTGTGTGATGTCCTTAGGTTAGTTAGGTTTATGTAGTTCTAAGTCTAGGGGACTGATGACCTCAGATGTTAAGTCCCATAGGCCATTTGAACCATTTTTTGAAAATTAATTCTGGAATTTTCTGTCTATTACGCAGAATTGTTTGCTAGCATGAGGGCGCTTGCATAGTTGAGACAAGATCATAGCAAGAAATTCCTCATCTGCTCTTGATTCTTGAAGTACCCCTCTTGGTTTTGGAGAGAAATACCCAGCACACGACAGGGTTCAGGATATCCAGGGTGCTGTCCTACTCTTTGCAAATGCAGAAGGGGAGATAATTTGTTGCTAGGCACCAGCACATATGGGAATCCAGAATGAGAATGAACACACTGATGCAGCCACCAAGAAGGTTTGCTCTCTCTGATCTTCAATTTGCTCAGTTCTCCTTTGAGATGTCACCACATATGGGGCGAGGAGGGCTGTATGTTGGTGGGAGACTCAGTGGCTGGAAGTGAAGGGTAGTAAGTTATGGTCTGAAATCTATGGGGCAAGTGTGACTTACCTCCCTCTGGCCAAGAAAAGCTGTAGTAGTAGCCCTCACGTGATTAAGAGTGAGACATTGTTCCTTGACACATTGTTTCTTGCTACAGTGAGAGAACCCATGAGTATGAGTATGCGAAATGTGTGGAACCCTGGTGTTAATACAGCGTATTTTAATTTGTGTGTGTGTGTGTGTGTGTGTGTGTGTGTGTGTGTGTGTGTGTGTGTGTGTGTTTTCTGACCCGAGACGTAATCTGTGTGTTCCACAGGACCTTCCCCCCCACCCCTATTTTAAATGACAGTGTGACTAGTGTAGTACAAGTTTTAATATTTTATTTGTTGTCTGTATGCTTTCCCAAAATATTGGAAGGGAAATAAAAACACATGACAAGAGTGGCCAGGTCACCCATTGCTTTTAATTGATCACCCAATCACAATAATCTGGTCCTTTTCTAAATATATTTGTCCAGGATGTTCTACAGAGCCTTTTATCAAAAGTTATTCTGTTATGTTTTTGTATGTTTTTCATGTCATTGTGTTTGTTCAGCACCAGTAGGTCAGTATTGTATTTTAAATCCTGTTTGATGTATTTGTGTTTTGTTTCTGTTTAGCTTTAGAGGTTTTTTAGCATCTTAGTACCCAAAAATCATAATCACCATTTTTATGTCCTTGCACGGCGGCAAGGATACAGCAAGTACACAGCATTTTCCAGTAACATGCATGAAAGGGTTTATTGCACAGTGGTTAACAATATGTAACATCTAGTATGAAAATACCAGATGGCCTGGACCCAGTGTAGTGCTGTGTTGGGGGCACAGCTGGCACAGGGTGATGTGTGGCAGGCATTCAATGATTGACACTGTGGCGAAAGGGATACAGTGATGCCTGGTGAGACTGGCAGCATTGGTAGCCTTATGAGGGCAATGTTCCAATGGCAGTTGGCAGACGTCAGGTGAATGTTGCTGCGGCGAGAGAGGTGCAACTGGCACCCAGTGAGACTGGCAACATTTGTAGCCGTCACCAGTGGCGGCAGGCATCTCCAGGCATCAGTGGTCTCAGAAAAGGAGCGCTTAATTGGCAGCAATCAATTGGAATGCGGCGAGGCCGACACCAGCCGAGGGCATCTGTGGCAGCTGGGAGGAGGTGCTCGACCAATGGGATCACCTGGATGCAAGGATGCCTATGGAATGAGAGAGCATGGAGCTGGTGAACCGACGACAGTATCAGGAGGCATTGGGGACAGATGGGAGCGACTGCTCAAACACCACCAGCCTCCCCCCCCCCCCCCCCCCCCCCTCCTCCTCCCTGTGTACCTAGGGACCTGGCAGTATGGACGGGTTAGTGAGATGAGCGATGAGGCTCTGATCGGTTTGCTGCAAGCAGCCAGTGTACTGGACAATCGTCTCCCTGCCAGTGGCCTCATCATGGCAGGTGGATTGATGAGCATGTGATCAATCCTGTGATTGTGATTGCAACGCCACTATGGGTGGTGTCCTGCATGTGTGTCTAGCTATGTGATTGCAGACAAAGAAAGTAGTTCAACGATCACAGTGCCACTGTAAGTGGTGTGTGTGTGTGTGTGTGTGTGTGTGTGTGTGTGTGTGTGTGTGTGCAGTGTAGTGAGAAACTGGTGCCTTTGGACACACACACACACACACACACACACACACACACCAAAGTAACAAACTTATATTTTTACGCTTTCAGAATTATTCTGTGTAAGAGTAATCGTCAAGCAGATATGATTTAAATGTATGTTTGAAGTTAGCATAATTCAATCTGTTGTGAAATATCCCCTGCAATATTGACATATTACATATCTGACTAAATATTTGCATGTATGTGATGACTAGGATATTAGTAATTTACTTGAGATATTATCATTATCTATTGAATTCTTCACATTACTTGATTGGGGGGCACATAAATAAAGCTGAATACCTCCTCCTGTGCCACACTAATGCTAAGTAAAGGATAGTGTGACTCCTGTATCTCTTTAGTGTTGTATTTATGAATGTTATTGTTGTTTTTGAGCTGAGGTTGATGGTTTACTGCCAACTTAATAAGGGAGAAAATGTACTGTGAGGCTGTTGTCCGTATGCTCAGTTTTTAAAAAGAAAGAGCTATCTACAAGTGGATCTACGGTGGACTCTGCATTTTATCTTCACTACATACTTCTCTGCAGCTACAAACACTTCATTACTCATTGCATTAGACATTAGCGAATTAACATTGGAAATATAAGTGAACTTCATGTATAATTTCACTCTCCAAACTACAATGGTATCTGTAACGTGACTTCCAGTTCAGCTTCTCATCAATATAAACAAATAAGAATTTTGAATATGGAGCACAGAGTTGTGTGTATTATTATTATTATTATTATTATTATTATTATTATTTAAATACAGTAACAAATTCTTAACAGAAAATGTTTTTAATTTTCAAGAATGTGGATGTTTTTCCATTAGGCTTGATTCTAATACTTACATGCTGTGTTGTGCGCACTCCCCTGTTTGTTGATGTCACACCTAACAGCCTTTTATTTAGACATGATGAAAACTAGTTACCAGCAAAATGTCTGATACCAAAATCTTTTAGGTTCCTTAGGAGAATACTATAAAGTAAGAAATCAGATACTTTGGCAAGTCACAAAAAATACCAGTTGACAATATTTTGTCATTTAAATTCAGTATACTCGTAATTTGTGAATTGAAAAATGGGATGTTTTATGAAGAATCACATCTGAAATCCTTATTTTGCGATGGATGTGTTATTGTTTTTGTGTACATAATCCTTTTCCCAATAACTTCTGAAGGAGATAAGTAATAATATCAGATGGTAATTAATAATATCTATCTTACTACTTTTCTTGTAAGTGGCATATTTCAGGCTGTTGTAAAATATCCCCTGCAGTATTGATACACTATGCGATCAAAAGTATCCTGACACCCCCAAAACATATGTTTTTGATATTAGGTGGATTGTGCTGTCACCTACTGCTATGTACTCTATATTTGCGACCTCAGTAGTCATTACACATTGTAAGAGAGCAGAAGGGGTGCTCCACAGAACTCACGGACTTCAAACATGGTCACGTGATTGGGTGTCACTTGTTTCATACCTCTGTACATGAGATTTCCACACTCCTAAACATCCCTAGGTTCACTGTTTCCGATGTGATAGTGAAGTAGAAACTTGAAGGGACACGTACAGCACAAAAGCATACAGGCTTACCTCATGTGTTGACTGACTGAGACTGCCAACAGTTGAAGATGGTCGAAAAGTGTAATAGGCAGACATCTATCTAGACCATCACACAGGAATCCCAAACTGCATCAGGATCCACTGCAAGTACCATGACAGTTAGCCAGGAGGTGAGAAAGCTTGGATTTCATGGTCAAGCGGCTGCTCATAAGCCACACATTATGCCAGTAAATGCCAAACGACACCTCGCTTGGTGTAAGGAGCATAAACATTGGTGGATTGAACAGTGGAAAAACATTGTGTGGAGTGACGAGTCACAGTACACAATGTGGTGATCTGATGGTAGGGTGTGGGTATGGCGAATGCCCGGTGAACATCACGTGCCAGCATGTGTAGTGCCAACAGTGAAATTTGGAGGTGGTGGTGTTATGGTGTGGTCATGTTTTTCATGGAAGGACTTGCACCCCTTGTTATTTCGCATGGCACTATCACTGCACAGGCCTAAATTGATGTTTTAAGCACCTTCTTGCTTCCCACTGTTAAAGAGCAATTTGGGGGTTTGCACTTGCATCTTTCAACACGATCAAGCACCTGCTCATAATGCACAGCCTGGCGGAGTGGTTACACGACAGTAACATCCCTGTAATGGACTGGCCTGTACAGAGTCCTGTCTTGAATCCTATAGAACACCTTTGGGATGTTTTTGAATGCCGACTTCGTGCAAGGCTTCACCGACCGACATTGATACCTCTCCTCAATGCAGCACTCCATGAAGAATGGGATGCCATTCCCCAAGAAACCTTCCAGTACCTGATTGAACATATGCCTGTGAGAGTGGAAGCTGTCATCAAGGCTAAGTGAGGGGTGGGCCAACACCATATTGAATCCCAGCATTACCAATGGAGGGCATCACAAACTTTTAAGTCATTTTCAGCCAGGTGTCCAGATACTTTTGATCACATAGTGTATATTGCGTATCTGACTAAATATATTGCCTGTAAGTGATGGACAGGATATTAGTAATTTACTTGAGATATTATCATTTTTGCATCTGAGGCAGCTCCTAATGTACTGAATAATCTCCTTGGAAGTCCACGAAGCAATTCTGATTCGCGTATATGTACATTGTGTTTCTTCTTGCTTATATTCTATTGCTTTATCCGTTTAACTGTTCATGCTAATCTTCTGAGCTACTTCCAGGAAATAATTATTAAACATATTGACTAATTTACTGCTATCGTTTGTTGTTAGGATTTTTTCCTTTACTATTTGTTGTAACCATTTCACACATTTTTCTTTCCCTTTCTCTTGCACGTAATATTTCGACTCGTCTTCCAATCCAAGGAATTTTTTACATCTTATTAGTACAATACTTTGTTGTTTTCTTGGAAAGAACCTGTTATAGATTCATGAAATCCATCTATAAATACATTACATTAGGAATCTACATCTGTCACATTATACACATCCCCTCCACTCAGCTTCCTATGAAGCTGCCTTGAAAGTTACTATTGTGTGTGTTTATTAACTATGACAACTGTGTGGGGAACTATACCATTTCCTTATTATCAAATAAGTTCGTAGATGTGGATAGGTACGATATTAACAGACCTTTTAAAAAAATTGCTAGACGACTTGAAGATGATAAGCATCGAGTATTAATCCTTTAACACCACTGATAGCTGCACAATATGACCACATTTAGTCCAGAATCAACAATATGAGTGAGCTCTACTGTAGGCTACATGGTAATAATATGTCAGTGAGCAGATGCATGATGTAAGAATACGCAGTGGAATAATATAATATGTATTTCCCATAATTATTTTAGAGCTTTCCTTCAGTCTGGCTGTGATAATAGCAGTGGATGTTACAAATATGTATTTCTGTTGATTGTTTTTATTTATTTATTTGTAAATTATGTTTCTTCAATCCCCTTCTTGCCAGCTTCAGCTACAGTAATTCAATTTTAAAGTAAAACGGCAGTCTCAGTTGCAGGTATTTATTACTTTCTGTATAAAATATAGAACTAATTTTGTCTAACAAAAGCCGATGACATTTCTACGTCTGTGTTCGGAAAAGGATAGTTCAGCTGCAAACAAAAAATGTTTTTCATATTATGTGATGGGCGGCTGAGTAACTACTTTTCCTGAGTTACCATTGATACTCAGTTTATTTTGTTACATTTTCTATTGACTGTGTAGAAATTGAGGAAAAATTAACAGAAGTATACCTAGAATTAATCATTCAATAAAAGTTTGGTTATTTATTACTTTGCTAAAAATGTATCTTTAGAAAATGAAGGAGAAAAGGAATAAAGATAGTAAGAGTATGGCTGTGTTACGTAGCTTTGCATTGATAATACTGAATAGAATAAAAATTTGTGTGGTATTATTTCAAAGCAGGGCACAGTGCACAATCCTACGTTTTATATTAGCACATGATGCTAGTATCTTATGTTCCTTCTGTTTCGTATACACATTGCAGGATTAGGTATTGAACTGAGAAAGTGATGCTGTGTTAACCAAAGAGGTGCTGCATGGTAGAAGGTTTATTGGATAGTTTTTGCAATATTTCTCTTAAGACTAAGGTGGAATTTAGCCATTGAATCATTTGCCCTGTTTCAAGTTTGTATATTCTATGTGTGTTTGAGATGGACATCTCCAAGCATGAAGAAATAGTTTCTTATACACTTAATGGTTTTCTGATAGTTTTTGTACTTAGGAACATATCCAGGACATCCACTGCCCCCATTGACTCATTGTGGGCAAGCACACTTCAGTTTCTGGACCTTCTTGCCATTTTGTGGTCAGTTGTTTTTTTACCCACTCACTTTGTTATGCCAAAAGTTGACAGGATTCAAACTTCCCTCTCATCAAACATTTGACTGCTAGTAAAATTGTCAGGCGATCAGAACTGAACTACTCCTTTTTTCAGATAGTCTTCCATATTTTGTGTACTGGGCCTGTTTTTGTGTACAATAGCGTGGGCACTTGTAATTATTTCATGCCACCACATAAATAATGCTGGACTTGAGTACTAACTGTCTACATAAATTGTATGCTCTTTTTCAGAGAGATATTTGTAGAAGTATTGACCACTATATCTCCTATTTTCTTCTGGCCATATTCTTGATGCCACTAGACTCTCCCATATGTACAGTGAAATGGACGAGGGCTGACTGAAAAGTAATGCCTCCACCTTCGTAAACTCTTCAGCAGTTGGCAACATTGGTATGCGGCAGGTATTGGCTTGTTCCATAGCCTCTTCTCTACAGCTCCAGTTGGCAGGAAACCGTAGTGTTGAATGGTTGTGTTGTTACAGTGCAAAGTATGGAACCCTGTGCAGAAGGTCGGTCAGTGCGATTTAAGGAACGTGCAGTCATTGAATTCTTGATATCAGAAGGTGCCACCCCGAAGGAGATTCATCAGAGAATGAAAGCAGTTTATGATGATTGTGAGTACTGTGCGTTGTTGGGCGAGTAAGTTTAAAGATGTTGAGGTGGGAACATCTGACCTGCATGACAAACAGAGTTGGATGTCCTGTGACAGCAACCACCAAGTTTCACCAGCAAAATGTCGACTGATTGATTCAGGACGATTGTCGTATCACTCAGAGAGAAACTGCAAGCACAGTCAGCTTTTCACAAGAATGTGTGGGTCACATTATTGCTTTGCTTGGCTATCAGAAGATCTGTGCACGATGGGTACCCCAGATGCTGACTACTGAAATGAGACACTGAATCTCGACACCATACGGCATCCTCCATACTGTCCAGATTTAGCAGTGGTTGTCTTCCATCTGTTTCTGATAATGAAAGACTATCTTCAGGGACATCATTATGCTTCTGATGAAGACGTTGAGAGAACTGTGAGACTATGGTTGCGGAAACCGTGTCAACTTCTTCCGTGACGGCTTCAGAAAACTTGTTCATCGTTGGCAGAAATGTATGCAGTTGGTTGGTGATTATGTGGAAAAGTGAATATCGGTAATTAAAGATCACATTCTAATGATTTATTAAAATTTATTAAAATATTCCCATCCAAACCCAATTGATTTATTAAAATATTCCCATCCAAACCAAATTAACGAAGGTGGAGGCATTACTTTTCATTCAACTCGTATAGTATGTAACAATTCTTGTGATACAACTTTATTCCAAATTCGTTTTTCGTGCTTCAGGAATAATCTTCCCTTGAACAGAAACAAACTTTTATCTCTACATAATTTATTAATTGGTGCAAACACTACTAAAGGTCTGATGTGTTGTACCAATGGCATCTCTTACTTTGAAAAGTTGACCTCCACCCATAGCTAAGGTGGTGTCAACAAACTGCAGTACACTGATAGTCAAATGATATTGATGTCTTGACATAACTTCCCTGAACTTGGCTGTTATCAGCAAATAATCTTTTCACCAGTGTTTCTGATGACAGCTTCTTTACACAAGAAATAAGGAGGTATAGTGGCACACTAAATTCATCTTAGGTTATACCTTCCCACAGTCATACAAGAAAGAACGGGATGCTTCTCTGTAGAGTAACAGAAACTGTTGTTGGTTGCCTTCTTCTAGGATAAACCCGACAAATTATGATGATAAAAGTAACTAAAGGTGTTACAGGACTGATCACAAAAAATCTCTGCAATTTTCTCATGTAAAGGCTGCAGCATTGGATGAAGTTCATTTGGTGACCAGCATGTTTTGTATGTAATCTTCTCTGTTTTCATCGAAAAGTCGCATTTACCAATCACTTTCTTCAGAGCCTGGAGTCGATTCAGAAATAACACACCTTATGGTTTCATACATAATACCTGTGCAGATTGAAGGTTGAGTTGATGTTATTCTTCTTTTCAAGCAAGAATCTTCATTTTTATATATTAGTACAATTTTCACAGCACAGGAATTCTATGACAGAACGTTGCTTCTGACGAATGTCAAGTGTAGCAGCCATCTTGAAGACAGGCAGTGACAGCACCACTCACTGGAACAGGTTCAACTAAGCTTGGAAACAAGTGGGAAGGATGTATCTACACACTGTAAAACTTTCACACATGCAGAATGAAAAGTGTATTTTTACAAAAATAGTGTGCATTTCTTTTGGAGTGACCCTTGTATAAAGATATAAAGATGTTTACCAGTTTGTGGAAGTCAATCCGTTCTGAGCTTTCAGATTGCTGGCAGTTATTGTTCAGCATTTTTTGTAGACATTTAGCTATGCGATCCCAGTAGACAAGGTCAGTCGATCATGTTGTTGTAACAATTGCAATAGTGAATCAGTCAGTGAGTTAATGATGATACGTTGCTGTCCATTCACCAACTGAAAAGCTACATTTTAAGTGAAAGACTTCCGAATGCCGCACCACAGGTGAAATGTGTGAGATGAGGTAAGTGCTGCAGGACTGAATGTGTGTCTTGACAGCTGTTCTGGCTAAAAACTGGGCCTGGCCTTCTTTGACACAGCCTGAGGTGAAGTGTGATGGTGATTAAACCATGTTAATGATAAGGACATCCTGGAGTGACAGCTGGTTTCTGAAGCACATTTGTAAGTCTAAATCATTTTGTGCGCCTCGTTCCTAGAGATGTGTTATAATAAAATAATGCTCAGTTACATACTGCAAAATGTGTTGAAAGTATACCAAATCATCTCTCTTAAGTTCCTTTTCAAATAAGATTGCATCCTGTCGTCAAACAATTCATATGTAATGCCTATGTAAGTGATTTCTCTTTTACGATATGTTTTTTGTACTACTTTTATTACATTTTGTAATGAATATTTTGAGAGTTTTGCAGTTTTAAGTGACTATAACATATGATTTTCACTCACAAAGAAGTTTACGAGAGAAAATGTGATAAGCATCCTAGAAACGTCAGAGTGTGTGTGTGTGTGTGTGTGTGTGTGTGTGTGTGTCTCAGGTGTTATCCAACTTCTCTGTAAATATGGTGTCCCTTTTTAAAGACTTTACATTACATATACGAGGGCATGCTGAAAAGTTATGCCTCCGAATTTTTTATGTAAAAACTCGGACAACTTGTTAAATAAAACAAATATTAACATTCTACGTCTTTATTCTTCATGTTTACATACTAATTCCTTAAATTTTGGAAACAGAGTAAAATTGGATGAGACCAACTTGGTACTGTATTGAGGTTGATCAGTGACAGTGAACCCAATTCGTCAGATTGTTGCAGATCTAGCAGCACCCGTGTGTGTTCTGGAATTGTCATGCTAAAGAAGAGAGTGCTCCATGTTTGGACGAACTCTTTGAATTTGAAATTTGATTACGGCACACTGTTTCTCAAACGTAGTCATAATTATGTAAAAATTTGCAGGTATTACTTTTCTGCACAGCCTCATACATTTGTGCTAAGTGGAAGTAAGTTGAATGTACTAACACAGCATTAATTCTGTACTTCGTGTTACTGCCAGTCACGGCTTCAGGCATGCTTTTGTCATAAGCAACTGGAAGCTCTTGGAAGTATTATCTTCCTAGTTTCATGATGGTAAATTGTGGAGTAGATTGATTGCTCAAAGTTGCCTAAAAAGTATAGATTTTAATGTGTGTGTGTTTTTTTTTTTGAACTCACAGCTAAAATTTCGTTTGTGTATTGTAGAAATTTTGTTTCAGGAGTTCATCAAATGGTTGTAACTACAAGATAATTGCTTTTTCAACTGAATTGAGGAAATGTGAATTGTTGTCAATGTGGCTGGAGCACTGGCAATTACTGTTTCTCGAGGTAGATCTGTTCAAGAAAAAGTTACTCAAGTTAATTTTGTAATGGAAGTAACAGAGTGAATAATGTGGGTAAGTAATTTGATTAAATGTTTATTAGAAATTTGTTTTATTTTTAGTTGACAATCCATTCTGTGATTAGTTACTAGTAATCTTTTGACAGTGCACAATGGCTAACTGCAGTTTCTTAATAAATGGTTACATGAACATGAACATTGCTTAATTCGAATGTGTGACAAGATATTATTTGGGTACATGCCTGAAGAAGAATGTAATCTGATGACTGCCATTACCTGCATTGATGAAGCTCATGCACCTGTCGTCTGCAGTGAGTATCAGAATTCACGATTCATCATGAGACATTAGTTTAATCAATGATAATTGTTAAAGTTATTAGATGTATTTGACAACTGGAAGTTTTTAAGGAGAAAGTTTTTTATTTTATAACCTCTGTAGTTGCATGGGTACAATCATGTGGACTTAGAGGTTTCATTTCATAAAATTAGAAAATGATTTTTACCAACTCAAGACCTTTAGTACACATTCATGTAGGTTGTGTAGATTCAATTTTGGCCACTATATCACACTGTGAAATGGTAAAGGATATTTATTAATGTTATGAAATGGAACCTTGAAGTCCACGTACATGTATCCATGGACTGAAGAGGACAGATTATATGATTTTTTTTAATGCCAGTCAGAATTTTGATTTGCTAAGAACATTAATACAAAGGAGAATACTATTCCACTGGGATGTTACAGAGCAGAGTCCATAAAATTTAACTGGAGATGAGGCACAGAGAGAATTCCTTTGCAGTCCAGCACATAGATGTAATTGATCATGAATATTTTGTTAATGCTAGTTTTTGTAGCTGCTGCGTGTTGTACAAATGACAAAATCATAGCTACACTACAGAAAAATTGCAATGTATTTTGAGACAGTGCAGTCATAGTGTAACCCTGTGTTTGTGACAAGTGCATATTGAGAAGTGACATTCATCAAATGTCAAATTTCTTTGTGGAATAGTTTTCTGTATACAGCTTTCCAAAGTATTGGTTTTCTGTGTATTTTGTTCAAATAGTTATACTGGAATACCATACTACAACTCCTCAGCTCTACAGCCTTTGAAGGGCCTTGGCCTGCATCACAATATCCTGCCATTGTATCTGATCCATGGCTTTCTGTCTCCAACTTTTTCGTGTCCTCTTCAACTGCATCCACCCATCTCTTTCTGGGGTGTCCCCTCTGCCGTCTGCCTCCAGCCTTGCCATCAAAAATCCTCTTACATGCTCTGTCTTCTTCCATTCTGACCATGTGCCCTGCCCACTGCAGTCTTCTTATTTTAATGGTAGTACAATGTCAGGTTCTTCAAAAAGGTGTCGTAGTTCTGCATTTGTGCAAATGTGCCAACCTTCTTGATCATATATTGGGCCATAAATTTTACGTAGCACCTTTCTCTCCCAAATGCTAAGGATCATTTCCTCATTTACAGTCATGGTCCACGTTTCAGCACCATACATAACAACTGGTCTTATAATTGCTTCGTAAATGAGGATTTTGGATTTTCGTGGTAGAAGCAAACTCCTAAGCATGGGTAATGTGGCAAAGTAGCATCCGTTACCTGCTACTATTCTGGCTTTCACCTCACTGCCAATGTCATTTGTCTCAGTGATAGTCGACCCACGGTAGTTGAAGCCTCTCGCCCTTTCACACTCCCTGTAGACTACTCTGAGATTTGATAGGGTTTGTTGGTTGGTCATTGCCATATACTTGGTCTTTTCAACATTGACTGTCAGGCCAAGTTCCCTTGCACCTTTCTCCAGTTGTTGATAAGACTTCACCTAGCACAGCAGTGTTTCGTGTGAGTAAGCCACATTGTCGGCATAGGCTAGGTACTGCAGTGAACAATTTAAGAAGGTTCTTCCTTTATTTAACTGTATCTGACTTATGACTTTTTCGAGGCAAAGGTTGAATAGCAATGAGGAGATATTTCACCCTGTCTAAGTCCCTTCTTCACTTCTACTTCTCTGGAGATTTCGCCCTGTATTTTTTCTTTACAGTTGGTTTCACTGAGGGTCATCTTAGAAAGTTTAATTAGCTTCTTAGGTATTCCAACCTCTTCCATTACATTCTGTAATGCCACTCTTGAGATGCTATCATAGGCTTGTTTAAAGTCGAAATAAAGCTGGTGTATGTTAATTTGATGTTCGTAACATTTTTCAAGTAGTATACGCAGTGTGAATATCTGGTCAGTTGTTGACCTATTTCTTTTAAAGCCACTCTGATAGTCTCCCACTCTCTCTTCCACATTTGGAGTAAGCCTTTGGTTAGAATCTTGTAGAAAGCTTTATATATGTAGTATTTAGTAGGGAGATTCCTCGATAGTTCTGACAGTTTAATTTATCTCCTTTTTTATGTATGGGGCACATTATAGCTGTTATCCACTCCCTTGACATGCTCTCTTCTTGCCAGATATTCAGTATTATTTTATGAATTGTTTTCCACAGCGTTTCTCCACCCTATTTGAGAAGTTTGACCTGGATCTGATGTTCTCCAGGTGCCTTATTGTTTTTTAAGGTCTTAATGGCTTGCATCACTTCCCCCAGTGTAAGTTCCGGTGTTAAAACCTCTGGTCCATAGTTAGTTAGTTCCCCCAGTTCCTCCCATTTTAATCCTTCCACTTTTGGGTTCAGTAACTCTTGGAAGTATTCTGCTCACCTGTCAAGTGTTTTATTACTCTCCCCTATCAAATCCCCTTCTTTGTTCCTACACATATTTGTTCTGGCTTGGAACCTGGTCTTCCTTCTTTAATCTTTTCGTACATTTCACGAATTCACTTCTCTTCTGCTAGCTGTTCAATTTCTTCCAGTTTTTTCTTTTCTAGAGCTCTTTTCTCCTGTCTGCAGACCCTCTTCGGTACTTGGCACTTTTCATTATATTCATTCAGATTTGCTAGATTTCTTCTCTGCAATAACTTCATTCGTGCTATATTACGTTCCTCAGTTCTTCTCATACATTCTTTGTCAAACCAATCTTCCTTCCTTTGAGCCCATTCATGTCCCAAAACCTCTCCAGCTGCCTCAAGGATTGCAGTCTTAGATTGTTTACACATTACTTCTATATGTTCATTTGACGCGTCGGTATCACTCTTATTCCCCTCTTCTAATTTCATCTGATATGCTCTCCATATTTCTTCTAACTTCAGTTTCTTAATGTCAAACCTCTTTTGTTTGTGACCTTTTTGTTTACTCAATAGTTAGATCCTTTGTCTATATTTAATTCTCACTAGATGGTGGTCTGAAATGCAGTCAGCTCCACATTGGCTCCTAACATCCGTTATGTCCGATCCGTGTCTCCGATCAATCAATATATGGTCTATCTGATTTCTAGTTTGTCCATCTGGTGAAATCCGTGTTTCTTTGTGTATTTTTTTTTTTTTTATGTTGGAAACATGTACTGCCGACAGTCATGTTTTTGCTTATAGCAAAATCTACAGCCTCCTCTATGGGTGCATGTACATTTATCATTGTAATGTTGAAAAATTTTCCCCTTAATCTTAATATGGACATCCATTCATTGGTTGGTTGGAAGCACATCACAACATGTTTCAGTTCTTTAGTGATCACAAAACCTGTTCCAAAGGTATTCATCCCCCTGCCACTATAGAAGATAATGAAATTTCCTGAGTCCATTATGTCATTCCCCTTCCACCTAATTTCCTGGAGAGCCAATATTTTTATACTGTAGTTGTTTAATTGCGTTAGCAGGTGACGTAGGGCTCCAGCTTGGTATAGGCTCCGCACATTTCATGTTCCTATGTACATGTCTCTTATCCTTTTTATGTTTGCTGGAGTCATCATCAAAATATCTGTCCGGCTTATTCCTTTGCTAGCATTTGCAACAATTGATTTTTTACAGGGGGAGATTGTTAATCTTCCACCCAACCATTTGGGGGGGCTGCCTCTTACAGCTTGCAGGGTAGCTGGCTCCATGTTCAGGGGAGCATCCTTACCCTTTGTAGATACCTCTACTAACTGCAAGGCAGCAGGTGATTTTGTATCTGGTTTACTCCCTTAGGGAGTCCAGTATGTGTGGCCCTGCTCGTAGCTACGCTACTGCCAGCATAGCCCTCTGGATCCAGAGCATGCAAACCACCTCGCCCGCACAGACAGTGCTACGTTGAGGCGGTGTCCCCTGAGGAGGATACTGGAATACCATGCTGTCATTAAATTCTTCATTTTGACTGTGTTATTGACATTAGAAATGTATCCGAAGTTAGTGAAGGATACATTCTTAATTTTCAACACTTAATATGTCTTCTTTTCTTGTATCATTTATTTGAGTTCACCACTAAATGCAACACAATATTCTATATTTGACATGTTTTTGAAATATTTCCATGGTTAGTACTTCTCGCTCACAACATTATTATTTTTTTTTATTTTTTTATTTTTACCATGGAGTTGTTATATTGTGGGTGTGTTGCCTGTATCTCTGTTAGAGTAATTAATGCTTTGAAGCTTCCTGGCAGATTAAAACTACGCCTGACTGAGACTCGAACTTGGGACCTTTGCGTTTTGCAGGTAAGTGCTGTACTTACTGAGCTACCCAAGCACGACTCACAACCTGTCCTCACAATATTACTTCCGACAGTACCTCGTCTCCTACCTTCCAAACTTCACAGAAGTTCTCCTGCAGAACTTGCATGACTAGCACTACTGGAAGAAAGGATAGTGTGGAGACATGGCTTAACCACAGCCCGAGGGATGTTCCCAGAATGAAATTTTCACTCTACAGCAAAGTGTGCACTGAGTTTGAAACTTCTTGGCAGATTAAAACTGTGTGCCAGACCGAGACTCGAACTTGGGACCTTTGCCTTTCGCGGGTAAGTGCACTTGCTCGTGAAAGGCAAAGGTCCCGAGTTCGAGTCTTGGTCCGGCACGCAGTTTTAATCTGCAGGAAGTTTCAAAATTAGCACACACTCCTCTGCAGAGTGAAAATTTCATTCTAATTAATGCTTTGTTTTCCACAGCCCGCTTGAAAACAGAAGATGTTCACTCTTTTCGAGTTCCATGGAACAATTCACTGCATAAGAGATTAAAGATAAATACAATCTAGAAAAAGGGTTAATTCCACTATGTGAGATGTTATATTGGCATTCCATCAGAGCCAGATGCCTTGTTCACTGATTTTCAGTATTGCGGGAGCTAATATCAATACCTCTCATTGAATGGGCGTATGTCGCTGACTTCTGTTCCCTAAAAACAAAAAATCTATTTGTAGTGCTGTGGACATCTGTTTCAGGCTTCTTCTTATTTCCTAACCTTTGATATATGGATTTGGTTTAATTGCTGTGTAGTTCACAGTTAGTTCATCTCAGAGAATAAAATCAGTGATGGTGTTTACCCAGACACATCACATAAAGGAAATGGTTGACAACCACCATTATGTAAAGTAAACAAAGTAAAATCATCCTGACTCTCTACTCTCATTCACAGACACATGTTGATTTAAGAAAATACAACAATTATTCCCTGTGATAAGTCATAGTTTTTTCCTTGTGACTCTGGTTTTGGAATTGTCACCAAACATCTGAAACAAATGATCGAATCTCTTCAGTCTATGAAATTACTCATCATATATTGAAAACAAATGATCGAATCTCTTCAGTCCATGAGGTTACTCATCATGTTATAAGAATGTTGTGTACCAGGAAAGATTCTACTGACAGAAGTGGCAAGATAGTCTGGGACTTCAAAAGCTGGTGGAAACTGTACTACAAAGTAAGCTATCTCAGAAGAGACAAAAAGCAAATACAAAACCATAAATCACCCCGAGAGGGCTTGCTGCTCTTTGACAGGTTCGTGCTTGGCTACAGTGGAGCCCCAGCCTTTGCAGTGTCTTTTCCCTTCCATGCTGCATGTCTGTCCTCTTGCTATTCTTTTTCCACTCCCTTGAGGAACATGTCTGGGATGTTTTCGAAAATGTATTCTGCATAATCAGTAGCTTATATCAGAACAGTTGCTCCACTGTTTTTCGTTCCTTTTTTGTTTCTTCATTCCCCTTCTATCCTCCCTTTGCTTCGGCTTTTGAGGTTCCCCTTTTTCTTCTTCCTCTGTGTGCTCCTGAAGGCCAGCCCATGCATCTGACATGTAACAAGTGACTGAGGAATGCGTAATTCCCAGCCCTGGGTTGACAGGTAGGGTTCAGGGTTCATGCGTACCCCCTGGTACAGGCCAGGCCCAGGAAGGGGTGATTTTCTGAGCTGCTACCTTCCCAAATTGCCAATTGGTTCCTCTGTCAGGTGAGCCCCTTTTGAGGGGGGGTTCCCCCGGTGAATGAATATGCCATCAGAGACACTGGCAATAATGGGGGATTTCTCGCAAGAGCCAATCGTCATGCTCACGGTCGACATCTACCAAATGTAAATGGAATGAGGCCAACAATTCAAAGACCATCCCAGCTGCATCACAGTTCCTCATTGTTCCATGTACTGAAGACGGTTAGGCCTTTACTACAGTAAATCCGTTTTTTATTCAGAAAAGTGTTGATGCAAGAGCTGGATCTGTGAAATCCTGCTCTTATTTACAAAATGGCACTTGGCTTTTGGTGACTACTTCAGATTCTCAAGCACAACTACTACTTGCAACTTTGCTCCTCCATGGCTATCCTGTTCATGCCGAGGCCCATCAAATGCTGAATTCTTCCCGTGTTGTTGTTTACACTAGGCTGCTTGATGGTCTGACTGAGGCAGAAATTCAAATGTGTCTGATCAGAATGTCATTGCAGTCCATTGGGTGACAAAAAAGGTAGATACATCCATAGTGCCTACATGCAGTATCTTTCTCACTTTTGATAGAGTGGTGCTTCCGTCAAAGATCAGAGCAGGCTATGAAGTTTTCACAGTCTGACCATACATTCCAAACCCAATGGGCTGCTACCAGTGTCATTTTTACAACCACACTAAAGAGTCCTATTGACACCCAGCCAAATGTGTAACCTGTGGTAGGGATGCTCATGAGGGGGATTGTCTGCCTTCTTCTCCCCACTGTATTGACTGCAATGGTGACCATGCTACCTCCTCCCAAGATTTTCCCATGTGTCTCGATGAGTAGGCTGTCCAGGAGATCTGGGTGAAGGAAAAAGTGCCTTACCAGGTCCCTTGCAAGCTGTTGGCTAGTCGGAAACCCTGCGTTATACCATCCGACACTTACAGCACTGTCCTTGCTACATCTTGCTCCCCAAGGGACATGGAACGCAGACATGCGACCTCAAATCCAGTACTGTGGTTGTGAAATTGCCCAGTGTCATGGTAGCGTCCCCGTCTCCTCCTCCAGCTGTGCAACAAGCCACTAAACTTTTTACCTCACAGGGCAAAGTCACCTGCTACACAACTGGCAAGCCAGAAAGTACAGATGAAATACTCGCGTGAAGAGTTCCTACATTCCTCCAGCCAACAAACATCTGAGTCTTCCTCTGCTACCAGGAAAGGCTCCAAGAAGTCAAACGAAGTCACAGTTATCTCCTTTGCCAACTCGGAGATCCTCTTTGACGGTGTCACCACATGATACCCTTACCTGGCCGACATCTGTGTCGCCGGCGTGCACCGCCAACTGTTTCTCCATACTGGACTTCGCAGATCGACAGAGGGAGAATGCCGATGCCTGTGTAGATCTTGTGGAGCAGGATTCTCCAGCCTCTGTGCTCTGTAGCAGAAGGTTGGCACTCGGCAGCTGCTTTGGTAACAGCCCTTCATTTTTTTTTCTCCTCCCCTTTCCTCATCATGACTCTCAGTCAGTGGAACATTCGAGGCCTTGAATCAAACAGAGAATTTATGGCAGCTCTTAGAATTGCAGTGTCTGCTTGTTTTCTGCTTTCAGGAAACAAGATTGCGTCCTCATGACCACTTTGAGCTCTCGCATTTCTTCCTGGTCTGCTTCAACCTGACCTCTGAGGATGGCACTTCATCTCATGGGAGAGTCATGCTGCTCCTCTGGGATCACTTTCGTAGTCAACACATGTCCCTGACTACCTGGCTTCAAGTTCTTGCAGTCTGCATTTTCCTTCCTCACTTGACCTTTTCCCTTTGTACTGTACACATCCCTCCGTCATTCGGTGTCACCAGGGCAGACTTCCTCAACCTCATTGGGCAACTCCCTCACCCCTTTTCTGCTACTCAGTAACAAATGAATACTATCCTCATTGGGGCTTGCTGAGAACCTGTAAGAGAGGTGCCCTCTTGGCTGACCTTTTCGATCGCCTTAACCTCTTCTGCCTAAACACAGGAGCACCCACATTCCTTTCAGACTCCACTCACATGTATTCCCATTTGTACCTCTTTTTCTGCAGTGCCCAGTTTGCCCATCATCTTGATTGGTCATTCTCTCTGACACCTACTCAAGCAACCACTTCCCATGTGCTATCCGTTTACTGACTCCTACCCCACCTACATGCACTCCCAAATGACAGCTTTCTAATGCCAACTGGAGACTTTACTCCTTCCTGGCAACCTTTGATGAACACCATTTTCCCAGTTGCGATGAACAGGTAGAATGTCTTTCAAACATTATCCTTAACACTGCAGAGTGTTCCATTCCTTGCACTTCCTCTTTGCCGCACTGTATCCCGAACCCTTGGTGGACTGAGGCATCCCACGATGCAATTTGTGCACAGAAATGTGCTCTCTGCATTTTTAACCGTCATCCTACGATGGCCAGCTGAATTTGTTACAAACAATTGCGTGCACAGTGTTGTCACATTCTTCAGGATAGCAGAAAAGCTAGCTGGATTTCCTTTACTACTTCCTTTAACAGTTCCGCACCATCTTCCTTTCTGTGGGCCTACCTCCGACAGCTGCCTGGGACCAATGTCCATTCCCCAATTTCTGGCCTGACAGTAGCAGATTATGTCCTAATGGACCCTACTGCTATCTCCAGCACCTTGGGCTGCTACTTTACGGACATCTTGAGCTCCAGCCACTATCACCCTGCCTTCCTTCACTGGAAACGAGTGGAGGCGGCTCAGGTGATAACCTCCCCTTCTCAGAATCGTGAGTGCTACAATGCTGCCTTTAGTATGAGGGAGCTAGATCAAGCTCTAACTTCATCCTGATGATCTGCCCCAGGACAGGATGATATTCACATTCAGATGCTGCAGAACGTTTCTCTCGCAGGCAAGCACTTTCTCCTTCATATGTACAGTCACATCTGGGAAGATGGCATGCTTCCTCGACACTGGTGTGACGCGACTGTCATACCTATACCTAAGCCCGACAAGGAAAAACACCTTCCATCTAGTTGCTATCGCCATTAATCCTATTATGGCCTGTCTCTTGCTGGGCATCTCCTGCTCCTTGTTGCCATCTATTGCAGTTCTTCACAGACTTGTCTCTTTAACTAGTGTCGTCAGCGATGTCTCAATCATCTTTACTCATGGAGCATCAACAATGGCTTTTGCTTTCCAACTGACGAAACTGTTTGTATGAATTTCTGGCAGCATAATTGGTTTCTTCTGCTGTCTTTACATTGGGTCTGTTGCTCTTCCATTGGAACTACGAAATTCCTGTGGCTCATGCTCGATAGGAAACTTTCTTGGTCCTTCCACCTGTCTTACCTGGCTGCCTACTGTATGTGATCCTCCAATGTCATACTTGTCCTCAGCAGTACGTCCTGGGGAGCATATGGGACTACCCTTCTCTGTTCGAAACTAGACTGTGGGTGTTTAGTGCATCCCTCTTGTGCCATCTCAGTACTATCTACCATCATGGCATCCATCTGGCCATTGACGCCTTTTACACTAGCACGGTTTAGAGTCTGTTTGCCAAAGCAGCCAAACCATCGCAGTCATAACACTGTAACTTTTTCCTCGGCAGATATGCATGCCGTTTGTCTGTCATGCTGGGCCACCCATCCTATGCCTCCTTCTTTGATGACTCCTTTGATCGTCAGTATGGGGCGCATCCCTCTTCTCTGTTGCGTCCTGTAGTTCGCTTTCAGCTCTTGCTCTGGCAGCTTAACTTCATGCTATCTGCCACTTTCCTGATGGGTGTAAACCCTTCACAACCTTGGCTTTGTGTTCACCTTAGCCTTCATTCACACTACTCCAGCCTCGCTCTATTGCCTTAAGTTTCACAACCTTTGCACAGAAGTTCGCAGTAGTACCTTGTGTACACTGGTGGCTCTCAGACTGACCGTGGTGTCAGGTGTGCCATCGTCATTGACATGAATGATTTTCAGTGTCAGCATCTGGAACAGTGCTCAGTATTTACAGCAGAGCTCTTCGCCCTGTATCAGGCCGCACGGTACATCTGGCAACATGGGCTTTTCAGTTGCGTCTTCATTGCCTTTTCAGAGCTTCAGTGTGGTGTACACCATCCATCCCATAGTGCAATGGGTACAGGAAATCTGTCACTTGCTCACTCTTGATGGAGCCACTGTGATGTTTGTGTGGGTCCCTGGTCACGCCGGTCTGATGCTAAACGAGGCCACTGACTCTGCTGCCAAGGCTGCAGTCCTTGTACCTTGCCCAGCTAGTCCTTCCACTCCCTCTGATGATCTCTGTGTTGCCATCTGTCAGCAGGTGGTGTCACTTTGGCATCACTACTGGTCCTCCCTTCATGTGAACAAGCTCCGGGTAATTAATCCTCTCCCATCGGCTAGGACGACCTCCTCTCGGCCCTCTAGTGCAAGGAGATCATTTTAGCTAGGTTGTATATTGGGCACTGTCTTTTTAGCATTGTCGTTTGTTAAGTGGTGGTCTCCAATCGCTATGTGCTCATTGTCCTCAACCTCTGACAGTTTGCCATTTCCTGACGGAATGCCCTTTTTTTAACCACTTACATTCTCATTTATATTTGCCGTCTGAGTTATTGGCCATTTTAGCGAATGATGCACAGGCTGTTTATGGCATTTTACTTTTTATCCATCGTAGCAATATGGTGAAGGACATTTAATCTTTAGTTCAGGAACTCATTTTCACTGTGGCGTATTTTATGGCCGATTCTCCATGTCCAGTTTTTTTAGCTGTCTTTCCTTCTGTGGATTGGGTTTAACATGTAGTCGTTTTTAACTAACTTTCTTTCTTTCTTTCTTTTTTAAGTATTCCACGATTCTGACATGGGCATGTATGACCCTCGTTGTTTTTGTGCCCTTAAAAAAACCAAACGACCATAATTGTAGATATGACTGAAAGTCATAGTTGAGGCGTGCGACCATTAAAATAACAATTATAAAAATGGCTTTAAAATAGCTTGTTGGTCACAAAGTAACAGTTGCATGATGTTTCAGGACCCATTTATTATTATTTACATGTTTCAGGCCCTGCCCACCTTTATATGACCTGCTGAAAAATTGGTAACAGATATAATTTTTTTCCTACAATCTTGCAAATTTACACAAGTGTCTTAAAAGAGGAACTATGCTAAATCATGATTGAACAACAAAGACTATTAAAACAAAATATATACATTTTAGTGCAGAATGAATACACAAATTTGACAAGCAAGTCAACAGAAACAAAGTTTACTTAGTCTACTCCGCAAATAACTTTATGACCAACATGTATGATGCTTACAGGTGAGTGATGCGGCTTACAGATAGTTCCCATATGTGAGCATGTTGACGATAGGTGGAATAACTGCTGTGGCACTGCTATAAATAGCCAATAGATAATTGCAAGAGATAACAACATTATCTGCTACAAAATTTATACTTTTTGCGGCACAGTGTAACTAGTTGCAGGTGGAAAAGGAGACACCATTTACTGTTGTTGCTCCCGCCCCCCTTCCCCCCCAATATGGAGTGAAGTTCGTCCTCACTACTGACCGCAGGCCCCAGGCTTGCTACTTTGGCCCTTGCTCTAAGCTACAAGATCAGACTGCCTGCTGTTTGCAGAGGTGGGCCCTCTTTCTCAGCAATTATTGCTATGCCATTTGTTAGCAGTTGGTGCTTCCCCCAGTATCCCCACATATCCAAGAGGATGGGGTCCTGCAGGACTCTGTACTCTCTCTCTCTCTCTCTCTCTCTCTCTCTCTCTCTCTCTCTCGTAGCCATCAATGGTCTAGCAGCAGCTGAGGGGTCCTCAGTATCACCCTCCTTTTATAGTGAAGACTTTTGCTTCTACTATTGCGCCTCCAGTGTCTTTGTCTCTGAATGTCGATGGCAAGGCACCATACGAAAGGCGCAGGCATGGGCTGCTGTCCATGACTTCTGTTTTCAGCCGCCAAGACTTGCATCATGCACGTTTGTTGATGACATACTGTTCACCCCCAACCAAAAATTTACCTTGACGACCAACTACTCAGTGTAGTTTTAGCTTTTGGGACTGGTCTGTGATTCTCAGTTGACGTGAACTCCCCTTCTTCACCGGCATAAATGAAAGTGCTGTCTGCACCGTAATACACTTCGCGGCCTGAGTGACATCAGCTGGGGTGCAGATCGCACAACCCTCCTGCAACTTTACAAAGCCCTGATGCAATCCCGTCTTGATTATGGGAGTCTGAGTTACAGTTCAGCATCGCCTTCAGTATGCAGATACTGGATCCAGTACATCACTGTGGGATTAAACTTGCGACAGGAGCCTTTCGAACTGGTCCTGTGAACAGCTTACTTGTGGAGGCTGGGGTTCCTCCATTGTGGATCAGGCACCAACAACAGCTAGTCAATTATGCTACCCATGTTCGCAGCTCACCTTAGCATCCAAACTACCATCTTCTCTATACAAACACAGAAATTCATCTCCCACACCGGTGGCCCAGGTCAGAGATTATGATCGCACTCTGTGTCTGGTCCCCCCTCTCTTAACTCAAGTTGTTTCCTCTTCCACCTCTCCTGTGGGCTAACTCACATATACCTTCGTGGTGTATCCCTGAGCTCCAGCTTAGTCGTGACCTGTCACAAGGTTCGAAAAACTTGGTCCCTCCCGAGGCCCTCTGCCACCAGTTTTTCTCCATCCTTGGCACATTCAGGGGTTCAGAAGTAGTCTTTACTGATGGCTCCACGGTTGCTAGTGATGTGTGTTTTGCTTATACTCACATGGGACGTACTGAACTGCATTCATTGCTGGATGGCTGTAGTGTTTACACTGCAGAGTTTGTAGCCCTCTCTCGTGGTCTTGAGCGTATCCGTTCCTGCACCAGTGGATCTTTCCTCATCTAAAGAAACTCCTTCAGCAGTTTGCAAGCTCTTGACCAGAATTACCTTCGCCATTCCTTGGTCATTGCTATCCAGCATTCCCTATATGCCCTCAATGAATGTGGACGCTCTGTGACCTTTGTCTGGACCCTGGGCCATGTCGAGATCCTGGGGAATGAACTTGCTGATAGCCTGGCGAAACTGGCTCTTAAGATCGGTATTCCGAAAGCAGACCTCCAGTGGGTATTATGCTGTAAAGTTTTAGGAATCTGGAGTATGGAATGGGTCACTCTGACCTCATCGGAAACTATGAGTGATAAAGAAGACTACAAATTTGTGGAGGTCCTCCATGCAGGTCTCTCAAGAGGACTGAATGATGGCCATGTCTTCTGTTGCGAGGACCAGCCCAACTGTCGTGCTTCCAGTTTGATGGTGGTCCACATTTTGCTGAACTGTCCCAACCTAGTCACCCTTTGGTGGACTCCTAATCTTCCTGACTTGCTGCCCCTAGTGTTAGGTGACGATGCCTCAGTGGCTGACGTAGTTTTACATTTTGTTCATGAATGGGGCTTTTACAGCTCTCTTTAAGGGAGGGCCACTTCAACTTATCAGCCCATTGAGGTGTTGGCAGCCCACTCTGTTGCCTCCTCTGCCCAGAGACAGGGTTGCGGATATCCGTTCTTGATGGTCCAGCCCGGCCCACACCCTATCTGCTCTTTTACTCTTCTCCTCCCTCTGCCATGATCTGTTAGACTTGTTCATCTTTTGTCTCTCTGTGCTTCTCTTGTCCTGTCTGAGTTGCTAGTTGTTCCTTGGAAATCTCTGGATGATGTACCTCTGGTAAGTGGCAGGGGATGGGGGTTGTATGTCCCCTCATTGCACTCTGCTTTCAGGGGCTTGTGGCTGCCCCGTAGACATAGCACCTTACCTGCCTTTCTTCCTCTGTCTGCTTTTCTTCTTTTTATACCTTGTCTCTCATTTATTGACCTTTTCTGGACCTTGGGGTTTTCTTCCACTGGGTTTTGCACAGTGGGCTACCTCTGTTCTACAGTCATGTAGACCCGATGACCTAGTAGTTTCATCCCTTTTAACCCTTAGTGTTTGGGAAGGTGAATGGAAGATTTAAATTTGGTAGAAGACTTCTGACAAAGTGCAGTACATCTTTAAAGGAAATCACATACAGAACACTAGAGCAACCAATTCTGTTATATTTCTCCAGTAATTGTGGTTCTCATCAAGTAGGCGTTACAGCATATATCAAACAAACCCAGAGATGTGCTTCTCAGTATAACACATACTAAAATGTAAGGTAGAAGCTCAGGAAATTTAAATAGGAATGTGTGGAAGGAGGATAGTGTTGTTCTTGCAGTATCTTAGCAGTCAGGCTGCAGTGCTGGACAGTGTAACCACCCCACGCATGTCCTGTCAGCACTCCTACACATGCATCCCAATACACCTATATCCATTTATTTATCTACAATTACAGTGTCCCAGCACTACAGCCTGATTGGCCAGGGTTTTGAAAAAATAAAATAGTTTTCTTCCAGATATTCCTGTTTAAATTTCCTGAGCATATCCACTACATTTTAGTAGTACAAATTTACACAATTAGCAGCACATCTCTGAATTTCTTTGATATCTATAGTCTTGCTTACTATACAAGAGTCCCAATTGCTGTAACAGTACTCTGGAAATTGTTCCACCACATTTTGTGTGTATATGTGTGTGTGTGTGTGTGTGTGTGTGTGTGAAATATGAGCACAAGCATGGCTAGCATAGGGCCCTCAGACATTATATCATATCTTATTATTTACCTGTACCATATCTTACCACCTCCATGCCACAGTCATTCCCCCCTCGGTCAGCCCTCCTTGTCTGACCCATAAACCATGATGAGTTCTTTGATGTATACTTACTGTGCCCAGGGACTTTGACTTTGGTCATTCTTCCACTCCCTCATCCTGTATCTTATTACTGTCTCTAGCTAACGAAGTACAACCTCCGTTGTTGCAAGTTTGATCTTCCTGTTTTCAAATTTTTTTATTTGTAGTATTGGCTTTGTGGAGAGGTTGCGCAACATGGCAGATGTCCTACCAGATAAGCAGTTACGCTGTATTTACATACTGTGTGTGATACATGCAACCTTTTGGGGGCGGGTGGGATGTCATCTAGTACCTGCATGGCTGTAGCCCCTTATCCATACAGGGGTCGCACTGTTAATGCTTGTTCGTCAACTTCTTGTGAATCCCAAGGAGTGAGCGTTTCTCCTATCAGGGAAATCTGTGCAATATACCTGTTCTAGGTAGCTGTTGCTGCATAGGGTAACATCCATGGGAGGGACTCAGTTGGAGTGGATGACATAACATACACGCAAACAATACACAATGAAGGAACCTACCTAAACTGTCAGAAAATCGTTGTCATTGAGCTCCATCACTCTCATGTGATATATCAGCTCGATACAATATAGTGTGTTGCAATCCAAAGACATTTTCTCCCTTAATTATGCCATGGCAGGAGAACTGATTTCAGAAACAGTTCCTAAACACAGGAAGACTGAAAGTATATCTCTGGACACCCAGCCTCATTGGAATTCCAGGAAAAAGACATGTAGCCAATATGGCCAAGGAGTTCCCAAGAGGATGCCTGAGAATTAAAGTTACCAGGACCTGACTGACAGACAACCCTATACCAACAATTCCTAGTGTCCCAGAATAGTGACGTCAGGCAGCTACATTTCACAAGAAACAGTGTAAAAGTCTTCGTGCAAAAAGTATCTCTGAGAGTCTATAGGTACCTAGCAACTCCACATTGGCCACACTAGAATAATCCATGAATACAGTTTTAAACACTCCACTCTACCGTATTGCAATTGCAGAGCTCCTTTATTAGAGATATTCTATATTTTCCATGATAAACTGAATTTGGAAGTTAGATGACCTCGCACAATAGCGACGGTCAACCAGCCGTTCCCATGAGAAAATGTATCATTCAGATCAATACTGAAGTTCAATCTACATCCACAAAAGACGGCGGGTCCATCAAGTAGTGAATGTGCGGCGACAGACTTTATAGTATTCTTCTTCTTGTCAGCAGCGGATGTTGTCATTTCCACGTCTTCAATTGTTTTGTAGATTGTCTGTCTTGCACGGCGTCGATATCTTCTGTCTGTCAGTCTTCAGCAGCTGGAGCGCTGCCAAGATGGCCTTGAGCCGCCTTATCGGCGGGGTCAAAGGTCAATCGCTCAGAGAGCTGACGTAACATGCTGTTGCATACTCTATGTCGACAGATTCTAGATGTACCCTTGTCCGTTATTAAGCTACGCTACAGATCAATTTATTTATGAAAATACAAAGTACAGTCTCCAACAAATTTTACATATTCACATGTTCCTTTACCTTTAATCCAAATAAATAGTTTCATTTACAGATATTTTACGTCTATTACGTGTATACAAAGAACAAGGTGAGGGTGACATATATGATGATTTTCCAAAGTCTTTATTTGCATTTTCACAAACATGGTATGTGCGATAGGCTATGATGTCACGATCGACGAAGCTTTCCAGTCCTGATACATTTGGTACGCCTGTACCACCTCGTACAATAGCGACGGTCAACCAGCCGTTCCCATGAGAAAATGTATCATTAAGATCAATACTGAAGTTCAATCTACATCCACAAAAGACGGCGGGTCCAGTCCTGATACATTTGGTACGCCTGTACCACCTCGTACAATAGCGACGGTCAAGTTCAATCTACATCCACAAAAGACGGCGGGTCCATCAAGTAGTGAATGTGCGGCGACAGACTTTATAGTATTCTTCTTCTTGTCAGCAGCGGATGTTGTCATTTCCACGTCTTCAATTGTTTTGTAGATTGTCTGTCTTGCACGGCGTCGATATCTTCTGTAGGGCATCGTCGATCGTGACGTCGTAGCCTATCGCACATACCATGTTTGTGAAAAGACAGACAATCTACAAAACAATTGAAGACGTGGAAATGACAACATCCGCTGCTGACAAGAAGAAGAATACTATAAAGTCTGTCGCCGCACATTCACTACTTGATGGACCCGCCGTCTTTTGTGGATGTAGATTGAACTTCAGTATTGATCTGAATGATACATTTTCTCATGGGAACGGCTGGTTGACCGTCGCTATTGTACGAGGTGGTACAGGCGTACCAAATGTATCAGGACTGGAAAGCTTCGTCGATCGTGACGTCATAGCCTATCGCACATACCATGTTTGTGAAAATGCAAATGCCGCCGATAAGGCGGCTCAAGGCCATCTTGGCAGCGCTCCAGCCGCTGAAGACTGACAAACAGCGTACGCGCGCACCTAGTGCTGCTAGTGCGCGCGTACGGGATAACTCATGGCTGGCACTGTGAAATATTGTAAGTCCGTTATCTGGCGCCGCGCCAGTGCGCGGCTATATAAGCGAGCGCAGTCCGCGGAGCGGATCATTCGCGCTGCTGCTGCTGCACAGGCAACTGCATTGAACGCTGCCAAGATGCCCTACAGAAGATATCGACACCGTGCAAGACAGACAATCTACAAAACAATTGAAGACGTGGAAATGACAACATCCGCTGCTGACAAGAAGAAGAATACTATAAAGTCTGTCGCCGCACATTCACTACTTGATGGACCCGCCGTCTTTTGTGGATGTAGATTGAACTTCAGTATTGATCTGAATGATACATTTTCTCATGGGAACGGCTGGTTGACCGTCGCACAGGCAACAGGCAACTGCATTGAACGCTACATTTATCTGATTCCATATAAGCAGCAAATCTAGTTTTACATGTTATCTGGCAGTGCAGTTAATGTACGTTTAGGTCTGATAATGTTGCCTTGCATATCTTCTAGTGGTATCGATGGTGGCAACTGGTTGCCTTCCAATGTAGGGTTAGCCCTGGAGGGTCTCTGGCCATTCGTAGCTGACCGGTAGGCCTGTCATCCAAACCTGTTAATTCATTTAAGTGTTTACATATTTTTATTATAATTAGTACAACTTCATTGACCTGAGTATCTTCTGGTGTCTTACAGTGACTGGAGAGTTTGCCGAATGTGTGCCTCCTGCCGCATGACAACGTCCAAAGGGTTTCCGACTGGCCTATCCCCCCTTTCCCTCCCCTCCCCTTTCACCACGTATTATGGTACTTTACTCTCTCTCTCTCTCTCTCTCTCTCTCTCTCTCTCTCTCTCTCTCTTTCTTTTAGCTGGTGTTATCTTTGTATTGGTTTGATACTCTCCAGTTGCAGATACTAATTAATCATAGGTTGAGTCCTTAAACCCATTAAACAATTAAGTTGATCATATTTCTGTCTGTCAGCACCTCACGGTGAGTGTTGGTGTTTTTGAAGTGTTTGCATTTCAGATTGTGCCGTATTTGTTAGTTTCCTGCTATCGGAGAAGCCTGTGACCATTCATATATCTTTTCTTTCTGTAAAGTGTGTGTGTCTCCTGTCAATTGAACTGATAAGAATCGCACATACTAGAGCAGTATTCTAATATTTGGTGTAGAATGTTGGCATGTAGGATTTATAGTAATGCAAAAAGGCTATAATGTACAGGAGTAATGTGTATTAGAATGCAGTAGTGTACCTCTCAACTTTCAGAATACACATGCCTAATATAGAGATCATAAAAGTATGTATGTTTGTTTATTTTTCGCCAGGAATGGTGGAATTTTTTTCACAAAAATAACTGGTGGTGGAATATTGATGTACCATGATCCAAAGGAACTTCTAAGTAATTCCTAATATTGATACGGAGCAATGAAGGCAGTCATACCAAGTGAGTCCTTGTTCAAATTTTACTCCATCATGTCATAACTTGATTCTCTTCCTGTAACATCAGGTTAATACTAACTTTTCCTCTAAATTTAACGTGATGTTTCTTTTTAAAATGTTATTTTTGAGAAAGTTTAAGTGGTTATTCATTTATTTCATTGTGTTAATAACATGCAAATTAATTAATTAATCTATCTTATTCGGTTGTTAGCTTATTATTTCTCACAGGCACAAACTTGAGAGCTTCATAAGGTAGCCACATTATGAAAACTTAGCCTGAAACATGCATCTGTTCATAGTAACAATTGGTTCTGGAAAAGGACCGGTAATTATTTAATATCAAGATGTTCTTGAAAGTAACCAGCTTCTTTTAACAATGTATATGGGTATTGCTCTTATCACACATCCTTTGATCTTGCAGTCCTTGCCTACTAGGTGCTGTTCCATACTTCACTCCTACACACACACACACACCACACACACACACACACACACAATATACCTCCTAATCCACTCCTCGTTGTCTTTGAGTGCGACTTGCAATTCCTTCTGCCTGCACCAAAGTGAGCTCACTTTCCTAACCATGCAGTTGGTGCCTCTTCCTCCCAGTCATCAGCAACGCTTCCCTCCCAACCTTCGTCCCAATCCCCATCCCATTGCTCCACTCACCCACTCCACTTTGGTACAACTCTTCACCCCCAGTTGAGCTACAGTACCAGTGCAATGTACTCAGTTGGGACAATGTAGCTGTGCATGTGTGTGCGATTGTGTTTTGTCACTTCCAGCTTGACAGTTTGCACAAGGATATAAATTTTGTAATGTTGCTCTGTTTAGTGACATTGTATCAAGTCTTTGCTTTGACTTTTTTGGGTGTATAGTTTGTATATCTATTAGTTTGTTATGTCTATATAATAGAGGGAAACATTCCACGTGGGAAAAATTTATCAAAAAACAAAGATGATGTGACTTACCAAACGAAAGCGCTGGCAGGTCGAAAGACACACAAACATACGCACAAAATTCAAGCTTTCGCAACAAACTGTTGCCTCATCAGGAAAGAGGGAAGGAGAGGGAAAGATGAAAGGATGTGGGTTTTAAGGGAGAGGGTAAGGAGTCATTCCAATCCCGGGAGCGGAAAGACTTACCTTAGGGGGAAAAAAGGACGGGTATACACTCGCACACACACACATATCCATCCACACATATACAGACACAAGCAGACATGTGTGCGAGTGTATACCCGTCCTTTTTTCCCCCTAAGGTAAGTCTTTCCGCTCCCGGGATTGGAATGACTCCTTACCCTCTCCCTTAAAACCCACATCCTTTCGTCTTTCCCTCTCCTTCCCTCTTTCCTGATGAGGCAACAGTTCATTGCGAAAGCTTGAATTTTGTGTGTATGTTTGTGTTTGTTTGTGTGTCTTTCGACCTGCCAGCGCTTTCGTTTGGTAAATCACATCATCTTTGTTTTTTGATAAGTTTGTTATGTCTCTCTTATATAATTTCTACAGCCTCCTTGATGGTTGAGTTACAGTAATTTGAAGTGTGTGAGTGAGTCCCTATCTACTCAAATGTGAAGACAACACTCCATAGAATGGAAGGTAAATAATGTTGTGTTAGTCATATGTTGGTTTTTCTGATAAGTCTTGCTATAGCTTGCTTTTGAGGTGTCATAGTCCTCTGCAAATATAGTTTTAGGCACAGTTCAGCACAGCTGTCCTTAGATTGGTATACACTGTATCTGTGATACACTGGCTGTGCCCAGGATCACAGTGTAAAAAAGCACATCACATCTGATGTAGTGAATGATGTTTTATAATGATGAGCTTTCCAGTAGTGAAGAAGAGATGCAACACACAAGGTACAAATAAAATGTTAATGGCTACAGTCCACATAATCCTAGGTTTTTGTAAAGGAAGTAGATCTTTCCTTACTACTCCCATATTAGCTGTTCCTGCTGCTTCCAAAACCAGAAATTGTGCCCTACATTCTCTAGCAATTTCACCATTACATTCCTCATTAGGAAATAAAGTGTCAGATACACTGCATAGCGATCCACTATTTGTGAACTTATGGCAGCTCCCATAATTCTGACTTACCGAAGAATTAACAAAAATGAGAAACAAAAGAAATGTGAGGTGATTATGCCTATTTGATATTACACAAAGATTGTACAATGAATTTGGAACTTGCACACAATGTGATCTACAAATATTTTTCAGGTTCATGAGTCGGATGCTACTGCACTCAGTACTAAATTATAATGGGAGCTGGTTTACTGTCAGCTCACCATTGTAAACACCACTGACCGATTACATTCAGTGCTTGAACCTTGGAACAAATGCTTGCACTAATAAACTTCTGACACACTGAACAGTTAACTAACTACAGAAAGTTTGTTCCTTCACATAGGAAACTGGATCTGGCAAACAAGTACAGTACTTATGACAAATTGTTGACAACTAAGAAGCTAGGATTGAATCTGAGTTGTAATGCAGTGCAGTGCATAGGGGAGTTATGTAGGAATTTTATGGAGTAGGATCAGATAGTGATAGTGGGTGGAGCAGGGAATAGTTTTAATAAGGATGGGGAATATGACATAGGTGGTGACCTGGTAAAGATAGCTACTCAAACTGGTGGCACTAATGTGCATTTCATGCAACTGTTTCAGCATCATGATCAGCCTGATCTTAATGTGGCTGTTAGGCGTGTTAACATGGGGCTGGGGAAGGCACTGATGGCAGAGGGCATGGGTCACATTGCTGTGGTGCCAGTTGAGTCTATCAGTAGATCGGGTTTCACTAGGTATGGATTGCACCTCAATAGGTATGGGAAGGGGAGACTGAAGAAGGTTATAGGTGACAGTGTAGTGGGTGGTGGTGGGATCACTCGTGGAAAAATTCCTTTAGTAGTTGGTGTTTGAGCTGCACCTTTTTTAGATTGAAATCAGCTGATAGGTATACCTGGTTGAAGGAAGTCCCTCTAACTAATGAATCACCTTCATAGGATGTCATGTTCCCAAGTAGAAAAGGAATTAGCATATTTCATCAAAATATAAGAGGCATTAAAGATAAAGATAGTGAACTGCTAATACATGCTGACTCAGAAATTATTGGTCTATTGGAGCACCACTTAAATAATTTGACAATTCAGAGACTTCTTTACCAGGATACAGATTAGCTGGCTGATTTTTCAAGGAGTTTCTTGCAGGGTGGGGGAGTGGCCATGTACGTAAAAAAACAGTATTCCACTTGAGTCCATAGATGGCACTGCACTGAACAGATATTTGAATGTTGTGCAGGGACAGTTGAATTTAGTGAAGCTAAACTTCCAATTGTTGTTGTTTATCGGTCCCCTGAATCTGACTTCAGAGCATTTCTGCTCAAGCTAGAGAGGGTTCTTTATTTACTTTATAGGAAGTACGAGAAATTAGTTATATGTGGTGACTTCAATATTAATTTTGTGTATGATCGTGCAAGAAAGAGGATGCGGTAGATATCCTAGATTCATGTGATCTGATGCAGGCCATTTTCCTTCCAAATTGGGTGCAGGGGAACAGTAGCACAGCCACAGACAGTATTTTTATTCATTCTTCATTACTAGATGGGCATTCTGTTAGTAAAAGGGTGAATGGCCTTTCAGATTATGATGCACAAATTTTAACACTAAAAGGCTTTTGTACAGAAACAAATGTCATATATAATTACAAACTATGTAGGAAAGGTAATCCAATGGAAATAGAGAGTTTTTTAAACATTGTAAAGGAACAAGAATCGCAGGATGTTTATAGTGCCGATAGCTTAGTGACAAATATAATGCTCTCCTTAACACATTTCTCATGCTCTTTGAGAGTTGCTTTCCATTACAACATTCTAAATTGGGTACTAGCAGTAAACTCAGTTGTGCAGTCATCAGTGCCTGCCAGCAGTAAAAGGCAGCCTGCGTGGCTGACTAGTGGGATAAGGATATCATATAGAACAAAGCAGGAATTATATCCAAATGT
The DNA here is from genome assembly GCF_021461395.2 of Schistocerca americana. Classification (NCBI taxonomy): domain Eukaryota; kingdom Metazoa; phylum Arthropoda; class Insecta; order Orthoptera; family Acrididae; genus Schistocerca; species Schistocerca americana. Next base: position 479,693,712 of record NC_060130.1, read on the forward strand.
TAGAAGTAGTCACAATCAAGCTACAGTAGCCCATTGCAAACAGTATTGTAAGGTGTTTAACAATGTTGTCAGGAAGGCAAAGACTATGTGGTACAGAAATAAAATAGCTAATTCACAGGATAAAACTAAAACCATGTGGTCAGTGTGAAGGAAGTGTCTGGTCAGCAACACGAGATTGACGATATAGAGTCAGTTCGTAATAAAAATATTTCTGTTACTGATAAATCAGATATATGTGCAGTATTTAACAACCATTTTCTGAGCATTGCTGGTGAGTGAAATAGAAATTTAGTTTCTACAGGGAATTGCATAACACTCTTGGAAAATGCCTTTCCAAGATTGATGGCTGAAATACTCCTCTGTGATACAGACAAGGGGGAGATTGAATCAATAATTAAATCACTGAAGACTAAGGACTCTCATGGATATGATGGAGTGCCTAGCAGAATACTAAAGTACTGTGCTGCACATGTTAGCCCTATAATTAGCCATATTTGTAATTTTTCCTTCAGAAATGGTCAGTTTCCTGAACAATTAAAGTACTCAGTAGTAAAGCCGCTTTATAAAAATGGAGAAAGGGATAATGTAGACAATTTTATACCTATTTCTATGTCATCAGTGTTTGCAGATGTTATCGAAAAGGCTGTGTATCTAAGGATAATTGGTCATTTTATATCACATCATTTGCTATCAAATGTACAGTTCGGCTTTAGAAGTCATTTAACAACTGAAAATGTTATATTCTCTTTTTTGTGTTAGGTACTGGATGGGTCAAACAAAAGGTTTCGAATGCTAGCCATATTTTTTTGATTTAACTAAGGCGTTTGATTGTGTTGATCACAAGATATTGCTCCAGAATTTGGACCTTTACAGAATATGGGGAGTAGCTCACAATTGGTTCACCTCTTACTTTAACAACAGACAGCAAAAGTTCATTATTCACAGTGTTGAGAATGGCTGTGATGTGGGGTCTGAGTGGGGTACGGTCAAATGGGGGTGCCCCAGGAAACAGTGTTGGGGCTACTCTAGTATTACGGGTAATTCTAAAATACTTCTGTTTGTTGATGACACTAGATTTGTAGTAAAGGATGTTGTGTGCAACATTGGCTTGGTTTCAAATAGTGCAGTTCATGACATAACTTCCTGACCTGTAGAAACTAAACTAACGCTAAATTATAGCAAGACTCAGTTTTTGGGGATATGATTAGTGAAACTGAACAGTTCAGATTTCTAGTTCAGATTTCTAAATATTCAGATAGATATTAAACTGTTGTGGAAAGCCCACATTCAGGATCTTGTTCAAAGACTTATTGCTGCCATTTTTACTATTCAAGCAGTATCTGAAGTAAGGTATCATTTAAGAAACAGGCGGTTCAGGCAATAAGTGGTGTAAGTTCGCGAACCTCTTGTCGACTACTGTTCACTAGTCTGGGTATTTTGACATTAGCCTCTCAATATATATATTCTCTACTATCATCTTGTTATCAGTATCAGCTTATTCCCAAGAATTAGCAGCTTTCACTCAGTTAATAAGTGTCAGAAATCCAACCATTATTTGGATTGAATTTTGTGCAGAAAGGAGTGCAGTATACTGCTGCATCCATTTTCAATAAGCTACCACAAGAATTCAAAAATATGAGCAATAATCCATGCACTTTCAAATTGTAACTGAAGAGTTTTCTCATGGGTCACTCCTTCTGTTCCGTTGAGGAGGTGCTTGAAAAATTAAGCTGATTCTTATGTTATGTTGTTGACTGCGTTTACTTTACCTCATGGCTTGACTTTTTTTTGGGTTCATAAACATTTTATTTTTATCTGTTCTTACTTTTATGTTGTAATTTCATGTACTGACACATTCCATGACCTTGGAAATTTGCTCCTGAATTTAGTCCTACAGAACATGATGTGTAAATAAAAAATAAAAAAGCACAGTAAGCCATGTATTGTACCACTTTAAAACCTAAAATTAATTACTATCAGTCAAAGATTTGGCATACAAAACTGATTATTAAATTATAAGACAATTACGAATAAAAATTCTCAATACAATGGAAAAACAGCCAAAGTTGCAAATTTCAATTTATTTAGTTGATCAGTAGAGTTGGATCAGGGCCCATTTTAAAATCCTTCAGTTAGTCAAAATGGTATTTTCCAAACTGCAAGAACCATGTCAATATAACAGACATATATGTATAACAGAGTGCGAATGAGTAGTTACAGAGCATACAGATAACTATACCAAAAAGTGTATCTTAGGTAAGTGTGATAGTATGCAGAATCTCACTGAGTTCTTTTGAGCTGTTTGTTAGAAATTTAACTATTGCTGATGTCAGCTCTAAAGAAACAGGTAATCGTTTTCAATGATAGGGATGTCAGTTTCTTTAAATGATTGGAATCAAAATGTTTCAGAAGCATTATTGTGTTTCTACCTTTTGGTTGTGAAATTTTCCTGCTGTTTAGAGTAGGATTCTAATATCTTGACTGAAAACGCATTTACAGGGAATGCTAAAAGGTTTCTTACTCTTTCTCAGACATATACACTATGTGATCAAAAGTATCCGGACACCTGGCTGAAAATGACTTAAAAGTTCGGGTTGCCCTCCATCAGTAATGCTGTAACTCAGTATGGTATTGGCTTGCCTTTAGCCTTGATGACAGCTTCCACTCTTTCAGGCATATGTTTAATCAGGTGCGGGAAGGTTTTTTGGGGAATGGCAGCCTATTCTTCATGGAGTGCTGCACTGAGAAGAGGTATAGATGTAAGTCTGTGAGGCCTGACGCAAAGTTGGTGTTTCAAAACATCCCAAAGGTGTTCTATAGGATTCAGGTCAGGACTCTGTGCAGGCCAGTCCATTACAGGGATGTTACTGTCGTGTAACCACTCCGCCACAGGCTGTGCATTATGAGCAGGTGCTTGATCGTGTTGAAAGATGCAAGTGCAAACCCCCAAATTGCTCTTTAACAGTGGGAAGCAAGAAGGTGCTTAAAATATCAATTTAGGCCTGTGCTGTGATAGTGCCATGCGAAATAACAAGGGGTGCAAGTCCTTCCATGAAAACATGACCACACCATAACACCACCACCTCCGAATTTCACTGTTGGCACTACACATGCTGGCACGTGATGTTCACCGGGCATTCGCCATACCCACACCCTACCATCAGATCACCACATTGTGTACTGTGATTCGTCGCTCCACACAATGTTTTTCCACTGTTCAATCCACCAATGTTTATGCTCCTTACACCAAGCGAGGTGTCGTTTGGCATTTACTGGCATAATGTGTGGCTTATGAGCAGCCGCTTGACCATGAAATCCAAGCTTTCTCACCTCCTGGATAACTGTCATAGTACTTGCAGTGGATCCTGATACAGTTTGGAATTCCTGTGTGATGGTCAGGGCAGATGTCTGCCCATTACGACCCTCTTCAACTGTCAGCTGTCTCTCTGTCAGCAGATGAGGTCAGCCTGTACATGTTTGTGCTGTACGTGTCCCTTCACGTTTCCACTTCACTATCACATTGGAAACAATGGATCTAGTGATGTTTAGCAATTTGGAAATATTGCATACAGACATTATGACACAAGTGATGCCCAATCACCTGACCGCGTTCGAAGTACGTGAGTTCCACGGAGTGCCCCATTCTGCTCTCTCGTGATGTCTAATGACTACTGAGGTCACTGATATGGAGTACCTGGCAGTAGGTGGCAGCACAATGCACGTAATGTGAAAAATGTATGTTTTTAAGGGTTTCCAGATACTTTTGATCGCATAGTGTATGTCTAACTGGAACAGTGTGTATAATGAACGTAGTTTGTATCCATATTCATATCTGTATAAAATGAATAAGGAGTGCTATGTGAAATCAACACTGTCACCAAAGATACTACATTAAAACTTCTAGTAGCTAAACCTTACTAACTACAGATAACCCCTTTTGGACCAACATGTTTTGTCCTTTAGAAATTAATCTTCTTTTAGGTTCCTCATCTTTGTTAACCAAAGACATTGTAGATAGTGCTATTTTCACCTACACCTGGATTCCCCATGGAATCAAACCTGACTTTCTTTTCAGTTTTGGATATTTGTGCCTATAGTGTACAGTAAAAATACACATACATGGCATTTAAGTTACTTTTTTGTCATTCGTACATGAAAGATTGACTAATAATTTATTAAAATGTCGTAAGTAAAACTTTGTAGAAAGTAAAATTATGTTTTTTGCATCGATGTCAACATTATCCTTAAGACATTTCAAAGTTGATTTTTTTTTGTGTTGTCCACATCATGTCTGCCCCTCTGCTTTCGTCAAATTGTGTCTATGATTATGATATGATATGATATCTTGCTTCTTATGGCATTTCCTTCTCTGAGACAGTTTGCAAGAGACCTTCTCATAAAATGTTTTTGCCAATACTTAGCAAGTTCGTCATAGTTACCCATTGTGTGAGTGCATCAGGATGTTGGCATTCTTTCATGGTTTTTGTATTTCACATAAAGAGTTGCCAAGCATTTACTGCTGACACATTTAAAGGGAATATTATGAGTTACCAGTACAATGTTTAACTTTTACTTTGTTTTCTATATTTGACAGCATTTTCTTCATATAAGTCTATTCCTTCCATAGGTTAGGTTATTTTTTATACTGGGTAACATAGTACAATTGATTTTGATTTTTTTTCTTAGCTGCTTGATCTATTGTTTGGTTTTCCCAACAGGCCTGTGTGAGTCAACAGTGAAACTGTCATTAACATTTTATATAGACTAAAGTAATTATTGGATTCTGATCAGCTGAATGGCAAAAATAATCTCTTCCACTCTTAGGTATTTTCTTGTTGTCCCCCAAAGGAGTGGTCCCAACTCTTCGATCTTACAATCTTATTGTTATTATACCATGATCTCTTCATAGATCTGCCAGCACCTAGTATTGGGATAGTGTTACCTATTCTCTCTCGTTGATATATAGCAGATTGCACCAAATTGCGAGGATGAGAGAAAAGGCATGAGGCCTTATAAACTGTATCTTATTGGATTACCATATGTATATTGTTTTGCTCCCTGTCTCCCATAAAATGGTATCATTGTCTTGATCAGCAACAAATTTACATCCTGATGATAAAATTACATCAGTTTTTAATCAGTATTTCCACAGAGGCCATTCCTTAGAAAAATTTTGTTTTCTGAATTATGTTTGTCATGATTTACATAAATATGTTCCATGCCATAACAGAAATAGCCTTCTTCTGAAAGTAGTTAATCATTTCCCAGTATAACATTGACCTAACCTACAAAGCTGACAATAACCAGATACAAGTGAAATTGGGGAAAAATACTGTCAGTCCATTAGCAAGTAACATCTAGCTTCATATTTGTAGCTATTTTTTGGCATACTAGCTTGTGTTAGCAGCAGTCATGGAAAAGAAGGTCTTCACCAAAGAAAAGTTTAAACAATTTAACAGAATTGATGCTTTTTCTGAAATTAATAGAATTAGTTGGGAGTCCACTCCTTCCCTGTTAGATAAGATCAATAAACCCCCGATTCTTTAAAGAAACAAATTCCCATGTATAAAAAATTTTCAAACAAATTGTTACTTTGCAAATGAATTAACTTTTTAAATATATACCTTTAAGCATGTAAGTGAGGAAAGGTCAAGGAAAAATTTGAAATTATGCTAATAGTTCGTTGGAAATCACTAAGCGTGCTCATTATGAAATGCTGGGTGAATATAAATGGAGTAATTGGCTCATCATTTTGGGCAAAAGGTAGTTTTTTATGCATCTCAATGTTTATAACATTGTATCTCCTGAACTAGTATGTCATACAATGATACGATTTTTTGGGTGCATTAAGTGATACTTTGAGGATATTGTATGCAAAACATGTTGTGAATAGGATTAGTAGTAAAGAAGTAATAAATTAAATTTTTGTGCCTAATGGATTCAAACTGTAATATTTGCCTCATTGTGTTAAACTGCTCACATAATATTGTAAGTCTTAATGAGTAGATTATGACAGCATTTTAAATTAAGCAATAATTACACAAAATATTGAAAATCAATTTCCCTCCCCCCCCCCCCCCCCCCCCCCCCCTCACACTGCAACTGATACTGCATTCTGAGCTAGCTTTTTAGTAATATAAATAATTAAATGGTCCGTAGATCATTTGCACAATTTTTATCAAAACAGTGTGGAAAAAGTCACTTTACAGTTTCTGTATACTTAATAGGTTTGCGAGTGTCATCGCATCATCCTTTTTCTTTGGCCTTTGTCCCGCGTCTATGTTGGGTAATTTAAAGGGTGGCGGGATGCCCTTCCTGTCACCTGTCTCCTCACTGCTTTCAACTTCGGGTTTTAACCAGCTTTCTGTGCCTAGTATTATGTGAGATGCACTGTTTGTAGGAGTGGTTCAAACTGTGGCACTTTCTTGCAAATGCTTAAACAGTTAATCACTAGGATTTTAATACTCTTACTTGCAGTGGTTATTTCTTTGTATCTTGTACTGACGCTTCCGGGCCTCTTATAGCTATTGTTACCTGAACTGGCTGAAGACGCACTTAATGCAAAAAGACTCACACAGTCAGCCACCTTGATAACAGCCTCTGATGTGTAGTGCACATCAGACTCATTTAGTGGAACTCTACAGTTCTCTACCTTACGGCACAATTCTAAAAAGTTGCTACCATGCTTGTCCCAGAATCGTCAGTCTCTGGTTAAAGTATTCACGTGTCTCAGAATAAGGGGCCACAATCAGTTGTGGGGACAATGCCACAAATTGTCAGCTTCATTGCAACTCTGTGGTCAAAGCTGGTCTTCTTAATCTTCTTCTACTAATCACTGGAATTATCAAAGTATTACTTCAGAACTCAGATGACGGGGATCATTTGTTCCAGTGTGCACCACTATTTGCAGTTAGTTCCACTCTGTTTCACTGGAATAACCTCTTCAACGTGTTAAATGAGATCTTTAGGCATATGCACTGAGTGTATATGATGATCTTTCTCATCCCTTGCTGCCATTTTGTTAGGGGTACCATTATTTGTCATATGTTTGAATTGCCAATGATTAATAGGCTCTGACCCTTTTGCATTTGCTTCCTCTTGATACAGGACACAGCAGGTATCCCAGCAGGTGAACTGAGTCTCACTAGTTCAATTTTGGTGTCATTAGAAGACAGGACCTTGAACTTGTTAGGAGGATGGGTATAACATCCTGAGTTTTCTTTGGTCCCTGTCTCCCCTGTACAAGGCACCTAGCCCTACCACTGCCACACTACTCACAGTCAAGTGGACAAATAGTGATAGATCCTGTATTTCTTGCAGAGGACAGTGCTGATGTACCTTTGGTATCTGGTACACTGTTCTCAAGAGTCTCCCCAACACATTCATTTGCAGCAGCTTCCAGTCGCTTGTCAGTAGTTTGAGCAATTTCCAGCTACGTACAAAAGTTAAAAAACTTGCTCTTTGTTTAAGAACAGCATTTGCAGTGGGGCTGCATTGTGTCTGGTGCAATGTTTTGCAGAGCACTGAACAAATAGCCTTAAAATAAGCTTGCTGAATCTCTTTTAATTTCTGGATCCGCCAAGCTAAAAGTATTACTAATTCCCTTTAAATTAGTGCACAAATGAAATTTCTGTTACGCCAATAGAAAAACGTAGGACAAAAGTTTACTTATTTCCCGAAACACTTTTGGATTATACTCACTATTCAACCCGAAAATAGTGTTAATTTTTGATAAAAGCAGACAGTATATACTTGTATTGAAAGAAAAAACTAAATGTGACATGATATGTTAATTATATGATGTGCTGCACTAACTAAATCACAAATACTGATTTAGTATCAGATAATCTGCATGATACAAGTGAGTGTTGTTATGAACAACCCAGATGTGTTTAAAGAACCATAAAAGCAGAATATAGAACAAATATTACTGCAAATTTTATGGAATAAAGTAATGATACTTGAGTGAGGGTAGTGAAGCCTAACGTGGGAGCCCAGCATGAAATTGCACAAAAGGTGGGACAAGTGAAATAATGTGGCTTGTTTCCAACTGTGGTGGGCTTTTTATTTATTTTTATTGGTCACAAGGCTGTGACATGGGTCAGCTTAAGTTGGGGCCAGTCTGGTGTCTTTACAGAAGTGACTGCACACTGTGGTATACATACTCTCTAGATCAGGGTCAGTCACAGTGTGCAAAACTGCACAAATACACAATGTGCAGACTGCGTGCAGTTGAAGGCTCAGTCTCTCAGCACTACCTGTATGTCTCGGCTTTGCTCGGTCCTTCTCAGTATAGTATGACTTTTCATTTAGCAGTGTGATGCAACACTTTTTTCCAGAATTTGGTGAAGCTTATTTTGGTCAATGTGACTTTTCTCAATTAGGCAGTCTAGTGATCTGTTGCATTCCTTTCAAAATGAATGGGAATCACAGAGGGGAAGGATGAGAATTCTCTATATCTATTTTGTAGTCACATAATCGGTGGGTACTGCAAATTTGCTATGATACAGAAATCCAACAGCACAGAAAGAATTTAAATAATTGGTCAATGATGAAAGAGCTAAAAATTGTAATGATTGACAGATATGGGATTCATTGTTCCGTATATCAAGAAGCACTTTGTGTTAAATATGCAGGCATGGAACACATGATGGAATTGGTAATGAGAAAAGTAAATTTTGAGCAGTTGTATGCGTTAGTAAATCATCAGTTGCAACAGTTTTTGATGGAATTGAATAGACAGTATGGAGACATGATATATTACTGCAAAGTATGTTGGTTAAGTCTAAGGACATGCCGGGAATGAGTTTGTGATTTAAGCCCTGCTGTTGTTGAATTGCTGAAGTAAAAAAGGAAAGCAAGAATGAAAGTTGGAGGTTACAGGATGGATTGCAGGCCTCAAATTTTAATCGGGGTAGACTGCAGACTGCTCTCAGTATGACGCTGTTAGGAGAGAAGCAACTTATTTTTGATTAAGTTCAGTGGCTTAAAGAAAACATGAAATTTGAGCAAGCCATTGTGGCATTGAAAGAATTACAGCAATAGCTTTCTAAACATTTGGGGGCAGTGCCAATCTTATGTTGGTTTTTGAGCGGTTTTCAAGACAGTTTTCAATTTCAGTTGAAAGCACCCCTGTTTATCTACAGAGGAAACTGGTCAATATGCATTGTAATTCCAGTTAAAAAGACAAATTATATTACATTAAAGCTTTTGAGAAGTTCTACATTGTTTTCCTTAGAAAGAGTTTTCATGTCTCCATAACGAGGTCGCAAACACGATATTAGTGTTTTGGTCATCATAAGTCTGTGCGTGTGCTGATAGTTTTTTGCCACATATAAATTTTGGTTATGTCTTCAGCACACTAAAAACATTTTGTTCGGAAAGCAGTGGAGAGTAATTGCATTTCTTTTGATCACATGACATTTAAAATTGTGGTGAAGTGAATTTTTTACTTTTTACTAGCAGCAGCCTTTGGTGCAACATGGAAAAATTTGTGACTGGCCTCATCTTTGTCTCAGTCGAATACTGTGGTCATGTGTTTCATACATAATGCACTACTTGTCTTGTGGCCTCAGCTAAGTGTTTGAATTTTCTTTTGTAGATTTGGATACGCAAGTAGAATAATCTTTTTATAAGAGAACACATTTCCTGCATAGGCTATATACTTTCATTGTATGTCTTGCACTTAGCTCATTTAAATGTCATTGGTAATTGTGCATCTCTCACCACCCAAACCTAATTATACAGCCTTTACTTGTAAAGCAATATCCAAGATCGTTTTACAATGTGTGCTTCATAATACCAATGAGATTGAAAGTAGTTAATTGTAGAGTGTAATTACAGTTAAAGAATAAAGCCTAAAGCCTATGGAGAAAGAATGTTCTCTTTCAAATGTATGTTGATGATTACTAATTCACAGCTGCATTTTTTTCCTTGGCTGCTTTAAATTATTTGTTTGCTCTCGTGTTCATTCAATGGGGACACTCTTTCATTGCAGAATTATTTAAAGTGTGTGTGATGTCTGCTGTTTGTAAATACAGGGTGTTGCAAAAATGACCGGTATATTTGAAACAGCAATAAAAACTAAACGAGCAGCGATAGAAATACACCGTTTGTTGCAATATGCTTGGGACAACAGTACATTTTCAGGCAGACAAACTTTCGAAATTACAGTAGTTACAATTTTCAACAACAGATGGCGCTGCGGTCTGGGAAACTCTATAGTACGATATTTTCCACATATCCACCATGCGTAGCAATAATATGGCGTAGTCTCTGAATGAAATTACCCGAAACCTTTGACAACGTGTCTGGCGGAATGGCTTCACATGCAGATGAGATGTATTGCTTCAGCTGTTCAATTGTTTCTGGATTCTGGCGGTACACCTGGTCTTTCAAGTGTCCCCACAGAAAGAAGTCACAGGGGTTCATGTCTGGCGAATAGGGAGGCCAATCCACGCCGCCTCCTGTATGTTTCAGATAGCCCAAAGCAATCACATGATCATCGAAATATTCATTCAGGAAATTAAAGACGTCGGCCGTGCGATGTGGCTGGGCACCATCTTGCATAAACCACGAGGTGTTCGCAGTGTCGTCTAAGGCAGTTTGTACCGCCACAAATTCACGAAGAATGTCCAGATAGCGTGATGCAGTAATCGTTTCGGATCTGAAAAATGGGCCAATGATTCCTTTGGAAGAAATGGCGGCCCAGACCAGTACTTTTTGAGGATGCAGGGACGATGGGACTGCAACATGGGGCGCCAGTTCCGTTTATTGACGAAGCCGTCCAGGTAAAAATAAGCTTCGTCAGTAAACCAAATGCTGCCCACATGCATACCGCCGTCGTCAATCCTGTGCACTATATCGTTAGCGAATGTGTCTCGTGCAGCAATGGTAGCGGCGCTGAGGGGTTGCCGCGTTTGAATTTTGTATGGATAGAGGTGTAAACTCTGGCGCATGAGACGATACGTGGACGTTGGCGTCATTTGGACCGCAGCTGCAACACGGCGAACGGAAACCCGAGGCCGCTGTTGGATCACTTGCTGCACTAGCTGCGCGTTGCCCTCTGTGGTTGCCGTACGCGGTCGCCGTACCTTTCCAGCACGTTCATCCGTCACGTTCCCAGTCCGTTGAAATTTTTCAAACAGATCCTTTATTGTATCGCTTTTCGGTCCTTTGGTTACATTAAACCTCCGTTGAAAACTTCGTCTTGTTGCAACAACACTGTGTTGCTAGGCGGTGATTCCAACACCAGAAAAATCCTCTGTTCTAAGGAATAAACCATGTTGTCTACAGCACACTTGCACGTTGTGAACAGCACACGCTTACAGCAGAAAGACGACGTACAGAATGGCGCACCCACAGACTGCGTTGTCCTCTATATCTTTCACATCACTTGCAGCGCCATCTGTTGTTGAAAATTGTAACTACTGTAATATCGAAAGTTTGTCCGCCTGAAAATGTACTGTTGTCCCAAGCATATTGCAACAAACAGTGTATTTCTATCGCTGCTCGTTTAGTTTTTATTGCCGTTTCAAATATACCGGTCATTTTTGAAAGACCCTGTACAAACAATGTGAAGGATTCATATTTTGATGTGGTGATAACTGTGTGCATTTTGCCATGGTACAGAACATAATACTGTCAACTCCTATGACTGTTTAAACTGTTTATCTGCTGCTGGCAATATTTCAAATTCCTGAATAATAGCCATGACTTCCCCCTCATGAGTGGACTAGGTGATGATATCATGTAGTAGGTAGAAAGTCAACATATGACTAGTAGTGTAAAATGGCTGGGTATTTATAAGTTGGCACAAATGCCCAGGATAAATACCTGAGCAAATGCCCAGAATTCATAAATGACGGGCATTTATGCGTTTTAAAGATTGATTAATAGGTGGCACTTATAAAAAAAATTTAAGCTGATATTTTGTATTGAAAAAGGCAGTTTTGCAAAACTGCTTCTTTAGTGGTTGGGTAAAAAAGTTGAAAAAGCTGCTTGAGAGTTGAGGAGAGTTGTCAGGGGAAATAGACCGGACTGGAAACATAACTTTTTACATCTCCAGTGAGGTCAACATGTTGTTGAGTTAGGTGGAGGACACACATTACAGTTGAATGCTACCAAATATTACTGTTTACTGAGCAGTTTCATTTACTATTTCTTAACCACCTGTGATATTTGCAGTTTTAACTGGTGTTTCCGAATAAATTGCAGTACTTCGGACGCCATGCTGATTTACTGCTCAAACTAAAATGTAGTAACCACTTTGCAGACCTAATTTCTTTGTGTTTATCTAAATTAGACATGTTTCATAGTAAGAATAAAAATGAAAATTGTCTTGAGCAAGCCAAGCACAATCGAAAAATCACAGAATTTGGGAATGTTAAACAGATATTAGTTCTTAATAAATGCAGGTATGTAATGAGAGAAATGCCACAAGTCCTGTAGAATTAAATAGCGATATATACTTGCTGGGCATTTTAAAGTTCATAATTGTGGAACTTAAACATGGAGTCTGATATGAGAGCACAGTTTCATGATGGCAGTCAGCTCTCGGAGTAGTTGCCGAGACAAGACATGCGAAGCAACACAGCTGGTTTCTAGCTACAGTTGGCCTTTAATTAGCATTCCTCCATCATAAAGCTGTGATGTGGAGTGGCAGAAGATGAAGGGTAGAGTTGGAGATTGTAGAGCAGATATGACACACTCTGGTAGGCCCTCGGTGAGGTGAAGCTGGCTGGAACTTCCGTCGTTATGTTGTTGTATTACTTGTGCCACCAGATTTTAACTTGTTCCAGTTAGGTGTACTTTATGTTTGGTTATTGATTTTACTTTATAGAAATAAAATAGGTGGAATATGTACTTTTTACATTGTAACAGACTAATTGTGAAATTCTATATAAAGAAATGCATGAGAAAGAACCATGTATTAATAAAGTCCCCCTCACTGTGTAAAAGAGAAGGAAATGTTTGCAGGTGAAATTTGACGCAGCTATATCTGGCAATGTAGTAAAAAACTTAACACTTTGCTTGCTTGCAGGTATGAAGCAGAGACAACATAGTATGATGAAATAAGTGGTTTTTATTCAGAAAGCTGTATAATTTGAAGACTATCTGTATTTGCTAATTGCATTAATTACCGAAAGCACAAACTGCTCTGTAGCCCTGCATTCATGATGATGGCGGTATGTACCAGTGCTTTACAATTCAAGGAAACGTTATTTTTGTTATTGCTTACTTTTTCTGTCATAAATATTAAAACAAAAAACAGCTGATAAGAAAGGTCATAGCACTGTAGATAACTGTGGATGTGTGTCATGTTTGTGATAATGCTAGTAGTTTCAGATAGTAACATAATAGTTGAAACTTTATCACTTGAAATAATAATAATAATAATAATAATAATAATAATAATAATAATTATTATTATTATTATTATTATTATTATTATTAATAATAATAATAATAATAATAATATCATTATTATTATCATCTCATTTGTAGCAGTTTACAGCTTCAAACTGAGGGTGGTTTCCCCCCGCCCCCTTCTTATCACAGATAACTGGAATTTTCAAAGATGGATAAAAGTTGTTGTTACATATTTGTTACCTTTGGGTGTGTAGAGTTGCTGAAATATGGACTTTTGTTACAGGGACGTTACATAAGTTCTCAGATGAAATTTCTTGCTAGCACAACACAGAAACGTGAGAATAATTGATAAGCATGTGTGCCTGCAATGAAGTTATCGTATTTGTTTCGACATAATTTTGAGATTTTTTTCATCTTCCAATCTATTACTCATATTTTTTTGTTTTGAATATCTGGCCTCTTGTTGTGTCCCATGTGTACTCTTTTTACCGTATGCTATCTGCCTGCAGCGAGAGAGAGAGAGAGAGAGAGAGAGAGAGAGAGAGAGAGAGATGCACAGGGTCATTCTGTAGAAAAAGAATCTCTTCTGAGACTGTATCTTTCCAGAGTATAGTCTTCACAACATTCTCCTTCCTTCACTGATCCTGGTTATAGAGAGATAAGTCATAATAATGTATTTCAAGTTGATTTGTTCAGTGATTTTGAAGGACAGTCAGAAACTGATGTCTTAAGTGCAGTTCTGTCTTGTTTATTCCCTGAGATATTAGTCAGTGCATATTTCAAGTATAACCTATTGTTAGTTTATCCTATAGATGAAACAGTGTGATTGAGAGTTGGATAGTTTGTTGCTCAAAGTAGGGGCAGTGTGTAGTTATCAAATGACTGGACACAAAAACTCCTCTAGCAGCAAAGACAAGAAATGAATGGCTTTTGTCCATTACTTGAATGAAAACCATTATCTCAGTTGATTAAGTTGCCTAATCAATTTTTTTCCATAAGGTGGTCAGTGTAGTGCAGATGTTTGATGCACCATTTCTATACTGTGCATGTAGTTAGCCTTCTGGTACACTTATCACGTTACTGTGGAATTTTGTAATAGTGTGAAAGCAGATAATTCTTCACTGTGCTTAGAAGAGCTACAATTTTGATTGGTGGTTGGAAGATCACTCTTTGTTCATGATTCTGTTTATTTTGGAAGATAAAAACATTGATTTGATCACATTTCCATCTTCTTCCTGGGATTGATATTGGGTTCTGTTCTTTAGAGCCTCATTGATTTTATAAGGAAAATACCTATTCATTCTGAATAAAGGCTGTAAGTTACCATTTAATCATGGAGGCAACCATATTGTGGTACATGATCTTGGTAAAATAAGTTTCCAAGGGATCCTACACATGTACAGTATTTGAAAAATAGTGGCATCTCTGAAAACCTAAAGTTAGAATCTGTATGGGTGAGTATGTGGTAAATAAAATCCCATAGATTCCCCACATTTCTCCTGTCAATCTAGAACATCAATAAATGGTAGACATCTGTGTCTCTTCTTTTATGGTGATATTAATTAGATGAATAGAATTGAAATGTGCGAGGAATTTCATCAATTTCCACTTTAATATATATCACACACACACACACACACACACACACACACACACAAACACACACACACACACAAACAGAAGACTGAATTCTAGTGTTTTGAAACAGTGAACAGTGTGTGCTGATGGGGATACATTGACAACACTTTAATAGGATGGCCTCATAACGGAAGGTCCATCTACACTTGTCAAAATGTACTGGATATCTCCCACATGAAAACTATAATATTATGCAGTATGACTTACAGCAAAAACCTGTGTTAATGAACCTACTTGTAAGGAACACCTGTTTTTAATAATGATTTTTGTTGGTCCTGGTGAAATTGTTATAAGAATGATGTATTTGAAATTTGGTTTTTAACTTACCCCGCTTAGAGAAAAGGTCCACTTTTAAAAAATAAATATTAAGCAATTTCCAAACTGAAACCTAGCTGTGATGAAATTCCGAAATATTTTTATCCCTACCATCTCTAGGTGGCTTACCACCATTTCTTGGATTCCTACCAAAATGAATTAGGTAGGTAGGTGCGTAGGCAGGTAGTTCAAAAACGGTTCAAATGGCTCTAAGCAGTGTGGGACTTGACATCTGAGGTCATCAGTTCCCTAGACTTACAACTACTTAAACCTAACTAACCTAAGGACATCACACACATCCATGCCCAAGGCAGGATTTGAACCTGGGACCGTAGCAACAGCGCGGTTCCAGACTGAAGTGCCTAGAACTGCTCGGCCACAGTGGCCGGCCAGTTAGTTAGTTGATTAGTTTCATATTCCATAGAGCATTTAAACAATTCTTTTATTGAAATGATGTGGAATGAGTCTGTTTACAGGCTATGGATACACGATTAGAGTTAACATTAATTAACACTTTTCTTTGTCCTTCTCATGCAGCTACACTTAAAAACTAGATATTAAAACAGAAGTTGGTCTGTGGAATAGGAGGACTTGTCCAGGAGAAATGATTTTAGGTTAGATTTAAAACTTGCTTTGCTACCTGTCAAACATTCGATGTTATTGGGTAAATGGTCAAAATTTTTGTTGCTGCATATTGAACTCATTTCTCAGCCACTGACAGCTTTATTAATGGACAATAAATTTTTTTTTTTTTTTTTTTTCCCTCTGGTGTTGTAGGTATAGACATCACTATTCTTCTCAAATTGTGATGGATTATTTATTGAAGAGGTACCTACTGCTGGTGAACACCACATATTATTCCCACACTGCTTACCTTTGTGCAATCAATACTTTCTTTCTGTGTGATGAGTTAACACAGAAAATTGTTTCATAAGACATTATTGAGTGGAAATATGGGAAAAACGTCAGGAGGTTGGTTATTTATTTCACAAATTAGCAATTACACGAAGAGCAGAAGTAGCTAACCTTAACTGTTTGAGAAGCTCAGCAATATGCTTCTTCCAGTTCAAGTTTTCATCAGTATTGTACCCAAAAATTTGGAGAGTTATAAACTGCAGGACTACCTGTGAAAGCAGTTAAGTTATCTACAAAGTAAGCTGCAACTGCTGTGCTGCATTCTATGTGGGCATGACAGCCAACAAGCTGTCTGTCCACGTGAATGGCCACTGACAAACTGTGGAAATGAGGCAGCTCAGCCATTCAGTTGCTAGACATGCTGCCCAACCAAATGTGCTTCACTTCAATACTGCTTCACAGCCTATGCCATCTGGATCCTTCCTGCCAACACCAACTTTTCTAAATTGTGCAGGTGGGAACCTTCCCTGTAGTATATCCTATGTTCCCATAACTCTGTGGCCTCAGCTTTCACTAGACCCTGCCCTTCCCCCCACGTATCATCTTCTATGCTCCCTCTTCAGCAACACACCAACAACTAGCCCCCTCCCCCCCTCGCTTTCTCTCCCCCCTCCCCCTCCACTTGTCTCCTTTTCACTCCCCTTCCTCCCTCCTCCTCAAACCTCTCAACTGCATCTACCAGCCCTACCCTGTTCCCAGTCCCCACTACATCCCTACATGCTTCCACATGCGACACTACACCCTCCCACACCCCCACCCTGCTGTCTTTTTCCCCTCTCTGCCCCAGCTGCCACCTTGCCCCTACCACTCTGGTTGTTACTCGCATCAGACACACTTGCTTGTGTTCCAGCCTTGGTGGCCAGAGACGCGCGTGTGTGTGTGTGTGTGTGTGTGTGGCAACATCTACTCTATAGTGAGTAGCAATACTGTTGTGATTAAAGTGATACATATATGGCATTAAAAAAATTCCAAGTTCTGGTAATGTATCACTTTGTAAGCGTACTGGAGCTAAATTCTTAGTTAAGGAAAATTACCTTTTAAAGGAAACATATTTTGATTCCCAGAGATTCTTTAAAAATGTTTTACTGTATTCCTTATGAGCCACCCTGAACAGTAATCCATAGGTGTTTTTTTTTTTTTTTTTTTTCATCAATGATCTGAAATAGTGTTCTTCCTATGTGATGTTATCCCAGTAATATTTGCTACACATTTGTTTATAAAATTTTTTATTTCTGTCACTTTGTATCCTCTGCAGGCTCCCTTCTGCTGTGTAGTCCTCCCCCCCCCCCCCCCCCCCCCCAATCCTATTCAAACTAGTTTCCTCTGAAACAGCCCTGTAGTAGATATAATATTCATGTTTTTTGCACTCAGTTTCTGTTATGAATTATATCTGTCGCATATATTGTAACTTCAAACATTTTTCATAAACTTCATAAGTATGTTACCAGGCAGAATTGCTCAGTTTTGTCCAGTAGCGGTAAGAAATGTGACCTTTTCAAGATTTTCCTGACATATACACCATATGAATAATGTTTGGAAACACATCTGCAGAATTGTCCATATCATCTTATATTTTTATGGGAACCTCACCATCACTACCAGTGATCGAGGTCGGAAGATAACCTGTCAAAATATTGGTGGATTGGACGATACTGCTTGACCACATTTTTGTAAGGTAGTTCAGTATATACTGTCAGGAAAGCTCAATTGAAATATTGATGTGCAAAAATAATTGAAAATGAATTGTGCTACTGTCACTGCAGTTCTCAGGGTTGTGAGGCTGATGACCAGTCACAACATTTTTCCTTGGTGTGAGGGTGGAGGTAAGGAGGAGTGACATGTGAAATGTGACACTGGAATGCTGGGATCAGTTTCAGCTAAATTTGGTACACAAAATACTGTGAGACTAGGACACCTGTGGGGGGGGGGGGGGGGGGGGGGGGGATGGAAAGGTGTCGCATGTAAGGATAACTCTGGAGTGCAGAGAAATTTCAACCAAATACCAAGAATTGCTGATGGTGTTCATAGCATCGTTAGAAGGCCTTAACAGCCAAAAGCTAAAATTGTAAGTGTCTTTTTGTTGTGCCTATCTTCGACTCAGCATCTCCGCTATATGATGAGTAGCAACTTCCCTTCTCATAATACTGTTACTCTTCAAATGAGGTGGTTGTGGCCAGTCCTTGGTTGTAAGTATTTTGATGGAAAAATGATTTTTTTCCCCTCTATACTGTCGTCCAGGACTGACTGAAGAAGAAGATAAATCACTGGAAGAAACAGTTTGCATCAAGTAAAGAAAAAAAAGGTGTTGTGAATAATTTCTAGTGGCAAGTATAAGGAGCTAAGTCAGAGTGTTTTGTTTCTGAATGGTGTCCTCATCAGTTTTTAATGGAAGATGGAAATTTTACTGAGGAATTAATTTCTCAAACTCTAAACAAGATTAATAATTATTGCAAACACATCTTCCAGTGTGTTCTTGTTATAAAGAATAGCAAATTATTTTTGAAGTACATATGGGCAGAAACTTATTACCCTGTTCCGCATGATTCTCATTTTAAGGAGGTATCACCATATAAGAAAGAAAGCAAGAATATTGTTAATACTGTGAGAAATGCAGTTTCCTTGTACTGTTCACTCATCTTGAAAGTGAAACCTTTTTATTGGGATAAAAGGTTTCTTCCAGTAAGAAAAGGGGGAGGGGGGGGAGGCAACATTTAAGAAAAAAAAAAAAAAAAAAAAAAAAAAATATACTCGTATAAACACCGTGATACTGAACCTTGTATTACACTGTCACACTGAACCGTGTATTTGACGACAGTTTACACGACAAAATGCCTTAAATGTTAACCTTTTGCTTCATTATACTGTTCTTTTCATATCAAAAAGCAAATAAACTGCGCCACTATGATTAGTGAATTTGGCAGGCTTACTGTACAGAATGGCAGATCAGTCAACCGTAGCTACTGTGCACACAATGTACAAAAATGTTTCGTATTTCAGAAGTGCAAATGTATTGTGGTAATAATATCACACATAGAATTGTTGACTTGCTTATAATATGGTAATGCCCACTCTAGTAGATTAGAAGTGTAACAAGAAATACTTAATCTTTGGATGCCCTAAATACCAATATTGCTGACTTTCTTTTCTAGTTTGATATATTATGTATTAGCATCATATTCTTGGCTTTACATGGGATGATACTCTTACTTTCTTGCGTGCTTCTGAATAAAGGGAAATTGCATACCCAATAGTCATGAAGGTACATGTATATGTAAGACTGTGTTTTCTAACCTACGTGGCATGGGTAGAAACTGTTTGTCGCTTGCTCCGGCGGATACACCAAACCACAAGGAAATGAATATACATTCCTATAAGTCTGCAATAGACTTGAGTACACGTATTGAGCAAAGCACTTAAAAGTCCGGGACATAATGAAGTCAGTACTAATGCAACAGTTCCAAATAAGTAACGATTTGAAACTGGAAACAAACTTAGTCAACTTCACTGTGCAGTGGCACAATTTGAACACCTACAAAGTACAGCAAGGAATGAGCTGCGCCACGAGCCGTGGCCACAGGCTATGGGCGCCACAAGCCGTGGCCACAGGCTATGGCTGAGAAGCAAACAGTTGTCATGGTGTGGCGCCACGTGACATGCATATCTTTGCAGTGGCTCCCCTTATGACGACAGCACACAGCAGCTGCTTGCAATCTTAGTACCATTGACATATCCAGATCTTTGCTTGTCATGCAATACAAATCACTGGTTAGATGCCCCCCCCCTCCCCCCCCCCCCCCCCCCCCCCCCCCGTTTCTAATTGGCATGTAGGGACAGAAATGGCCTCACCTGCACAGACTGCATTGAGGACAAGGAGAAGGAAAAACGGGAATCCCCACCACTGGCTCGAGCAGCATACCTTCCATGGTCAGAGTGGGAGGTGGGACCATGTGCATGGATTGAAGCAAAGTAACGACCTCTGGGAAACAACTAGGGTCAGCCCACAGGGACAGGAGTCGTGCACAGTGTGGTGTGAGGGAGGGGGTCAACCTCATTGGCTCCCATTGCTTGTCAGTATGTAATTCCCATCAGTGCCTTGCACTGGGGTAGGGGGGTGGAGAGGGAAGGAACAGACCCGGAGCCTGTTACAGATTTGCAAAGAGTCCAGCAGTGCTTTCCTATCAGTGCCTGAGGAGGAGTCAGGGGTGTCACACCATGCTGTGGGCAGAGTTGATTGCAGTGACGGACCAGCCACTCCTGGAGGACCGCCACCTCTAGCATCTATCACCCCCATCATTAACCATGCCGCCATGGATGCACCTGAAATTTCGGGCAAACATGTGAGCCCACACATGAGAGCAGGTGCAATAGTACAGCAAGGTATGGGAGTGTGGAGCTCATGCCGCCAGATACAGGTCAAAGAGGGTATGTGGTCAGCGCCTGTGCAAAATCTCAGCTAGGCTACGCCTATTGACAGGCTTTGACTGGCATATGGCCAGAAGCTGGTGAGTGCATCGCTTGACTTTGCCAACATAAAGATTTTCTTCATCGGTGATGTGAATGTCCTGACCAAGTGCTCTGCTTCCGAATTGAATGCCGGGTGAAAAGGAGTGATGGTCAGGTGCTCGACACCATTACGTCTACAAAAATCCTGAAATGCCGAAGCTGTAAATTGTAGGCTGTTATTGGAAACGAATCTAGCTTGGGCCCTTTCTGTAGCAAAGATTGTAGGTAAGGCCAGACCTTGGCCTCAGATGATGATGCAGAATTTTGCACTACATGCGGGAAATATGAAAGGGTGTTAAACAGTATATAAAACAATTGAAAACATAGAACTGACTACATCTGCCGCAGACAAGAAGAGGAATACCGTGAAGAACATTGCTGCTAATGCCCTCGTCGACGGCCCCTGTGTATTTGTTGGATGTGGAATTAATTTTAGCATAGACCTTAATGATACATTCAGTCATGGTAATGGTTGGCTTACTGTAGCTATTGTACGAGGTGGTATAGGAGTACCTAATGTTCCTGGCCTTGAAAGTTTTGTAGACAGAGACATTATTGCCTACCGTACCTATCATATGGCTGAATTGGCATATAAAGACTTTGGAAAATCAGCATATATGTCAACTTCTGCACTAACATTGTATACTCGTAACAGAAGGAAAATATCTGTAAATGATTCTGTATTTGTTTGGATTAAAGGAAAAGGTGTATGTGAATATGTAAAATTTGCTGGAAAGGGCCAGCAAAATCTCAGTGTACTCTTTGCCATGGGTGGTCAGGGTGGGACCACAAATTAAAACATTGTGCTGGGGCCGATTGGTTATGCACACAGACATAGCATTTGCGGACAGTATGTTCATCAGTGGCATTTATTGCCCAGCCAATACACATGGCACTGTGTCATTACATTCGTTCAGCACATTCCCCAATGTGCAATATGGAGGTGATGCAAAATGTGGAAGCGGGGTGCAGGAGGGACAACCACCTGTCATTCTGCATCATCCTTGGCTAACAAAATGACTCCTTCCATAACATTGACTGTGCCTGAGGGGTAAATAAATATGCCACTCTGAGTCCATGTCTTTAGGCAAATGTTCAGGCCAGGCCTGTCACACTGTGGACAACACCCTGAAAAGGAGTGGGTCCTGGCTCCTCTCTGCCCATATGTCACCCACTGTAATGGGAAACTCAAGAGTGTGCCGCTGGTTTGCGTCCATTGCAAAACACGCCAATCAGTGTCTATCAGTATCGGCAAAAGGGCCACACGGCAAAGAAGACAGGGTATAAGTGTGGTCACTAAGAAGCAACGCCTACCTTTACAGCCATTGCGCTGTTTTGTCTGGAAGTTTTGCATAGGGTCCAAACAACAGCAGGGTCTTGTGGTTCATCATCAGATGAAACTCTGTACCAGAGATGTGGAACTTCCCAACACCATTAATGATGGCCAACATCTCTTTTTCAATCTGCAGATAATTTTACTGTGCTGAGTTCAGTGTCTTAGATGCAGATGCAATAGGTTTTTCAGTGCCGTTGGCAAATTCATGTGACAGAAAGGCACTCATATGAGTTGCACGCCTCTGTGGCCATTGTTAACCATTCACCCAGCAACAATGTCACCAGACAAGAGGCTGTCTAAGACACTTCTTAAGTTGCACAAACACCTGCTACATGCCTCTGACCCCACAAAGGAAATACGAGCAGCATTTGGAATGAATTTGGCATAGTAATTGATTTTGCCCAGAAAAGATTGCAATTCTTTCAGATTCTTAGGCACTAGTAAATTAATACTGGCAGTCACATGGTCTTGTGTTGGTGTAAGCCCATCTTTACTTAATACTTGACTCTTGGCTGGAAGAAACTGCACTTCATGAAACAACAGTGGAGGACATTGGCGTACAACCACTCAAATAACAGTCATACATTGCACAAGTGCTACTCCCACGTGGCCCCCCTAACTAAGAAATAATCCAAGTAATTGACACAGCTAAGAATTCCCTGGATGAGATGTTCTAGATGCTGTTGAAAAACTGCAGAACCACTAGCAACCCCAAATATCAATCTGTTATGTGTGTACACATGGAATGGCATATAAATCACTAAAAACTGTTTTGTAGGCTCATTAACAGGTTACTGAAAATATGCATCAGCGAGATCAATTTTTGAAAAATACTACCTGCAGCCAATTTAGCTAATAATTCCTCTTGCCTAGGGTTGGGTACAAACATTTGTCTGGGCATTAATGGTAATCAGAAAATCACCACAGATGTGAAGTGACCCATGAGGCTTTTGTGCAATAACAGTAGATGTCGCCCACTGACTAGACAAGACTGAGATCCAGAGTCTGCAATCCGTCTAGTTCTTCCTTAACTTGTCCATGCATGGTGAATGGTATTGGACGAGTTCTAGAGATCTTTTGGCACTGCTGAGTGTTTCAAAGAGATGTGTGCCTGATAATTTGTAGCACAACATAAAGTAGGTTCAAGAAACTGTTTGAAATTTTCACACAACACATCCAGTTCCGTGAATGAAATTGCAGTAGAAATTAAATTCACCTGATCTTGGATTTGGAGCCCAAAAAGCGCAACAGTGTTGAGACCAAAAATGTTATTAGTCATTCAAGAATTAACTACAAGCGAGGTTAGTTGCCAAGCTATGTTTTTGTACTTAGCTTGCATCGTGATTTGATCCTGCAGCAGGATCTACTGGCCATTGTACAGCACTACTTTGCACTACAATGCATCCAGCAATGGGGAACCATTGTGCAAGGAACTATACCCATTAATAAGGGGCACGGCCATTTCTGTGTCCAACTGGAATTCCACCATCACCCCATCAATGTCCAGTTGCAGTATCACGTCTGCTGCTGTCCCTGGCAAATGCAGGATAACATGCAGCATGCTAGCAGCCGAAGTTGATGCCCACCAGCTGAGCCAGACATTCGCAAGGTGTCCTGGCTTGCAGCAAGCAAAACAGACAATGCTGCGGCACATCCAGTGATGCATGTGATGATGAGGGCCGCACTCTGGACCTGATTTGATTGCACGACTTGTGCTGGGGTTCTCATATGACGACAGGAAGGAGAACTCTTCAGGAGCCACATCTCCCTTTAGGACAAGTTGACGGCAAACTAAGCACTTTTGTCAGTGCGTATCTACCAACGTGGAGGATGAGGAAGCACTAACTGCTGAATCCCATAGCACTGGACTACTGGAAGCATGAGTTGGTGAACCAGATTATGACCTTAACTGAGGGTCATCAGTTGATTGAAGAGTACAGAAATGACTAATACCACTATCAATGTTGAAACCAGAAGAATTATCGAACAGAGCTTGTAGTGAGGCAATCACTTCATAAGTCTTAGCAGTTTTTAATACGTCACTCAAAGTAGGATCTGAAATTTCTAAAGCCTTTGCACTAACTTCATGATGTGGAGCCAGGTGATTTATATTGTCTTGAATTAAAAAATCTGGGTAAGTTGTGCCACACTTTTGACAGGCAAAATCACACTTTTGAGCTAAGCCTTGTAAATCAGCAGCTCCTGCTGCATATGATCATTTACTTTGTTTAACTTGCTGATTGAACTTGAGCCTAACTGCAATGACGTGTGTTTGGTGACCGTAGCTTCAAACTATTGGGGTACGAGAGTAGGCATAATTTTTGCACCACTTCGTTCAATTTACTACCAGATGACATTAACAGTGTTCAACTGCATCCAGGATCATCACTTTGACTTGCCATTCAGTGCAGATCGAAATTCCATAAATAGACCTCCCAAATCTCTCTTGCCTTGATGAAGGAAGCAACGGTAGAGGGGAGGATGGAAACGGCAACTGCCACCTGCTGTTGGTTTTGAAGAAACTTGAAGAGCAATGTGTGCTACTGCTGCAACTGCTGCTGCTGCCACAAGTTGACAGACTCAGGATCCATGGTTCATTAAACTAAACGGCACAGTGAGAAAGTTCCTCATCACCAGTTTTCTATCTTGTGTGACATTAGTAAACTGTTTATCTTCATTTGCTCTGGTGGGTGCACTGAACCACAAGAAAATGAACACACATTTCTACAAGCCCACAAAAGACTTACTTCACATATTGAATGATGCAGTAACAAGTCCAGGATGTAGTGAAGTCAGCATAGTAATAGAATAATTCCAAAACAGTAACCACTCAAGACTGGAAACGAACTAAATCAACTTGGCTGTGCAATGAAGTAATACAAACACCTATGGAGTACAGCAAGGAATTAGCCATGCTGCAAGCCCAGGCCGCAGGTTCAGTGGCAAACAATAACCACCAGGTGGTGCTACGTGATGCGCATATCTTGGCGTTGGCTCTCCTTACAATGATGGCCCGCAGCTGCCACTCACAGCCTTAGTACCTCTGACATGTCCATGTCTGTGCTAGGTGGGGAATCAGAATCACTGTCAGATACAAAGTTTTGGGTATAGGCCAGTGTGATAAAAAGTGCTCTGCTCTCTCTCTGTGGTGTATGCAATGTCAGTCATAATTTGTTAGACCTGAGAAATAAATATTACGTAACTGTCTCATGATGAACTATTACTGTAGTCTGAAGAGACAGAATTTTTTTAATTATGAAGAGAGACCACAGGCTGTTTTGGTGGAAAGAGATCATCAAAAGCTATTTCAATTGAAAAGGCAACTCATGTTGTATACAATTGCATACCCTCAAACAGTGGAAAGCCTGGGTTGGAATATCAACAATATTGTGAAAAGGATAGATCTACTCACCGTAAAGATCACACTCATTTGCAGAGAGGCACAATGAAAAGACTTCCCGCAAGCAGGCACACCTCATGCATACATGACCCACTATTGCTGGTTGCTGCGGCCACAAGTTCAGCATTCTGGTTGCAGTGGCCTGAGATAGTGGTCACATGTCCATGAGGTGTGCCCAGGGTTGGTTTTTGTGTGTGTGTGTGTGTGTGTGTGTGTGTGTGTGTGTGTGTGTGTGTGTGTGAATCTTTTCGTTGTTGTGCCTGTCTGCAACCCAATGCGTGATCTTTACAGTGCGTAACAATTTATCCTTTTCATTACATAGCCTCACTTTGACACTGAATATTTTCTTAAATTGTTCCTATATCATGTGAACTAGCTGCTGGTTGTTGCTGAAGTTGTTCTTAATTTCCACTCATGTCATACAGTCTGGTGTATTTAGTAAATCAATCATATCCCTTTGTTTAGTTAAATACTGGCCAACTTATCTCAAAGAACAGTGATGGTTGTTTTATGCGCATCTGGGTTACCAATATTTTTGCATCCATTTGTCTCTTTCGTAGGCATTTTGAGGAGCAGTGCACAGATCGTGTTAGGGTTTCTGGCTGTGTAGGTGCCTGTTATTCTGTATTGTAACTGTAACCATTGTAGTATCAATTTTCTGTAGTATACAATGTGTACACCAAAATGTGGCAACTAGTTACTTGAATCTTGTAGCAAATGCGAGAGCAGGGATGTCATTGAAATTCAGCGTACAGTGTAAGAACACGTTAACTGTTGAATTTCACTAGATGGCACATTGATTGTGGCAATATTTTTACGTATTACACATAATGTCTATTTTGTTCTGGCTGAAACTTATGAGTCAGTGTTTAGGGAGTTCACATTTGGCTATACCTAGATTATTTAGAATTGTTTTCTGGGAGAATCTTATACATCATAACTGATACAGTAAGTATTTTATGGAAACATTATTTGAGTTAGAATTGCATAAACATATTTTTACATTGTAACTGTTGTAGGATGCAGTACTTGTGCTTAGAATGTCTTTAATTATGAACTTTGCAGTTTCTAAGTCGCCTATGTTGTCATCTACAACAACAACCACTACCACTACCACAATTTGACCTTCACTGCTGATTCTCTTTTGGAATCGAGCAAAGTAATTTCCTGAACCATCTACCACCACCCGATTCGCGATAAGTACTGCCCACCTCCATTTCACTGCAGTCATAATTAAGCCATGTACTTCATTCTTCCTGTCTGTCTAGGGAATCCCAACTCATGTCTCTTGTTTTCTTGCTGGGAAACCCTCAGTTTTTGAATGGATTTTGCATTTTGAGTCCATACGTCACTACTGTACATCAAAATAGCTAATACACATTCATTGTAAACTTTCCTGTTGAGACACGTTGAAAAGTTGGCTTTGAAAACTCGTTTTCTTTTACCAAGCCATTTTAAATTTTCTATTTTCCTGTCTATCCATCCAGGTGTGACCTTTAGCTGCCCTAAATATGAAAAACTTGTCCAGTGGTTCTATGATTTCATTGTTGAGTTGCACAGTTTCCTTTTTGATGAGGTAATTGTGCAAATTACTAACTGAATAATTATAAATAAATGTTTAAAAATTAAATGTAATAAGATTAATGCTTAAAAAACTGGTGATAGAAGAGGGAGAATCTACTGAAGAGTTTCTGAAATTGGGAAAAGTGGAGTAGTGCTGGCAGAAAAACACATTCAGAAATGCAGTTCAATCTTGAGCTTCAGAGTTTTGTAATGTCTTTATGAAAATAAATTTGAGAAACAAGGAATGGGCTGCTATTCCATAGTTACAGTTACTTCCAATTTATTTCCTGTACCCTATGTCTTTGTTGATCTATGTACAGAAGTGTCCCACTTCACATCAGTATCTGTGTTTACTTTTATACCATTAATTTTTTATGCTCTGTTTCATAATTCTGCCACAGAAATTTTATATAGACTGTAGTTTCAAGTTTTGTTCCTATCTGCACTGCACCAGTCATTCTAAATTGACGCTTCTCTTCCACCACAAATATTTTAAAGCAATGTTTATGAAAGTTTGACATATTATCAAGTGGGGAAACTTGTGACAACTGAGTTTCTGTAATATATTTTATTGCAGTTTAATGTTGCACAGTGAATCACTGAGAAAGAGAGAGGTGAACTTCAACATTTTGTGGTGCACATTTTCATAGCCAAATTTTCATGACATCAAAAAGGTTAGAGTTCTGTAACTCAATGATGAATGATAATTCTAATTATTTTGTTTTAGCACTTCTGTATTTCTTTTCAGACACTAGGTACTATTATTATTATTATTATTATTATTATTATTATTAAAGTATTAAGTGTTATCCGGCCAATTTCTCAAAGTGGTTGGTTGTGAGTCACTTTGCAGAAAAAGAGAATACTCGTAACTGCTGTTTGTATTATCAGGGAGTGTTATGATTATAAATGCATAAAAACAGTTGTGTTGTGATTATTTAATTTTTATTTAATTTTTTATCCAGTTGCTGAATTGTTATCTTAGGTAGGAATGCCTCTAAATGTGGCTGTGTGTACACTTGCAGCCTTTGTATGAGACATATTATACAGATTTTCTAAAATTGCACCAAACCATCATCAAATGTACTGTGGTAATGTGTAATCATGTTACAGTGAAAATAATAAATTACTTAAACTATATTGATCAGTTAGTCATGTCAGAGACTGATATGTCAAGAAGCTGTGTGAATTTAAAAAGCTCTGTATACAGAGCTTTTTAAATTTTATCTTCAGATAAGTGTTCTGTATTTTTATGGTTGATAGTATTGACCAAAACTAAATAAACATGTGTCTACAAACAAAATTCGTTTGGTACATTGATCACTATGTTCAGTATTAGCCAACTGTATGTGAACACTACTGGAAGTTTTCTACCAATTCTGAACATTCCCTTTAGCCATTAAAAAGTAGTTGAGTCTCTCAAACAGGCTTAAATGCCCTCCAATTTATTCACATATTTGATTAATACACTTCTGTAGTGTATTGTGTAAGTCTTGTGTGGATATGGCATAAACATTTTTAATATCCACCGAGCTTAGATATCCAAAACCTGAAGATAAGGTGAACAGGAAGATGATGTTTTTGATGTCCCTACCAACTCATCACTGATTAAATGCTTGGATTGGGTGATGTAATAGAAGGTGTATAAAATGTGACAGAGGCTCATTGAGCAAAAGTTACTTCCATTGTCTTTCAACACTCCTTTGTCTGCAGCGATAATTTCTCATGTTAATTTTTTGATTAATAAGTGCTATTAATGTGTCCAGTATAAAGAGCTCAGCCCCCCAAGTCTACATGTCATAGTTGCTGTGTGCCCCTTTTTTAGCAGCGGTACTTGAGTGCTTTACACCTGTTGGCATGTTGTAGCAATTTATTATTCCAATCTGAGTCAGTTCCACACCATCAGCGAGCAATTGGACTGGACAGGACTGTAAACTGGTGTATTGTTTCCTGATAGCTTGCACACGCTGCAAGTGATACAGATAAAATGTTGCAACTGCTCATGCAGAGTTGACCACTCATATGGTTATGTCTGGAGCACATGCTGGCCTTTGTACACTTTTGTTTGTTGCGGTGTTCCATCTTCCACAGCCCCTGTGCAAAGTAGTAGGGCTTAATTTTGAGGTGATGTTTCTGTATGAAAGCTCTCTATTTCCATCTATGTTTGATTTAACAATGAATATGTTTTTGAATTATTGCCTTGAATAAAACACAGTTTGCTGTTTTCTTCCTTACCCATGCATACTTCATTTATATTTCAAACAATAAGTGAATATTAAATAAGGATACATTAAATTTGGATTTTGTTCATCATATTTGAAAGGCTTCAACAAACTATGTTCCTTAATACCACATGATGTTCATTTTGTTGCTGTCTGTTCTCCAGTACAGTCGATAATCAACACAACTTGGCATCAACAACTAATAAGGATTCCCCCAAATTACTATACCAGAAAGAAAATTATGTGTGGATTATTTTGCATGATGTTATGTTATTTATCTTATTACTATTATTTATTTGTAAGTTGTGCTGTCAACACTGCTATGCCTATTATGTTTATGATATGTTTTCTAGGTTATTGAAACTATTCATGAAAAAAGACTGCTCTTTAGTTGAGAAACCATTTTACTCATGATTGACTTTCTTGAACAGTGTTTCTAGTGCATTTTAATTTAATTGGATTGGTGGCAACAGTTTACACATTGTCAAAAATCTATTAACTGTATTCACAGCAGGCACTGTCTCACTATTTATGATCTTTAAGAGAGTTCTGGACAAGTAATACCCACTTTCTCTTTCCTTTGACAGCAAGTTTTGGTGGGAAGGAAGGAATGTGGGGATTGGGGGGGGGGGGGGGAAGAGAGAGAGAGAGAGAGAGAGAGAGAGAGAGAGAGGGGGGGGGGGGGGACACGACGGACGACATGGGTGTCCATATCCATGGGATGTTCTGTGAATGTGGACTGACAGCTGTCACTCATTCGAGAACTTATATGCTCTGGGTATCTACTGTTGGAATTTCTTCTTGTCTGCTCAGTATAAATTGGCTTGCTGTTTCGATGAGTGAGCTGATGAATAACAGGTGTTTTGTTTTCATCTACGTTCATGTTAGTAGTTCTCAATTTTGTTTGTACTGAGTTCTCTGTTCTGTAAGCTATTTTCAGATGTTGTCTTCTGAGTGTTTTCTAACCCTGCAAACTTCTTTATTGTTGTAGATGAGTATGAATTATTTACTTGTTTGTTGTGGAAACTTATTGTTCTGGTGTGTTCTGTGTGAGAAGTATCTGACCCAATAAAGAAAAATTGTTTCCCTACATTGTCTCCTTTCAGCTTGATACACTTTTACAGCGATGTTCAGTAGCTTTGATATGCTGTTTATAGTGATAATTCTTGAACTCCACAGAATAAGCATCAGTTTCAGATTCCACCTGTTCATTTTTGACAAGTTTTTTGCCCTGAAGCCATTTCTTCCAGTTTTTAAACAGAAAATAACCAGAGGAGGCTAAATCTGTGTAATAGGGTGCATGAGGCAGCAATTTGAACTTTAACACATGGATTTGTACCCATGGCAATAATGGGTGGGTGAATCAATGCATTGTTGTGATGAAACAAAACTTCCTTTATCACTAACTGCAGCCGTTTTTGCTTGATTTCATCACTCACACAGCAATAAGTACACAAACACTGGCCATTGCTGGACTTTATTTTTTGAAGATAATCAATGGAAAATTATCCCACACTCATCCGGAAAAAAATTCACGCTATGACCTTACCTGCAGTTGGAACTGTCTTTTCCGCCTTTGGAGTCAATTCCCACTACATAATCCACTGTACTGACTGTTTCTTCATCTTGGGTGTTCATCCAAGGTTATGATTCAATGCAAAAACTGGGCTTGATTGTAGCAAAACATTGCTAAACACTAGACTCGAACATCCTCACAATGCTGTTTTTGTTCCACTGTGAGTAAACACTACACCAATCTTGTGCACAGCTTTCTTGTGTCCAAATTAGGCACTATGTGATGTACAGCACTTTTTGAAATGCCTACAATGTCTGCTACCTCGCACATGATCAGTCGGCACTCATCCAATACCATTTTGTGGATTTTCTTCACAATGTAAGTTGTGGTCAACTCATTTGGTCGACCATTGTGATGTTCATCTTGGCAGCATGTACACCCTCACACAAACTCTGTCACCCAATTTTTTACCATTTTAAATAAACGAGCAGACTCCTCCAGTGTAGAATATAGCCCAGCTTTAATATTAGTTCAACTAACACTTTTCAAATGAAAGTGTTGTATCACATGATAATCACCAGCTTTATCCATGTTTACAAATTCACCAAGAGTGTTCAGTATTGATGGCTGCCAAAGAAATGCTAAACTACATAGCATCATCAAACTTCAAACTTGAACTTCATAATGTTGTTACTTTCTACCACTGTCACTTGGTTGAAACGACTGCTATGTATTTGTGTCAAATGGGGATTGTGATGTATATATAAAATTTAACTTTGTCTTCTCTGTTGCTAGGGAGTATTTTCCCTTTGGGTGGGCTGTTGTGTCATTGTGAAGTAGTTGTATGTGACTGTATGTTTCATCTAGAAGACGTGATGTCGTGTACATATCAATGCCAATATATTATTCTGTGTTGTTTGGTTTGACATTGATTTGAAAAATTTTGTTCTTCATGTGATTTAAGATGATGATAACTATGAATCTTACTGATTGATGATCCTGTGTGTGTGTGTGGGGGGGGGGGGGGGAGGGGGAGGGGGGAGGGGGGAGGGGGGGTGGCCTTGCACCCCTTTTGTGATTAGTTTCAGAATATCTGTCATTTTTTCTACGTGTGGTTCAGGAATGTCGATCTGTTCCCTTATGTGCTGTTTGTTGATGTTGACAGTTTGTGTTGTGGGGATATTGGTATCCATGTATGTTACATTTTCGATGCCATAGTGGCATTTGCGATATTTTAATGTGTGTAACCTTTTGTATCAGCTGTTCAGTATTCTCTAAACTTATGTTGCCTTTGAATATGTAAGGTTTGTCTAATTATGTGTTTGTGTCTAGTTAGGTGTTGTGTATGTGCACTTTTAAAATTTGTCACTGACTTGATGTTTATGTCGTGCTTATGCGCAGAGAACTAAAGACAAAGAAAAGGAGGGAGGCAGCTAATGGTAACAAAGACAAGTATGCCTATTTATGTTGTCCAGAAATGAAGAAATTTTGCTGTTAGGTACACCGAGCACATAAGGCCACTAAAAATTGCAGTTGACACTCCACTTTCGCCAAATGTTCTACTGTTCTGGATCACAGATCAAGAGATATCAACACCGACTTAAAAATTCTCACTGCATTTACATCCCTCCACAGAAACTGGTAACTGTAGAAAGTTGTCATATATCTAAAAAGTTGTATATCTAAAAAGTTGTATATCTAAAAAGAAATCTCTCTCTCTCTCTCTCTCTCTCTCTCTCTCTCTCTCTCGCTCTCTCGGACATGCACATGCAGCCCCAGGGGGCTAGCTGCAATTTGGTGGGTTCGTGCTTGGCTGCCATAGAGCCCTAGCCTTTGCAGCATCTTTTACCTTCATGTTGCATGTCTATCCTCTTGCTGTTCTTTTTCCCTTCCCTTGGGAAACATGTCTGGGCTGTTTTTGGGAATGTGTTCTGCATTTTCGATAACCACTACCAAAAGTACTCTCCACTATTTTTCGTTCCTTTTTTCTTTCTTCATTCACCGTCTCCTATCCTTCCACCACTTTGGCATTTGAGGTTCCTCTTTTTCTTCTTCCTCTCTGTGTACTCCTGAAGGCTGGCCCATACGTCTGACATGTAACAGGTGACTGGGTAACGTGTAATTGCCAGCTCCGGGTCGACAGGTAGGGTTTGCAAGTACCCCTGGTACAGCCCAGGTGCAGGGAGGGGTGATGGCCTGAGCTGCTACCTTCACAAATTTCCAGTTGGTCCCTCTGTCAGGTGTTCAGGAGGTGTGGCCTGAGGTGTGAACAATCACCTAAGGTGGGTGTGCCCCCTTCTGAAAAGGACCACAGTCGGAAGGAGCACACAGTCGGAGACACTGGCAATTGAGGGGGATTTTCTCCCAATGAGACAATCATCTTCACAGTCAGCAGCTATGAAACATAAACGGAATGAGGCTAACGATTCAATGACCCTACCAGCTGCACCACGGTTCCTTGTGGTTTCACATACTGAAGATGGTCAGTCCTTTGCTATGGTAAATCTATTTATTATTCAGAATAGTGTTGATGCAGTGGCTGTCCCTGTGAAATTCTGCTCTCATTTACACAATGGCACATGGCTTTTGGAGACTACTTCCAATTCTCAAGCACAACTACTGCTTGCAGCTTTGCTCCTCCATTGCTATCCTGATCGTGTCGAGGCTCGTTGAACACTGAATTCTTCCTGTGGTGTTATTTACACTAGGCTGCTCAGTGGTCTGACCGAGGCAGAAATCCAAATGTATGTCTCTGATCAGGGTGTCATTAGAGTCCATCGGGTGCTGAAAAAAGTAGATACCTCCTTACTGCCCACACGCACACTCTTGCTCACTTTTGATAGAATGGTTCTTCCGTCAAAGATCAAAGCAGGTGTGAAGTTCTCACAGTCAGACCATATATATTCTGAATCCAATACACTACTACCAGTGTCATTGTTACAAGCATACTCGAGTCCTGTTGACACCCAGCCAAATGTGTAACCTGTGTTAGGGATGTTCACAAGGGCAATTGTTCACCACCTTCTCCCCACTGCATCAACTGCAATGGTGACCATGCTGCCTCCTCCCATGATTTTCACACGTATCTTGATGAGCGAGCTGTCTAAGAGATCTGGGTGAAGAAGAAAGTGTCTTACCCGGTCACTCGCAACTTGTTGGCTACTCAGCAACCCTGTGTTCTACCACCTACAGTACTGTTATTGCTACATCTTGCCCCACGAAGGACATAGCCATGCAGACATGTGACCTGAAATTTAGCACCACAGTTGTGAAGTCTCACAGCGTCATGGTAGCGTCTCCATTTCCCCCTCCAGCTGTGCATCACACCACCAAACTTTTGCCTCATGGGACGAAGTCACCAGCTACACGAACGGCAGGCCAAAAGGGCAGGAGGAATACTCCCATGAAGACTTCCTATGTCCTTCCAGTCAGCCAACATCTGAGCCTTCCTCTGCAACACGGAAAGGCTCCAAAAAGGCAAATGGTCTTCTCCTTTGCCAACTCAAAGATCCTCTTCGATGGTGTTGCAACGTGACACCCTCACCTGGCTGATCTCCATGTCGCCAGTGTGGTGCACACCATCAACCATTTTTCCACCCTGGACTTCACAGGCTGAGAGGAGAATACCTACTATTCTGTATACCTCATGGAGCAGGATCCTACTGCCTCTGTGCCCCGTAGCAGCAAGTCTTTGAAGGCTGGCACTCGGCAGCCGCCGAGGTGTCACCCTTCATTTTTTCCTCGTCATGACTCTCCTCCAATGGAACATTCATGGCTTCGATCCAACAAAGATGATTTACAGATGCTCTTAGAATCTCAGCGTCCACTTGTTATCTCCTTCAGGAAACTAAATTACATCATCATGGCTGCTTTGAGTTCTCTCATTTCTTCCCAGTTCATTTTGACCTTCTCCCTGAGGACAGCATTCCATCTCATGGGGGGAGTCGTCCTGCTCTTTCAAACTGTTGCAGTTCACTTTTCCCTTTGTACTGTGTACATCCCTCCGTCATTTGATGTCACCAGGTAAGAATTCATCCAGCTTATTTGGCAGCTAACTCACCCCTTTCTGCTGCTTGATGATTTAATGTGCATCATCCCCTTTGAGGTTCTCCCAGAACGTGTCTGAGAGGTACCCTCTTGGCTGACTTCCTCAGTCAACTTAACCTCTTCTGCCTTAACAGAGTAGCAACCACATTTCCTTTCAGACTCTATGCACACCTATTACCATTTGGACCTATCCTTCTGCATTGCCCAGCTTGCCCATCATCTCAAGTGGTCATTCTCTCTGACACGTACTTGAGTGACCATTTCCCATGTGCTATCTGTTTGCTGGCTCCCACCCCCCATACATGCACACCCAAATGGCAGCTTACTAAGGCCGACTGTAGGCTTTACTCCTCCCTGGCTACCTTCGACGAACATTTCCCCAGATATGATGATTAGTTAGAATATCTTACAAACGGTATCCTTACCGTCGCAGAATGTTCCATTCTTCACATTTCCTCTTACTACACCGTGTCCCGGTCCCTTGGTGTACTGAGGCGTGCCCTGACACAATTCGCGCATGGAGACATGCTCTCCGCATTATTAACCATCACCCTACGGAGGCCAGCTGCATTTGTTACAGACAGTTGCACGCACAGTGTTGTTATGCTCTTCAGGATAGCAGCAAAGCTAGCTGAATTTCCTATACTAGTTCCATTAACAGTTCCGCACAGGCTTCCTTCGTGTGGGCAATCCTCAGACATATGCCTGGGAACAAGGTCCATTCCCCAATTTCTGGCCTGACAGTAGCAGATGATGTCATAATGGACCCAGTTGCTATCCCCAACACCTTGGACCATTATTTTGTGGAGATTTTGATCTCCACTTCCTATCACCCTGCCTTCCTCCATTGTAAACAAGTGGAGGCGGCTCGGGTGATACTCTTCTCTTCTCAGAATCATGAGTGCTACAGTGCCACCTTTAGTATAAGGGAGCTGGATCATGCTCTCTGTCAGACACCTTTATCCAGGAAAACGGTGTGCCTCAGGGTTCCGTACTGAGCATCGTCCTCTTTGCTATTGCCATTAACCCTGTTACGGCCTGTTTCCCACCAGGTTTCTCCGGCTCCCTTTTCGTTGACGATTTTGCTATCTATTGCAGTTCTCCATGGACCAGTGCCACTGAGCGGCGTCTTCAGTGATGTCTTGATCATCTTTACTCATGGAGCATCAACAATGGCTTTCATTTTTCCACTGTCAAAATCGTTTGTATGAATTTCTGGCAGCACAATTGGTTTCTTCCACCATCTTTACATCTCAGGCATGTTGCTGTTCTGTTCATTGAAACTACAAAATTCCTGGGGCTCATGCTCGATAGGAAAATTTCTTGATCCTCCCACGTGTCATATCTGGGAGCCTGCTGTACATGGTCCCTCAATGTCCTGTGTGTCCTCAGTGGTACTTCCATTTGTACCAGTCCCTTGTCTGTTCGACACTAGCGTATAAGTATTTCGTTTATGCATCTTACGCCATCTCAATACCATCCATTTGGCCACTGGCACCTTTTACAGTATCCTTGCTCAGAGTCTGTATGCAGAAGCTGCCGAACTACCACTGTCCTACCACCATGACTTTCTCCTCAGCAGATATGCATGCCATTTGTGTGCCACATGTGGCCACCCATCCTATGTCGCCACCTTCGATGATTCCTTTGATCGCCAGTATGTGGAGCGTCCCTCTTCTCTGTTACCTCTTGGAGTTCGTTTTCGACTCTTGCTTTGGCAGCTTAACTACATGCTACCCCACAACTTTTCCGGGGAGTGTGAACCCTTCACCACCTTGGCTTTTGCAGTGGTGCATGTTCACCTTGGCCTTCACTCGCTTCCTAAGGACACTACTCCAGCTTCGCTCTATCGCCTTCAATTTCAAGACCGTCACATGGAACTTCGTGATAATACCTTTTTTGTACACTGATGGCTCTTGGACTGACTGTGGTGTCAGGTGTGCCTTCGTCATTGGCACCGACATTTTCCAGTATCGGCTTCCAGAAAACTGCTCAGTATTTACAGCAGAGATCTTCGCCCTGTATCAGGCCACACAGTGCATCCAATGACTCAGGCTTTTCAATTGTGTCATCTGCTCCCACTCTTTCAGTGCCCTTCAAATCCTCTTTGTGCTGTACACCATCCATTCCATAGTGCAATGGCGCAAAGAAAGGTGTCACTTGCTCACTCCTGCCATCCTTGTACCTCAGCCCTCTAATTCTTACATTCCCTCCAATGATCTCTGTGTTACTGTCTGTCAGCAGGTGGTGTCACTTTGACGTCACCACTGGCCCTCCCTTCATGGGAAAAAGGTCCAAGTTATTAAGCCTCTGCCAGTGGCTTGGATGACCACCACGCTGCCCTCTCACTGCGAGGAAATCATTTTAGCTATGTTGCATATTGGCTACTGTCTTTTTAGCCATCACCATTTGTTAAGTGGTGCTGCCCCACCACATTCTACTCATTGCGCTCAACCTTTGATGGTCTGTCATTTCCTGACAGAAAGCTCTTTTTTTAACCACTTACATTCTCGTTTTTGTTTGCCGTGTGTGTTATCAGCCGTTTTGGCGAACAACACGTGGGCTGTCAACCACGTTGTACATTGTATCTGTCGTAGCAATATGGTGAAGGCCATTTAATTTTTAGTTTGAGACCTCCATTTGTCTGTGGCATATTATATAGGCCTTTCTTTATGTCCCTGTTTTTAGCTGTCTTCACTTCCGTCATTTGGGATTAACATGTAGTCGTTTTTAACTCCCCTCATTGTCTTTGTGTTCTACAGTTCTAACATAGATGCGTATGAGCTTAGTTGTTTTTGCATTGTAAAGCAAATCAGAAAGAGAGAGAGAGAGAGAGAGAGAGAGAGAGAGAGAGAGAGAGAGAGAGAGAGAGAGAGAGACTGCTGTCGAAATAAAGTTGAGAATACCTGTCCGGAACACAAAAATCAGGATCTCAGATGACTTGTAGAGGGCGTGCTGAAAAATCTACATCTACATGGTTACTCTGCAGTTCACACTTAAGTGCCTGGCAGAGGATTCATCAAACCATTTTCGTACTACTTCTCTACCATTCTACTCTCGAATGGTGCGTGGGAAAAAGGATCACCTAAATCTTTCCATTCAAGCTCTGATTTCTCTTATTTTATTATGATGATCATTTCTCCCTATGTAGGTGTGTGTCAATAAAATATTTTCGCATTCGGAACAGAAAGTTGGTGATTGAAATTTCGTAAATAGATCTCACCACAAAGAAAAGTGCCTTTGTTTCAGTGACTGTCACCCCCAACTCGCATATCATATCAGTGACACTCTCACTCCTATTGCACGATAACACGAAACAGGCTGCCCTTCTTTGCAGTTTTTCGATGTCCTCCGTCAATCCTACCTTGTAAGGATCCCACACCGCGCAGCAGTATTCCAGCAGAGGACAGACAAGTGTAATTTAGGCTGTCTCTGTAGTGGGTTTGTCACATCTTGTAAGTGTTCTGCCAACAAAGCACAGTCTTTGTTTCGCCTTCCCCACAATATTATCTATGTGGTCTTTCAATTTAAGTTGCTCGTAATTGTAATTCCTAGATATTTAGTCAAATTGACGGTCCTTAGATTTGTGCGATTTATCGTATACCCAAAATTTATCGGATTTCTTTTAGTACCTATGTGGATGACCTCACACTTTTCTTTGTTTAGTGCCAACTGCCACTTTTCGCACCATACGGAAATTCTCTTTAGATCATTTTGTAATTGGAATTGATTGTCTGATGATTTTCCTAGACAGTAAATTACAGCGTCATCTGCAAACAATCTAAGGAGGCTTATCACCTAGATCATTTATGTAAATCAGGAACAGCAGAGGGCCTACGACACTACCTTGCGGAATGCCAGATATCACTTCTGTTCTACTCAATGATTCACCGTATTATCACTATGAACTGTGACCTCTCTGAGAGGAAATCACGAATCCAGTCACACAACTGAGATGATACTCCATATGCACGCAATTTGATTAATAGTCACTTGTGAGGAAAGGTATCAAAAGCCTTCTGGAAATTTAGGAATATGGAATCTATCCGAGATCCCTTGTCAACAGCACTTCTTACTTCACAGGAATAAAGAGCTAGTTGTGTTGCAGAAGAATGATATTTTCTGAATCCGTGTTGATTATGTATCAATAAGTCATTTTCTTCAAGGTGATTAATAACTTTGGAGTACAGTATATGCTCCAAAATCCAACTGCAAATTGAGGTCAGTGATATGGGTCTGTAATTCAGTGGGTTACTCCTATTTCCTTTCTTGAATATTGATGTGACCGGTGCTACTTTCCAGTCTTTAGGAGCAGACCTTTTGTCAAGTGAGCAGCTGTATATGATTGCTAAGAAAGGCGCTATTGTGTCTGCATACTTTAAAAGGAACCTGATTGGTATACCTTTCTTAAGTGATTTGAGTTGTTTCGCAACACGTAAGATATCTACTTTTATGTCACTCATGCTAACAGCTGTTCTGGTTTCGATTTCTGAAATATTTACTTCGTCTTCTTTCATGAAGGAAGCACAGAAAACTGTATTTAGTAACTCCGCATTAGTGGCACCATCATCGGTAACATTTCCATCGCTATTGCTCAGTGATGGTATTGACTGTTTTTTTGCCACTGGTGTACTTTATATATGACCAGACACTCTTTGGGTTTTCTACCATATTTTGAGACAATGTTTCATTGTGGAAACTATTAAAAGCATCTCACATTGACATCCGCACCAAATTTTGAACTTCCATGAAACATAGCCAGTCTTGGGGATTATGCGTTTTTCTGAATTTGGCATGCTTGTTTCATTGCTTCTGCAACAGTGTTCTGACGTGTTTTGTGTACCATGGTGGATCAGTCCCGTCTCTTATTAACTTATGCGGTATGAATCTATCTATTGCTGTCGATACTGTATCTTTGAATTTGAGCCATATCTGGTCTACAGTTACATAATTAGCTGGGAAGGAATGGAGACTCTCTCTCTTAGGAAGGCATCAAGCAAATTTTTATCTGCTGTTTTAAATAGATATATTTTGCGTTTATTTTTAGTGGTTTTGGTTGATATGGTTTTGAGCCTCACTACAATAACCTTGTGTTTACTAATCCCTGTATCCGTTATGACACTCTCTATTAGATCAGGATTATTTGTGGCTAAGAGGTCAAGTGTGTTTTCGCAACTATTTACAATTCGTGTAGGCTCATGAACTAATTGTTCAAAATAATTCTCAGAGAAAGCATTTAGTACAATTTCAGATGATGTTTTCTGTCTACTACCGGCTTTGAACATGTATTTTTGGCAGCAAATCGAGGGTAGATTGAAGTCTCCACCAATTATAGCTGTATGCATTGGAATTTTTTTGTGTGAAAACACTTAAAGCTTTTTAGATAAAACAAATGTTGTTAAGATTTTACATCTGTATTCTTCATGTCTATGTGTTTGCAGCCCTCTGTCACTATACCCCTGTATTACATGGCATTTCACAATGTTACTGTGTTGGTGCGTAGGAAACAGCGTGCTGTAATAGAGCTTCGAATTTGAAGAGTTTGTCCACATATAGAGCACTTTCTCCTTCAATATGACAATGCCAGACCACACACAGGTGCTGTGACGTGCCACCATCTAAAGCCTTGGGGGTCACTGTTATCAATCATCCTCCATACAGTCCTGACTTGGCCCCATCTTATTTTCATCTGTTTCCAAATCTTAAAGATCACTGAGTACTTCACTGTGATTCAGATGAAGTAGTGCAAGCAGAGGTGAGTTTGTGGCTGTCTCAACGAAGTCAAACATTCTACAATAACCATATTGACAAGTTAGTCTCTCGTAGAAGTTTGTCCATCACCAGGGTGATGCTGTTGAGAAATAAATGTGTAGACCTGAAGATTAAAGATGCTGAATGTTAATGTTTATTTTATTTAAAAGCTGTAGGAGTTTTCACATAAAAAAATGCAGGCATTACTTTTCAGCATGCCCTCAGATGCATCACAGACAGAAAAATGTTGCATGTTATGAATAAAATTCATGAAATTTTGAAATACGGAAACTACAACCACACCAAAATTAAGCTAAAACAAATTACAAACACCTCTCATTCTCACAAACATTACCAACTCCTATGCAAGTAAAATGTTTTCTCAACTAACTAACTAACTAACTAACTAACTAGCAAAGATTTTTTTGTTCCCTGTGAACAGTTCCAGTAGCCTAGAAAACAAATTGTAAACATAATTAGCACAGCAGTGTTTGACAGTAGCTGTAACAAACAAATAGTAGCAATAACATATGCAATAATACCAAAGTGCAGAATAGCCCTAACACCAGTAGTTTCATTTTAGGATATTTTTAAATTTTATTCCAAACACTTTGTCAGAAAAATCCCTAGGAGTTCTTCTGACACAGCAATATGAAGAACAACATGCACCATTAATATACATATTTTTCCAGAATCAGATTTTCACTCTGCAGCGGAGTGTGCGCTGTTACATATTTTTTGTTGAAAAATTCTGAATATGATGACTGCAATTTTGAATTAAATTTATTCCCATCTAACATTTACTTATTGTTTGACAGTAATAGAAAGGAAAACTCTCAGACGATAGTGAAACACATGTTGCAAAATTTATATAGTTGAGAAAAAGAGAGAATCTGTTTCATTGAAGTTGGGTTCTTCAAAACGTGTATTGTGTTAAGACTACTGGAATCCCATGTCAGTGGTGCAAAGTGTCTAAGTGTTTCTTAAGTAACATAGATTTTTTATTTATTTTTATCTTCGTATGTTGTGAGGCTTGCAGGTGTTGTTCAGTATACATGGCAAGGGCTTGTCGATTAATATCATTGACTGAGCCATAGCAGAATATGAGGCCTGCCATTTCCCATGTGGAGTAATAGAACTCCATTTCCATATTTATGTCAGTCACATGGTACGGAATCTCTAATCTTATTTTGAAACCACCACAATCTCAATACGTAAATAAGGAATGTCTAATGCAGGAGACAGTTGTAACTTCTATGAGCCACATCAGCACGACAGTCAATAGAATAAATACAGAGACAAACACAACCAATAATAACTGAGCAACAAACTTTAACAGGATGATGGGCTACACTGTTGAATACTGAACATTTATAGCACATGTGAAAAGTATTCTGTGTCTACAGTGGCATATGTTTCTGCACATATTTTGATAGGAACTTTTTTTCTAATTTTGACCAATACAATCTTGGAAAAGAATATGTATTTTTTTTAAACTGCCTGAATGCACTATATCTAAAATAACAGGGAAACATGGAATACTATCATTTGCTAGTTCATAGATTAGTGTGTCCCAGTTTAATTGCTCCTCCTGATGGGGAGGGGGAGTGAGTGAATCTATATTGAAAATGTAAAGCATTTTTGACCAGTGACATGCAGTCTTAAGTTGAAGTTCCTTCCACAGTTTTGACTACTATTTGTCCAAAAAATCTTATACTTTTCTTCTCAACATTTATTCGACATAATCTGTTTTAATTTTGTTATGTAATCTACTTTAGTAACAACAATAGGTAGCAGGCTGTTCTTAGACTTGTAGTGAAGTACTTGAATTTATTTATTTTTTCTGTAGTTCAGTTCACTTTGTTAGTAGTTTCATTTTTACGTTATACATTTGGAGTAATCTTTCTGAATTCTGAATTCATTATTTTAGTTCATTCCTGTATCTTTCTTGTTGGCTACTGTTGTTCTTGATATTATTTTTTAATTTATATTTTTCTCTTTCTATCTCACCTAATTCTCTTTTATGGCTGAGGATATTTATTTCGCTTGCAGGAACTCTTTAAACATGCTTTAGGAAAAAGAAAAACTGAAAAGTGATTGCTACAAAAGTGACATTTCATCAGTTAACCAAAAGTAATAGAGGATGATGCTGTAGTGAAAGTTAGAATTTCACAGGACATGAAAATTAATAAATGTACAGATATATATAAAATTTTGACATTAATATTTTATTTTGTAAAAAGCTATTTTAAGTGAGGGCTTTATTCAAGAGGGGCAAAATTATATGACATTTCCACCCCAGATTGATTTTTTAAAAATTGTAATAGTTTGTCTTCAAATATTGTGTAAATTTAGTGATGATTAGTGTTTGATGAAACTTCATCAAATCTGTTTTCATATTTGGCACAGAGCATTTTCTCAAACTGTTGATGTGTATACATTTAATTTGGTACACACATTGTGAGAAATTGTAAATGATACATATAGATTACAATGAATAAAGAATGAAAAAACTGAATAAAGACATTTTTATTAAAGTATTGAATATGTAAAAGCCCGAACTCTGCTAAACAATTTATAAGTTTTATTGTTTTCAGTCATTTTAATGAAAGACAGACATGGTGATTCTCCACATATTTTTTTTCTTTTAATATTTTGAGACTTTTATGACTGCTTACATAATTTCAAATCTCTTTGTGTTGATGGAACTGCAGTATGTCAGTTCAGTTATAATGTTGTACACCTTGCTACACATGAAATGTTTTAGTGCTTTGACATGTGTAGTCACAGTCCATGTACATCTCTGCAGTTCGGTGTGTGATTGACATGAGCAGCATGGTTTGATCACTTTTGTTTCTAAGTAACAGGAAATAAAGATTTGATGATGTTACCATATTGGTTGTCAATGTTACAGGTATAGAAACTTATGCATGGAGGAGGAGATTAATTCTTGTAGTGTTGATCGTCTTAAGATTCATATGAGCAATCAGCAACTTCTGTCAGGTGTAGGAAATAAAGATGGAATACCTAACAGTAGAACGCATGATCAAAACACAGCTAACATTTTTGGGAAACACTGGTGTGTTTGTATAATGTTTCAGTTTTACGTTTCCTTTTGATTTTGTACATTGTCATGCCTACTGAGTAAGCATTATGAACTATATAAGTAGCTATCTGTTTTGTTTTGTATATCCTGATACAGTACTAATTTAAAGAAGTGAATAATGTTTAAAGTGTGTCAGAGATTTTCCCCTTTCGCTAGTGGTTTCAATGCCACTGAGGAAGTGCACTACTCTTTTAACAGTATAAATGAGTTAATATCTGCTAGTATGCTACTGATTTTAATATGTTAATAATATGATGCTAGAAAGGCAAACCACAGCAAACTTCACCTGTAAATGTAGCATTC
Source organism: Schistocerca americana (assembly GCF_021461395.2). Taxonomy (NCBI): domain Eukaryota; kingdom Metazoa; phylum Arthropoda; class Insecta; order Orthoptera; family Acrididae; genus Schistocerca; species Schistocerca americana. Next base: position 479,737,698 of record NC_060130.1, read on the forward strand.
TCACAGAAGGCAGGGAAAGACAGACAAAAAATTGTATTATGCTGTGGCCATTGACATCTGCCTGAGGGAACTGGCAAGTCCCTCAAGTAACATCACCATACCCCACACATTTTCCCTCCACAGCAAACTCATCACCGCCAAGGAACAAGAGAACAAAAGAAAGAGGAAAAATGCACTGATAAGATTGCTGCTGTACTTAAATGGAAGTTCAGTGGGTTCAGGGCATGTGGAGGAAATAAGGCTTCTAGGTCAGGGAAGACAGGTGTGTATAATTTTGCTGGTGTCAGTTTGAACTCTCTGATGCCCTCACACTACATACATAGCTAAAGCCTCTGCAAAAACAATGAGCATAGTGGGGAGATAGCTAAAGGAAGAGTCTTTTCACACCACTTAGTGTTTTCCCCATCACCACCAGCCTAGAAGCAGTCACTGTATCCGTGCATGTGCATCCGAGGTTTACAGTATGTTCCCTCTACTGGCCGCCACTTAAGACTTACAAGGGAACCTCCCCATCGCTCCCCCCTTAGATTTAGTTATAAGTTAGCACAGTGGATAGGCCTTGAAAAACTGAACACAGATCAATCGAGAAAACAGGAAGAAGTTGTGTGGAACTATGAAAAAAAAAAGCAAAATATACAAACTGAGTAGTCCATGCGCACGATAGGCAACATCGAGGATAATGTGAGCTCAGGAGTGCCGTGGTCCTGTGGTTAGCGTGAGCACCTGCGGAACTAGAGGTCCTTGGTTCAAGTCTACCCTCGAGTGAAAAGTTTAATTTTTTGTATTCAGACAATTATCAAAGTTCAGGCACTCACACATAATCAACTTCACACTCCAAAATTCCAGGACATGTTCAGATTTGCTTGGACATATGCAGGATTTGATGGTCTAAACACGGAAAAATTTTAAAACGTTAAAAACATATGTTTTGACAGAGCACAGGGAAAATTGTGCGACTGTGAAACTGTTACATTCATGTGTTGCAGTTTATGTGACAAACTCGTATGTTTTCATCACTTTTTTGGGAGTGATTATCTCATCCACAAGAAAACCTAAATCGGGCAAGGTAGAAGAATCTTTTTACCCAATCGCCAAGTGTACAAGTTAGGTGGGTCGACAACATATTCTTGTCATGTGGAACACCAGTGTCGTATAGAATACATCAGACGTGTTTTCCTGTGGAGGAATCGGTTGACCTATGACCTTGCGATCAAATGTTTTCGGTTCCCATTGGAGAGGCACGTCTTTTCGTCTACTAATCGCACGGTTTTGCGGTGCGGTTGCAAAACACAGACACTAAACTTATTACAGTGAACAGAGACGTAAATGAATGAACGGACAGGTCATAACCTTGCGGAAATAAAGAAATTAAAATTTTCACTTGAGGGAAGATTTGAACCTAGGACTTCTTGTTCCACAGGTGTTCACCCTAACCACAGGACCACGGCACTCCTGAGCTGAATGTTTCCTTGATGTTGCCTATCCTACGCATGGAATACTCAGTTTGTATATTTTGCTTTTCTTTTTTTTTTTTTCATAATTCCACACAACTTCTTCCTGTTTTCTCGATTCATCTGTGTTCAGTTTTTCAAGGCCTATCCACTGTGCCAACTTATAACTAAATCTCGGGGGTGCGATGGGGAGGTTCCCTTGTTAGATGAATGAGCTATCATCAGATCATCAAGCAGATTGCCTTGTACACACACACACACACACACACACACACACACACACACACACTCTACTACTACTACTACTACTACTACTACTACTACTCGATGGGAAGTGGTTGTTGACTTTTACTCCAGTAACTGTGTCCATATCTTGATTCACCAGCCAGAAAACAGTGTCTGAAAGAAAGCCACAATAGTTGGTGTTCAGTAAGCCCAACTGGATGCTGTGCAGCCAATTCTAAGAGGCTTCTGTAATGTGAATCACTCTCCAGACCAATGTCCAAGGCATAGCCTAGACAATGGCAGAACATTACACTAGTATTACCAGTAGTATCAGTCTGGGTCCATCTAATTATCTTTTCCATGCCACAGAATGTCCACTGCGAGAGGCAACTGGGACTTCATTTCCACCAATTGAGAAGAATATGGCTGTCCCTTCTTCATATGAAAACTGGATTCTCTATTGTCTACAACTTGTGATTCATCTCTTGCTCATGATTTTTTTTCTTCAACTTGCAACAAAAACAACATTTCAGTTACAGCTGAAAGATAGCTTGAGGAATGAGCGAAAAAAGTTCTAATTTTTCATTTGAAAGGTTTGTGTGTGTCCTCTTTAACCATTCATGTTCTGTTTATTTCTTTGGTGAACTGAAGATGAGGGACCTATTGATATTTTTAAGGAATGAGTGAGGTTTCTGGTTCTCACCTTTGATTTTAAGCTTACCTGGTTTCCATACATTGTGGGCCTGAAAACACTGTTTGTGAAAGCTCTAAATATTTTCGAATGCATTGATAACAGCTCATGGGGAACAAACCAAATCTGTTTACTCCAGGTTTATGAAGTCGCCGTACTGTCATGTCTCAGTTTTGTGTACACAGTGTATGAGTCTGCAAGAGCCTCTAATTTAAAAATGTTCGAAGTGTTGCATAATGAGAGAATTCCCTTGTCTATAATGAGCCTTGAGGACCAGTCTTATTTGTAGCCTTCATGCTGAGACTGGTTAGTAAATGCTTAGCTTGGCATTGCAACCTTATGAAATAATATCCACGCTACAGGCACCTGAATATCCCATTGCTGCTTGACCACCAATGAAAAGACTTTTCAGTTATTAACTTCAAGCAACAATGACAATTGGGATCTGCACAAAGCACTGCATTTTAGAAAAGGATGTGCCTCGTATTTAAGTTTTATGCCCAGGGTGGAGCAGATATCTATCTTGACTTCTAAAGACACCCAAAATTATTTTAGTTGGGACCAACTGTGTGAGGAAATGCACTCAAGGTTAAATTTTTTATGTCCTCGTCTTACAACATTTTAAATGAGCTTCACAATTTTAATAATATAGACTGATGGCTGTTGTTTTACCTTCGCACCATGCGGTCAGGATCTTTCCTACCCGGTGATTATGCCCTATATTTAATGCAGAACCACATGCAATCCTGAAGTCATTGGATTGAGAGAGGCATAATCAAAGCAAAAAAGTTTCTCAAGTACTCCAATTACATATAGTTTTGGATATGGTCTGCCTTTAGCAAAACACAGTTTTGTTTTTTAACCCATACGTGTTTCACTGCAGTTCCAGCATCTTCGGTGGGCTTTTATTTTGTGGCTGTTAAAGATAATGAATGTTCTTTACTGTTTGTATACATGTAAATATTAGTTTTTAAAAATCATAATTACAGATATTTGAAGAAACACACAAAATTATGAGTTCATACCTTTTTACCTCATGGTATGGTTTTCCTGATGTGTAATGTTTCTACAGTGACTGTTTTGTTTCACAATTTATCATCTGCAACCACTTACACCTCAAAGTAGACAAATTATTTAAACAAAACAGTCACTGCAGAAACATAATATATCAGGAAAACCACACCATGTGGTAAAAAGGTATGAATTTATAATTTTGTGTGTTTCTTCAAATATCTGTAATTATGATTTTTAAAAACTTATATTTACATGTATGTAAACAGTAAAGAATATTCTTTATCTTTAACAGCCGTAAAATAAAAGCATACTGAAGATGCTGCAACTGCAGTGAAACATGTTTGGGTTAAAAAAACAAAATTGTTTCCGTAAAGGCGGACCCTACCCAAAAACATACATACTGTTAAAGCAAACACGAGAAAAAAGAGATTCAACCCAAAGATGATTACTCCAACTACCTTAGTGATCTACAGGCATTGCAGTAAATTTACCCAGCATAGAAAATGGGACAAGAAATAAAGGACAAAATGCTCCTCCTTCAGCAAAAGGGGAAATGCTTACCAAGCTACATGGAAGCTTGGGCAAATGAGCAAGCAGCAAAGAAGACCTGTAGGGACCACAATGTGCCATTCCATTGAGGCTGTTATCTCATTGTTGAGTCAAAGTGTCATGCAGCTGTGACTGGCAGTGAGGGACAATAAGTTGCACTCGGTGACACCAAACATCTGACCTTCACATGCCTCATATCAGTCACTCCAGTATAACCTTTACCCACTTCCAAATAGTGCACTATTCGTGTAACTCATGGTTTTATACTTCTTGCAAGACTGCCACCCCCCCCCCCCCCACAGTATGTGATTGCTATGGCACATAAATTGTGGTATGCCACATTCTAACTGAGCGCATATTGTATTTCAGTGAGAGGGTGGAATCAAATTTAAGTGGGAATCTGCCCTGTATTTTAGCTAACAATGAGCAAGTATAGTAAAGCTTTTAAAAATTTGTGTTTTGAGGTCTCAAACCTAAGCTTTTGGACTGCATGTTTTAGTGTGTTGCAAAGTGACTGATACATCCTCTTTTTTTTAGTCCAGCAGTATTTTAATTCTCCTTGAAGTTTTTCTGTTTTACCACAGTAAAACAAAAAAAAAAAAACAAAAAAAAATATGTTAGGTTTCTGAAGACCTAGCTGTCATGCACCCAAACATATTATCAAATGGTTCAAATGGCTCTGAGCACTATGGGACTCAACTGCTGAGGTCATCAGTCCCCTAGAACTTAGAACTAGTTAAACCTAAGGACATCACAAACATCCATGCCCGAGGCAGGATTCGAACCTATGACCGTAGCGGTCTTGCGGTTTCGGACTGCAGCGCCTTTAACCGCACGGCCACTTCGGCCGGCAACATATTATCATTAGTCGGTCATCAGCTATGATAGTCGATGGTTATTGTAGATTGCAACAGTGAATTGAAAAGTGACAGTGTAGCAAATCACTTTCCTGGTCAGTATTGTATAACAACACTGGGTATACAGTCCTACTGTCGATGGTCATCACCTCACTATGAGTTACAGAAGCCACTGTAAGTTCTGCTCATCACATATTGCAGGACACAGACAGAAACTCAGGAAGAGTAAAACATCCGTTGTGTACTCGAAGCTTGCAGACAGCTTCCCTGGCCTCTTAATAAGTTTGGTACACTTTAGGGTTGGGTTGTTTGGGGAAGGAGACCAGACAGCGAGGTCATCGGTCCCATCGGATTAGGGAAGGACGGGAAAGAAGTCGGCCGTGCCCTTTGATGGGAACCATCCCAGCATTTGCCTGGAGCGATTTACGGAAATCATGGAAAACAGAAAATCAGGATGGCCGGACGCAGGATTGAACAGTCGTCCTCCCGAATGCGAGTCCAGTGTCTAACCACTGCGCCACCTCGCTCGGTGGTACACTTTAGTACACACCAGTGTCGGAGTATGAGTGTACTGAAATCCATATGAGGCAGTGCAACCTGCTTTCCAACAGGACATTGTTTAGGCAAATAGGAGAGGTGTTCTGGCATAGGATGTTGACATGGGGCTGTTGATGTGCTTTTAACTGTGTCAGTGGCAAACGATGTAGAAAGCTATTGTCCATTCATGTGAATCCAGTTGTTTGCCTGCTGCACCTCGCAGTTGACATTAATCTTGAACGTAACAATGTGCTGTCCTGTACCTCATGAACTGTTTTGGACCGGTTAGAGAGACATAATTGATGTTTATTGCAAATGCTCTACAAACATTATGTTGCTGTGTGGCCTGTTCAAGTCATTTTGTGTGTCATTGTGTTGAACACACATGGAACACCATTAAGTGACAGGATACACCTTCAACCCTGCTCCAATCAATCTCCTTGTTTAATTACTGTTTACTTGGGTCCACAGCCTTACAGTATTTCGTAGTGTATAAACATGTTAAATGTTACAGGATTTAAGTTAACTTGTTACTTCTGTAGAGAAAATGTGGAGAAAGGAAATTGTTTTAATTTCAAGAATATTGACATCATTAAATTTTGCTGAGAGCAGCACTTAGAAGCTTGTGCAACAGAAATAGTATTTCATAATAAGTCCTTTATAATAGTAAGTATATGCAGAGCACCTTCAGGAAACTTTAACCTCTTCATAAATATCTGGAAGTTCTTTTGTCCCATATCACAGGAAGGAAAAAAAAAGAAAAAAAATGGTTGCTGGTGATTTTACTGTGGATTTTGAAAAGCTTTATAAGTGAACAATTATTGCAATCAGTAACATTGTCATTCAATTTAATTCCTTCTGTGAACTTAGCAACCAGGTTATGTAAATGCTCTGAGACTGCTAATGATGATATCTTTGTAGACAAATCTAGGGAAAAAAGTAATATCACAAAACCAATAGTAAATGGGATATCTGATCATGACATGCAGCACCTTGTGTTAAATGTTGTAGTTTGTCAGGATAAAAAAGTATTAAATCTGAGTACAGCAGGGTAATAAATCAGTCAAAAATTGAGAATTTTAGGGAATTGCTCAGAGACATGAACTGGATGGGTGTTTACAATTCTTCTGACTCAAATGGAAAATACGAAGTATTTATTAATATAGTTACTTCCTCTTTTGAAAATTGTTTTCCCCTAAGGTAACTCAAATCAAACATAAGTTTAAAAATAAACCATTGATTACAAAAGGAATAAGGATATCATGTGGGACAAAAAGGTTGTTGTATCTGCTATCTAGGAACAGCTCTTGTGTTGGCATTGAAATGCATTACAAGGAATAGTGACCACAGTCTCCGGCAGCTGAAGCCAGACTACGAACAGCAGCACATGATGGGAGAGGCAACTGAGTTGGTAAGGAAAAGGCCAGGGCGGGGGAGCAGGTATTGTTTAGGGATGGACTAATATATTGTGTAGGTTCAGTGGGTAGTGGAGGGGGGGGGGGGGGATGGACGGTAGTGGGTAGAGAATCTCATTTCAGGGCACGACGAGAGGAAGTGGAAACCCTGGCGGAAAATGTAATTCAGTTGCTCCAGTCTAGGATGGTACTGCGTCAATAGGGGAATGCTCCTCTGTGGCCAGACTGTGGGATTTTTGGAGGTGGCAGGTGACAGGAAAGATAAGGCATGGGATACCTGATTTTGTACAAGATTGGAAGAGTAATTATGGTCTGTGAAGGCCTCAATGAGACCCTTGGTGTATTTTGAGAGGGACCACTCACCACTGCAGATGCAACAACCACTTGTGGCTAAGCTGTATGGGAGGGACTTCTTGGTATAGAATGGGTGGCAGCTGTCGAAGTGGAGGTATTGCTGGTGCTTGGTAGGTTTGATATGGACAGAGGTACTGATGTAGCCATCTTTGAGATGGAGGTCAACATCGAGGAAAGTAGCTTGTTGAGTAGAGTAGGACCAGGTGAAGCAAACAGGGGAGAGGGTGTTGATGTTCTGGAGGAATGTGGATAGCATGTCCTCACCCTCAATCCAGATCACAGATGTCACCAGTGAATCTGAACCAGGTGATTTGTTTAATATTCTGTTTAGTACAGATTCCCTAGTTCGTCCATGAATAGGTAGGCATAGGATGGTGCCATGCGGGTGCACATAGCTGTACTCCAGATTTATTTGTAGGTAATGCCTTCAAAAGAGAAGTAATTGTGGGTGAGAATATAGTTGGTCGTGGCACCTACGAGGGAGGTTGTTGGTTTGGAATCCATGAGGTGTTGGGAAAGATAGTGTTCAATAGCGGTAAGGCCATGGACATTAGGGATGATAGTGTAAAGGGAGGTGGCATCAATAGTGATGAGCAGAGCACTGTGTGGTAAAGTAACAGGAACTGTGGAGAGTCAGTGGAGGAAATTGTTGGTATCTTATATATAGGAGAGTAGGCTGCAGATAATAGGCTGCTCTACGAGAGCAGAGATTCTCTCAATGGGGGCACAGTAACCTGCCCAAATGGTGTAGCCTGGGTGTTTGTGTTTATGGAATTTGGAAAGCATACGAAGGTAGGTGTGGAGGGAGTAGTAGAGGTCAGGAGGAAGATTGACTCCAGGAAGAGGTTCTGGGATGGGCCTAAGGATCTGAGGAGAGACTGGAGACCCTGCTGGATTTCTGGAACAGCGTCACTGTGGGAGGGTTTGTTGGTGGATGAATCTGATAGCTGGCAGAGTCCTTCAGCCAGATAATCCTTGTGGTTCAAGACAACAGTGGTGGAGCCTTTGTCAGCAGGTAGGATTATAAGGTCGGAATCAGTTTTTAGGTGATGGATTGTGGTTCTTTCTGGAGATGTAAGGTTAGGTTGCAAGTTGCGGGATTTGGGGAACGATGGCGAGGCAAGGTTCGAGGTTAAGAAATTGTGGAAAGGTAACGGGGTGATTTGGGGGCAGTGGGGGTGGATCATGGTTGGATGGAGGAGTGAACTGAGTCAGGCAGGGTTCACCATTGGTGTTCGGTTGAGTCTAATTGGTTGAGTTGGTGGCGAGGAAGTGTTTCCACTGTAGGGGCCGAGAGCAGGAGAGAAGATCTTTAATAAGTCCTGCATGATTGAATTTGGGAGTGGGGCAAAAGATGAGGTATTTGAAAAGGATTGATACTTCTGTTGGGCTAAGTATTTTGGACGAAAGGTTCAGGAGTGTGTTTCGGGTCTGTTTAGGTTCTGCCTCTTTCGTCATGTGCTGCTGCTGTTTGTAGTCTGGCTTCAGCTACCAGAGACTGTGCACGTGTGTGTGTGTGTGTGTGTGTGTGTGTGTGTGTGTGTGTGTGTTTGACAAAACCTTGTTGGCCGAATGCTTATTTTGTGGCAGTCTTTTTAATGTGCCTATCTGGGACTCAGCATCTCCGCCATATGGTGAGTAGCAAAAAACAGAAGTGTTATTTATTGTTAGGGATACAAAGGAATAGAAAAGGAAAATTGAAAAACACAAAATGAAAATTCAGACAGTGTCATTATTTTTATGTTATGGTTTCATAAAATTGTTCCTCAGTGTTTGAAATGTTGCCATGCCCGCATTGTAAACCTAGAAAGAAATTATGCTGACAAGGAGGTATAAAGTTCAATAGGTCCACCATATTCTTTTGATTGCTTCTATGTTGATTTTTTCATGAGGGAAGCTGTTTGAAATTGAAGCTGAGCAACGTTCATTGACATGCATCCACCCCTGTTCACAGAAGCATGCCCTTTCCTCAAATCAAGCTCGTGGATTTCATTGTTGACATTCTGTTCTGGTTTATAAAAAAAAGATGTTCCATGAGATTTGTCATAGTTGATGTGACATATTTTCAGCTATATGCTTTCATTTCCAGCAACTTTATTTTTCTTTTTACCCCCCTTGGTGACACGCCCTTGAAAGTCTTGGTGAGAAAATCTGAATGTTGCCTTTTATTAATCACAAACTTACTCATTATGACACAGTGGTAGCAGACCTGATTCTCACAAGTGTTTGGACATTTGGACATACACCACTAGACTACCAGGGTGCTCAGCAGTTTCGTTCAATGCAAGCGAACTATTGAACTAAGACCCATGTCACTTGTCTGATACTAAGATCTGTGTGTCTAGTAATGGTAAATGGTGTCAGCCCATTTTTCAATTTTTGTGACATACACCACTTGACAACGAACCAGCCCATAAGGGAATACGGTTTGACAAGAGAAGCATGTCCTCTTAATTGGATTGAATATGTATTGATGCATCTATTGTTGAATTATCACTTGGAAATGGCAATCCTCCAAAATCACAGTTGTGAGATACATAAACTGTGTAGGCAGGGCATGTAGTTCCTCCAAATTCCTTAAGTTGGAGGGAGATAGTGGTTGAGTGGTTATGGATCAGGATGACTTCCAAACGTATATGATGTCTTGTGGAATCCATGCCGTGACTTTTTGCCACCGTCATGTGAGGGAATAAGGTAGGTTTGTGTAATTAAGTTGCCCATGAGGGGAAATTTTTAGGATACGACATTGTGTGGATAGAAATTTCCATTGTCTTTCAATTGGATTCAATGACTGGTCCATAATTGCTCACGCTCTTAGTTAATCACCAGTTTTACTCATGTCAGGAAACTGAATTTGTCCTTTTTGCCAATCATACGTAGCAATGGGTGTAGAAGCATCGACAACAAACATTTTTATGCAGATTATTAATTTTATGGATGTGTAGTGACGTGCAGCATACTTACCAACTAGGATGGTTAAGTTTTCAGTTATTCACAGTTTGGAAGTGGTCATTGGTTTAGACAGGCAAATGGTTAGCTATCACACCCACACTATACACTGTACAGTAACTTCCCACACCTTGTTAAACATTTCAGTTACTTATTATGCGTTCTCTGTGTCACTGCTGTATAAGGTAATAAGCTACTTGTTTTCCATTTGCATGAACTAGGTTCCCATATTTTGAAATACCTTTATTTTACATCCTTGCAGTAGATCTGACAACTGTAAAGTGGAAACAGGCTATATGTTCAAATAAAATTATGACAAAGGCTGTGAAGTCTATAATTTAATTAAAAGACGGTTTCAAATGTATGAGTGTGTGTGAATATACATAGCTGATTTTGCCGTTAAAACATAACTCGTAATGCTTTCAAAAAGTTTGTTATTTTTATCAGTTTGCAAGAAGTTTAGTGAGCTGCAAACTTACCAGTTTTGTAGGACAATCACTTTGGCACTAACAATAAGTTCATGATTTTTAAGTACAGTTTTTCATAGCTTTGGCTAAGTCAACCAGTGCTTCAAAAATTGATAATTTCGGCAAATGTTTAAAGATTTGGCTGTATTTTAAAAACATAATTGAACACTATTATAACTTGAAGCATTATAGCTTAAGGTAATGTATATGAATTGTGTGATTTATCAAAATTACCTAAGGAAGATGTCCTTATAAGCCCAGTAGCAACATGTTCTCTTCTTTTTTACGTACTGTCAAAAGAATTGTATCACATCATTGAAAGAATTAATTAAATCTAAGTTTGGTACCACAAAATATGTAACCGTGCAGGGTGAAATTAAACGTATGGTAGGCCCTTTCAGTTTCAGACAAGTAGTGTTTGCTATCACTAGTGTGTTAACAAATGCATCCGCTGATGGGTACATAAGAATAGTAAGAGATCCTTTGCATAGGTCTGTTGTAAAGCCTGTAGAATTGCATGATGTTTCTTTATAAAACAGAACTATTTCCAAAACATTACTTATAGTCAGTCAAACGCTTAGTTATGGATTCCCAACTCAGTCCTTAACTGTCTAGGACAATTTTGAGTTCCTCAGTTACAAAATTAAAGATTGTACTGAAGTAGATATGGAAATGATCTGCTGTGTTTGTGAACTGGGAACTGGCAACATTCATCATTTAAATACATTTTTGATCACTTAGATTTTCTGTACAATAAAATTAAATCCACAGTACATATGTGAAGCTCTTTCGTCAATTTTTTTAATGTTACTTAGACATCCACACATGAAAACTTATATTTACCATTTACAGGAAACAAAAGCTACTGGTACTGTAATCCTTCCAACTTCCTACCACCCACTAAGTCACAAACCTGCACCTTTTCACCTTTATGGTGCAATTCCTCATATCTATTTCCTTATTTGAATTGTTCTTTTTCAGACAGAAGTATGGATGGGCAAGCACATTAATTTCAGCAGCGCCTACAACTCTAATCTGAATCATATGGGAAAACAAAAATTATTAGTATGTCTCTACGCTGGTCAAAAGAAACCAGTCAGCAATGACAAAATAGTGCTCAACTTTAATTTTTCTGACACTCTGGTCTGTGCCAAGATGTTCCTCTAGTGGTTCCTGAGAAATTCATTTTGTTAGTTAGGTCAGTCAGTTTCATCTTCTCTCCAAAATTAGAATTGGAGCCAATAATCTCTCTGCTACACCCCATTTCTCTTCCAATGAAACCATTCACCTATTGGTCACAAACCGATCTCGGCTCTCGTGTGTGACATGTTACCAGAATTACCTAGAAATAATATGCAAAAGAGATTGGGAAGTGGCTGGGTACCAGACTTGTAGAAACAAGGTGCACTGAATCCTCATTTCCTAAACTAAACAGTCTACAACAAGTGAAATAAAAACTGTAAAGTTTTGTGAGACACATTGTACCGTACTGATAGTTAAAGTTCAGTGGGAGAAAAAACAAACCGGCACTGGTTTGTCAACAGTCACTGCAGCTTTAAACTCCACTGATGCATTACATTCACAGCTTTTTTTTTCAGCTCCCCGACTGATTCATGGGTATTGGAAGGTTTCTTCTTTTCACCTAGTACACAGGCATTTCCAGACAGATACAGCTTTTACACAACTAGCTGTTTACAGTGAAGCAGCTGGTCTGACACTAGAGTTGTAAACGTGGTACATAATAAGTTATGAAAGACCACACTTCAAAAACACAACCCACTGACAAGAAAAAAGAAGAAAGAAAAAGGTTTGGGCTACAGAACTGATTACAAGATTGTAAGCCTGAAATTAAATGGAAAAATCTGTTTACTCAAACAAAATCTCAGACCTACTCAAGTTTGCTCCAGTTGCCAGCCCTTTTGTTACATCAAACACACGATTTATATGTTGTGCATTTGACTTCATTTCTATTCCCTTGATGAACTGTTTTATGCTGTTCACTTGATAAAATGAATAAGGCGGTATGTTATACCGCAGGTCTAGTAAAGGTCATTTATCACATTTGTAGGACTGTTTTAGTTATGTATGGATGACACTGCTCACTAAAAACAAAATTACTGCTGTCTCAAATGTGTTGCATTTGCATTGTAAAGCAAATTACATTCCTAATATTTTATAAAATACTGCACAGTGGGCTTAGAGTATTCAGAATTGTACTCAATATATTTTCCCACTCTAAAGAGCAGTTTTGAAGGTACCGTACATTGAATAGGCCTGAGCTCTTCAAAATAAAGAAAAAAACTAAGTAATTGTAAGAGATCTTTACCATCAGTGATTCCTTTTGTTGGAAGTTTGTTACATGTTTTCAGAGTTGGTTGAATTCTCGAGAGATGGTTTTCATGCTAGTGTTCATATTGTGAGGGCTGACAGTTTATTATGGTACTTGTCCTGGATGACAGTAATGTAATATATCTATGTCTTTTAGTGGAACATTTTTAATTTCACACGTTTCTATATCAACTTATTGTGAGCATCAGAAATAATGACTGACTTCCAACACGGAGCATGTCCGAGCATTAATAGATGCTGGGTGCAAACTGCTGAAATACATGGTATGTATAAGGGGAAATCAAAAGGTCTCTTTTGGAGGCATTGAACCAGCATATATGTTATGCGACTTGACTGTGATGCAGGTGTATAAGCACCAGCATATTGGGAAAGGAACAGTGTAGTATTCGTGTCTTTCCAACATGCGTTTGGTAAATGCGGAAACATGATGTATAACAATGTTATTACCAAATTTGTCCAAGCAGGATGAGTGTGCTGTTATTCTTTCTTTGGCTTCCAGATGACAGACACTGTTAGATGTCCATTAGAGAATGAAGAATGTGTATCGGGCAGCATGTCTGTGAAAAACCACAGTTGTGAAATGGTATGCCAAGTTTTGTGGTGGTTGGGATTAAACACAAGATGCTACTCGATCAGGAAAGTTATGTCAACTCAAGTGGGAGACACTGGAGCACCCAACCTGCAATCCTGGTCTCTCCCCATATGATTTTTACACCTACAGTCCCTTTAAAAAGGTCTCGAAGAGTCAAAAATTGCTGTCGGACGAGAATTTGCAGCAGGTAGTTACAGACTTCTTCACACAGCAAGACACAGTGTTTTACGTAATCGTTATCTTCAACCTGGTACATTGGTGTAATAATTGCGTAAATGTTCATGGCTGTTTTGCCTGATTGGCATACTGATACTGGACTGTATGGCCTTCAGGCGGAAACTTTTTGATCGCTGCTCATGTCACTCATTCACCTCAGTATTTTCTAACTAATCGCAGAAGTTAATTACTGAAAGAAGTTGTATAGTGGTTAGCACACTGGGATTCATATATGTGCAAGCTACACTTCCCTGTCCAGCAATCCAGAGTTTGTTTTTTGTAAATTGCTTGAGGGAGATGTCAGGATGGTTCTTTCAAAAAAGACATAACTGAATTCCTTTCCTATCCTTCCCTCAGTCAGAGCTTGTGCTCCACCTCTGATCAGCTTGTAATTTATGGGACATTAAATTCTGATCTTCCTTCTTTCATGGAGACTATGTAGAAAATGGAGATGCTCCGTAGATTCAAAACTTTGGTGACATTCTTGACAAACAATAGCTCTAAATTTAGTTGGATTCAGTGAATTTGAAAGTGAAATAGGTTTTGATTACCAAAATATAACAAGTAACCCATTCTTAAGTATTGTTCATATGACTGGGATTTGTAGCAGACAAATTTATCGGAAGAGAGTAAGTTCAAGGAAGAGCTGCACGATTCCTTGCCAGTTACTTAAGCATATCTATGATGTTATGTTGTGGCACTTATATTATAAACTGCATTTTGAGACAGTAGAAAATGAGCACATTATGAAAACAATTTCTCTCAAAATTGCAAGGTACAGAGTTCTGAAAGATGTTAAAATACATGATGTAATATTCCACTCTCCATTTGCATATCAGGTTTCTCAGTGACATTTCTCATTATTTCTGTGTGGATGTTGTTATGTACTCTATTTTGTGTGCTCAGAGCCATTTGAACTATCTATTTTGTGGGATTACTGCTTTCAAAAGTGTTTTAGAAGAAGTTATTATATTGAAAAGAATAGCAAAAAATGTATTGTAGTATAATTGAATGAAGTTAGGTTATGCTGTTTGAATTAAGTCAGAAAAGAATACTCAAAAAGTAGTAGGTGAGTTTTGCTATTTGAGCAGTAAAATTTATGTATTTATTTATTATGTGTTCCATTGGTCCATACAGCTATAAGTTTGCCATGGATGTGAAATGTGTCAAGATTACATATATTTATGTGTATATTAAATTAAAATTTACTACTGAACAGATATTAGAGTATTACAAGCAAAACAATAAATGTTAATCATCTCCACAAGCACCATATTTGTAAACCCTTTAACTGCTCTGGACATGTTAACGTGTGCACCTTTGCACCTGTCCCTGTGTGCTCTGAACATGTTTACGCGCACCACCAGCCCTTCTACCTGGTACTCTGAACGTGTCTATGTGTAGACATGTTTGGAGTTCCAGGTAGGAGGACTGGTGGCGCACGTAAACATGAACAGAGCACACAGGGACAGGTACAAAGGTGCGCACGTTAACACGTCCAGAGCAGTTAAAGGGTTAACAGACATAGTTGTTGTTTTACTATTGGCCAATCAAAATCATACACACAAAGCACAGTATGTGAATGAAAATAACAAGATCTATATAAAAAACTTACATTAACATTTTGCAAGTTATCGTCGTCATTCTTCAATAGTTGTATGTTCAGAACAGTTTCAGGTTACATGTTGTCATACTATTAGGACAGTTAGTTGAGCAACATATATGCAATGAAACTACATACCCATGCTATACAATGACAGAATGAAATTATGTAATCTATGTGAAATTCTTGTTTTATGATTTGTCAGTTATGAAACAGTTCAGCTCTATCTTTTCTTACTACTCGTCATCACCAATATCATCATAGTTCATGGTGTATGCAGGGTTTTTCTGTGGTGTATGCAGGGTTTTACCAGAAATGAAAGTAACAGTGGTAGGAGCTCCAGATGGTTCAACATTTAGAAAAAACAGCATATTTTGCATAGTTTGGTTGAGGCATGAGCCATTTATGCTAGCATGGTTTCCAGGCAGCAGTCGGCGCAGCAGAACGACTGCAGAACAGCAATCTGGTCATGGGGTCCGATATCTCTGTGGATGGTTTTTTTTATTTTCAGTCTTTATATTACTTGTGGTACAAATAAAATGAAATAATACTCAATATGCTGTTACTGTGTTATCCCTAGGTATTTAGCTGAATCAGACGTGATTTGTTGTGTAACTGAAATTTAACAAATTTCGTTTAGAACTCGTGTGAATGACATAACACTTTTAATTATTTAGAATCAATTGCCACTTTTCACACCATACGTACATCTTGTGTTAAAATCACTTTGCTATTTGTTTTTATTATCTGATGACTTTACTAGATAGTAAATTACAGCATTGTCTCCAAACAATCTAAGAGGGCTGCTCAGATAGTCTCCTAAATCATTTATATACACTGATGAACCAAAACATTATGGCAACACGCTTAATTGCTTGTTTGTCCCTCTTTGGGACAAAATACATTACAGATTCTGCATATCACGGATCCAACAGTTTGTAGGTAGTTTTGTGGAGGTATGTGGCATTAGATGTCAATGCACAGGTCATGTAATTCGTGTAAATAATGGGCCGCTGATTTGTGTACGTGGTAATGGCGCCCAACGGTGACCCAGATGTGTTCTGTAGGATTTACATCAGGCGAATTTGGTCACAGAGACATCGTCAGTTGACTATAATACTCCTCAAACCACTGTAGCACGGTTCTGGCTCCGAGATACGGACAATTACACTGCTGAAAGGTGACATCACCATCGAGGAAAACATCAGGCATGAAGAGATGCAGGTGGTTCACAGCTGTTGGTGTGTCTTCGATTACTGCCACACGTCCCATGCAAGTCCAGAATAATGTCTCCCATAGCATAATACTGCTACAACCAGCCTGCATCCATGACATGCTGCACATATCAAGCTGCTATTCACCTTGATGATGGCATTTGTGGAGATGACTATTGACCTAGTATAGCAAAAATGTGATTCAGTCAGAGCCGAATTATTTCCTTTGACTCACGGTTAAATTCAAATGGTCTCATGCCCACTGTAGTCATAATTGATGATGTCATTGGTTCAATATGTGAACACATACAGGTGGTCTGCTGCAATGCTACATGTTCAACAATGTATGATTAACAGTGTGCTCCGAAACATTTGTGTGTGCACCAGCAGCATTGTCCTCTTTTGGGAGAAATGCCACAGATCACCATCTATCCTACTTTACAGGGCAGACAAGCCTCCAAACACCATGTTCTGGGAAGAGTCGTTGTTGTCCAACCATTTAGTGCATAGTGATAGTTTCTCTCTTCTTCCACCTGTTTCCATAGATGCTCATGACAGCAGCACGTGAACTTTCAACCAGCTTCACCATTTTCAAGATTCTGATTCACAACTTTGCGTAATAGTAATCTGTCCTTTGACAAAGTCACTATCTCAGTGGATTTCCACATTTGCAGCCCATATCTTAGCTACGGTAACCCCCATCCATCTCTGCTGTGCTTGCTTACTTTTCATAGTGTGTCATGTGCTCGCAACGTCACCAGACGACATGCAACCTTTTGGTAGGCAGTGGGCATAATGTTTTGGCTTATCAATTGAGGTCCTATTACATTTCTTTGCAGAACACTAGATATCACTTTTGTTTTACTCAGTGCCTTTCCATCTATTGCTACAAACTGTGATCTTTATGAAAGGACAGCAAAAATCCAGTTGTACAACTGAGATGATACTCCATAGGTAAGGAATTTGATAATTGAGTGATTTAAGCTGCTTCACTACAGCAAGGATATTTACTTCTAAATTATTCATATTGGCAGATTTTATCGATTCAAATTCTGGAATATTTACTTGATCTTCTTAAGTGAAGGCTTTTCAGAAAACCATGTTTAGTAGCCCTGCATCAGTGGCCCTGTCATCTGTTACAGTAACATTACTGCCAAACAGTTCAGGTATTGATTGTCACTTGCTGCTGGTTTAATTTGCATAGAACCAGAATCTCATAGGATTTTCTGCCAGATGCGCACAGTTTTCTTGTGGAAACTATTGGAAGCATGTTTGCATTAAAGTCTGCACTGGAACTCTAAATTTGAAATTCTGTAAAACATCATAAATCTTGCAGATTTTGTGTTTTTCAGATATGGCATGTTTTCCCCCCTTCTCATACAACAGTGTTCTTGACCTGTTTTGTATACCACAGGGGGCGGGGGGTCAGTTATGTGTCTTAGTAATTTATTTGGTACAAGTCTCTTAAATTGCTATTAATACTATTTCTTTAAATGTAAGCCACATTTGTTATATGCTTACATAGTTAGTGTGGACGGTGTGGAGACACTTTTTTAGGAAAGTTTGAAGTGAATTTTTACCTTCTTTTTTAAATAGATGTATTTTTCATTAAGTTTCGGTGAGTTTGGATGTTTTGTTGTTCAGTCTCGCTATAATGAGCGTGTGATCGCTAATCCCTGCATCCATCAAGATGCTCGTTATTTGCTCTTGGTTATTTGTTACTAAGAGCTCAAGTATGTTTTCACAACCATTTACACTTTGTGTGGGTTCACAAACAAATTGCTCATAGTAGTTTTTGGAGAAATCATTAAGTACACTTGTGGACAGTGTTTTATACCTATGATCAACTTTAATCATACATTTTCGTCAACACAACAAGAGTAGATTGGAGTTACCTCCAAACTCACAGGAACTATCTACTTCAGTTTCACTGCAAGATAAACTGTTTCTAACAAAAACAAACGTGCCACTACTGACTGTGTTTAATTTATTCTTTCTGACCACCATGACATTCTTTTTTAAAAATCTCATTGTTTCTCTGTGAATGGAAAGATAAACAGGTAGAATTACAGATACTGCTGAGATGTCAGCTCTCACTGCATGGATTAACCAATCTGGCTGACACATCAAAATTGCTGGTATGATGTGGAATATGGTGTTCTCAAATCACTGGTCCAGTCTTCATTCAGTGTACATAAACATTAGCGCGTTATCTGCAGTTACTAGAAAAAGACATGCTATCGTTGGTGTGCTGCCATCAATGCTGTCTGTAGATAGGAAGTTTTCATCCTTCTTTCAGCATGATGGTGTGCCATCTTATTATGGTGTAGCTGTTTTCCAGGTATGCATACCTTGTAGAAATCTGATAGACTGGTTGCCATGTTCGCCACATTTAAGTCCATTAGACATCTATCTATGAGGATGTGTGAAGGCAGTTGTCTCTGCATTGAAGATCCCAAACCTTGCACGCTTCAGGGAGTGCATTATTGATGGTTGTGCTCAGATTGTGCTACATCTGTTGGTTAAAGTTCATGAAGAATGAGTGAAGCTGATAACAGCCACTTCAGAATGTGCTGTACAACACATCGAGCACATCTATGATATACTTTATTTATTGTCAACAGCATTTGCCTTGGTATGTAAAAAAGGTGACATAACTCAAGAAGGAATAAAGCTATGCTCAATGCTCAAATGAAAGACACCATATCCGTTATAGGTATATAGTTCTGGCAATACTGGCCACGATCTCCTCCTCCTGTGCGGATGCACACACATCCCCCGAACTCTTACGGGACTTGGTAAGAATGTCTTGGACTTGGTAAGAATGGGACACTAAGAATGTAGTGTGTGGACATACAAGGTGAGAATGTGGTTCTCACGGGAGGCATGCACGAGATAGTACCTGCAGTTGCACTATCCTCTGTGCCCTCGTTGGCTCATATGGATAGAGTGTCTGCCATGTAAGCAGGAGATCCTGGGTTCGAGTCCCAGTAAGCGCACACATTTTCACCTGTCCCCGTTGATATATATCAGTGCCCATCAGCAGCTGAAGGTATTAAATTAATTCTGATTTCGTTCTAGATGGCTGTAGGTAATCAGTGGTGTCTGTTCTTTCGGACATGTCCGAAGGAACAGACACCAAATCCATACCTGTAGATCAACCTATAAACCAGATTAGATATATATAAAATTTCAACACTAAAGGGGGAAATTAGGTTGAGCTACTATTGTGTGTCATTCTTACTGTTAAAATTGTCTACTATTACACTGGTCATATCACTGTAAGTGTTTTCCATCAGTCACTACGCACGAAAGTCAACTTGGTTAATTCCCCCCCCCCCCCCCCCCCCCAAATTGTGAGAGTGGATTTTTATTGGTAAGGGAATGTACCCTTAAATTTTAGTTTTAGTCATAAGATGAGCTTGATAACAACTGAAATGTTACTAACTATTTTTGCATCTGTTAGTATGCTCAAACTTTTCTTTTTTGAAATGACTCGAACATGATGAATGATTTTTCACTGAAGAAAGAGTAACAGCATTGTTTATATACTTCATTGCAGGAACAGATTTTTGATGTTTGGTTTATGATTCAACTGTGTCTCTCTTTCATATAAGCATACCTATAGTTGACACTTTCCCAGTGATGCCATACATATTTTGAAAGGTTATGTAAAGGCAAGACATTCTATTACCAAAACCATTTGCTATTCCTATTTCCTCATGGGAAAGTAAATCGATATGTGGTAAACAGTAATCATTATTAATATATGCTAATTCTGAGGAGTGATCAAAACACATTAAAAGTCTAACTTTATTAACAAAACCAATACTCAGTTATAGTGCCTACATGCAACAGAAATATCTCTCCTATGACATTGTCTGTGCTGTGCCTGGATGATGAACCCTTGTGTTGTAGTAGGTGGCAGCATGAAGACAAGGGACATTACTGGGCCAGTAGTGCACAGTTCATGAAGAATGGGTCTCTTGTTGAACAATCTGGTGTGACAGTTAATGACAACAAAACTGAAGCCAAAGTTTTAAATTTCACATGCAAGAAATCATTGACACAGGAGAATCATGCAAACATACCATCATTTGATCATCAGACTGATTCCCATATGGACGACATAGTAATAAGCATTACTTTCATAGAGAAACAACTGAAAGATTTGAAAGAAAATCACCAAGTCTGTAAG
The DNA here is from genome assembly GCF_021461395.2 of Schistocerca americana. NCBI lineage: Eukaryota > Metazoa > Arthropoda > Insecta > Orthoptera > Acrididae > Schistocerca > Schistocerca americana. The sequence continues at coordinate 479,758,379 of NC_060130.1, forward strand.
GAATCCAGTACTTTATGGCATTGGCCCGTTACCTAGCCTGCATGAATCTCTCGCCCAGTGCAGAGTCTCAAGTGGAAAAAAGTGTAACTAACTTCAGTTGTCTTGTATCTTCCAACAATCACTCAACTTCGACATCTTACTGTACACTACAGCATTATCAGCAAACAATCGCAGATTGCTGTCCACGCTATCCAACAAGATAAAGGGTAAAAGAACAGACCCCCAAAACTATAAACCAATATCCCTAACTTCAATTTGTGGCAGACTCCTTGAATATCACCTCAGTTCGAATATATTAAACTTTCTTGAGACTGAGAAGTTCACGTCCACTAGATGACATGGTTTTAGAAAGCATTTCTTGTGCGAATCTCAGCTTGCCCTTTCCTCACATGATACACTGTGAACTATGGACGAAGGGCAACAGGCGGATTCCACATTTCTAGCTTTCCAGGAAGCACTTGACACAGTGCCCCATTGGTGGCTGTTAATGAAGGTATGAGCATATGGAATAAGTTCACAGATATGTGTGTGGCTCGAAGACTTCACAAGTGATAGAACCCAGTATGTTGTCCTTGACAAGGTTATCATCAGGAACGCTCTAGGGAAGTGTGATAGGACTGCTGTTCTCCACATACGTGAATGATTTGTTGGATAGGGTGGGCAGCAATCTGCAATTGTTTGCTGATAATGCTGTAGTGTACGGTAAGATGTCGAAGTTGAGTGATTGTTGGAAGATACAAGACAACTTAGACAAAATTTCTAGTTGATGTGATGAATGGCAGCTAGCACTGAATGTGGAAAAATGTAAGTTAATGTGGATGGGTGGGAAGAACAAACCTGTAATGGTCAGATACAGTATTACTAGTGTCCTGCTTGACAAAGTCAGGTCGTATAATAACTGGGCATATCATTCCAAACTGATATGAAGTGGAATGAGCACATAAGAACTGTGGCAGGGAAGGCGAATGGTGAACTTTGGTTTATTGGGAGAATTGAAGGAAAAGAAGACCGCATATAAGACACTGGTGCGACCTATTCCTGAGTACTGCTACAGTGTTTGGGATGCGTACCAGATTGGAGTGAAGGAAGACATCAAAGCAATTCAGAAGTGGGCCGCTAGATTTGTAGCCAGTAGGTTCAAACAACACGTTAGTGTTACGGAGATACTTTGTGAACTCAAATGGGAATCCCTGGAGGGAAGGAGATGTTCTTTTTGAGAAACACTATTGGAAAAATTTTGAGGACTGGCTTTTGAAGCCGAGTACCACATGATTCTTTGACCGCAACAATATATTGCACATAAGGGCTACAAAGATAAAATACGAGAAATCTGGGCTCATATGGAGGCATGTAGACACTTGTTTTTCCCTTACTCTATTTGCAGGTCATTTTGAACATTTCCTGTAACAAAGTGTTTGAAGTCATGCTGGTACGTTCTGTTGCTGTGTGTTTCCATTCCATGATTAATGTGATTTGAAGAGAAGTAATAAAATGAGCTCTAACATGGAAAGTAAGCGTTTCCGGACACATGTCCACATAACATATTTTCTTTCTTTGTGTGTGAGGAATGTTTCCTGAAAGTTTGGCCGCACCTTTTTGTAACACCCTGTATAGATTTCTAATTTTATTCTGTTTGTGCCATGAATGAAATTAAAGATTAATAAATAAGAGGATTTCTGAGCAAGTACTTCCTTATATTACCAAAAAAATTTAAGCTTTCAACCATTTTACTTTTTTTTGTCCTATAGAAAAACATGAAAAGTGTATGGTGTTACCTGACACATTTCCTTTAAAATCTAATACTAAGAATCTTTGTAGACTTTGCACAAAGCTGTGAGCACATACTTCGAACCAGTTTCAGTGAGCATTGAAGTTAAAAAATTGCTACGTGAATGAGTTTTGTAGCTGAGTTTGATCTTACTGTATTAATGCATTCAAAATGAACCATAGTTTACAGAGGAAAGCTTTCTCGTTCTCCTTCTTTGGTTGCTTAAAGTGTTCCAGGGATCAGTGTGTGTCAAACATTATGGAGGTCAGTGTGTATGTGTCATTTACTTTATTTCTGTAATTGTAGTATTACTCATTTTGTTAGAAAAATCTTGGGAAGTTTGAGTAGTTATCACTAATTTAATTTCTTGGGTATAGGGGCCCTATTTTCCCTTTCATTGTGGCATTATAAGATGCCCTAGCTAGCAGTTAACTGTCAAGTGCTCCCCAGGAACAAACTGTACATATGGTAGAAATGTTCATTAGATGTGGCAGTTAAAATTGATGTGATGTGTTATGGTATATGAGAGATGGGTGTAGCTGGATGTGGTATGAATACTGTATCCCACCTATATGCTCACTCATTCCACAAAACTACAGTCAGTATTGGGATGTGTTCAATTGTCAGTGATTCAGTAGTGAAATGGAAACATAGGAAAGTAGTACAAAACTTCATTGATTGTCGGGGAAGCTAAGAAATTGGCCCATGATACTTTTTTGAGAGTGACATCAAACTTAATTAAAAACATAGCACTTGCCTAGATGTGTGTACATTTATTCCTGGAATACATAAACCAGGAATTCTGAGATGATATTCCAGGAACTCATGCATAGCAGACATTACCTACAGAAATTTTGCATTTACTTTATGTACTATCTACAAAAGATTGTATCCTTTTCACTTACAATATGTGCAACATGCACACATTAAAGACATTGCTGCACATTTAGGACTTTTCCGCTGCTAAATGCTAATGATGATTTATAGAGGCTAGAGGACCTTCATTTAGCCACATGGAATGGAATTATTTTCAACTTCTTGTAGCCACTCCTGAATCTACTATTCCTAAGAGGAAACACCTGTACCACACTTTTTTCCCATCTGACTGAGGTAATATCATTATCTGGCCAGTGAGATCTCTTGGCCCAACACTGTTTGTGGTTTAGATGAAATGTACAAAAGAATGCTTACATGCAATATGAATTGTTGGGTTACATCATGAATACTGGTGCTCTTAAGAATATAAAGATGCACTAAGACAGGCAACTCAAGATACTCTCTTGAGACTACAAGAATATGTTGAAATTGATGGTGGAGCTTATGAAACACTGTTGTGGGTTGTTTGAAATTGGCTGAGGACAGTTGTAAACTTATTGTGCACTGCTGAAAATACAGCATGAGATGTTAGTTTGTGACCTGTCAAACAACCAATAAGTCATGAAAATGAGTGAAAGTTAGCTTCTCATAATTATATTAAACAGTTACCAGCATTCATGTCTGAAACCGTTCAAAATATAGCATATGTTTATACGAACATGTAGCTTCAAATGACAATTTCTATCACCTTCTGCAATATTTTCCTTTCCTCCTGCCACACTCCATAAATATTGCCCTTTCCTCATGCCACGCACCATACAGTATACAAGCTATTATCGAGGTAGGTTCCATAGTGGTAATACACTGAACTCTGACTGTGGAGATGGGAATTCAGATATCTGTCTGACCATACAGACTTAGGGTTTCCATGGCTTTCTCAAGTCACACGAGACAAATGCTAGGATGGTTCCTTTGAAAATGTTACAAGTGCATGCTGAAAAGTAATGTTTCTGATGTTGTTGTGTCTACATATTTATTTCTCAACATAGTCACCCTGGTGAAGAACATGCTTCTCCCAATGAGAGACCAGTTTGTTGATATCATTACTGTCGAATGTTTGACTTTGTTGACAGAGCCAGAACCTCACCTCTGCTTGGACCATTTCATCATTAGCAAAGTAAGTCCTCAAAGGTGTTCTTTAAGTTTGAGAAACAGATGAAAATCAGATGGGGCCAAATAGGGACTGTATGGAGGAGGATTGATGGCTGTGAACCCAAGGTGTCGGATTGTTGAAGATGTCATAGTACTCTAGTGTGGTCTGGCTTTGTCACTCTGAAGTAGAGGGTGGATGAACTCTTCAAAACTTGATTACAACATCCAGAAGGGATGCAAGAAAGCCATTCATTCTGTATCCAGAACTTTTACAAATATTTCTAGAATGAGATTTTTACTCTGCAGCAGAGTGTGCGCTGATATGAAACTTCCAGGCAGATTAAAACTGTGTGCCGGACCGAGACTCGAACTTGGGACCTTTGCCTTTCACGGGCAAGTGCTCTACCAACTGAACTACCCAAGCATGACTCACAACTCATCCTCACAGCCTGCGAAAGGCAAAGGTCCCGAGTTCGAGTCTCGGTCCAGCACACAGTTTTAATCTGCCAGGAAGTTTTTTACAAATATCTTTATTAAACTGAGTTTAATGTGCAAATTCACGAGTGGTTCCTGTTGTGTGTTTCTAGTGCCACAAACAGAGTTTTGCCTTGAGGCCACTGTTTACAAATGTAGTGATTTCTTTTTTCTCTGTCACAGTTGTCCCATTCACGGAGGAAGCAGCAGAATGTAGTGTATCCATGTTGCATGCCTGTCAGTATCCCAGTGACTTCCAAATATACACAGATGTGCCATCTGAATGTACTGTACTCAATTAACTTCAGTATAGCACTCATCACTGCATATTTTCCTTTTATTTGTAGGATACGCTATAGTAAGGGGTGGACAAACATTGTCTATGTGGAGGAGCACTGCTTGGAGACTGCATTTGGATGAGTCAATAAACAAGCACCCATTTGTTGGATTATGTTCATGATCCAATATCTGAAATAGGCCATTCACATCAAAGCATTATGTGATGTCTTCTTTCTCCACAAAATAGTCTACAAAATGGGTTTGTTGTCTTCTAAAAGAGCAAATTTTTGCACCTTTATTTTACAGATTCTAACCTCGAAGCCTAGAATACGGTAATTCTGATTCCGTTTGAGAGAGTATTAAGTCCCCCATACATGATTGTTAAGCTGTGCCTGTGTGATTTCATGATGTGATGTGAACATGTCATAGATGTAGATGGTTGAAAGTCAAGATCTTGATGGTTTGGGGCATTGAAGACATCTTCCTCTGAATCAACAGTATATTTATCTGGAGCTGTAGGCATAGGAAGGTCTTCAGAATGAGGAACTGGTTGCATTGCAGAGTGTAAGTTTGAATACTGAATACAATGTTTGTATTTTGAAGAAAACCCCTCGACATCTGTCAGACAAGTGACAATCTGTTAGGTGATTTGTCAGTTCATACCAAACCATAGGACTGCAAAATTCATTCTACTACATTTTCCTTGTAACCAATTTCTCAGATTCCTGAAACATGAATTGCGGCATATATATATATAAGTCCAGGATTTATCATGGTCCCCAACTCTATGTCCAAGGTACAGTTCCTTAGTCTTTCTAACCAACGGTGATGAGAGCTACATTCTTGAGTCTTCAGTGTAAGTTCACCACAGACGCAATGAAATAAGTCTGGCTGATTTTTACATGGAAGAGACTTTATGGTGATGCAATGAACTTAATTTGATCTTGTCCTAAAATCACTCCTCCACTCCACCCTTATTGTCACTAGAATTTTCCAACTAGCAACACTTCAGTCAGCAACAGAGGAAACATCTGGAAAAAAAAATTACGGTTAAAATGCTGACATAGTTGAAACGTCAGTTTGGCAGTGAATGTTTGTAATAGATTTCCATTGGTAAATGTGTGTAAATCTATACCTTCAGTGGAAAAGTTGAATAGAATCATCCAGTTATTAACAAATTAAATTAAGAAAACACGCAAAGTTATTGATAAAATGGGTAAAACACTAAAAGTGAATTTTTGGGAAAAGGGTGCATAGTAGACAAAAAATAATTACAGATTCATTATTTTCAGCTATACATATAAGATACACATATTTTCATCTAAAAGACATTTTTCGCATTTTTCAGTGTAATTTTTCTGATGGTAAAAAAATGTGATAAATGAAACAGATTTGTTACGGTACTGTTGTTAGTGAGTTTTGTTTTTTCGTAGTCATTCCCTAATGTGCCGATCTTACCTTTTATCCTTAGAATTCCCTCACAGTGTGTTACTGTAACACTGTGTAATGTAGCAGATGCAGTATACTGTCTTTTAAGACTGCAGCACTTTATCATGAGAGGAGTAAGTTAATGTCAACAGTATAAGAGAATGCCTACTTTTTGTTCATGGAAATTTTATTGCAGGAACAATCAAGTCTTATACCATGGACTGTCTGCATGAAGTAAGAAGAGAAAAAAATGCTGTATCTGTAAACATTATCCTGTGATAGTACTTGGTACTTGATCTCACCTATGCTTTTTATACAACTCATCTACCAGATCTTGACTTGTAAGATGGACCATCTGGCATATTTGTGTTCGAATCTCACAGTTTGGGACTGTGATTGCTGTGTTCTGAAACCAACTGAATTGGTGACCCCTCACTCACAGCTCCAGGTGTTGGTGGCTTCAGTCACGCAGCTTGAGGCTGTTGCCAGAGGGCATCACTGCGGGGGGAGAAACATGTGGATCCAAGGGACATCCAGCAAATCTCACATGTCCCTCTCCCAGTAGTCTGTTGCTGTGGCTGCCCCAGTTACTGCTCACACTGAAGTTGACCCCCTCACCTGGTTGAGTGCGAGTTCGTTTCAAGGTGTAACAGCAAGCGAAAGACTTTACAGGTGGCTGATCACAAGGCCTACCTGGTTCCTCTGACAGACAGGTTTCAGGTGCTATGTGTGACTGATAAATATCTTGAGCCAGATGCAGTAGCTTGTCTAGTTTAAGAGAAAGCCTCCCAGCCTTCAAGATCTGGGTAATCTCAGAGTGTGGGATTATTGATAGTTGGGAGCTCCAGTGTTAGGCGTGCAGTAAGAGTGTGGCTGCCAAAGAGGGGAAGAAGTCCAGTGGGCAGTCTGTGTGCATACTGGGGGAGATATCCCAGATGTGAGAAATGGGTGCTTCCTGTGCCACAAAGAACACAGCGTGCAGCAAACTGCAAGTGGTGGCACATGTTGGTACTAATGATCTGTGTCACTTCAGATAGGAAGAGATTCTCTCTGGTTTTGGATGGCTGTTTGAAGTGGTAAAGACAGCCAGTCTTGCTTGAAAGATGAAGGCAGAGCTCACCATCTGTAGCATCATCAACAGGACCTTTTTTGGATTTTTGATACATAGGTGAGTGGAGGGTCTGAATAAGAGGCTCAGAAGGTTCTGCAACCATGTAGGCTGCAGATTCCATAGGGTGGTGGGGTATTGGGTTCCACTCAATAGGTAAGGGGTCCATTACACACAATAGGTGGCTACATAGGTAATGGGGGCTGTGTGGAGTGGACTGGATCATTTTTTACATTAGAGGACACCGAGAAAAGGAGCAGATGAAACACGGAATGAGGGTAGACCTAAAAACCAATCATAGTTGTGTTGGGAAAGAGCCAGACCTCCAAACCCTAATGGGAAGCACTGAAGCTCAAATCATTATGAGTACTGAAAGCTGGCTACAGCTTTTATATAACTTCAGCCAAAATTTTACTAAGGAGTTAATGGTGCTCGGAAAGGATAGATTAAATATAGTTGATGGTGGCATGTTTGTTGCTGTTAAAAGTAATTTATCTTGTAGCTCAATTTTAATTTATAATTGATTCTTTATACCAACATCACCCCCACCTCCTGCCCTCCTCCCCTCTGCAAGACTCAGATGATACAGTTGCTGAAAAGTTCAAAGAAAACTATAGTCTGATTTCAAATAAATATCTCTCTCATACAATTGTAGTTTGTGCTGACATCAATTTGCCCTTTGTGTGTGGGCTGGTGGTAGCTATAAAATGTTATCCAAAACCGTACTAAATACTTTTACTGAAAATTATTTTGACCAGTCAGTTCAGGAGATCATTCTTAAGTGTAAATGGTCATGAAAACATACTTGACCTCTTAGCAACAAATAATCCCAAGAAAATACGAAGCATTATGATGGATTCAGGGACTAGTGGCCACAAGGACATTTAAGCAACACTGAGGACAGTAACATCCAAATCCACCCAAAATTGATGCTAAATATATCTGTGTAAAAAATCAGAGAAAAATTTGGTTGATGCCTTCCTAAGAGATAGTCTGTATTCATTCTAAACTAACTATGTAAGAGTAGACCAGATGTGGCGTAGACTCAAAGAAATATTATTGACAGCAGTTGAAAGGTTTATACCAAATAAATGAACAAGAGACAGAACTGATCTCCCATGGTACACAAAGCAGGTCAGAAACAAAAAAGACATGCCAAATTTAAAACAAAGCAAAATGGTGATTGGTGAAATTTTATGCACGCTCAAAATTGAACCCAGATTTCAATGCAAGATGCCTTTAATAGTTTCCGTAGCAGAACTGTCTCAAAATCTGGCAGAAAATCCAGAGAGATTCTGCTCGGATGTGAAGTACACCAACGGCAAGAGACAATCAATATCTTCACAGCGTGATAGCAATGGTAATGTTCCTGAAGACAGTGCCACTAAAACGGAGTTACTAGATACACTGTTCTGACATTCCTTCACCGAAGAAGACAAAGTAAGTATTCCAGAATTCACATCAAGAATTGGTGCGAACATGAGTAACTTTGTAGTAAATAGCCTCATTGTAACGAAGCGACTCATATCACGTAATAAAGGCAACTCTTCTGGTCCAGATTGTATACCTATTAGATTTCTTTCACAGTTTGCTAATATGCTAGCTCCGTAGCTAGCAGTAATGTACATCTGCTCGTTTGACAAAAGATCCATATCCAAAGACTAGAAAGATGTGCGGGTCATACCAATACCCAACAAACAAAATAGGTGTAATCTACTGACTTATGGACCCTATCACTAAAGTCAATCTGCTGTAGGGTTTTAGAATGTATACTAAATTCAAACACTATGAATTACCTTGAAGAAAATGATTTATTGACTGATAACCTCAGAAGTTAAGTCCCATGGTGCTCAGAGCCAAAATGATTTATTCACACATAGCCAGCATGGACTGAGAAAATACCGTTCTTGTGAAACACAACTAGCTCTTTATTCTCATTACTGTGCTATAGACAGGGGATCTCAAATTCATTCTAGATATCCGGGTTTCCAGAAGGCTTCTGATACTGTTCCTCACTGTCTTTTTGCACTCACTCTTAGAGAGTGGAGTGGTAGAGAAATAGTGTTAAAGTGGTTTGTCTTATTTGTGTAACCTAATTCGTGGTTTCCTATCAGAAAGTTTACAGTTTATAGTAATTGATGGAAAGTCATAGAGTATAATGGAAGTGATATCTGACATTCCCCAGGAAAGTGTTACTGTCCCTCTGCTGTTCCTAATCTATGTAAATGATTTAGCAGACTATCTGAGCAGCCCTCTTAGATTCTTTGCAAATGATGCTGTCATTTACTGTCAAGTAAAGGTATCAGAAGATAAAAACAAATTGGAAAATAATTTTGGTATAATATCCACCATCCATGTGAATTCCAAACGAATCCAATAAATTTTTGTTGCATGACAAATCACATAAATCTGAAGTTTGTCAAGTCAACTAAATACCTAGGGATAACAATTATGAGCAACTTAAACTGGAATGAGCACATAGGTAACATTGTGGGGAAGGCACACTATGTTTTATTCGCAGAACACTTAGAACATGCAACAAATCCACTAAAGAGGCTGCTTACACTGCACTTGCCCATCCTGTTGTAGAGTATTGCTGTGTGGTATGGAAACATTATCTGATAAGATTGATTGAGGACATTGAAAAAGTTCAAAGAAGACCAGTCTGTCTTTTACTATCACAAAATAGGGGAGAGAGTGTCACGAGTATGTTACATGAGTTGGAGTGGCAGTCATTGAAACTAGGGCATTTTTTGGTACAGCGAGATGTTTTCGGGAAATTTCACTCTCCATCTTTCTCCTCCGAATGTGAAAAATGTTTTGTGATGCACATGTGCATAGGGAGAGATGATCATTGTAATAAAATATGAAAAATCAGACCATGCCTGGAGAGATTTAAGTGTTGATTTTTTTGCACTCACTCTTAGAGAGTGGAGTGGTAGAGAAATAGTGTTAAAGTGGTTTGATGAACCTTCCGACGGCAGTTAAGTGTGTGTTGCAGCATACTCTGTAGATATAGATGGTAATGTTTGTTGTTTGTGGATTTAGGATGCACAACACTGCACTTATTTATGCCCTTCTACCATTTAAACGTTGATCTACATCTCATAATGTTCTGCTTTTGGATCATTTTGAGTTTCATATCCAATCCTTTGAAAACGGAAAGCCTTTTTTCCTCCATACCCTTCATGAGGCACCTCACATTCTGAGAAGTTGAGAGTATGTCTGTACGTGACTGTCATTGTTTCCCTCTGTCTGATATTAAAGAACTCAATGTCAGCTGTTAAAACCTTGAAGAAAGTGTACTTACAATGTTAATTTGAATTTGTAAGTTATTATTATGAATTATCATAATAAACCACTTGGAAAACCTACCACTAAAATAGGGACATTTCTTAGCTGCCCTCCCCACTTTTACAGAATAAGTTTTGCACTGTATTGAGTAACTGTATGTTATTACAATTCTTTTGTGTTTTGTTATTTAACTTTGAAATGATAGAATATATATATATATTTTTCCTTTTTGTTCCAGGATGAGAGCAACGGTCGCGGCACAGTGTACTTTGAGGTACACGTTGCTATCAATTTTGTCACATCTTTCATGAACAAGGTTGTCCCACAAGGCCGAGTAAAAATTTTTGGTGAGGCTCTTGCAAGGGCATTAATGAACAAATATGAAGGGCATTGGTTCCCAGAGAGTCCTCTAAAGGGCTCAGCATATCGTTGTTTTGAATTTGGGGCCTATATTGAGCCTGAGCTGAAATTTGCTGCTAGGCAGGCAGGACTACGTTGTCGAGATGTATTGATATGTGTTCCCTCAGAAATGTCAATTTGGGTAAGTCTTTTGCAGTATTATTAATTTTAATATTAGCTTATGGTGTCTGACTCTTGGTCCAGCACAGTGTTTTAATCTACCAAGAAACTTTTATTACTAATTACTTCTGAAAACTATAATGTATACATACCATAGGAGATGATGAAAATTGTGAAGACATTAAGTATGAGTAAGGGCATTTTAAACGGTAATTCAGATGTTATTATAGCAGGCCAAGCAACTTTTATTGAATGCTGCAGTACCCTTTAAAGTGACACAGATACATGATGCTGTTTTTTAGTGTAGTCACAAAGTCTCTGTAAGCAACAGTTGGAACTTCCTGGCAGGTTAAAACTGTGTGCCAGACCGGGATTTGAACCTGAGACCTTTCACTTCATTGGCAAGTGCTTTACTAACTGAGCTACCCAATCATTATTCATGACCCATCCTCACAGCTTTACTTCCGCCAGTACCTCATCTCCTGCATTTCAAACTTTTCACAGAAAGTTGTCAGGCTGGGTCGTGACTCATGCTCCAGTAGATCAGTTGGTAGGGCACTTGCATGTGAAACACAAAGGTCCCATGTTTCAATCTGCCAGGGAGTTTCATATCGGCACACACTCCAGTTTTGAGTGAAAATTGATTTTGGAAACAGACAGAAAATTCTATCAGTCATTCAATTCTTCAGTGATAAAAATCCATTCCTTTGTTACGGAGCCATTCACATTCTTTCAGCTTGTCAAAAAGATGGAAATCACATGCTGCAAGATCTGGACTGTGTGGCAAACCACCATCACTTATGTCTGTGCAGCCTTGGTCAAATTTTTGCCATTTCAGTACAGCTGAACATGTCGTAGCATTTGGTCCACATACTGCCAAAATTTCATGATGAGTCTCTGTGCAGTTTAGACTTTTTGCCCACAAGAATCGTACTGTCCACACTGTGCTGATGCGCAATGGTCTTAGTGTGGGATGACATGTGTAATTTACTTTGCAAAGTCCCTTGGTAATTAGTTGTGAGAAGAAATAAAGTTGCCTATAAATGGTTTTGATCATTATTTATATATCGTATTTTGGATATGTTACTTTATTCTAGCTTTTGTCTGTGATTACCAGGTTATTTGAAAATTTGTCATAGGTTGATCGTAAAATGACAGTAGATGGCTGTATTGTTTTGTTGGTGTACAAATGCAGAGTAACTGTTTGCAGACAGACAGTGTAGGTGCATATAGTGTCAAAGACAGCCAACCTATGCAGTAGTGCTAAAGTATGAAAATGTTTTGTAAAGAACTGTTAAACATGAAATAGTTAGAATGACATGATGAGAATTTCATGTAGTTACAGTATTAGTATTAAGAGGAACTTATGCTGTAATATTTTTCTTTGTACCATCTCATGACTATCCACCTGTAAGTGGCACATTTTATGTAACATGCAGTTCGTAAAGATTTTTGGTTGCTATTATGTATCTATAAATTTTTGGGCTGTTGCTATGGAATCACCTACTTAGTATGTATCCAAATTTGGGGGGGGGGGGGGGGCACTCAAATAAGGAAGCTAATTTTACCTATAGTGACTTTTTATATTATTATAGAAACAGAGATTCAGTAAAATCTCTTAATTGATTAGACTGACCAGACAAGCAGAGAAGAAATGATTTACTGTTTTCATTCAACTTAAGTGATCCATAAATGTGTTAATAGATCAAATTTCTGCAAAACTGCTAGATAACTATTTAATTTATAGAAGTATTACAGAAATATCAATGTCACATAGTACACAGTAGAAAAACAGATACCTTGAAAAATTGAAAGTTAGGCATTCCAACTTAAAGTGGACCTAATGAGTGATTTCTTAAATCTGTCTTACATAATTGCAAATGCTGTGTGTAAACAGCTTAAGATTCAGATTCCTTCCAAGTAAGCTTTGTTTTAATAAATATTATGTAGTAGCTTAATTTATATAAAAATTTCTTTTGGTCAGTCTTCAACAAAATATAGAACAGCAAATTTGTCATCATAATGTAGTCTGCCTTGTACTCAAATTAGCTATAACAACCCTTATTTTATTGCAACATACTACAGTTACTGTGAATAAGGAAATAAAGGACTTAATTATAATCGGTTTATAAGTATGGTGTGACCGTAATGCTCATTACAAAAACATGATAAAAGTTTCTATAAATTCCTAATTTAAAATAACAGGATAATGCATTTTATGGAAGTTAGACTGACCATGTGATATTTAAGAAATTAAACCACAGCTATAAAAATATTTAATAATTACTGGGTAATTTGCTGTAATATTCTTTTTTGTACTTAGTGTTAAATGATTTTGTACTGATAATTACGTGGCATCTGTGTGTGCCTTCCAGGTAAAATATTACATAACCTGAAAATATTACACTGAACTACATAAAAATAATAATTTAAGTAGTTTACTTTAAAAAAATCCAAGCTGCATATTTTCAGAGACATAAGGAAGATGTGATTGAAAAATGTGCAGTCTCTCAGGTTGACTTTGCAGAAAATTATTCAGTGGTGCCACAAGATGAAATCCAACGTGCTAATTTGGGTCATAATAAAATTTCGATCTTCACTTGTGATTTATGGTTACATAAAGGTATTTTATGTTACTGTTCGTAAGACCTGTCTCACAATAAGTATTCTGTATGTGCTTTTCTTGATGAACTCATCACAGCTGTAAAGAGGGAAGTGCTTACGGTCAATTGTCTTAAAATTTTTAGTGACAAGTGTGCAGGACAGTTCAAAAATAAATTTGTTCTGTCAAATATTTGCCACTTGAAATGTGATTATGGTGTTGAAGTGGTGTGAATTTTTTTGCCAGCAGCCCCATGGCTGCAGATGAAATTAGTGGCAGTGTAAAGTAGTGTTTGGACGGCTGTGAAATCTAGAAGAATTATTGTTTCATTAGCAGAAGATTTCCATACTAGCATTAATAAGCATGTTGAGGGTACAGCATCAAAAGTATATACGTTGACAAAGAGAAAGTTCGTCAAAAATCGTGTGCTGTATACCACAAATACAGGTGTACCATCTCTTCAGGCAGGATAACTAGAAGCCTTTGTAGTTATCTAAAGTATCTCAGTCAGGAATAAAAAAAAAATTTTTTTTAAATATGGTATTTATGATCTGGAAGTTGAGCAACTAAGTGCAAGTAATATAATTGTTGGTGTATGCCAAACCATGGATAAAGAAAATAATGTGAAAATAATGTTTTTGCAATCTTGTGAAAGTAGTAAAACATTACTTAAACCAAAAGAAAAAAAAATTAAGTGATATAACGAGTAAATTACCTATGCCAAATATTAAAATGAAAGGAGGAAGAATTTTTTATGACTGTGACAAAAACATTGATTTTTCAGAAAAATAGCTTTCATAAAACTGTATTGCTCTCAAAACCTTGAAAATGGTACCTTTGTTTCTTCTAGAGCATTGAATTAATAACGTTAATGTAAAAAATTCTCAGTAGCAGTGTACAATGAAGAAGAGTCAAGCGTTCTGAAGAATGATGTAGTATGTAACACCCGTTACAATCTGCATAACACCTGACACATGAGATTTTTTTAAATATTAAAATTACTTGCTCTGCAGTAAAGAGTAAACCTGTTTGTTCTTTACTTGCACCTCAGAATTTTATCATCAAGACTGAAAATCTCACAGAACTTTTTAACTTCTTTATCCTGATGTGGTTTTAGAAGTCCAATTTTAGTAACACCAGTTACACAACTTTATACAGAGAAAAAGACATTATTTTTGCAAAATTATGCACTTCTCACATCAAAACTCAATTACAAACAGCAGTTCTACTGTCTCATACAATTCTTATCAATCATCATCTTTTAAATTTGCTCACAAATGTAACACCCATTGTAATGGAATGTCTAAGGTACTAACAGAAGATTACAGAGTAAAGTCAAGAAATCGTGAGGATCCAGCGAAAGTGTCAATTATGTTGTCGGGGTTCACATTAATATATCGATTAATGGACAGGTGTGCCAGTCCATTCAGCCCATCTTCTTTCATTGTCGAGCGCAAGAAAGTTTTCAGTCGACGCAGACAGCTAAAACTTCGCTCACAACTGTAAGTTGATACAGGAAGGACAGTAAACATCTGAAGCAGTATTTGAATGTTTGGGAAGAAAGTCTCCGAGCACATTTCTAATGCTTCAATTGCATCCTTCGGCTTGTCACTCTGGTCAACATTTTCCAATTTCTTCTTCCATCACTGGAATTCACTTTTTACAATGCTTTCCAAACTTGGGAGATCACTTCAATAGATGCAAATAGTGGGCAGAGTATCTCAAAAGTTGACTTAAGAAATGAATTTCACAAGGTGTTGCAACTTAAGATGTTCATTTTGATGTCTCAAAGAAAGTTCTGTTCATCTACGTCTACATGGATAATCTGCAAATCATATTTAAGTGCCAGGCAGAGAGTTCATCGAACCACTGTCTTAATTCTCTGTTATTCCAATCTCATATAGTGCACAGAAGGAATGAACACCTATATCTTTCTGTACGAGCTCTGATTTCACTTATTTTATCATAGTGACGGTTTCTCCCTATGTAGGCCAGTGTCAACCAAATATTTTCTTGTTCGGAGGAGAAAGTTGGTGATTGGAATTTCATGAGAAGATTCCGTCGCAATGAAAAACGCCTTAGTTTTAATGATGTCCAGCCTAAATCCTGTATCATTTCAGTGACATATTCCCATATTTCGCGGTAATACCAAATGTGCTGCCCTTCTTTGAACTTTTTCGATGTACACCATCAATCCTACCTGGTAAGGATCCCACATCGCGCAGCAGTATTCTAAAAGAGGATGGACAAGCATAGTGCAGGCAGTCTGCATAGTAGATCTGTTACATTTTCTAAGTACCCTGCCAATAAAACAGTCTTTGGTTAGCCTTCCCCACAACATTGTGTATGTGTTCCTTCCAATTTAAGTTGTTCATAGTTGTAATTCCTAGGTATTTAGTTGAATTTACAGCCTTTAGATTTGGCTGATTTATCATGTAACTGAAGTTTAATGGATCCCTTTTAGCACTCATGTGGATGACCTCACACTTCTCGTTATTTAGGGTCAGCTGCCATTTTCGCACCATTCAGATATCTTTTCTAAATCATTTTGCAATTTGTTTTGATCTTGTGATGACTTTATTAGTTGATAAATGACAGTGTCATCTGCAAAAAACCTAAAATGGCTGCTCAGATTGTCTCCCAAATTGTTTCTATATATAAGGAACAGCAAAGGGCCTATAACACTACCTTGGGGAACACCAGAAGTCACTTCTGTTTTACTCGATAACTTTCCATCAATTACTATGAAATGTGAACTCTTTGATGGAAAATCTTGAATCCAGTCACATAACAGAGACTATATTCCATAAGCACGCAATTTCACTACATGCCGCTTGTGTGGTACAGTGTCAAAAGCCTTCCGGAAATCAAGAAATACATAATCAATTTGAGATCCCTTGTCAACAGCACTCTACACTTCATGCAAGTAAAGAGCTAGTTGTGTTTCACAAGAATGATGTTTTCTAAATCCATGTTGACTGTGTGTCAATAGACCGTTTTCTTCGAGGTAATTCATAATGTTCGAACATAATATATGTTCCAAACTCCTGCTGCATATCGGCGGATGATATGGGCCTGTAATTTAGTGGATTACTCCTTCTACCTTTCTTGAATATTGGTGTGACCTGTGCAACTTTCCAGTCTTTGGGTATGGATCTTTCGTTGAGCGAACGGTTGTATATGATGGTTAAGTATGTAGCTAGTGCATCAGCATACTCTGAAAGGAACCTAATTGGTATACAGTCTGGACCAGAAGACTTGCTTTTATTAAGTTATTTAAGTTGCTCCACTACTCCAAGGATATTTACTTCTACATTACTCATGTTGGCAGCTGTTCTTGGTTCAAATTCTGGAATATTTACTTCGTCTCTTAGTTCACTATGTAACATCTCAATGTAAGGGATGTAAGTGTTCTCGCAGGGTCGTTGTCTCCCAACCAGATGTGGGAATCGGGTTATTGTGTTCAAATTGGAGCTGTATGTCAGTGTAGAGAATGCAGACGGTGTTATTCAAATTATATAAAAAGTTTCGTTTGGGTTTAATCATTAAATTAAATATGCTACAATTGTGTTATATGAAAAAAGATGTACTGGGAATTGTTATAAAAAATTTCCTTTAGCAGTTTTTATGGAAACTTGTCATTATGGAAGCCGTTCTCGGGTTGACGAGCTCTTAATATTTACATGGTGTTCTTATATTTGCACAATGGTGTTCTGACAGATGTCTGTAATTTTTGATGTACACCTTTACCAGCAGCTTCTTTTGCAACAGAATACACTTCACACAGAAGGCACCCTCTTTAACAGTGCTGTACGCAAGCCATGGAAACAAATCCAAGCATGAAAGTTCGAAATGCCTGGAAGCTGATGACATTTACTTTGGAACATTCGTAATAGGTCTTCTGATTTTGAAATAAGTGATCTTTAATAAAAATACAACTGATATTAAATTTGTTGACTTCTTATCTTTTCTTTCTTGATTTGGTTACAGCTGGAAAGTTATATGTCTCGATAGGTTTACAACAGTTTTTCAATGTAGTGGCCTAAATCACTGATGTCCAGGTGTTCCTTTTGTAAAACTCTATACTAGTGGTTGAAGATGGTAATGCTATATTAATCCCTACATTTGGACCTTCAGACTTTAGTTCCATGCCTGTTGCACTTGGTTGGTAGATATAGGGACAGTTAATGCTGTTTGTGGATGATGCTGGAGTATGTGCTCGATTGGAGACAGATCTGTTGATCAAGCAGCCCAGGGAAACTTGCTAACATTCTGTAGATCCTCTGACGTGTGAATTTCAATATCAACTGCAACTGCTTGCAGGTCAGTAGCCATGGGGAAAACAGAGGAGTGGTGTGCATTTTTTTACAGACACAGAAACCCCTCTTTTGGTCCTTTCTCCAATCACGTTATCCTCTTGATAGACTGTATAGCCCTGTAGCACAGAGGCATCAAATGCTTTAAAATGCATTTTCTGCAAACAGATGCACACTTGACATTCGTTTGCTATGATTTTCGGTTGCTCCACTTGTGTCCTGAACCCATTAACCTTCCACTGGAGGATGGGAGCCATTTATCAACTTTCACCCTGTCTTTCCACCTGGCTAGGGGAGCCTACCACATGAGAGGGCTCAGTTTTGGGGTGAGTTTTGAGTCTGACATCAAGATCCATTAGCTCTGATGAAGAATCAAGAGAGATGAAGAATCAAGAGAGACATCACAAAGGATGAGTTTGATATCGTCAGACAGTCGATTTCCCGGCTTTGTCAGTGGTTGGCGCTTTGTTTTGGATTACTTGCCCTCTGAGGGCTTTGGGACCACAACCGTCGTTGTGGTGGTAGTTGCACTGGATGGTGGACCAAGGTGAACCTTTGGAGGGGCAGGGAGCTGTGCAACATAAGCAACCACAGCCTTGCCTGAAGTCCTGGGTGGAGGTATGGGCCTCGAAATTACTGCAGCAGAACAAGTGCACTAGCAGATACAGGTACTAGTGCTAACAATGGCAACCTCTGTTTGTTTAGCAGCATCGTTTTTAGGGACTGGCTGATTAAGAACAAAAGCAAAGGAGGTAGTGAAAGTCGGGCTCCGCATGGCCTCATAGATATTTTTTTACCTCTCCATACAAGATACGTTTAGTTGTTTTTATTTCCTTTCTTCAAGGAAGACACTGCAGTCCCCACTTCAGACAGGGTGATCCCAGAGTAGTTTCATACTTCATAGGAGATGAAGGACCAACTCTTTATGGGTGGCCTTCCCACATTTGCCACAAGTGACTTCTCCCTTACATCTGACAGTAGTGTGCCCAAGTGCTGGCACTTAAAACAGTGCACTGGGTCCGGGAAATAAGGTTGCATGCTGAGGTGAAAGAAACCTGCCTTGACAATCTCTGAAAGTTTCATGCTGTTGAATGTAAGTATAGAAGAGTCAGATTTCACTAGATTTCCATCCGTCCTTTTCATTATATTTTGTACATAATAATTGCTTCTTGAGCCCACTCATTTTTCATTTCTTCTCTGGGAATGTCAACGAGATCCATAGGAGTCCCAATACTTTTACTGTAGTTCAAGCTGTTATGCAATTCTGTCTCTCTTGCATAATCCCCAAGACATCTAGCTTTGGAACGTAACTGCTTCCTGGGAACTAGAAGTTTAAGTGCTTGACTGACTTTAAAGAGCCACAAATTCCCTCTAAGCCCTTTTGGATATAGAAGGGTGAAACCTTTTCAAAACTATCCTGTTTCCGCTTGCCGATCAAAAACACGTTCTGGCCAGCAGCATATGTTTTGTTCCTATAAATACCACCACTCTGAATAAGTCCAGTATCAGGAGGACTGGCTACATGAGCCCTCTTGTTCAACTGGGTGTTGGTAACTACCAGCAGTCCACTCTTTCTGCTGGGAGGAGGAAGAGAAAACTGCTAATGATCCATCCCGGTCCCACAAGTAGCTAAGAAAAGAAAAGTCCACCTGGACAGAGCTCCACATTCCTAAGTAAGCCTTATACAGCTGAGGTGCAGCAGGTTCTTCAGAGGTTGCCCGCTAACAACTGTTCCACCTCAACAGCTACGCATCTCATCAGTCTGCAACACACCTTAATATTGAGGTTTTTTTTAGGTTTGTACCAACCTGAAAACTTTGTTATAGAATAAATTAGAGAAGCTTTCACGCCACATCCATCCATGTGTAATAAAGCTGATTTCTGAAATACCATTTTTGGTAAATAGGCTGTACACTATGTGCTGTTAAGAGTATTTTCAACACACGTAATTAAAATATCTGATTGTTCATTATTATTCTAATTGTCTGTTTTACTTATTTTTGTTTTATGTTATAAATTATTATCCTACATTTTAAATTAAGGTTTTATGTTTTTTACACTTTCACATGTTCATTTTGTTAGTTGTAAATAATAAGTAACTCATTATTACAATAAAAAATCATTACAATAATAATTGTCTATAGAAAAATGCTTAAAACACAACTTCTTTTTACACCATGCACATAAAGTGAACGAAATTTCTTCACGTAATGTACACAATGGACAACTCAATATAAAACAAATTTCAGTAGGACTCTAAAATTGTGCTGGGCGATCCTCAAAATATCATAATTTGTACAAGTCACATTTCAGGACGTTGGTAAAGAAAATTGATTATGTACTCGTGATTGCAGCTTGATTATATTGTTTCTCAAGTGAAGATGACATGGCTGTATGTGTCCCATCAAGCCTTTTGGGATCACCAGATGAACAGCTTCTTTGTCCTCAGGTGTGACACTAAAAACAATTCTTTCACACTGACCATCCGAAGAATCTAACAGTAATACAGATTTATCTTGTGCACTGGGAAAGAAAACCTCTCTCAAATATCTTTTGACGTGGTCAGACATCATTTTACCAGATTTTGATGCTATCACAAAAACATTTGGAGCTTCAAAAAGAGAGTTTCGAATTCACAGTCCAAACATTCCATTAGTTTCTTTTAAAGCTGTTGAAAGAGGCTGATCAGTGTGAAAAAGACGTTTTGAGCTTTGTTCACCTAGTCTTCCCAAAAGGCTTGGCGGGGCAGGTACAGCCACTGGATGGATATAGCTTTCGATGTTGGAAGAACTTTGGAGATTTTTCAGCTATTGTTCTGTTGAATATGATGATGTCAATCTCAACTTGAGAAATAATGTAATGAAGCTGTACTCACTTTGACAAGGTATTCCACGTTCTAAAATATGCCTGGTAGAAATAACGATATTTAAAGGGACACCCAGCACAATTTGAGAATTCTGCTGCATTTTGTTTTATACTGTGTAGTCCATCGTGTGTGTTATGTGCAGAAATTTTGTTCATTTTATGTGCATTGTGTAAAAAACATTGTTTTAAGCATTTATTTACAAGTAATCATTACTGTAATGATGCACTAAAAAAATTGAATAATAATGAAAGTTTAGATATTTTAATTAGGTGTGTTGAAAAATACTCCTTCAGTGCACTGTGTACAGCTTATTTTCCAAAAGTTGCATTTCAGAACCCAGCTTTATTACACATGGATGAATGTGGTGCGACAGCTTCTTTATATTGTAACAAAGTTTTCATTTTCCAAAATTAATTGATGGTGGTGGAGTATTTTGCAAAAATTCAAATTATTACAAAATTTCAAATTATTGTAGAAGTTGATTAAACAGATTTCAAGAACGCTTGTGGCCTTTCAACTTTTATATGAACACACTTTTTTTTTATATGTATCAAGATCTTCCCTCTACAGCTAATATGCCAAATCACCTTCTGGGATATGTTACCCCTTAAAAGTGAATTTGAGCAGAAACGAAAAAGTACATCCTGCATTATTTTGACCCCTCAACGTATGCACCAAGTTTCATCCAAATCATTTATTTACACTTGAGCCTGTTCACTTGTTAGTCACAAAATCTGTTTTGTAGGCACATACTTTCCAACAAAAATGAGTAGTCAGAGTATCAAATGGAATACAAGAGCAGCAGTCTTCTTTCTTACACTTACAATATGTTTCACTTCATATACATTTCACTGTAAAAGCACACTGTTTGTGAAATGTTTGGGCTTATACTACATACAATGGAAATTTTATGATATTAGAATGTTTTCTTAATATTATTTAGTCTTGATTATGACTGAAAGTCAAGTGAAAGGAGATTCAGGTGCAAAGAAATAGATAAAACTGTGTGAGGCTTCAACTCTTGTGAAGCAGATAAATGGTGAGCAGTCACTGTAGGCACTAGGGGTTGCTGAGGCTTTGCAGAGGAATGGAGTTTCTGCATGTCAGTGCATACTGCCCTCAGCAAAGATGGCTCTTGACTGGCTGACCACAGCGTGGTGTGGACTGCAGACAGGGATTGGATTAGAGGTAATGGCTAACAGGTCCCAAGGGTCGACACAAGTGGGCACAGGTAGAGAGAAACTGCTGCTCAGACAGAGGGCTGGTCCAGGACTGTACTGACCTGTGCCTCAACTGCGTGCAGTGTGTGGTCCCTCAGTTATTACCGTTAGACCAGATTTTGGCAATGGTGCGGCACCCACAGGTGCTACGGAGACAAAGTAGCCATCAGTATTCTGTGGACATTTACGCTGGTCTCGGATTCCACCAGCCGCGGACCACGTGCGTTAAGCACCACGCGTGCTCCTCACTGTTGCGTACGTCAATTGAACGGGCACCGCTCGTTCACTCTGTTCTGTCACATCTGCGAATTAGACGGCATCCCACGTGACAAAAGGTAATTTGCACATTCGACTGGACACGTGTCTGAACACAAGACCATACTGCAAGCCCAATCACTCAGGAGTGTACACCCTCCAGGGTCAGTGGTCAAGCCACTTAACCAGGTCAAACACCTTGCTGCCCGCTTCAATATCATGATACTAGTGCTACAAAGCACATTGCAGGCACATCATTTGACTGTGTGTGGTAGTTCAAATAACCCAGACTTTCTCTATCAACTATTAAAGTAAAGGCAGTAATTACATAAGTTTATCCAATTTTCAATACGAGTGAAAAGGGGAAAGGGAAGAAAAGACATATCTCTTTGACTGAGCTGTTTGCTAAAAACATAAAGGGACAGACAGTGTATGAACAAGGAGAAGTGCTAAGACAGACCTTGTTGTTTGGGACTGCATTCTAAAGGTGGTTTCTGAAATATGAGTGGCTGATGGTCTGATCGATAGAGACAGCGGCTTCACTCTCAGTGAAGCATGGGAGCCATCCCTTAGCCAACTGAAGTCACAGAGTCACCTGAAAGTGACTTCTGCACCCAACTTGGGCAGCAGAAACACTGAGGGGCTGGAGTGGGTTCTGATGATTCAGTGATCACGTCCCACCCACCGTTCCATCCAGTGCATTGTGCACCAGTGCAGAAAGGGTACAGATGGGGTGTGATGAGAGTATAAAGGAGGCACAATGTAGTGAAGGTGCTCATTCTACACCTACCTTCTGAAGAAGGCGGCAAGGTACTCGGCCAAAATATTTTGTTACGTAAATGACTGCACATGGCTGGACACCGAAGAGTAATACGAACAGTTGATTTGTCAGGAAAGCTTAAGATCGCACATGTATGTTTTATTGGCATGTCAATCTGGGAAAAAATATCCATCCAATTTACCACTGCAATATACATGTAAGAGAGTTCACTATTGCATCCTATGTTACATGTATATTTTGTAAGTTGTGTGTACAAAATAGTTTGTCTGTTATCCACAGGTGGATCCAGGGACAGTAAGCTACCGTATAGGTATTGAGGGCCCTGTGAAACCTGTGCTCAATGAATCTGGATGTGTTGTTACATGTTTCTTTGATCCTGATGTGGAAGATCCTGAACCTGACCCACCTGGTAACTCAAAAGCTGTAAGCTCTTGTGAGGAAACAGAAACTGTGGAAAAGAGCAGACCACGAAAATTTACTCCAAAGCGTGGAAAGGCCAAGCTGTCAGTAGCATATGAAGATGACTTAAAATTTGTTGCTAAGAATGGCGGTCTTGACTCAGCGACAGACTATGATGACCTTGAGCCCCTTGAGCCATATTTCACCGCTGAAGACATGAAGTCTGGGATTTTATGTGAAGATGAAGAACTTACCAGTAATCAGTTGAAATCTTCTGATGAACCTGCTTACGGCAACAGTCGTCGCAGACGTTCTAGGAGGTCAAAAAAGTATGTACTTTAGATTAAACATAGAAAATATGAGGAGACTCTAAAATGAAATGTGGAAATTTGGCAGTTGTGTAGGAATATAGGTTATCCTTGTTTGGTCATTACAAATTTGATTTAAAAGTAATGCTGATGAGTAACAGTTAAGGCTGTTAACTGTTGTCAGTACACTCCTGTATTAATCATATATTCCTTGTGCTGCCATTTGTAAACTAAAATTTATAGCTAAGAAAGTAAGTTTCCTTGTGGGTCTCATAGTGTGGTATTATTATTATTATTATTATTATTATTATTATTTTGTTGTTGTTACAAAGGGTTTCTATTTTAAGCATTTGAAATACAGCAGTAGCATGTAGATTTATTCTTTATTCACATCTCTTTATAGCAACACTTCAGTATTACAGTAAACATTCATTTAATATTTTAAGAAACCATAAAAACTACTTGTGTTGTAAAGATGATAGACTACTGCATTACTTCTAAGTTACAGTTCCACACTGCCGCCTAGTGAAGAAAATAACAACTTATGGACCATGTGAGATGGCATTTTTTCGGTCTTGGCTCTTCAGGCATTTCCATTGGCACAGTTGGGCCTTAGTTTTGACATCATACCCATATACCCATGTTTTGTCAGCTGTCATAACCTTCTTTAGAAGTTCGGGATCATTGTCAAATTCATTCAGTAATTCCTGAGCAATGTCTATGTGGTTTTTAGAACAGATAAAACAGTCTTGGTTGCACAAGATAGGCTTAGTAAAACTTCGCAGGTGACATGTCTCGCCTGTTCTAGGCATCATCAGGCAATCGATAAAAATTCTTGCTAATCATAACCAAGAGGTAGAATATAATGAAGAGTCCCAAAGAAGTGGGAGATAACAACCAGATAGCCACTGTCAATGCTTCATTACATCACCCATGAAGAAACTGCCCCTAGAACACAAATATGGTCTGTTTACAATACTGTCTTCATGGTTGGTGTAATGAAGTATTGAGAGTGGCTATCTGGCTGTTACTTCCCAGTTCTTTGGGACTCTAAATTGTGTTCAACACCTCGGTTATGATTAGCAAGAATTTTTATCGATTGTCTGATGATGCCTAGAACAGGCAAAATGCATCACATGTGAAGATTTAATAAACCTATCTTGTGTAACCAAGACTGATTTTTTTCTGTTCTAAAGATCTATAATGGTTACAGCACTAGTGCCATTACAGTAGTCACAGAGTGGATTGATTTTAATTTATGTGTATGTGATGTCATTCTTAATTGAAATTCAGCAATGTCAGAACAGACTTCGCTGCTCCACATTTCATGCCCAAAACACTTGTAAATTCTTGACGTACTGTAGTAGATCACCAAAAGCCACAGTCAACATTTTGAATGTGGTGCTGCACTGTTTTCCATTTTTTCAAGCAAAATTTAATGCAGTTTCTTTGATTCCACTTTTTCAAAAGTAAAAATTCATCAAGAACTCAAAAAAAGTACAACATTTTTTACTTTCAACAGTAAACTAAATATTCAAAACAGCTGAAAATACATCAGGAACATGTGTACCCACAAGATAAAAAAAAAAATTGAAAATAGGATATAAAAGCTTGAAAAATTAAAAAAGTCATGTTACTTTTTGATCACATCTTGTATAAGAACAGCATTCTGAAAGTAAGTGGTTTCTTATTCGAAGTGAAACGGTGTGAAAACTGAGAAGATTTTATTCAGTGATGTTGATGTAGTTGCATGACCAAATTTCCCAGTCATATTTGTCAATATGACATCCATGATTATCAGTGAGATCACAACCGTGACAGTTTTTCTGTTACTGTACTTGCCCTGGCTCATTAGTGAGAAACATAGATTGGTGTGTGGTTGGGGGGGGGGGGGGGGGGGGTGCACGCATGTGTTCGTAGCTTGCATGTAACTATGGAACTAGTTTGAGACTTTCTTGCTAAATTGTGTAATCTAAAGAACAGTTCAAAAGTTTCTTTTATGCTGATGTGATCAACATAGTCTCTGGATCTGTTACATGAAATTCATATTATATTGTGTGCAGTGAATGATTTTGTATAGGAATATACTGTTTCACACTTTCCTTTGCCTTGTAATTTTAAGTAAATGATTTTAATCAGTGCTGTGTCCTATTAATGGAATTAATGGAGTGAATCATGTCCTTGCTTGGATTGACATGAGTCAATTTCTACCTTTCCCTTATGATCAGGAAAATAGCATGTACCCTTCATCGCTCTGCCATGCACTTCAGTGTGGTTTGCAGAATATAGATATAGATGTAGATGTAGATGTAGATATAGATATAGATATCCATTCTTTTGTTGTGTACTTGTTCTGTCTCTTGCTTTTGCACCTTGGGTGGTATCTGATGGTTATGTCAGTTATGTGAATTCGCATAATGACAAATATTGAGTCCACACTTGTGGTCTCAAAGGTGTCAGTGAGCTTTGTGAATATACCCCTCAGCACATGTTGCAATAGCAGAATTTTTGTGCCCATTCACCAGTTGCAAAGCTGGTTATTCTGCCGAGGGTGACATTGTGCATTGTTAATTACTTTTGTGTGTGTAATCAGTATGCCATGGAACCAAATCTGATAATTTTGTACACCAGCTTGCTTACTCTTTTTGTGCATTTGCATTGATTTGTTCAGTATAATACTGTTTTTTGCCTCAGTATTCAACTAGGTATCTACAGATGAAGCATTGTTTTATAAATGTGTACCCTATTTTCACAGTTGGGTTTCTCAGACATTTCTACTTCAGTACAAAATACGGTTTTTGGTGTGTCATAATGAACACTATCTAATCTGTTCCAGCACACCACAGGCTTCCCCCCCCCCCCCCCCCAAAGAACATTTCTGGAGATCCCTGAATACACCACCACTGGGTCATTTGAAATGTGATGATTCATGATATTTCTGTGTTCGTCTAATGTCCTATCACTCTAGTGATATGTAAACCAACTTGGAGAGTGGTGGTAAGAGTATCTGCATGGAAAATAGTTCCATTGCTGGCAACCATAACCCCAGAGGCCGCAGACATCGCGTCATGTGGGAATGGTGCTTGGCTTGCTATAGAAAATAAACACCTGGATCACCATACAAAGTGGCGGCTCATGTACCACCATTGAAGCCTTTGTTCATCCACTGTTTGAATACAACTACTACCTTGCTTCTATGGACCTAGACTTTATTTTGATGCTCTATGTTATCATGTATTGTTGTGTCAGACGAGGCTAGCATTGTTCATTGGTATTGGATTTGAGCTCACATTACTAGCAGTGGTAATGTTTGCTTTCCCCTGTGTTTTTGGCATTTGACTTTGTGTTGACCTGAGTTGTCATATGGTACATGGTTCACGACAGTTCCCTACTTAGTTTGTGTTGGGCAACTACACAAAAGTGGTAATGAGGAACTATAAACCTTTCATGTTATTAATGCAACATGAACACAAAGTTTATGGAAATGTGACAGCAGCAGTAGCAGCACTTGATGCTGCAGTAACAACTATGACAACAGGAGCAAATTCAGAGACAATTTTAGATGCCATAGAAAAACAGAATGGCCTGCTGAAGTGCATACCAGAGTGACAATATGACATTACTGCATGATTTCGTTTATATTGCAATCCTTTGATGCAAAAAAACATTCCAAACTAGTTCATCATACTTTTATTTTTCTGGCTTTTCAAAGCAATAATTACACTGGTGTCAAAAATTGAAGCAATAAATGGAAATTTTGCAGGATGCATTTATTTTGCCAGAAAACAGTATAAACAGGTGATAGTAAAGTAGAAACAATTTAAAGAAACAGAAAGTAATCAACTGCAAGAAGCCTAACAGTAGATAAAAATGTTCGTTTTTTCCCAGCTAATGGATTGGCACACACACATTCCTGCAAATGGTTAATGTGTTCAGTATGGGATGTGACCACTTCTGGCACCAGTAAAGGCCTGACAACGATGGGATATGCCGTGAATGATGTCATCAATCTCATGTTGAGCCAATAACGCCCATTCTTCCTGCAGAGCTGCTCGCAAGTTTTGGAGAGTGATTGGTAGATGGTGATGTGGTGCAACCTGTCTCCCTAGTGCACCTCAACGAGCAGGCCGTACCATGTGTGCAGTATCTTCCATTTAAAAAAAAAAAAAAAAAAAAAAAAAAAAAAAAGAAGAAGAAGAAGTCAACCACCCATGCTCTATGAGGTCGAGCATTATCATCCATCAGTATGAAGTCTGGGCCCACAGCACCTCGCAACAACTGTGCATGAGATCCCAAGATCTCTTCACTGTACCTGACTTCAGTTAAATCTTGCTGATTCACCCATATAATTTCATGAACAGGCATTTGAGTGGTCAACATAATCCCTGCTTACACCATTAGGGGTCCTCGTTGATATCGATCTCTTTCCACAATGTCTGGGTCCCAAAATCATGTCCCACATGCCCTCCAGATGCGAATCCATTAAGAATCACTCTCCAGACCAAATTGGGTCTCATCTGCGAAAAGCACATTGGCCCACAGTTTGACCATCCACGTGGCATGTTGACGGTTCCACTCTAGACATTCCCTTCTGTAAAAGCACACCAGAGGTAAACAAACAACAGGTCTCCAACAATAAAGGCCACTCTGCTGAAGGCTTCTGTACACCGTTTGCTTCAATACAACACGTTAAGGAGATACTGCGAGGTCAGATGCCAGTTGCAGTGTAGTACTAAGGCGATACCATCATGCCCTTACTGCTAAATAACAATCCACTCTTTCTGGTGTCACACGTGATTGGCCCTTTCCTGGTCTCCATAAACTTTCGCGTCTTCTGAGAAACAACAGAATGATTCACATAAGCTCTAGGGCAACATCAGTTTTTGGCTCTCCTGCTTCCATTCTTCCTGTGGCCCTCAACAGCAGAGAGTCTGCAGGTGTCTTCTCTGTGCTGTACTGCACCGTCTGTGACTGTGTACACAGCGATTGTGGATGTTGGACTACTCTCATTGCTGACGTGGTTGTGCATTGGTCGGAATGCCATCTTCCATGCGTAACATGATCGTAACAACATCTGTTCACAGTTTGTATGATTATATCATGAATTAGACACATGACGAGGAAATAGCAGCGTTTTGCTTTAATTTTGGACACCAGTGTACTTGATAGCTGACGTCTGTCACTTGCCGTTATGGCATTGCCTCATCAGCCATGAACAACCTCTCGGTTGTAGGTAACACGCAAACATGGCAAGTCACTTCACAAATCCTGTTAATGTGTAATGCAGAGCTGTGTTGGAAGTGGCCACTGCAACATACGTCAGAAATCCAAGATGCTTTGTCAACAGCTGATTTTAAGTGACCAGTGACTGGAGTGCGGCAGGAGATGAGATGAACCTTGTAGCCCTGAATTTAAACTTGTGTCTTGAGCTAACCACAACCTGGTGACGTGTAATGTGTCCAAGAAACCAGTGGTCAGTAGTCTACAGCAAAACAAAAATCACATTTGCTTTGTTTACGTTGATTAAAGCTAACTTCTATGAGGAAACTAGAGACAAAAATTTCAGTTTCAGTGCTAAAAAATAAACTGTAATGTCTTGTTCACATTCATTGGTTATCTGAAACTATCCTCACACTGGCTACACGAACTGCTGCTTTACCAATTGATATGCAGTCCTGGATGGCACTTGGTTGTATGTTATAGATGATGCAGGCAGATTCCAGATGAAAAAAGAATGATAGGAAGAAAAGAAAGAGCAAATAAAAATGGCATGGCAAAGAATGAGCAATAAAAAATTACATTAAAACCACTTAGTTGAATTGAAAATGATGGTAAAACTCTTTTGATTGATTTAGAAATAAATTTTCACAACAGTTGACGAGATTCGAACCGATGACCTTCAGCATAGCGGGTTAATATGCTAACCATTGCACCAAAGTACAACACTGAGTTAACTCATTTTATTTTTTACTGTGTTCACCCATTTGCAATGATGAATTGCAGCCTTCAAAAACTTGGTTCCACGCAATGTTGTGCAAAGTTTATCTATTGTAAGCCAATCTCTGTGATTATGATAACTGCATATGCGACGCTGAATCATGTCTTGGGCAGAAGTGTCCAACAGTGTTTAATTAATGCTATGTATGAAATGTGTGTATTTCATGAGCATTGTTATGTGTGTGTGTGTTGTTTGTGATGTGGTTATCATGTATGATGAAATGTCACAATCAACATGTGCCTACTCACCAAGTCAGAATCAAACTAACTTGCTGAGTAGACACATGTTCATTGTGGAATGCGTCTACAATTACTTTATAAAGCATGTATTCCCATTTTTACGTTCATTATCAAGACCAGGCACTTTCAGTGCTGCATCAATAGGTCAGGCTCGAGAATGAACCATTTGGCTCTAAACTAATCACCAAACATGTTTACTGAAACTGTGACAGATTTGTTAATAAACACTTCATGAAATAAAAAAAAAGTTTCAGTGTCCAATAATTCTTACAGTATATTGTGTAATTAAAGTGATAGGGTTAATTTAGTAAGAACAACATATGGCAGTCAATAATGTAATTATTTGCTTTCCTAGCTGGTCACAGTCTTGAAGAGAAGCTTTAACCATTTACTTTTTGACCTCTTTTGGCACCAAGTTTGGCAAGTTGACTCGTAATCAAGTGGAATTTGTGAAGCTGGAATTGACATTGGGGAATATGTCAGTAATTTAATGTTCCATGCGTTTTGAGTAGACAACCATCATAAGGTTTTTAAATGGAACTCTGAACCATTTCTACAGTACTTTGAGTGCTCCCACAAAATCTTTTAATTTACTCCGACAGTTTTTCAAGATGGCTTCTGTCTTTTATGGGGCATAGAAAAGGACATCCTCCTTTATCTCCAAGACTAACATCCATCTAATTGTTGTCGCCCCATGTGCTATGAGCTGGAATAACTCACAGTTTGAGTTGGAATCTCAGAGAAGACAGCCTGATGAGTACATTATGTATGTGGTATTCCTCAGCTGATGTGTGTGGCCTTTCTCAGCTTCTCCAGCAAGTCAGCACCCTGATGACAGCTAATGTAGCTCACTATTGCATTTTGCCCTCTCCCTAAACTGTCAGCCTTCTTCTGACAAAGAAACATTCTCCAGCACCTTTCCCGCAACTCGGCCACCATTTAGAGATGTTTTGTTTTGTGGTCTTTTATACTATTCATTCACTTATATAACTCTTTTGAGTGGACCAGATTCTTACAAAAGAAGTTCATGTTATTTCTTTACTGAAATAAATCATATCTGTGTATAATTACCAAGAGTGCAAAGGCGTAACACAATAAAAGAAGTCTTGCAGTTTGAATTGGCCTCCTAGTGTTTCCACATATGGTAGGTATCTTTTTGATTTTGAATGGAGGTTGCCTCACTGTTTCTGTGTGCATGCTATGCAAAAGACTCGGACAGCTCCATCTTAGTGTGCATTAGTTATGTTAGGCAATATTAGTGATGAAACAGTTTGGGGGAAAAACTGTGCTAGCCAAGTCAGTTTGGGGAAATTAATGCTGAATCTTACATGCCTTCGAAGTTGCAGAAAAATGAAAATATGAATTCATCTTCATAATTTAAAATGAGATTGTGGTGCCATAATATGTACCATTGAATACAGCTGTTAAAAGTGAACACAGTTTAGCAAAAAGAAAACTGTAATTTTCATTGATTTGGCATAAAAAAAACTGTGAATTTCATTGTCTTCATAATCTTCTCCATTTCTCAGAAATATTATGTGAGCAGAAAAACTTCAGAGAGTAAAAGCTCCACCGCTAAACCTAAACTTCTTTATTAACTTAACTTCCTAATGCAAAGCTTATTATGAAATGCTTCCATACAAAATATGCATAGGAGTGGATCTCAGTTTATAAACTGTTTATGTTATTATTTATGGTAATCTAAAATGAAATTTTCGATCACTTAATGACTCACATCCTATAAGGGGCAGTCAAATGAAAATGAAACAGATGGAAAGTAAGTAAACTGTTTATTATTTCACCAGTAATTACCGTAACTGTTGGTACATGTATCCCACTGTGAGGCGAGATGGTCATTGTCTTCATGGAAAAATATGTGCTGTTGGCCATGGAACCATGATTGTAGCCAGTTGTGCACCTCTTTGTCCAAATGAAATTGATGGCCACGAATGTCTTTCTTCCGGTCTCCAAAGTTATGGAAATCTCATGGAAGAGATTGGGTTTCAATGGAGAATGTGCAAGGGCTTTCTAGTTAAACTTCCGCAGTTTAGCCAAAAATAACCTTTGCTCTCCCCATGCCTTCTCCATTATTTTTGGACCCCTGAAGAAAGACATATGTGGCCATCGATTTGCTTAAGACGCAGAGATGCATGCCGGGGTACAATCGTGGTTCCACAGGCAACCGCGAACATTTTTCCATGAAGGCTCGACAAGACGCCTCGTGAGACGCGGCAAGGTAGGAGTAGGCAAAATGCAACAGGGAATAACAATATTAATGTGCTAATAGTAAACTGCAGGAGTGTCTATAGAAAGGTCCCAGAACTGCTCTCATTAATAAACAGTCACAATGCCCATATAGTACTAGGGACAGAAAGTTGGCTGAAACCAGATGTAAACAGTAATGAAATCCTAAACTCAGATTGGAATGTATACCGCAGAGACAGCCTGGACAGTGAAGGGGGAGGCGTGTTTATAGCGATAAGAAGTGCAATAGTATCGAAGGAAATTGACGGAGATCCGAAATGTGAAATAATTTGGGTGAAGGTCACGGTTAAAGCAGGCTCAGACATGGTAATTGGATGTCTCTATAGGCCCCCTGGCTCAGCAGCTGTTGTGGCTGACCACCTGAGGGATAATTTGGAAAATATTTCGAGTAGATTTCCCCACCATGTTATAGTTCTGGGTGGAGATTTTAATTTGCCGGATATAGACTGGGAGATTCAAACATTCATAACGGGTGGCAGGGACAAAGAATCCAGTGAAATTTTTTTAAGTGCTTTATCTGAAAACTACCTTGAGCAGTTAAACAGAGAACTGACTCGTGGCGATAACATATTAGACCTCCTGGTGACAAACAGACCCGAACTATTTGAAACAGTTAACGCAGAACAGGGAATCAGCTATCATAAAGTGGTTACTGCAGCGATGATTTGAGCTGTAAATAGAGATATTAAGAAATGTAGGAAGATTTTTCTGTTTAGCAAAAATGACAAAAAGCAGATTACAGGGTACCTGATGGCTCAAGACAAAAGTTTTGTCTCAAGTACAGATAGTGTTGAGGATCAGTAGACAAAGTTCAAAACCATCGTACAAGATGCGTTATATGAGTATGTGCGAAGCAATTAAAATCGCTCAAAAGAGGAAAGGCTGCTGGACCTGATGGGATACCAGTTTGATTTTACACAGAGTACGGGAAGGAACTTGCCCCCCTTCTTGCAGCGGTGTACCATAGGTCTCTAGAAGAGCGTAGCGTTCCAAAGGATTGGAAAAGAGCACAGGTCATCCCCGTTTTCAAGAAGGGACGTCGAACAGATGTGCAGAACTATTTTGGAACACGTATTATGTTCGAGTATAATGACTTTTCTGGAGACTAGAAATCTACTCTGTAGGAATCAGCATGGGTTTCGAAAAAGACGGTCGTGTGAAACCCAGCTTGCGCTATTCGTCCACGAGACTCAGAGGGCCATAGACACGGGTTCACAGGTAGATGCTGTGTTTCTTGACCTCCGCAAGGCGTTCGATACAGTTCCCCACAGTCGTTTAATGAACAAGGTAAGAGCATATGGACTATCAGACGTGATTTCAGGTGTGCCGCAGGGGAGTGTCGTAGGACCATTGCTATTCACAATATACATAAATGACCTTGTGGATGACATCGGTATTCACTGAGGCTTTTTGCGGATGATGCTGTGGTATATCGAGAGGTTGTAACAATGGAAAATTGTACTGAAATGCAGGAGGATCTGCAGCGAATTGACGCATGGTGCAGGGAATGGCAAATGAATCTCAATGTAGACAAGTGTAATGTGCTGCGAATACATAGAAAGATAGATCCCATATCATTTAGCTACAAAATAGCAGGTCAGCAACTGGAAGCAGTTAATACCATAAATTATCTGGGAGTACGCATTAGGAGTGATTTAAAATGGAATGATCATATAAAGTTGATCGTTGGTAAAGCAGATGCCAGACAGAGATTCATTGGAAGAATCCTAAGGAAATGCAATCCGAAAACAAAGGAAGTAGGGTACAGTACGCTTGTTCGCCTACTGCTTGAATACTGCTCAGCAGTGTGGGATCCATACCAGATAGGGTTGATAGAAGAGATAGAGAAGATCCAGCGAAGAGCAGCGCGCTTCGTTACAGGATCATTTAGTAATCGCGAAAGCGTTATGGAGATGATAGATAAACTGCAGTGGAAGATTCTGCAGGAGAGACGCTCAGTAGTTCAGTACGGGCTTTTGTTGAAGTTTCGAGAACATACCTTCACCGAAGAGTCAAGCAGTATATTGCTCCCTCCTACGTATATCTTGCGAAGAGACCATGAGGATAAAATCAGAGAGATAAGAGCCCACACAGAAGCATACCGACAATCCTTCTTTCCATGAACAATACGAGACTGAAATAGAACGGAGAACCGATAGAGGTACTCAAGGTACCCTCCGCCACACACCGTCAGGTGGCTTGCGGAGTATGGATGTAGGTGTAGATGTAGACGGCATTTACCATCTTATCTCACAATGGGATAAATGTCTTAAGAGTTCTGGCAATTACTTTTGTTGCAGCCAAATATGAAATGCTCTGAATGCAGTTACACTCATATTAGTCACTCTAGTAACCAAGTAACACACTAAATCAATCCAAGTTATGCAAATATGGCTTTATTCATAAACCTCTGAACAATAACCAAAATAAGCCTGTCATGCCTCCACACATAACAAGTCAAAAGAATCATACAGAATATGCAACATAAGCGATACACAGAACAAATGATGTGAGTGATGCAAATTAAAAGAACACAGTGAGAGCGAGTCAGCACTGCTCCACTTGTATGTAGGCGCAAGTTGCTGGTAAATGCCGTGACAGGGACCATGCTGTGTGCACACCACCTACAAGTGGCCTCAAGTGGCCCACCCACACTGAGAAAACTGAGCATTGTGCTGTTGGAACAATTTACAGCATCTGCCTCTTACAAATTTGTGGTTCATTCTATTACATTTTTGGTGGCTGTAGATGCCGGTGTTGTTGACGATGGATGCATTTCAGATATTATGATTTTCTATCACTGATGCAATTCACCTTGTATCTGATCAGGTACCATATTATCAATTGGAAACACTGTGTGAGGAGTTTCCAGACTTGTTTTCAGAAGATATATGGTGTGATATGAATTTTTCTCCTCATATTTTGTTGAAATCCATGGTTCAGCTTTGTTTTTGTCATGCGTATCCTATGCCTGTCACCCTGAAAGATCAAGTGAAAGCAGAATTGGACAGACTTCTATCTCTAGGGGCGGTGCAACCTGTTATGCCTAATGGATGGTCGAGTGGCTGTAGTCTGTAAGCGGTTGGGGAAACTTCACCTCTGTGGCAACTTCAGTACTACTGTCAATGCGCAGTTGATTGTGGATATGTATCCTCTCCCGTGCCAGGAGGAACTAACTGTTGGTGAAAATATGGGATGGCCAGGACTTTTTTTAACATTGATTTGTCTGATGTACGTTTGCAGGTTTCAGTGGATGAAGAGTTTCAGCGAGTTCTGGTTTTGAATACTCATTTTGGTCTCTTACAATATTTGGGTTGTCTTATTCGTGTGGCAAGCTCCCCAGCTATTTTCCAACTATTTTTAGAGCCAACTGACTAATCCTGTCCTCAGTTGCATTAATTATCTGGACGATATCGTTGTCATGGGCTGCTCCACAGCCAATCACTTGAAAAATTTGTGCACTTTGTTTTCTGTCTTGCAGTCCACATGTTTATGGTGTAACCTCATGAAATCTGTTTTTCAACTTTCTATTGCCTATCTGTTGTTTGAGGTCTCGCGTGATGGAGTTTGCCCTCTGCCAGACCAGATCTCCACTGATACATCTATGCCTCACCCCTTGTCCATGAAGAAGCTTCAGGCCTTCCTATGGAAGATAGCCTACTGCCATAAGATCATGCTGGGGATGGGCACACTGGCCCCACGTATTGCATGGATTGTTACACAAGAACGTACCTTTTTGTTGGAGCCCAGATTGCATACGTGCTTTTCAAATCTTGAAATCCAAACTGTTCTTGCCCCCTTGTGTAGCTACATTCTCTCCAGACCAGCACATAGTTTTGGTGACTGATGCCTCACGATATGGCTCGGCACAGTCCTAGTGCACGGATATGATGATGGCTCTTAAATATCAGTTGCTTTCGCCTCTAAATCTCTCACTCTGGCCCAGCAGCTTTACTCTCAAATGGAAAAAGAGGCTCTCGCCATAGTCTATGCTCTCCAGAAATTTCGTGTTTTTTTGTATGGCTCGAAGTATCACCTTATTACTGACCATAAACACTTGGTTTCCTTGTTTAACACCCACACTTCCTTGCCTGACACGGCAGCACACTGGCTACAGTGCTGGGCACTGTTCTTGTCTCACTACAATTACAAAATCCATTTTTGAACTACATCTAAACATGTCAATGTGGATGCCTTATGCCACTTTCCTGATGGCCCTGATCCTGACTTTGATCACAAAGAATTGTTTTGCATCCATCTTGATAGTGAAACGCAGGTTATGGTTGAGGTTTCCCAGTTGTGAGCTTGCACATAGCAGCTGCTGTTGCCACAGACCCGGTTCTCCACCAGGTGATTCGGTTGTCCAACAGGCCAGATAAACTGCCAGGCTGGGCTTCAGAACCCCTGCACAACTATTTTTCCTTATGGTATTGCCTCTCTGTTTTGACGGTGTTTTGCTGTTAGCCATGGAAGACTCCTCTCCCAGAATAGTCATTCCCATCCTCTCACGGCACGAGACTCTATGCCTTCTCCACCAGGGTCATTGGGGAGTTTCATGCACTAAACTGTTAGCTAGAGTATATGTTTTTTTGTCAGAGATTGATGGTGAAATTGTCCATTTTGTCATGGCTTGTGAGCAATGTGCTAACAACAGGCAGCCCCCAGGTCACCTCTGTCCCCCTGGCCTGCTCCATGCCAGCCATGGGAACTCATCCATGTAGACTTTGCAGGTCCCTTCTTGACTTCCTATTGGCCATTCGCTGTGGATGCATTTTCCCAGTTCCCTTACATTCTCCATCATGTGTCAATGTTAGCTGAGATCACAGTTCGTATGCTTTTAAGGATTTTTTCTATTGAGGGGCTGCCTTGTACCTTAGTTTCTGATAATGGGGGCCATTCTGATAATGGGGGCCAGTTAGTTTCTTACACCTCTCAACTGATTTGTTCCTGTCATGTTATGGCTCTGCCATTACACCCTCAGTCAAATGGTGAGGCAGAATGACTAGTGTGTATGCTCAAGGCCCAAATGAAAAAGTTAGTTGTGGATTCTATGCCCATCTCCATTTTCTGAGCACTTATTGCTTCACACTTATGGGATAGCTGAGCCTGGTCAAGTTGCTTCACGGCCAGCAGGCATGCACACTCCTCCACCTTCTGCAGCCTGCACTGCACCTGTCGTGGTGAGGTTCATCAGGCCGTTTTGTGCCGGGATCACTGGTGTGGCCTGAGGGTTTGGTCGCCGGTCCGAGTGGATACTGGCCATTGTTGTCTGCCTCAACGGATGCCATCTTTGTGTTTGATCAGTTGTGCCTTCACTTGCCAATGGAAACTACTGGTTCACAGGTGTGTCTCCTGTCATCACAGCCTGCCCCACATCCCTCCGCCTCGAGCCTGTTGTCTCCTGCTGTGGAGACACCCCTGTCCCATTGGCTGCCTCCTCCACGTGTGGCGCCCTGGGTTTCCAGCCTCCCGACGCCGGGTGCCTGTCTGTCCCTGGCCTTGGGTCTGTTGTCACAGCCTGCTGTTCCTGTTGAGCCACCTCCGCTGCCCCCTCACCATTATCATCTCAGCCATCATTGCCGGTGGGTCCACCCCTGTCTCCTCCGCACTGGGACCTGCCTGTTGATGATGACGCAGAGATGGCAATGGCACCCTCCTTCCCTGAGTTGTCATCAGGCGCTGCACCGGCCCATCGCTCTTGGGAATGCCAATGTCTCAACATGTTCCCGCCCTATGCTGCCTGGCACATTGTCCCATCCCTGCTGTCAGCACCAGCCACCACTGCTCTGGATCCAATGGATGTGTCTCTCATTGGGCTGCCGGCATCTTCTCCATTGCCTGGGTGCCCTCTTCACACAAGGGAGAGGTGTGCTGTATACTGCTATTAGTACATGTAGCGAGTGTGATTGCACCAAGCGTAGTGTCACCACACGTGTGTCCTTAAACCAGCCACCACATTTTTATTCCATACTTGTCAAGTTTGTTCTTTATGGCAACACAGGCAGGAGGCCTTGCCTGCAGCTATTGAGTGTGCAGGTTGCGGTCGTCTGCAAGTTGTGGCTTACTTTGGCTCCTTTGATGCTTGTCACATGGGTTCTGAGGCCATTCTCAGTTCATACAGGCAGCTGTCGGAAGTGGTGAATGCTGCTGCCTCACACGTGGGGTGCAAGCAGAGCTCACAATATGCAGCTTTGTTGCCAGAGTTAATTGGGATCCTTTGGTTTGGAACCAAGAGCAGGGTCTCAACCAAAGGCTTCGTCAACTCTGTGACGGTCTTAGCTGCAGATTTCTGGACCTGTGTTATCAGGTGGGGAATTCTAAGACTCCGCTTGAGAGGTCAGGAATGCACTACACAAAGGAAGCAGCTACTAGGGTAGCAGAGCTATTGTGGAGTGCACATGGGGTTTTCTAAACTATGTGGTAGTCTGAGATACTCTGATGAGCACTCGCCAGGCGACGCACAGATAGCAAAATCAGACTGCATTCAGAGCAAAGAAACTTCGATTCTCAAAATTTTATCAATAAATTGTAGAAGTATTTGTAATGAAGTTCCTGAATTTACTGCCCTCCAAGAAATTTGTGTCACTCAAGTTATTCTTGAGACCGAGCGCTGGCTGAAGCCCAAAGTAGAAAGCTCTGAAATAGTTAGCAGTTCATGGAATATGTATAGGAAAGACAGATTAGATGGCATAGGAGGGGAGTGTTCATTGCATTTGACAGAAACATTATCTCTATTGATGTTGAAATTGAGTGTTACAGTCAAGTTACCTGGTCACATATAACATGTCTAGGTGAAATCATCTTCATTGTTCGATGTTTTTACCAGCCATCCGATCCTGTTGTCACAGCTTTGGAGCCACTCAAAGATAGTGTACTGTGAGTAGCATGGAAATATCCAGCTCATGCAATATTAGTCCGAGGCGACTTTAACATATTGAGTATAGACTGGGATGTCTAAGATTCACTGTACAGTCAGGCAGTCTTGTGAAGTACTTTTGAATGTCTTCCGAAAATTTTCCTGAGCAGCTAGTTCAGCAGCTCACACACAATGGAAATATATTAGGCCTTGTAGCTACAAGCATTCCTAACCTTATGGACATGATTGGTATGAAAAACAGGGAAGAATGACTGTAATGTCGTCACAGCTACTATGGTAACTAAAGGTAATAAATCAGTTAAGAAGGTTAGGAGAGTATTTCTGCTGGAAAGAGCAGATAAGCAGTTGTTAACATCCCACTTAGAAAATGAATTGACATCATTTAGTTCCAGTATGATGAACAGAGAGGAATTATGAGCACAGTTGAAATGGATTGTAAATTGAGCTGTTGAGAAATATATCCTGAGTAAGTTGATTAAAGATGGAAAAGACCCACCATAGTTTAACAGTTCAAAACAGAACGCACAAATGACAACAGGCTAAAGTTTGTAGAGATTTGTGCGTCTGTAAAAAGATTGATGCACAAAGCGTACAATTACCACCACCATCATACGTTAGCAAAAGATCTTCTCGAGAACCCGAGAAAATTATGATCCTATTTAAAATCACTAAGCAACTCTAACACTTCTATCCAGTCACTTGTTGACCAATCTGGTGAGGCAGTAGAAGATAGCAAAAGGAAAGCTCGAGTTTTAAATTTCACATTTAAGAAATCATTCCTGCAGAAGAATCGTACAGGCATACCATTGTTTGACCATCACACAGACTCCCATTTGGATAGTAATAGACATAGAGGAAAAACTGAAAGAATTGGGGGGCAAAAAAAAGTTTCCAGATTCGGATGGAATCCCAATTTTGTTTTGCTCTACATCATTGGCCCCTGACTTAGCTTGCATTTATTGCTAGTCTCTCATCCAGTGGGAAGTCCCAAGTGACTAGAAAAAAAGTGCAGCTGACTCCTGTATATAAGAAAGATAAAAGAGAGGACCAAAAAATTACAGGCCAGTATCCTTAACATTGGTTTGCTGCAGAATTCTTGAACATATTCTGAGTTGAAATATAATAAATTTACTTGAGGCCGAAAAACTTCTGTCCACAAATAAGCATGGTTTTAGAAAGGATTGCTCGTGTGAAACTCATCTTGCCCTTTTCTCATATGATATACTGTGAACTATGGATGAAAGACAACAGGCAGATTCCATATTCCTAGATTTCCAAAAACCATTTGATACCATGCACCACTGCTGATGTTAATGAAGGTACGAGCATACGGAATATGTTCCCAGGTATGCGAGTTGCTCAAAGGCTTCTTAAGCAACAGAATCCAGTACACTGTCCTTGGCGGCGAGTTTTCATCAGAGACAAGGACATTGTCAGGAGAGTCCCAGAGAAGTATGATAGGACTGCTGTTGTTTTCTGTAAACATAAATGATCTGGTGGACAGGGTGAGCAGCAAGCTGCAGATGTTTGCTGATGATAATGTGGTGTACAGGAAGGTTTCATCGTTGAGTGACTGTAGGAGGATACAAGATGACTTAGACCAAATTTCTGGTTGGTGCGATAAATGGCAGCTAATTCTAAATGTAGAAAATTGTAAGTTGAAACAGATGAGCAGGAAAAACAAACCCTTAATATTCGAATAAAGCATTAGCAGTGTGCTGCTTGACAAGAGTCACATTGATTAAATATCTATCATTGAAGTTTCAAAGTGATATGAATTGGAATGAACATGTAAAGACTAGTAGGGAAGGTGAACGGTTGATGCTGGTTTATTGGGAGAATTTTGGGATAGTTTGATTCATCTGTAAAGGAGACCACATATAGGCATTTAGGGCACCGGTACTACCCATTATTGAGTTCTGCTAGAGTCTTTGGGGTCTGCACCAAGTTAGATTAAAGGAAGACATTGAAGCAACTTGGAGGCGGGCTCCTAGATTTATTACCATTAGATTTGAACAGAATGCAGAGATACTTCAGTAACTCAAATGGGAATCCTTGGAGGAAAGGCAATGTACTTTTCGAGGAACACTATTGGAAAAATTTAGAGAACAGGTATTTGAAGCTGACTGCAGAATGATTCTACTACTGCCAGTACAAATTTCACGCAAGGACCATGAAGATAAGATATGAGACATTAGGGCTCAAATGGAGGCATATACATAGTCATTTTTCCCTTGCTCTATTTGCGAGTGAAACAGGAAAGGAAATGACTAGTAGTGATACAGGGTACACTCCACAGTGCACCATATGGTGGCTTGCAGAGTATGTATGTGTAGAAAATACTACTCATCCACGAAATCCACACATGCCTTTATCGGTGGTGAAGTTTTCATATGAGTAAAATGACTTTTTAAATTCATCTAATGAGAGATAAAAAAGGCTTGATTTTATGATTGTTATCATGCTGAGGCTAATCCCTGGGAGTATAGGTAGAATTATCATTCAAATGTAAATTTGAAGATATTGGGCTTGAACCAGTTTCAGCTATTTTCAGACCCTGGGAAAGGGACTGAGAGAAAACTTTTGGAGTTTTTTGGTTTCTTCATGAAATATATGTAAATAATTATGATGAAAAACAAATACGTTACATGAAGTTTTGCACCTACCCACAAATACCAGATACTGTGTGACTTCAGTTTGGATCCTGCGTTTCTCCCTCTGATCTAGAATCATTCAGTTTGCCCTCAAGAGTTTCCAAAATTTCGCTCAACAAACATAACATATTTGCTGCTGAATTACAGCCATTGTAAGGAAACAATTACTCAGTTAGTTCCGACAACAGCTCTTATATTCCCAACTGATTCTAGAGACTGACAGCAGAGGACAGCACCTATCAAGAGTCAGGTAGTTAGACATTCATACCTTGTTATCCTACAAAAGCAACCTAGTTTTCAAGTGATAGGCAACCTGCCCATCATGAAACATTGTGGCTCAAGTATACTCCGGTACGATCGTTTGAACACCAATTTTGTGTTCGAAGTTGTGCTTGGGGTTGGTCGCCAAAGTGTATACAACTTTGTATCTTGATTTTAAACAGAGATTTCCTCTTTATGTATTTTATATACAAGAGCATTTGATAATGGGGCTTTAGTCTCAATACTAGTCATGACAAAATAAGTAAATAAAGAAATGTAGGCATAGAAGTTTTATTTCCTGAAGTTTGTTCACACATAACAAAAAAAAGTAAGGATTCAGTTTTTAATGTTGCAATAAAGAAGGAACTTTTGTACACTTCTGACTACTAATAAGCCTTATTAACCATTTGAACAATTACAGTTTTTTTAGAAAATAATGAAGTTTCCTGTTTTGTTTAGCAATAGTCCGAATTGCTTTTTTCCATGTTCTAAACACAATTGTACCTGTCTTTGTGGAGTTTGAGTTCTCCAAAGTATTTGGGGATGATAAGCATGTATCACAAATTCAATCTTTCATATTCTCTCTCACTGTAAGATACTACTAATATAAAATTTCTCTGGTATGTTACTAAATGAAATGTGGTGCCCTGATGGCCACATCAATCACCTGATGGCCATCATCAGTGGCCCTCCTGTGTCGAGACATCATTTGGGAAAATAGCACACTAATAAAAAAAAGTTAGGAAAAATTTAATCTAAGATACGCCTGACCACTACTGAACATCACTCTTGTTGGCACTGCATCAACAGCTGTGTTATTTGTGGAACATCTTCTAGCAACTTTGTCAGTGCATGTTAAAACACTGTCCTTTGGTGATGCCATAAGATTAAATTATGAACTGAGTATGGACAGTTATTTTTATGTATATCATAGAGAGAAGCCTCAATAAGCTACAGACTACTGATGAGAATGTAACAGACAGATTAGAAAGTGAGTTGAGTAGAAAAAGAAAATTCTTGCTGCTAGGCAGCAGTTGTGAGAGGGATATAGGCAATAGCTGCAGGAGAAACTAAGATCAAGTTACAAGGTCATGAGTATCATAAGCCCATGTGCCTTGGCCAGGTAGCAGAGGATAATGAGGCACTGGTTAGGGATTTGAGTAAAGAAAACCCAGTATTAACAGTAGGGGGAGGAGACAACATCCTGCCCAGTAGTACAGAATACAGCATTATGAGTGACCTGGATAAGTTACAGAACACAATCTAACACAAATTGCAGCTTTGTTGCAGTTCTGCAGTGATATGATCAACCCTGGATGAGCAGTCCATCGGGCATATGATCCCTGGATGTTTTTACTATTATTATTATTATTATTATTTATTTATTTATTTTATGACCTTCATTGGACCACTCTAGTCAAAAATACAAAGTTGTAAACAAGTTGTTACACAGGGATACAATTTGTCTCAACAATAACTTAATATGATATTTAGGTAATATAATTATTAGAATCTATTCTTATATGAAAGGTGTTTTGCTCTTCTGTCTGCCCAATATTTCTTCATTCTTTCAAATATTTTCTTTCTTTCCTCATCTGAGACCACTCTTCCTGTACTCCTTTTATTGGTTTTCATTTGTAGTCTGGTTTGTGGGTCCTGCAGTATTCTGGTTTTTTCTGTCTTCTTTTTTAGACCATCTACTGTGATTTAGAGTTCTTTTATCTCTTCCTTAATTTCTGTGATGCATTTAATGTCGCTCTTGCTATTCCACAATTTTTGTATTATTTTTTTACTAATTTTTTTTTTCTGGAGTTCTCATCAGATGTCCAAAGAATGAGATGCGTTTCTTCCTGATCGTGCTCATGACTGGTTCTATTTTCTTATATACTGTTTCATTTGATGCTATTCTTCAATGTCCATTTATTTTATAATGTTTATTTATACATGTCCTAATTATTCTTCTTTCTGTTTTTAGTATTCTGTCAATTGCTGCTGTATTAGTTGTTTTGAAGATAGTTTCAGCTGCATACATTATTGCTGGTTGTGTAACTGTTTTATAGTGTTTTAATTTTGCATCTATAGATAGGCTTTTTTTGTTGTATGTAGTTTTGGTAATGTAATTTGCGTAGT
This sequence comes from Schistocerca americana, assembly GCF_021461395.2. Lineage (NCBI taxonomy): Eukaryota > Metazoa > Arthropoda > Insecta > Orthoptera > Acrididae > Schistocerca > Schistocerca americana. The sequence continues at coordinate 479,802,388 of NC_060130.1, forward strand.
TCAGTTTTTTTAAAATTCTATTCTGCCATGATGGCTTCTCATTTAGATTGTATGTTATTATTTTGCCTAAATATTTAAATTTATCTACAATTTTGATTTCCTGTTCTCCTATTGTAATTTTGTTTGCAAGTGGTGGATCAGTTAGCATAATCTCCATTTTTTTCAAATGATATTCTAAGGCCTACTTTCTCTGCTATTTCTTGTAGTGATTTCACTTGTTGCCTGGCTTCTCGAACGGTGTTGGCTAGGAGAGCAAGATCATCAGTGAATCCCAAGCTTTTTAAGTTAATATCATCTTTTGCACTTCTAATTCATATCATCTTTGGATTGTCTTTGTACCATTCTCTCATTATGTATTCCAGTGCACAGTTGAACAGTAATGGTGATAGGCAGTCACCTTGTTTTAAGCCTGTTTTTATGAGGAATGGTTCCAAAATTTCTCCTCTAAACTTCACTTTTGATTTGGTGTTGGTTAGAGTGAGTTGTATTAATTGGTTTTGGATGGAGTCCTAGATTTCTTAAAATTTTTAATACTGAAGGTCTGTGGAGACAGTCAACTTAAAATCTACAAATATTATTGCCAGAGGTTTGTTCCATTTCTTGTAGTATGCCATAATCAATTTTAAACTAATTATCTGCTCTGCACAGCTTCTCCATGGTCTGAAACCTCCCTGATATTCCCCTAACTCCTGTTCTAATTGCTCCTTGCTGGATGAATTCGTAACTAAAACTAGGAACTGATCAGGTTGCTGCTGACTTCGAGTTGCCTCCCATCGATGCTGTGCCATTTGCTGCAATTTGGATGTTGGGATACACAGGAGTGGGAAAGTTAGATTACATGAAAATATAAATGGTTCATAATGGGGAGAGGGGCAGCAGTATCATTACAAATGGTAGAATTCTTGTGATTACAGGTGAGAGAGATTAGCTCTTTAAATCTAAATAATGTAGCAGGCTATTTCCGAAGTGAAAATTTGGAGAAATGAGGAGTTGCTGTGTATGTTAAAAATAACATCAAGTCATATCCTTTGGAACCAGTAAGTAGTCTCTGCATATAACAACAGTTGAATACCTGTGTTTGCGAATTGTCGCTACTGGGAAAGTAATTTCTAATAGTTACAGCATATAGATCTCTATTGGGCAAGTTCAAAATATTTTTAGAAAGAAATTAGTCATTATTATGTCACCTAGCAAGCAAAAGAAAACAATTGACAGTCTGGTGGAGATTTTATTACTAATTTTCTAAAAGATTTTGATAAAAGAAATGATTTGGAACTATTGCTTATTGCATATAACCTGCATTACATTGTTCATTCTCCAACAAGAATTACACAGGGAAGTGGTGTACTAACACTCAGTGTATCTGTATGTGGACATGTATTCAATTGCATAAATGTTTAGCCAGTAGTTGATGACCTCTCTTGTCATTATGCTCAGCTAGCCATACTTACTAACTTACATGATTACAAGGAAGTGGTATCATGGGGAAGAGCTAGAGTAATTATTGAACTAAGATTACAAGAAGCTGACTGGAGGGATGTGTATCGTGATGGTCACGAATTCCAAATTAAATGTATGTGTAGATAGAGTTCTATCAATTTTTAACAGTTGCTTTCACGTGAAAACAATAAAGTATGGTACTGATAAGACACAGCAAATGCCTTTAATAACAAGAGCAGGTAAGATTATATGTGCAAGGAAAAGGAAATTATATGAAATGGTTAGGACAAGCAGAAGTGAGACTGATTTCATATTACGAGAAATACTGTGATGTCTTAAAGAAAGGCTTAAAAATCAAAATACCTCTGTATAATGTCTAAAATGTAAACAGTAAAGGAATGTGAGGACTTCGTTACTGAAGAAAAAGACAATAATAATGTATGGCATTCTGGTAGCCAAAGTATTTAATAACCACTTCCTTGAAATGACTCAGAAGATTGGCATGGAGAGTTAAATGGATAAAGCAGTAGAACACATGCAAGAAGCAATGCCATATGCTTATAAGCAAATCACAATTACTCCATGCTCTGCCAAAGTAATTAAGAATATAATGAATTCCCTCAAACGCAAAAACTCTTGCAAGCTTGATAATATCTCAAATAATTTACTAATATCCCAATATTATCCATCTTAAGGATTGAATATAATAGTTGTGAAGATTATCATTATTGATTTTTGCATACAACACACAAATGTGAGGAATGTTATTCATAGCTATGTGCTTCAAGCATCGTGCTTCCGTCATCTGGCTATCTATGTTCAGCCCTTCATACACACAATGTATAAAGCTGTTTAAAGAGTGTGTGTGTGTGTGTGTGTGTGTGTGTGTGAGAGAGAGAGAGAGAGAGAGAGAGAGAGAGAGAGAGAGAGAGAGAGAGAAGGGTTGAAGGCACACGCCATATGGTAAGAGCTTGACTCTCAAAATGAATAGCTGTGGTAACAGTCGTCACATTTGTGTGTTTTATACTCAATAATGAAACTACTAATATCCTATTCTCCGCATATATGCGACGTATTCAGGCACATATGCAACACATTATTAATAGATATTAAGTCACAAACTGTCTGTGATTGTACTTCTAGTTTAGATGTGCATTTCATTAATAATATTCCATCTTTGATCAAAATATTTTTATTTTCTAAACTGTGCACTACATTTTGGAGCTATAACTTCATTTTCAGGGGCTGTATAGACAAATGGACGTTGCATCAGATTCAGTTTTTCACTCAACAGTGACAGGATGATACAGTTCATAGTTTTGTGAGGAAACTAGCCCAGGCTGGATTAATGAGAGAAATGAAAGTTTTGTAACATAAAATCTATATCTGACCACATGAAATTCATCTTCTGCATTGGAGAAAAACTTTCACATTTGCACTTACATTTTGAACACCTTAGCATGTTTGTGACCGTATTATATGACTTACATAGATTAGCAAAATAACATTAAAAATTACTTAAAGGAATGAAAGTTAACATTTTTTGTTTTAATATAGTGGGAAAGTTTTGGTAGAATGTAAATAATTTAGGATTAAAGGAGACCACTGACCAAGTAGTAGACACACAGAGTCATCGACAGGCACACACAAAAGAGAAAGGAAACTTGGCAGCTCCCAGAATAAATCCTGTATTGAGGTGTTGTACAAGTACACACATGCCTACTTATACTGTAATTCAACAAAGGATTTATTCAGAAAGCTAGCAAGTTTTCTTTCTCTTTCATTTGTTCCTGTCAATGACTCAATGCTTCTCGTTTTCAGTGAGTGATCTTCTTTACTCCTAAATTATTTACATTGTCTTTTTTCTTCTTCTACATCCTTACATATTCAGCACAAGACTTGACGTGCATATTTGTATACAGTGTGACTCAAAATATTAGTTCCAACTTAGTGCTTCTGTTTCTAATTTTACTTTTGAGATTGTAACATAGTAATAATATCAAATTATTTAGATTTCTTCATAAAAATTGAATGAAAAAAACCTACTGCAAAATGTTAGCGAGTATAGTACAGTATAATATATTATAGTATAATATGGGAGGCAATGGAGGGGAGAGAGGGGGGGTGGAGAGAGAGAGAGAGAGAGAGAGAGAGAGAGAGAGAGAGAGAGAGAGACTAGGGTAAGTGGAACGAGATGGAGATGAGAGAGTTTATTTACACTATCTGATCAAAATCATCCAGAAACATGCTAGTGGACAATACTGTGGCATGTGACTACCATTTGCCTTTATGATGGCTTGAACTTTGCTGGGTACACATTCAGTTATGTGTCTCAATGTCTTTGGATGTATTGCAGCCCATTCCCCCTCAAGAGCCAAAACCAGAGAAGGTAGTGATGTTAAATGCTGGTGTCTGAAGAAAAGTAGACATTCTAATTTATCCCAAAGGTGTTTCATTCTGTTCAGGTCAGGGCCCTGGGCAGGCCAGTCCATTTCAGGAACATTAGTGTCAACAAAAAAATGCTGCTTTATGACAGTGTGCATTGTCATACCAACACAATCAGTCATTATCTCCGAACTCTTCCTCTTCTGTACACAGTACACAAATACACAATGCTGTAAAATGTGTTTGTAACCTACCACTGTTAGCATTTTCTTAAACGCAATGAGGGAACCACATCTTAACCATGAAAGGCACCACCTCCTCCGTACTTCACTGCAGGTGAACTGTTGCAAGCTTTCCGTAAAATTTTCAATTTTTAAATCATTAATTGAATGCACTACTTTGGAGGACTGTTTTGCGTTACTGCATAGAGCTATGTCATATACTATAATTAGCTGTGCACCATGAACAGACAGACCATTCTTAACAGGAAAAGTTTTTATTTTATTAAATTTATCTTGGTCTATAATAACATTATCGATCAGTGTGCTGCTTTCCTGTACCACCTGAGTAGGAAAATCAATAACTGACATCAAATTGAAAGGACCAAGTAATACTTCAAGGTCAAGCTTTCTGTCAGACTCTTTCAGAAAATCTACATTGAAATCCCTACAAACAATAATTTGCTTCCCTCTGACAGATAGCACAACAAAGAATCCAGGTTTTTCAAAAGTAGCTGAAAATTTCCCAATGTGGACTTACACACAGCTACAATTGTGAAAGTAACATTATTTAGTTTTAAGTTCAGATGCACATGCTTGTACATGTTGCTCTGCACAAAATTTTTTAGTTCCTAACTTTTTCACAGTATGAAAGATTTTAACATATTTGGCAACTCCTCCTCTCTCCATAGTGTGTCTACTTGCATGTGCTGAAAGCTTATATCCACCTACATTTACCTTTTCCATATCTGTGACAGTAAGCCTGGATGTGGTTTTTAAGCAGCTTCTCACATACCAGTGTGTGAATATTTTGCTGGTAGTCAATTCACACTGCAGTTTCACAATTCACAAACATTTAGAAAAATATTTGCTCACGTAGGATGGACCTGATCAGCCAAAATGGTCACATAATCCTTGGCTGTAATACAACCTTGCAGAGTAACGAATGTGTCCATAGAAAACCATGATAAGGGTGCCCAAATCATCACTGAACCCCTGCTATGTTTCACTCTTGGAAATTCCCTGCTTATGGAGCTCCTTTCATGTTTTGGTGCTGACTGGGTTCACGCGCACGACATTCGCTTCTGAAGCAACGTTTGCAGCTGTCGTATGCTTATTTTCCATCACAATTATCTTCAGTGACCATCTGTCTGCACTCACAATTGTCCATGTTGTGACTTAGCAGATGTTTTTCTGCTTTCCCTGTGTGTGGTATAAATCTTTGATAATGTGCCTCTTAAAACACCAAACACTTCGCCTCCCTTGGTTATGAAAGCACATACCATTTGAGCACCAACACTTGGCACACGTTCAAATTCACTTAGCACCATCATAATGCACTCATAGCTACACAGAACACTGTTCCTCTTTCATAATGAGTACATTGCATAGGTGCCATTTGTGGTCAAATACAGCAGTTCAACCTGCAGGCTTGGCTAGCATTTGCATTTATGTTCAAGTGTGTTTGTCATGGTGTTCCCATATGTTTGTCCAACTCCCGTATAGTACCATCCCTGATACATTTGTTGAGATATGTGACCAGTGCTAAATGTGACCGGAGAGGGCCTTTCATCAGTTTTGCCCCATTTCTGATATCTCTGTTTATTTGGAGATCAAAGTAGTGTAGCCACATTTAGGGTCATAATATTTCAGCACCAGAGATGTTTGACAATTGACGATATAGATATATATCTGTTGTTCAGCTACTGTCCTTAATAATGGAAGTTACTGATGGTGTCTTTCAGCCTTGTGTGCAACCCATAAAAAATACAACAGTGGCAAATTTGAGTGAATACTCACTACAGAATCTAATTGAAATGTTTTGAGGGCAGTGACTTTTCATCTGTTTCAAGTCAAAGTCAGTCCCACTATAATCACCCACCCAGTCTTTCTAATATTACAATAATTTTAACTGGTTGATATTTGTGCAAGGACCAAAGCTAGTTGAAATCAGCTCCACTTTACGACTATCCAGTACTGTGGGTGTGTGCAATTTCAAACAAATGAAATTAATAGTTGGAAATTATACAGTCTTGCCATTAAAAAAACCACACACACACACGCACACACACACACACATATATATATATATATATATATATATATATATATATATATATATATATATATATATATATATATATAGAGGGAGACATTCCACGTGGGAAAAATATATCTAAAAACAAAGATGATGTGACTTACCAAACGAAAGTGCTGGCAGGTCGATAGACACACAAACAAACAAACAAACATACACACAAAATTCAAGCTTTCGCAACAAACGGTTGCTTCATCAGGAAAGAGGGAAGGAGAGGGAAAGACAAAAGGATGTGGGTTTTAAGGGATTGGAATGACTCCTTACCCTCTCCC